>NC_138204.1:127601458-128256458 GCF_964194415.1 Vipera berus | reverse complement strand
AAAGATTGTCCTCTTGTCACATTGGTTTCATTCTGAGTAAAAATGAACACTGTGGTAAACTTTTCTCTATCTGAAACTGTCCCATGACTGAAGTGATACACTTCTCCACAAGGCAGTGAAATTTATTTTCTATATAGCTAAATAGAACTATCATTTTCAAATAGTGAAATTTTGCAACTATTTATTTAGATCTATAATCCTTTGAACATTATTACTTTTTGAAGTAAAAATACAAAATGGATCAACCCAATTGAGTCCACATTAATGAAATTCAACGTCATTTTAATTTAGATCTAGTTTTAACATCTAAATAAATAATTTAGTATTATTTAATATGGATAACATTTCTTTTCAACACTGGATTTAACATTATTAGATTTTAGAACTAATATTACTACCTAAAAAGTGTAAATATTCATCCTTGAGACTAAAATTCAAACAAATGTACTTTCATAATACCTTAACTATCCTGTTTTTCTATAATTTGGGAATATTTAAATAAAAAATAAGAATATTTAAGTTAGGGTTTTCCCCAAATTAATTCATTTAGTTGAAAATTAAAAAAAATATTTTTCTTTGTTTTGTATTTTATCTTCGGTGATAAAAGAATAAATATGTTTAAAAAATCATATGTTTTAAATATCGCTAAAATAGAGGTGAGGTGACAGCTTCATTCCAGAGATGTAGTATTGTTGCTGAGGAAATACCCACATATTAGATTTACAGTATTGAGTGGCTGTCTTTTATAATTGTTTGACTATATTTGTAAAACAATAAGCTACTCTGCCTTATATTTTTGTTTCATACAAAAGATGCAAGTGATCAAAGGGAAGACATCTATATTGGAAACCATATTCCTTGCTCGGATAGTTTTAGTAGCTACTGCATCCATGGGAAATGTGAATTCATTTATTCAACACAGAAAGCTTCCTGCCGGTAAGTCAATTAGACTAATAAAAGGATCATCTGAAAAATCTACATTTCTTCTATATTCTTAAATATGGTCCTGGAAACAAATAGCCAAAGAGTCTTTGAAAGGAGGTTCTCCTCTCTCCTATCTGGAGGGTTTTAGTCAAATCCAATGTTGTGTTTTTGTTAAGTTATCATTTTGAATGTAGAGCATTCTACTATTTTCTACCTGTTTTTACTCCTGTCTGCTGCTATGTGAACAAAGTAGATTCTGTATAGAATCGTTTGAACAAAGCTAAGGAAAGAATGTAACAGGGAAAAGGGGTAGGTTTCATTTTTTTTAAGAATGCCACTTTCTGCATGTTTGTTGGGCCATTGACATACTTTATAGTCACCACAGCTTTCTCTTCCCCTTCCCTGCCCCCCACAACGAAGGCACAAGGATGGTCTACAACCTGACGGCAGTAAAATTCAGCGTTTTTTGTTTGTTTGTTTTTCAAATTACCAAGGGTTGACTGATGGCAGCTGTCAATTACTGGCGGGGAAAGTGACAGAAGACCTCCTTCAGTGCAATGATAGAGGATATAGACATAGACACGGAAACAAGGACGAATCTCTTAGAACTCTTAATAGATCAAAAACAAACCAAAGTAGAGAAAAACATCCTCCTGCAACAAGCACTTCCTATTAATCTTTTTAGCCCAGCCTGCTTAAGCCTAGCAAATGCCTATTAATTTTTTCCTATCTATCTTCTTTAGATCTGCTAGAGAAGGAGAGCAGGTATCAAAAGATTGGGGTACCAGGAATGTTTATGAAGGGTGCTCGTCTTGATTCAGTTTGCTGCAGTTCAAGCAGGGTTACTTGCATAAGTGTTCCCCGCCACCACCCTGGTTCACATATTTCTCCCCACTGCAGTTAGGAGCCAGGAGCACATAAGCCTTTCTGTGTATGCCTTTCCAGATTTTTCTTTGCCTGGGGAAACTTTAGTAGCATTGCAGTTGATACATTTGAATGGCATAAAGAGATGATAAAAGGTGGTGCTGAAATGTGCCAGAGAGGATAAAGGTATCAGTTGAAGGCTTTGGCTCATTTCTCTAGCATAAATAGGCATGGATTGCAGATTTTTATTTTCATTTTTATTTTTTAAGAAAAGGAAGGGGAAAATCCTTGCCGCTGTATTGTATTCATGTTAGATTAAATGCCATTGCTCTTTTTATTAACTAACCTTGAATTAAAGTTGCAACTATGCCTGCAGAAGTTTTAAAAGCAATTGTGATTTTTGTATTTGGATTAGCCTCTGTTAAAAATGCTCAGATTAAATTAATCAAGGTGTAAACTTTTTTTTCCCCCAGGCTCGGAGAAGTAGTTATAGTCATGTTGATTTAACAGTAATTTATTCCCTGGAAAACCAAGAACTCACACTCACCTAGAGGACAATTTTAGGATAAAAAAAGACATTAAAGGAGAAGAAATAAATAAGTCTGCCAGTTAATCTACCATAAGTATATAAATACTGAGGTGATAGATACACCCTAAAAATAGTTGCTTCTAATCTTTTGCACATTTGTCTGTCTAGAATGCACTCTTACTTTGTCGTCTTTGGACATTTTAAATTTTATAAATCTCTGTGCAAACTATGCAGTACATTTCTATAAATCTTAGTGGAGCTTTATTAGTATAAAGACTCACGTCTTTGAATTTTTCTCATTTGTATGGTGCGAACTATAAAATAATGTCAATTATAAAAAAATTACTCCTTCAATCTTTTTTTTTAAATTTGAACTGATAAAAATTTTATTAGGTAGAATCTCAGAAAACACACTCGAAATATATCAGAATTTGCTAGAATATATGCTGACCGTTTGCAAGAACAAATTCAACAAATCATTGGAAAAGAGGAACAGTGATGGATTATATGTCCATAACAGAAACAGAAATTTAGGCAGGAGTGGCTTCCTTATGTACTACACATTATACAACACAGCTCATTTAGACATTTGGAATATAGTTTGTAGGAAATAAGATATGAGACCAATGAAAAACAACAAGAACAAAAGGATTTGAAAAAATATTAGCAATAATCTTCAGTCTTCAATGTAAAGTAATAATAAGCTGCAGTCAACAATTGGGAAAAGAAAAATGGAAGGGAATAGGAGAAAATATTGCTATAAAGTTTTCCATAATGTTTTTGTTTATACTTAACAGTTGTTTCTCTTTGTTTTATTCTATTGTCTATTTATATTATCTAATGCAGAGCTTTTTTGTTTAGATTTTACTATTCTATTCTAACAATAGTGTATGTGTGTGTGTATCACTACACACAGAGTATATCATATTATATATAGAATATTCCTACTCTTAGGCCTTTTACTCTTGTTTTTTAGGTGTGAATCTGGATACACAGGACAACATTGTGAAAAAACAGACTTTAGCATACTTTATGTTGTCCCGAGTAGACAAAAGTTCACTCATGTGCTTATTGCAGCAATAATTGGAGCCGTCCAGATTGCCATTATAGTTGCAATTGTTATGTGTATAACCCGGTAAGTTAAAAGGCACAACATCATTTATTTTGTTAGGATCATGATTTGTACGTTCCCACCTACTTTCTTAATGGATTAAGGTAATAAGTACTTTTGCTATTTGAAATGTGCTCTCTCTTTCACTCTCTTTCCATGGAAGTAGGTGTATATGTGTGAAACACTTATATACACTCTGAGTCTATATATAGTAAGTGCACACATGTGTTCTATTATTATCAAGGTAAAATATTTAGGTAAGTATTCTTGATGTAAATGTCACAAGATGCCACAGTCCTATAATCAAACTTCCATGTGTGGAAAAAATGTTTGAATTAGAGCTCAGTGCAGAAGATTTCAGAATTATTTACTAAATTTATGGGCAGAGGAAAAGGGTAAGAGAATTTCTCCAGCGGTTTGTCAAAACTAGGATGCTGCATTGCTATTGAAAAAAAGCCAAAGCAAGGAATTCTCTCCCTAGGTTTTCTTGGAATTTAATTGAAACATAGGATGAAAATCACTGGAGGTATAATTATATAATGAAAGGTGCAGTTATATAAAGAAAATAAGCATGTATCCTCTGGGCAGCTTCTAATTAAATAAGTGCAAGAATGACCTAGTCCACTCAGGAGAATTTCTTATTTCAAGTAATTTTGAAAACAAATGTTCTTTCAATCAAAATGAATGAAAACTGAGAGAAGAAAGTGAATTTCTCACTCCGGCACTAACTTGCATCCCCAATGATATGTTGGCACTGAGATCCGAATCCATCAATACTGTATTGGAATCAACTTATTTCCTATCTGTTCATCATCCTGTTTGCCTATCCCCTTTTCTATATCATTGATCTCAAACTCCACTAAAATGTTTTACAAGGAGGAATGTTGGCTTCATTCATCTCAGTTATTTCTAGGGGTGGAATAAGTACAGCAAAGAAATAGAAGGGAAATCAGGCTCTGGAATATGATACACATACCAGCCCTTCTTGTTCCTTTAATCCATGCTATGGCTTAAAATACTTCTACAGGATTGCTGCTTGCTCATCCACGCCCATGTCAAAGATAGATTCTCTGTGGCCCTATTTACACTCACAGGATTCATTCCAATTCCTCATGGTGAAGCAACAATTTGAATCTCTTCTCTATGTGTGTCAATCATTTACTATGTGCTCGGATCTCCATATAATATTCTTTGTGAGCAAGAAAATATTAAAGCGTACTGGGTTATCAAGAACACTTTCTCACATGTGAAGTTGTAGATACCTATTCACTTGACTGAGTTGGGCGGCCCTACAAAATGAATCAATCAATCAATAATAAATTTATCATCTCAATTGTATTGCATGCAGGAGTGAAGGAGAAGGCCTGTCTGCGGTCAAACAAAGTAATGATAGTTTTAATGGATTTATTCACTGGATTTATGTAACTTTGAAAGCCCATTTGATGCAGTGGTTAAAGTAGCAGGCTAGAAACCAGGAAACTATGAGTTCTAGTCCTGCCTATGCACAAAATCCAGCTGGGTGTGACTTTGGTCCAGTCCTCCTCTCTCAGCCCTAGGAAACAGGCAATGTTTGTTAAAAAAAAAACATTTCAAGAAACCTACAGGGACTTGTCCAGGAAGTCACTAGGAGTCACAAACTGACTTGAAGGCACACCCACCCACATGTACCTTATTTATTCTATAATGCTGTGTTTATTGAGTCCTCATGTGTCTTGCACTGTTTTTCAAAAAACCGATCTCATACATCAGTCAACAATGGTGCTCAAAATAGTTTTCTGCTTTGTATCTCCAAAGCTTTATCCTACAGCTTTAACAAAATATAATTCAAAGGTCAACATTTGTTGGCTGGATGACATATCATGGCCAACGTAAGCAATAGATAGCCCAATACAGACTGCCTCCAATTGCTGAAATTAACCCAGAACTAGTGAGTATGAGGGCTCCCCTACAACTGGAATGGGCTTCATACCATTTTAGAATTCTCTTAACTTCTCTTCTTTGATAGCTGATAGTAAATAACCTGTGTTCTAGCAACAAACTCGGGACTGGGCTAATAATAAATTAATTTAGAAAATAATTTTGAAGTTGTTCAATAAAGTAAAATAAAATTATCTTTCATTTTTCATTTTGCTGATACGCTGAAGTGAAGCAGTTTTACAAGCTCCTCAGTAATAAGACTGCCCAGGAAAAAAGTTAAAGGATCAGATTTTCTATATGCATTTATTTGGCCATAAACTTAAATTCTATGCATATTTATTCAGAAGTAAATCTCAAGTAAATGTATATAGGCTTGCAGCCTTTGGGTCTTGGTTTCTCATCCTGGCACTTGACCATCAAGTAGTGTTTGGAACGCTGTTTTAGCCAAACAAGGTTATCAAGCGAGAAGGAGAAAGAGGATATCCGACAAAAGCTCGTGAGCCTTAATTATGGTTAACGATGCCAAGCATGACTCATAGTAGCTCCTTGATTAGATGAATCTTAATTTTCTTCCTGGAATGTCTCATTTCTCATTGCACATGCCCATTTACAACTCCCCTAGATGATTCCAAGAAAAAGGAAGGGGAGCCTTACCAGTTTCTTGCATCAAAGGATTCAGGAATCTGTGCTTTGAGAAGACTATAATACAGTAATTCCAAATACTAGGAGCTGGTTTTACATTATCGCTGCATTGACTACTCCATTCAAATGTATTCTTTGTAGAGGTTTTACATTAATTGTATGCACCCCAAAGAAACACTAATTAATTAAACACCACTTACCATTAATTAATGTTTTAAAATATTGTTTTCATGTATCACAGGCCATAAGGGCTATCATAGCAATATAAGTGGTGGAAATGGGGTGGCATTGTTAGCTATAGCATTGCCTGTATATGTTCATTCGTTCACTGTACCTTCCTTTCTGTCTATTTGGATACCTCAGCATTCTCACCTGGGGCTTTCCTGATTGGTGAGGGAGTAAAATACCTTGGAATATCTGGGGCTATAAAAAGGGAAGTGTCAGGGGCTGGGAATGGAGGATGCTTACATGCCTCTTATTAAAGTGATACCAGAGAGCATCTGTTCATTCTTTTTTTTAAAAAAAGAATTATTTTTCCAGGTGGAAGCTGCTGCAAAACATTTTTCCTGCACTGCTTCTGAGGCTCCCAATACGAGGACTGCTTGCAATGGTTTTGTTGTTGCTGCAGTATCTCTTATTATAGTTATTGTATTTTTACTCTTATGAATGCACAGAATATGGAAGCTGCTCATTGATTGGAGCAGCAGAGAAAGCAAATACATACATACATACATACATACATACATACATACATACATACATACGTGTAGACTTCTCTGAATGACTGCCCTGTTTTGCAGTGGTTCAGTTACAACTGCACTGATCAAGTAACTTTTTGACCGGTGCTTTTGTTTAAGATCATTGCAAATAATTGATCATCATAGTCATGTGATCAACGTTTGGTCACTTTGCATCAGGCCAGGGCTTAAAACCATAACAGCGTCCCCCTGTCAGATGATCAATATTTGTGTGCTTTGCAACCGGCTTCTGACAAGCAACGTCAATGGAGAAGCCGGTATTAAAATTGCAAGTCATGTTCATGTGATATCTTGTTTAACAACTCGTGGTGACTCACTTAATGACCAAATGGGAAATGACATCATAGGTCTGCCATGATATTTTTGTTAGGGACTGCACCGCTTAGCAACACAATTGTTGGTTCCAATTGTAACTAAGCCAGAACTACCTATAATCGTAAACAAATGTTTTTAAATACTTTGTTTACTGATCCATTTTTCTCTCCTGCTTGCTTCTGATAACAGGAAATGTCCCCAAAACAACAGAGGACGACGGCAGAAACAAAATCTAGGCCACTTTACATCAGATACGTCATCCAGAATGGTTTAGCATCATTTTTTATACCTACGTTGACCATGTGATGTACAATTTTATTAACTTTTTTTAAAACAATGGAAATATTTATTTCAGAGGCCTTATTTTTGGACATTTTAATTATTATTGTTATTATTATTTTTAGTGTAGCTGTTTTGTTTTATTCCAGGAAGCAGCTAATAGCTATGGACTGCTCTAGTAACATCCCATTTCATGGTTTGAGGAAGATGTTAGTTTATTTCTTGTATTTGTATCCCATGGTTATATTGATAAGACTTGTGCTTTGATCATGGAATGTAAGAATTTTGAAAAGAGAGACATTTCACTAATGGTTGTTCAACAAATGAAAATGGAGCCCATCCTGTTTCCTAGCAAAAAGGGTAAAGATGTTTACAACATACTTTTCTTATGAGGAATTAGAAGACACTGTGTTTAAATACCGTAGATATTTAAATGTTTTTAAAACTTAGTAATGGATTTTTTTAGACACTGCCAATCGCATGAAATGTGAAGATGTGTTTTTGTGTGTAGTTGTTACATTTAGAATGGGCTGAATCCAGACTAAGTTAGCTCTACCTTGTGCTCATAAGAATCTAAATTCCCATTGTTTTCAATGAAAACAAATTGTGCATTTAACTTAGAATGGAATCCTATATATATCTCCTCAGAAATAAGTTCCATTCAGTTTAATGGAAATTATTCCCAGGTAAGTATGTAAAGGACTGCTTCTTTAGTCTGGATCCAACCCAAACTTTATGGCCCAGGTTTCAGCGCCATCTTCTGCATAAATAGTTGACACTTTATTTTTAAATTGTAAAATAATAATTATAATATACAGTTCATTATTCGAAAAACTGCTCAGCTGAGCAGAGCACATTTGTCCTGGACAGACAAATATATTGCTTTTTTGTTATGAATTATGGTAATAATCCACTTACCTGATTGGGATGTAACTGTGTTAGCCACTGTTTAAACAATTTTCATATTTACTACAGTTTTCTAAAGAAGATACCTGTTTTCACATCAGCAAACACAATTGTACAGTCTTTGTGATTAAAATGCAAAAAACCAACAAAAATAATATAAAAAAACTGTGCTCTTGTCAAGAATAATTTCAAGAGCTGAGAATGTGTCTCCAAATAAAGTCTGCTGGTTGTATTTATTATATTAATAGGATGTTAGTAATTGTTCGGAAGATTCAGAGCTAAAATGTAACTAGGGTGTGTTCCAACTGTTTAACATGTAGTTTTAGGCTTTCCAATTCTGCATGTAGGAATAAATAATTTGTTCAATAAAAAGGCTTTGAATATTTCAACTGGAAAGGTATGCCAATGCAATGTTTTCTTTTCTTAATCTGTCCCAAATGCGTTTATTTATTATTGGAAGGAGCAACCTATGTGCTTTGAAAGAAAATGGGAAATGTCATTTCAGTTGCCAAAGGTCTGTTAAAAAGCATTGATCCTCTCCCTACCACCTGAACACAAGAAAAAAAAACAGTAATTTAAATTAAAATAGAAGTAACATGGATTTTAACAGATTGTGAGTTAGTTCTTTGATTGCTATATTGTTTAACTCTTCCCAGATTAACTCAGATAAGTTTATTGGTTATAGGGATGTGCTTCTTTCAGTGCATGTTCTTTTCCCAGAGTGCTGCTTCCTAATTTTAGAGGGTTCATATTGCAGGAGGCACTTGAACAATCAGGCGTGGCTATTTTGTGGGTATAAATATTTGACAAGTGCTTTGGGGTGGAGTTTCAGACCCTGCTTCTGAACATTCCCTTAAAGACAGCTGTCGAACAACCTTCTTGCAACAGTGCCAGGATTGTCCCACTGAGGTTTGAACGGCTGTTATATTTCAACTCCCGTAGACTGATCCGTAGACGGGCAGTATGGATCATCGTGCAGCTCTGGAAATGGATAAAATCCACCCAAATCGCCAGTCAAGCATCACGGATGATGAAGAAGAACAAGACGCTGCGTTTACCATTGTCAGAGTCCTGGACAAGGTAGCCACTATCGTAGATAGCGTGCAGGCCAGTCAAAAGCGGATTGAGCAGCGCCACAGAGAAATGGAAGACGCCATCAAGACAATTCAGATCGACATTCTAAAGCTGGCTCAGGCACATGGTAACACAGGATACACAGTTAACAAGCTGTTGGAGAAAACGCGCAAAGTTAGTGCTCGGGTCAAAGAAGTGAGAGTCCGAGTAGAGAAGCAGAATGTTAATGTGCAGAAGGTGGAGACCAAACAGGAAGAAATACTGCGGAAAAACAAGTTTCGTGTTGTCATTTACCAGGTAAACCTTTCTTTTTTTAAAAAAAAACCCCTGTTGTTATTGCTATTGCAACTTCACACTTTCTGGTTTGCTTAACAATCCAAAGAATGGTTTTTTCTTAAAAGCCCTCTCCATCTCAAAATGTGTTATGCTTTGTGGTTTTTCAGCATTGATTTTTGCTTCTGAATGTGCTGAAGCTTATATCCACTGGTGGCAAGGCAGGCAGTCTATTATTAGTTTGGGAAGTCTCTCAGCCAGCCAACATAAGATTAAGTGTAGATCAGCAAGACTGTGCGTTGCATCTGTGAAAGGCAATCTGAGGCAGGCAGTTGGGTATCATGACTAGTATTCCAGGCGTGACTGTCGTCCCTTTTATTTTTTTAGAGGGTTAAGTAGAGAATTTGGCCTCAGCAATTCTTTGCACAGTGTAGTGCTTCCATTAATTACACAGTATTTTTCCCCTTTTAAGAGCTCAGTTATATTTTCCTTGCTAACTGATTGCCTTTGGAATTTGCTTCCAAATTCCCTTTTTCCCAAAGAAATATTTTTTGTCTAAAAAAACAAAAAAACAAGCCCCAAAATCCTGGCACTTAAATGGACATATCAATGTAAGGTGGGAAAATAAAGTTAATTGACTTGCAAAATTCACAGTGTCTATTTGGAAAAGAAGTGAACAGTTCTTGAGTTAAATTAATTTGTTATTCAAAATGGTTCTGTCCTAATCAAAGTGTTTTATTGTACATAACACTGATTTCATATGCAGTGTCCAAATAATTAATGTTGTGCTTAGCTGCAGGGGCATTGAAATTGCAAATGCAGTAGCGTGTTTAAGAATCCCAAATCTTGTTGGAGAGTCAGACTCCTTCCTTCTCGTTAAAGTCATCAGGTATTACACTGTCTTCACTTTAAGCTATTGGAATATTATATTCCTTTCAAAGAATAACAATTGCAGTGAGAAAAACAATATTGCTGTTTAGTTCATCAAAATGCTTGATGACACATGAAATGCCTTCCTTTGTGTAATTTTTTTATATGTTGAGGAAGTTGACATATCACATTCATTGAAAATATGATGTGCTGCACTGGAAACAAATAGTGGGAAGTATCCAACCTAAATATTTTTTCAGCTACAACTCATTTGCTGTAATGCTGAGCCCTACTGAACTCATGTTTCTTTCAAAATGAGAATTATAGATGCTCATGTAAACTCTTCCTTAAAAAAATTAAAAAATGAATTTAGTAGTCCTTAGTTTTGGCTGGATTGTTCCTGTGGTTGCACTGAAACCATTAGAATTATTATTTCCAGATATGTCAGTTTATAAAAGACATCACACTTTGGCTGTCATGTTTGAGCATAGAAAAAAAATCCTTCTGCATTACTGTTTGCTTTTATTTTTATTGTGGATGGTATGGTACATTTATAAAAAACAACAAATTCTAATCTTAGGTGCATTTATGTGCCTCTCGCACATATGGGTTTTGATGCTGTAACAGTGGAACTCAATAAATTATGTATATGTATATTCATTCTCTGAATTATGCTAGCATGTCTTGATTATGAAATTTAGAAATGTCATTTTTAGTTATGTCTGTTCTTCACAGAGCGATCCAATATTCAGATCAATCGTCGCTAGATAGAGTATAAATAGCCAAGTGGCTGAATGGTCCATGGGCTTAGCTAGGCTTAGCAGTATGTTTGCATTTTCCATGATGCTCCAACTCAACAAGGAGCAAAGTTTTACCAAAACACAGAAGAATGGTGGAAAGATTAATACTGCTGTAGCAATACAATGAAAGCACCTTCACCAAAAGTGATTGATCATGATTGAATATGGAGTTTGGTGGAAACCAGCAAACATTGTCATTAATTGCCAATTAATTGATTATTCTCTCTTTCCTCCAAGATGTTTAGTTGGACAATTGGTCAACATGCTTTATTGAGAAGAATATTGAATGTCACATTGACTTAAATATTATTTAGATTTTGGTATAATGTGCAAAAGTTCAAACTCTTCAGACTAAAATTTGCTTTGTTGTGATTTTGACAGGCTTGAAAGAAGTTGCTTATTATCATTGGAGGAAACAGCAGTTGAACTATGGTTAATACCCTCCAAATGAATCAGGATTTAAAAGACAGTATTAAGAAATAGCTTTATATTCTGCATTATTTGGGAGACATTGCCATTATTTTGTACTCAGAGATAATTGGAAATTGACTGTGGCTTCCAAGCATATATTTTTTTGAGTAAGGAAAGGAATAAAGTGACTGCATACATACGAAATAAGTTCATATGATTTGCTCAGCTGAAAGCAGCCATTTTGTGGGATTTTGTGGAAGATAGATTGATTTGCAGCAAAGCCATCTTTAGTGGCAACAAGAAAGTACAGCAAATCATGTTTGTTCTTTCCCAGATGTTGGGAGGGAAGGTTACATTTCAAAACTGGGTTGGATAAACATGGTGTTTCTTATTTAAATTTCAAATCTGGTTAATCTTAACACTGGCTGGTTTCAAGAAAGCCAGTCTCAAACACAAAATCAGTAACAGAAAAATTAAATAAGCCCACCTCATTTTTCAGGCTGTTGCATAGATTGGGTCTATATTCTTTCTTTTAATTTTAAAAAAGAAAAAAAAAACACTATCACATTACTGCATTCTATCATGTACATTATGCTTGTATCAGAAACAAATGAATTCTGGCTTACTTGTTTATCACCTAATAGTTCAAGGATCAACATAGTTATCTTTCGTCTGGAAGAACTGAGCCTGCTGAGCTAAGCAAATTACATTTTTTCCTCAAAGATTTGGGTGAAATGTTAAACAATATCTCTAAATCTTTCAGAACTGAAATTATTTTGCTGACCTTTCCTGAACTTCCCTTTTTATGCTGTACATGTTCCATTAAAGAGCAAAATATCTTCTAGGAAATACTAGAAGGATGTGTGATGTACAAACACAAGGACCCAGTTTCATTCTCTGACATTTTCAGATGCTGGAAGATGGTGATTAATCCCCAGAACATCCTGGCATCCAAGCTGTAGCCAATGTCTCTTTTCCAGCAGCCTGTAAAGAGGCTTAATTTAAATCGTATGGGATCTATCTTCAACCTCTTTGAGGGAAGATTATTGGGGCCTGTGACTGTCAGGTTTTAGACTATATTATGATCATATTGGCTGCCCTCATGGATGACATGTGGCAGGGCTTGAGTAGGAGGAGTATGACAATCCTCATTCTATTAGATTTCTCAATAGCTTTTGACTCCGTTTTCCACAGCATCTTTTTGGGCTGTCTGAGATCCCATACTATGATGATTCTATTCCTTGAATGAGTGGTTGGGTGGGGAGAAGCTGGTTCTTAGAGCACTCCAGTAGAAGATGCTACAGTATTTTCCCGTCTTGTTAAAATCTTTGTGATGCCCCTGAAAGAAGTAAACTGCCAGTTGGAGGTGAGGTATTAGTGAGGTGATATTACTCAATTGGGAATCTCCACTGCAGGTTGAATGGAGAATGCAATGGAAGTTCTAAAGTGCTGCCAGAAGGATGGCAGGGTCTGGATGGAGAGAAAGCGGATCAGATGCACCCTGAGCAAGATGAGGTGGCTATTGGTTATGTTAGCCCCACTAGATAGTCCAGTCCAAAAAAGTCAACTCCACAGAAGGCTAAAACTACCTTTATTAAAACTAAATATAATAACAAAACTTGCAAATCTGATTGTGTTGTACAGGTAGCTCTCCACTTACGGTCACAATTGGGACAGAACCTCCTTCACTAAGCAATACTGTCATTGAGCAAGTTATGCTGATTTTACAATCTTTTTTGCCACAATAGTTAAATGAATCACATGATCATTAAGCAAATCCGGATTCCCCCACTTACTTTGCTTGTTGGAAATCCTCTGGAAAGGTTGTAAATGTCAATTCCTTGACTCCAGGGCTGTTGCAGCCATTGTAAATGGGTTGCCAAGCACCCATTTTGCTCACAAGACTGTGGGGGTGCTGCCACAGTCTTATGTGTGAGGACTGGTTATAAGCCACTTTTTTCAGTAAAAGGCCATTAAATGAATGGTCGCAAGTCAAGGACTTACTTCTCCTACTTTTAGTTCAATGACTTTGGGAGATAGCTGCTTAAACCACTTCAAAATGTTAAATGGAGGTTCTGGATTTAAATCTTATTTTACTCCCTGTAACCTTGGCAACAAAGCTTACACATTTCGGTCAAGGTCATCTTTCTTACTGTCTACTTTTGAGAGGCCTGGTGATTCTGAAATAGTACCAGCTTTGTCTCTCAGTTGACTTGTGGTCCCAAGCAGAGTACCAGATGATAACTTGTGCTATTCATGAATTCAAAATCCTGCTAGAAGAACAATTGGAAACCATGGACTCAGGGGCCCTGCCCAGCTTTAACTGATGCATTAGGAACAACCTTATCAACTAGATTACTGTCATTCAGGCTACTGCCCTTCTCAAAGACAATCTGCTTGCCCAATCTGAGCAAATGCCGAGCCACCCTCCCCATAATAGGTGTGGTGGGAGCAGTCACAGAAGCAAGCATTCTCTGTGGGAGCTCCTCTCCTTTGGAACATCTTATTTCTTCTCTCTGACACAAGGAAGTCTGCAAATCTCAGAACCAGATGCATGAGAATGCGGATAAATGTAAGGCTCTGAATTTAGGCAGGAAAAACCAGTTGCACAGGTATAAGTTAGGCAGTATCTGGGTTAGCAGATGAGAGAGATGTGGGTGTCCCAGGAGATAACAGACTAAGAATAAGCCAACAGTGCATCACAGCTGCCAAGAGAGCCAATGCAGTCTTGAGTGGCATCAATTGAAGTATAGTGTCGGGATCTTAGCAAGTGATACTACATTCTATGTTAGACTGCTCAAACCACAGCTGGAAAACTGTGTCCAGTTCTGCTCTCCATAATACGAGAAAAATGCTGAGGAACTGGAAAGTGCAAGGAACAGGCACAAGAATGGTAAGGGGCTTGACATTTTGAATAATGAGGAATTCAGTATGTTCAGCCTAAAGAAGAGAAAGCTAAGGGAGACATGATAGCAGTCTTCCAATACATGAAGGGATGTCAGTGGGAAGAGATCGAATTGACCCCCTTTAGCACCTGAGAGTAAGACAAAAAACAGTGAGTAGAGATTCAAACTTGAAATAAGGAAGAATTGCATGACAGTAAGAACCATTAAGGAATGGAACAGCTTCCTTCCTGGAGTTATAGATGCTCCATCAATGGAAGACTTAAAGAAAAAAATGGACAGCCATTTCCCCAGGATGATATGACAATCTGAGTAGGGGATTGGACTAAATGATCTATATCAGAGGTAGGCAACCTTGGCTCTTTTATGACTCGTGGACTTCAACTCCCAGAATTCCTGAGCCAGCCATGCTGAGGGCAAAGAGAGAGGTTTCCAAACTGAGCCATGTTGGCTCAGGAATTTTGGGAGTTGAAGTCCACGAGTCATAAAAGAACCAAGGTTGCCTACCCCTGATCTATACGATTCCAGGTACAGACCAGGTTGTTTTAGAAGACCATGAGAGGCTGATAGTTGTTAGTATGATATAGTATGATAGTTGTTAGTGTGATATTTAGAAGGTTGTTACCAAGATATGTTAATTTTTATACTACAGTACCTTATTGTTTATGCTGCACGGTATTATAATTGCTCCTCGTGCACACTGTTCCTTGTGCATACATTGAAGCAGTATATTCATTTTATAAATACTTTAAAACAAATTCCAACAAGTTTCTCTACTTCCACATTTGCATGTCCTTTCAAGATCTCAAATCGTATAACAGTCTCCTAGGTTGGAAAGATGATTCTTTTTTAAATAGAGAGATCAAACAGCATATTTTCAGGACATATTGCTATTATATAAGTCAATCTGGAGTCTTTTGGTGATTTTGGCCACTGCTAAAATGCCACCTGTAGAATTCCAAGCCTCGCTGCTCTATTTTCTCCATGGACACAATGCCCATTAGCTGTCTCTTTGATTTTGATTGTGATTACTTGCCCATCTTTAATCTCCATATGACTTTTATTCTTGGATTTGTTTCTGTAGCCCAACTCTACAGTTTTTCCAGGGTAGCTGTACTGAAAACAACAAAGATTGGAATAGACAAAAGAGCAATTGGTCACTTAACTATTTTTAATCATGAATGGGCTATTGAAGGTTTACTTCCCATACAGTTTTTGTGTATGTGTGACTGACATTTGTTACTCATTATGCTACGAAGACTCATCAGGATTTCTTCTTGACCGCAGTTCAAATCTGGGTTATTATTAACTGGGATATTAACAGTAATTATCTGGGTTATTAACAGTAATTAATACTGTTAGAGAGGAAGGAGCAATAAAGTATAAGAAAAATACGATTCTGTGGTATATTTCTTATTAATGGTCTGGACTAACCCCTTACATATGAACAATTAGAAAGCTGTTTGGAAAAATAAAATAGGCTACACAGGGACAAGACAACAATAATCACAGGCCCTTATGCTACTGAATCTTTGTGAATGTTCTGAAAAATCTATAGCATAAGGTGGAATGATTGAGGCAGCAAGTCTCTTGAACTTTCTAAATTCGCTTTGAGCCATCCTTGAGAAGTGTGGTAGAGACATAACATTGTGCTCTTACTTATAGGAAGACATTCAGTGTCCATCTTCTCTGACGGTTGTCAAAGACAGAACACAAGCGGAAAGCAGAGAAGACGCCTTCTGCCCACCCGATGATCTCTCGTCTGATGAGGAGTATTACATAGAAGAAAGCCGAACGGCCCGTTTTAAGAAATTGGGGATGAGGCGCATCAACATCATCAAAAAAGCATTTTCAAGAGAAAACCTTCAGAAAACAAGGCAAAATTTTGGCAACAGGGTGGACAGGCTTCGCACTCGAATAGTAACACCTGAGAGAAGGGAACGAATAAGGCAATCGGGAGAGAGGCTGAGACAGACTGGGATACGGTTCAAGAAAAATATTGCCAATGCAGCACCAACTAAGGAGAATTTGAAAAAGTATAGGAAAACTAAAGGGCAGCCGGGGGCTGAAGGCCAACAAGGAACCCAAGAATCTGGCACTGAAACAGCAGCAGAAAGTAAGGAAGCTGAACCAGCCATTGAAGAAATTTCCTACACTGAAGTGATAACCAAAGTGAAGAAGGACAAAGGGAATGGATCAAAAAACCTTTCTCAGGCAGATGAGAAAATAATGACTCCTCCTGAGAAGAACCTGATCAAAGCAGAGGCAAAAGAGGACGCCCTTCTACTGGATCTAAAGCAGCCAGCTTAAATGGCAAAAGTCTACTGGTGTGGTGGTGTCACTATGGCAGGGGAAGAGCATTTCCTTTCATGCTGCGGGTGCAGAACGGTGGCTTTCATACTGCCTGAAGATACCTTGAAGTATTGCATCTTGCAGAAGGTTTGGGGCCCAGCCCAAGGTTTGGTTTCTATTTGGACAAGCCAAATTGGTCTGTTGGGTTTATCTGCCATCCCACCAAACCAAGCAGCACGTGTTAAGACATTCTTTTCCTACCTTGTGTTGTTCAAATGTATTTTTTTTTCTAAAGCTCCCATTATCTCCATTCTTACTGTGGATTGTGGTAATGGTACCTTGTAGGGTGCCTGGTTGGAGAAAGTTGGTGTAGGACTCTTTTCATAATTTCCCAATATTTTACAGAAAAGTCAGTCATGACAAACTTGCTAATTCTACAGTTTGTCTGATGATTGATAGATCTCTCCTGGACAATCTGCAATCATGTAAAGAGATGAGCTTGGATTAAATTGCAGAATAGATCTGTATGTATATATATATGTATACTCTTCTTTTACATGCAATGGGTGTATCTTTATCACCTGATGATTTTCTGCTAATAATAAACAATTTTCTTTTGATGTATATGCAAATTTCCATTTACCCTAACAGGTACTACACTTCAACATTAAAAGGTGGTAGAAACACTCCCCCCATTTAATGACAAAAATTTCTCAAGTTTCTTCTGGTTTTATGTACAGCAACAACTACAAAAAATAAATTTCATTATTTGACTTATAAGACATATCTGGCTGTTACACGGAGTAGGTGAATTGTGGGCATGAACACAATGAATATCCATCAACAGGTAACCATTAACTGTTTCTCCATGTCCCTTATACTTTTATCCAAACAGGTTTCTCTCCCCCCCCCCCCAAATCCTTTTTATCCAGATAGGTTTGCTGGAGAAAGTTGATTATGGAAAATTGCAGAATCGGATACTTCTTTGCAAGACAAAATACAGAGAGAACTCTATTTAGGAATGTGGGAGAGCTACAGGGAATTCATCTTTGCTCCACCTGGAAAAGATCATGGGTTCCTGTCATTTAGGAAGACAGTAGGATTCAGCATTGATGTCTCTGAACAAGGATGAATCGTGGTATCCCAAACTACTAATGGTTGTAAGTGGCTTATTGTTGTTTTATTCAGCCAGTGTATATTCTGTTCAGTTTCGGAGGCTTAACAGTGTAATCAGACAGTACTATAGTGAGATCCTTTGAATGAAAAAATAAAAATAAATCTGTAAAGGGCCTGTTTGTATTCCTTTAGCCCAGGGGTAGGCAACATTGGCTATTTTATGACTCGTGGACTTCAACTCCCAGAATTCCTGAGCCAACTGTGCTGGCTCAGGAATTCTGGGAGTTGAAGTCTGTCAGGGAAATAAATCAATACTTCCCTATCAGAGGGCGATGAACCGTGGTTCATTTGACACATGGTAAGTATCAGGTAAAAATAAAGAAACCCGAGGCATATTCTACTGTATATAAAACTTTAATTAGAAAGCAAAGAAAGGACTTAACTGACTACATCCTCTCATCAGACAGAATCAAAGAGAGAGGAAAAAAGTAAAGTGAGAAAACTTTTGTAGACATGCGCACTTAATAACACAAAACAGATTGAAACCGTAACATGACTGGACATGTGACAATCACCTTGGTTACATTGATCAAGATTACTATGCAGCTGGCAGAAAAACAGAGTGAGACATGCTGAGCTGACAAAACAGAAAAAACGCAGTGACATCCCCTTTTGTCAGTAAAGCAGAACTCAGATAAGGCACATCTTGTTGCGCAGATACTCGTGCTGAGCTGCATGAAGTGGCTTGTTTAGCATATCAGCAATCTGATCATGTGTAGGCACATACTGCAATTTTACAAAACCTTGTTTAACTGCTTGTCTTATATTTTGATAACGGATGTCAATGTGTCTAGATCTTGAACCTGTAAAACAATTCCCAGATATATAAACCACAGATTCGTTGTCTTCCATCACAGTCATCGGTCGAATCGGGTGTGTCCAGATATCTGTGACTAAAGCATCAAACCACGTTAGAGAATTACATGCATCTGAAACACAAGCATATTCAGCTTCAGTAGAACAAGAAACAAAATTCTGTTTACGCACATGCCAGTAAACAGGACATCTATTTAAAAACATCATATAACCTGAAGTACTTTTACGTGATTTCTTATCACTCGCCCAATCAGAATCTGCATAACAACATAACTCTGCATAGTCAGTATGTGTGGGTTCTAACAATAACTTCATGTTTTTAGTGTGTTTTAGGTATCTCAATAATTTCTTAACACATGTCCAATGAAACTGTTTTGCCTTGCCTACGTGTCGTGATAGGAGATTATCACTAAGTGCAATGTCGGGTCTAGTCCAACTACTAATATACAGCAACAACCCAATGACTGAGTGATAAAGTGTTTGATCCTCGAACTCAGGACTTGGTTCATGTGCCAAGTTGTGAAAATCGGTTTGCATGGGTATACTCACTGGTTTAGCATCCTTCATGTTGCAGTGATACAATAGTTTTCAATTTTATCTTCTTGTGTGGGACTGAACCCCTTCTGAGTTTTGACAACTTGAACACCCAAATAAGTGTTAATATATCCTAAAGACTTCAATGTGAAAAACCTTTGTAAAGCTTTAGCAAAAATCTCACTCATCTGCTTATTTGGACCAATATAAACAATATCATCAACATAAACAAGAACTATCTCATACCTATTATCAGATCTTTTAGTAAACACGCATTCGTCTGTTTCGGACTTAATAAAGCCCATTGAATTTAGTTTGTCAGAAAGACATAAGTACCACATTAAACCAGACTGTTTGAGACCATAAAGACTTTCGTGTAGAAACCAGGTATCCCCTTCCTGTTGTCGGAAACCTGGAGGACCTTTCACATAGATTTCTTCATCTAGATCAGCGTGTAGATAAGCCGTTTCAACGTCGAACTGGAAAGCCTCTAAACCAAGGATAGTTGCAGTGGCTAAGGCGATTTTCACACTCTCAGTCCCCACTGTGGGTAAGTATTCATATAGTCCTCAGGATAACGTTGAGAGAAACCCTGAGCTACAAGTCTGGCCTTATACAACGACTCACCATTTGGCTTCTTTTTAATTCTGTAGACCCATCAAGTGCCAATAACTTTCTTGTTTGCTGGAGGGCTTGCAGGCATAAACACTTGAAGTTTCTTTAGACTGTCCATTTCAGCCTGCATTGCCTCATACCATTTATCTTGCTCTGATTCAGGAAGATGTTTGATTTGTGTGAACTTATCAGGAGGAAGTGTAACATTACAAATCAAAGGTAAAGGTGCTTTCGTTACTTGCCATTCTTCTTCTGTTTCGTCCTCGTCTTCATCATCATCGCCAGCGACAGCATCGGCGGCTTGCAAAGACGGAACAGTAGGTTGAGAAGAACTCGTGGAAGGAACATTCACCTGTGAATCTTGATCATCAGGCTGCGTGGCATTAGCAGCAGCATCTCTAGGAAAATAAACTCCAGGATCGTTAGAATGAATCCTGGACCAGTCAGCATCTTCCTCAAAAGTAGCGGATTGTGAAATCACTATTACATGAGAAGAGTCGATGTATTTGCTCCATTTTGAATTATCATCAATACCCATAAATCTCATTCTTTTTGCTGCAGGACCCCCTTTCTTTCTTTGAGCTAAAGGAATATTCACCATAGTGTATGAACCAAAAATATGGAGATGCGTGAGATCAGGCTTGTGTTCATATAACATGAAATAAGGGGTCTGATTTATTACATTACTCCAAGTACGGTTGATATGATTAGCATATTTAATAGCCTCACCCCAGTATGGGAGACTGAGGTTAGCGTCTTCAAGTAGGCAACGCATCATCGTTTGCAGAACCCCGTTTCTGCGTTCTGCCACTCCATTTTCAGCCAGAGTGTAAGGAGCTGAGGTCTGGTGTAGTATGCCATTCTTACGCATCCAGTCCTGAAAACGCTGAGACATGAATTCAGCACCATGATCACTCTGAATTCTGGCGATGCTAACTTCGTGTTGGGTATAGACAAGAGCGGCAAAGTCTTTAAAGATCTGAAAGGTCTCAGATTTTTCTCTCATAGGAAATACATATCCATATCTAGAGTAATTATCAACAATTGTCAAGAAATATCTTTTACCACCAATTGTTGGTGTAAAAGGACCCACTATGTCTGTGTACCAAATCAAAAATGCGTGTTGTCAGGCGTGTAGCGCGCTTTGGAATTGCTGCTGCTTTGGATTTGGATTTTTTGCAGACAGCACAATCCAAGAACACCTTACACCCTTTAGATCCAAACCTCTTGTGAACTCTGGCATCTTCTTCAGAACACAGAAACTGGCATGACCCAATCTTCTATGCCACTTATGAATACACCTGTAATGCAAAGGTTTACCAGTTAGTGAATTCTCAACATTAGCATGTTTATTAGGAACCTCAGGCTTGCTGTGAGCAACCTGTGCTTATTTGTCTTCTTGTTGGCTTTCGGAGCCTTTGAAATAGCAACAGGATCTCTCTCTGGGATATCTCTCACTGGGCCTGCGCTTTCCCTTTTTGGAGCTTGTATACTTGCCAGCTCTTGCTGCTTAGACTTTGGCTTTAAGTAATAAACACCACCAATCAACAAGGTTTCAGCAACAATATCTCCGTCTTTAACTACATAACTTGCTTTTTTGAGATGATGAACCTGGAATTTTGATACCCTAGACAAGTGACTCTGACTAAGCAAATTACTATTAGCTGATGGTACATAATAAACATCAGGAATAAATGCATCGAGCTCTTCAATGTAAACAGTTCCTTTCCCCATGACCTGAACAGGATGATTAGAAAAAGAGTAAAGTTCACGAAGTTCAGGTTCAGGCTCGTGCATCTCTGTATACAGCTCTTTTCTGTAGGTAACATGTAATGCTGCTCCACTGTCCAAAGTCCAAAGAAGTCATCTGTCGTACTCTGGTTGAGGTGTGGATCGTTGGTTAAAGCCAATGTGGCAAGTGGAGCTTGCGGATCATGCCTGGGACCACGACCACGACCTTGTTGTCCACCTCTACCTCTGCCTCCTCTGGAATCTGTTCCTCTGGGATGGTAAGTGGCGGGCACTGGAAATCGTTGGGGACAATCCCGGGTGGCATGTCCCACACGATTGCAGATGTAACATTTTGGCATCCTTGGAATGTAGGCTCTTCCACAGAAGGGACGCCTCGCTGGAGGTCTTGATGCAGGTGGTCCTCTCAAATGTGGTGTGGCTTGCATAAGTGCCTCTTCAGTTAAAATTCTGCATACATGATCCACTGTGCGTTGAGCAATGGGCACTTGATAAATCTTGGTAATAGCATCTTTCCATTCATAGTTCAATGAAGTTTTTCTTCGGCATATTGCAGCAATTAATCACACAGCGTTCCTCAGTCGCTGGACTAACTAGCTGGCTAATTGCCTATACACTTATGAGAAGCAATAAATCTTGAAAATAAAAACAAACCATCCTCTGCTACCATTGTCAGGGAAATAAATCAATACTTCCCTAAAGGATGATGAACCGTGGTTCATTTGATGCATGGTAAACGTCAGGTAAAAATAAAGAAACCCAAGGCATATTCTACTGTATATAAAACTTTAATTAGAAAGCAAAGAAAGAACTTAACTGACTACATCCTCTCATCAGATAGAATCAAAGAGAAAAAAAAGTAAAGTGAGAAAACTTTTGTAGACATGCGCACTTAATAGCACAAAACAGATTGAAACCATAACATGACTGGACATATGACAATCACCTTGGTTACATTGATAAGATTACTATGCAGCTGGCAGAAAAAGAGTGAGACGTGCTGAGCTGACAAAACAGAAAAAACGCAGTGACAAAGTCCATGAGTCATAAAAGAGCCAAGGTTGCCTACCCTGGCTTTAGCCGCATCAGTTAATAAGAGAAGTTGCTTCAACTTTAGCAAGTTTGTTGCAATGTTTTTAAAAAAATCGGAATAGGTGCTTTTACAGAGCTTTCACAAAATCTCCAAAGGTGCTCATTAATGGCCTTTAAATAAGGTATTGTTTTCTGTCAACTCTCAAAAGACTTTGCTCCAGAATAACCCATTATGATGCAGTTTCTTAACCTGCTTCCATTTTATGGTTTCAACACTGATGACTTCAGTGTAATCCAAGTATATACATTTTGCATCAATATATGCAGTGTTCCATGACTATATAAATTATGCAAACTTTTTTCTAGAATTTGCTGTATTCTGCAAATTGTTGAGCTTTACCAAATGCTCATGCTTTTTGATTATAAAAACTGTGAGATTCATCTACCTCAGTATAAACATAAGATATTATCCTTTTGAGCATTTTAAAATTTATTTTTGGACTCAAATTTAATAGAAAAAATATGCTTATCTTCTGCTTCTTCGCCTGCCACCTGCCCAAGATCATTTAAGATACTGTTTTCCATGACCAACATATCTTTGGCTTAAATTTCTGGTATTTTTTAGTTTCTCAAGTAGCTGGTAATAGCACTTAACTTTTGGAGCCAAGGAATAGTAGTTGTAAGGAAGTAATGCTACACGTTACATTCAGTGGTTCAACAATTTCAAAGTGGATTAGCATTTCCAGATTGAGATGGGTGACTTAAGTGCTGTGGAAGGCAGAAGAGACAGACTGTATAAGGAGAAAGCAGTTTCACATGTACTGTATGTTTCTACACACTGTAAAAATAAGAATGGTATCAAATAAAAAAGAATGTGTAACTATGTAACGGAATGTGTTGATAATTGTTTCACAAACTGCTGATCGAGAGACTTTGTGGATAGCTTAGGTTTCATTAAGGATCAAAGACGACCCAGGTTATTTTGGTCTTAGCTCTGCATGATTTACTGTTACTTTTGCCTTAGAGAATAGAATGAACTATAAAATAAAAAAGTAGAAAAACAATTTCTTATGTACATATTCCAAGTCAAGGAAGGTATTTTTATCTTTCATGCCAATGTTGCAGAAAATTAATTGCAACACTGATAATTTTCTAATTCAGTAAACATCAGGATATGTTTATGGATTCTCTTCAACAACCCACTACATCTGGGTTCTTGTTTTTTTTTTTAAATGTCCTACTTGGAGAGGTGTACTTTAGATTGTTCTATGGAAACCTGTAGGTCCATAGACAAGTATTTTCACTGATGTTCAAATGCAAAATCTAGGTTCCCCCATCATCTCTAAAATCAGGACACCCTTTCCAAGTACTGCTCACCCCAACAGGAAAAGTTACTGGATTATCCTCGTTCTGATTCACATGCATATTAGTGTGTGCACTGCTCCCACTAATCCTCTTTAAATTGAAACGAGAAGAAGAGGAATAAAAATAGAAGAGTAACACAAGTTAAGAAAAGTTGGGGGGGGGGTGACTTGAAAACATGGCAATCTTTCCCTCTTCCACTTTTTTCTAAGAGAGCAGTTCAGGTAAACTCTTATGTGGCCTCTCAAGAATAGAGGGTGGCTATTTCTGCTGCTGCAGGAATTTCATAGTTGGCATCCATTATAACATCTCCTTTCCCCCCAATATATGCTCAGTTATGCTTTTGGAATCACTTTGCAACTTTTTTCAGATTACCAGTGAAATAAAGGAAGAACACAAACATTCTGCAAATGTTCAATGAAATGTCTTAAGAGTAGAAGGCTAGTCTTAAATCTATTGGCATTAGGCAGCTACTAAATTCAAATTAAATAAAGTCCACTCTAGCCTTGCATTTTGAAAAAAATGAATTCTGCTTTTAAATTGCTTGAGGTGGAATTAATTTTCTCATATTACGCAACAGATCCAGTTTTAGAGACACTGCCACTGCTTATAGAGCACAATGCAAGGCAAGTGGGCCATGAATCTCCTTGTTTTTCGGTTCCTTTGAGGCATAGAAACATCTTTTAAATATGGGCAAAGAACAGCTTCACATCAATTTGCAATTTAAAAATTGTACCCCAGCTACAAAGATTACTTTCACAAATATGCAAACATTTGGTACAAGCTAAGAGCTATTGTTGTATGCATCAGACCCCGATTTTTTATTACATGAATCAGCTTAAAAACACATGTGGCTTTAGTGATTAGCGATTTATTTTATTGTGCAGTTATCATGCAAATTTATGATTGTTTATGATATAAAGTGAGTGCTTATCGTGAGGATGTTGCATCCTAAGTTAAAACACATAATTGGCTCAAATCAAGATTCTTTTCTGTCCTAAATCTGAAGAGCTGATGAGATAGCATTATCGCATGAGGAAATGCTTGCCTGATCTGGTTCAAAATGTGGCAGTGATAAGCAATCCTACCTAGGTTTACCCATGTAACACCTTTGTTGTACAAGCAGCACCTGCTTCCAGATTCCTTCTGGATACAGTTCAAAATTCTGGTTATTACCTTTAAAGCTCTATATTAGGGGTCCCCAACCTTGGCAGCTTTAAGACCTGTGGACCTCAACTCCCAGAATTCCCCAGCCAGCTGGCTGGGGATTTCTGGGAGTTGAAGTCCACAGGTCTTAAAGTTGCCAAGGTTGGGAACCCTTGCCCTATATGTTGCATTGCTAGGTTTTTTTCTACAGGACTGCCTTTCCCTAAGGACAGCCACCCTCCTTCCCAGGTTAGATAGGGTAGACATATTCCTAGTCACTTCCCTTAAATTTTGCCAATTATGAGAACTAGGAAGTGTCTTTTCTGTACCAGCCTGTCCTATGGAACACTTTGTCCTCTGAAATTCAACAGGCCTCTCTATCCACCTGTTGTTGTTAGCTGTGAAGTCGTGTCTGACCCATCGCGACCCTATGGACGACGGTCCTCCAGACCTTCCTGTCCTCTACCATCTTCTGGAGTCCATTTAAGCTCACGCCTACTGCTTCAGTGACTCCATCCAGCCACCTCATTCTCTGTCGTCCCCTTCTTCTCTTGCCCTCAATCTTTCCCAGCATTAGGCTCTTCTCCAGTGAGTCCTTCCTTCTCATTAGGTGGCCAAAGTATTTGAGTTTTAGCTTCAGGATCTGGCCTTCTAAAGAGCAGTCAGGGTTGATCTCCTCTAGGACTGACCGGTTTGATTGCCTAGCAGTCCAAGGGACTCACAAGAGTCTTCTCCAGCACCATAGTTCAAAGGCCTCAATTCTTTGGCGCTCAGCCTTTTTTATGGACCAACATTCACTGCCATACGTTGCAACTGGGAAGACCATAGCCTTGACTATATGCACTTTTGTTGACAGGGTGATGTCTCTGCTTTTTAGTGTGCTGCTCTATCCACCTAGCCTTCCATAAAGTTTTGAAGACCTTGCACCTCCCTCTCCACACACACCCCAGCGCTGGGATAGAATGAAGTGACCGTGTGTCAGAGTTTAACTTGGCACCAGGTTTGTTTTTATTGTTCATGGTTTTAATCATTTTAATGTGGTTTTATTACTGATATTGTTCTAATTCTTGATTGGGAGCTGCCGAGAGTTCAGAATAAGATGGGCACGTATATAAAGGTTTAAAATAAATAAATCTTTGCTCTATATCAGAAGGGTGTAAAGATGCTAATTTTCCCATTTACTAGGCTTAATAATCACAATGTGTTAATTACAAGGCTTAACATCTCATCATAACATGTTTCTTTTTACTCGTAAGTACATTTCACACTAATAAGTTAACATATTTTAATAAGCATTAAGCAAACAGAGACTGGGTTCTCATAAACTACTTCAAAAACCTTTAGAAAAGTTCAAGGTAGGTTCTTCTGACAGAAGTATAAATAGAGATGCCAAGTAAAACAATAAGAAGAGTGTAAAAATGTGGAAAAGGTGAATAAAATGAATCCTCTGTAACTATAAGAACGGGAATATGAATGTTTTCTTTCACACCTAAAGTCTACCTCAATGTAACATGTCGAGAATGAGACGTAAAAGTAAACCCTTTTCATTTACTGTATATTTACATGTTTCTAGACCATCCATCTCCCTCAAGGGAGATTTTACAATTTTTAGTGAGACCATAACATTCTCACGGAATGAGAATATGAGGAAAATCAACATCCTAGAGACAGTTGGAGTTGCAAATTCCAATGTAATATGGGAGCCATCATCTAAGACCAGAATAGTATCTTTGATAATGTAGATCATGCCTTATCCTGGCAACTAAGAGTTAATGCCTCAAAACTGGTTATTCCTATGGTTATATCTAAATTATTCCTGGGTATGCTAGCACAGTTGAAACAGAAATAGTGTTTTCTGCTACTTATACATAGGATTCACCTTTTAATTGCAGAAAATACTTTGAAGATAAAATATTCATTATACAGCTACAGCTCAGTCTGAATTCTTGAAATTTTTGCTTCAGCACCATTGATATATACAGGTGCAAGGATATACTTCCCAAGAAGGGTGTCAAGAGTTACAACCTATTTGAAAAATCTCTCTCCCACTGTATCCCAAAGGAAAAAGCTCAGGAAATGAAAACGATAATGGCTCACCTGTTGGAGTGCTTATATACATTTGATTCCACCATCAGCCACCCATATCTACCATATTTATAATAAGCTACTTCTTCTGTCAGCTAATTGCCAGAGGAAGAAAAAGGTAACATATTTTCTGAGTATTTTTTTAAAAAAAAATTTGGGCAACACAGCATACTATTGAGAAGTTGCTAAGTAAATGCCATCAGCTTTGCAGGCCAAGTGTTATATCTTTAGGAATTATTCCTAAAAGCTCCTCAAAAGAAGATCATCTGGTTGACCAAGCAAAACGTCTCTGCAAAGGTATGATTAATTTTCCCTTTCAGCATGATACTTTCACTAATATTACAGCTTATCTAGAACTTTCAGGTAGTGATAGAAGTCACTTGCACAGACAAGACTCCATGTAGCAAGTGACATAAAAACAGGTAAGATTCAACCATTGCCAGAACAATAACGACAAGCTACAATGAGGAACAAGTGGGATCAAATGTATATTACCCAGCAGCTCAGGGTTTCCTTCGATTTCTTTCAAATAAACAAACATCATATTATTTTTCAGTAGGGAAAAACCCTACCATATTATTAACGATAATGAAGATCTAGATGGCAAACATCCAGAGGGGGAAAAAGAGTATATTTTAATGAGTCCAATCACAATCAAATATCTTCAATTGGAAAATTGAATTGGAGTGTATTTCCTTTTTAATGGGAATACTGGAGTGTGGAAAAGTTTCTTTCTCTACCTGGAGATCATGGCAATTAAATCTGGGGTTTTCTTCTCACAAAGCATACGCTCTGCTATTAGCATATGCTTCTGACCATTTTTCTATTACTTCAGGCAAGCAATTATTCTAGATAACTTTGAAATTCTTTTGTCTCTCCAAAGTAATTTGCCAAACTCCATGATTCTGAAATGATGTACTGTACTTCAAAGCAGCCTATTAAGGTCATTTGAAAGAACAATTTTCTAAATGTTTGTGGAGTTATATGGAACAGTGTGTAACTATAACCGTGAAATACATTATGTGCAATCAATAACTAATTAGACTATCCCTGATGACTGGCCAGCAACTATCAATTCTAAGTCACAAAAATAAACTAGGGAAACAGTGAACAAATTATAGTGAATGAAGCTATTGTTAAGTTTCTCATTAGTTCTGTCATAAAAACACATGAACCATTACGTTGGTGGAAATGCTAATGTAACTTACAGATATTTCCATTTAATAATTCACTAAAGTGCAGTAGATATATGAAAGTTATCCCCATTTAATATTTTTAAAAATGGTAATCATACTGCAGTGGAGTCTTGACATAGAAATATTCAACAAACCAAAGTTCACTACAATAGCGAATACGTTAATACCAAGTGAAGGTTAGGAATCATATGTGTCCCAGTCCTTGGAAAGACAGAAACAAAGATAGTGGGAAAATGTAGTAGTAGAGTCATCCAAAGGAAGTTGATATATGTAATGGTTGATGTAATTACTGCAACTAAACCTGGTTGTTGGAGCTTCACATGTGATTTTATTTTACTAATTTTTACTGTCTTTTCCTAAAACATGAGATTATTCAACAAGTGAATATGTACTATAGAATGCAGTCTTGATTTGCTCCACCTGTTATTGGCAAATGAACTTTCCACATCAGCTTCTCAATGAAACAACTTAAGGGAAAATAAATAAAATAAATAAAACTCAAGAGGTTCCACTTTCAAATAGTTAAATAGTTGTGGTGACTAAATTAAATTATTTTTATTAAACTATTTTTTTCATAAAAATACAGTGCTAGGCATTTCACAAATTGATAAGTAAATACGAGCACAGAACTAAGGAGAAATGATATGGGGGAAAATGGTTTTAACTTAGCAAGGTCAGTAGTAAAATGACAATTGTAGACATTTATAAAACAATTCCTGGAGGTCCCACCCCACTTTTTTTTGTTTATTTCTTCTAACCCATCGTTATTTTAAAAAAAATACTAAAATGTGTTCCTCTATCCAAAAAAGAAAAAAAGAAAGAAAGAAAGAAAAAAGGTTTTCTGCGTATAGATTTTATGAGCAAACTCAGTGCCCCATCTTCATGTGAAGGACAAAAAGAAGTCTCCAGTTTTCGACATTAACAATATAAAAATATATACATCCCCATTTCTTCAGGAAAGACAAACTTTAAACATCTACGTAATAAACAGGAGAGAGAATACTTTCAACTGTAAATGTTGTATTCTGCACACTAGAAACGTGAGTCTAACCCAAAATTGTTTACTCCAACATTTGCTAATGTAAAATTATTAGGAGTAAATGGTGATCACTTCACGTCCTCCTCCTCGCACCAAAAGCACTCTGTTCAAGCCTTCTGTCAAAACTTCCAAAAACTCCATGTCTGGGTGTTAATCGGTCAAGGTTGTAAGAAATGCATGTAATCGATATGGCACTCATATTATTACTCTATGCTATTCTTTCTCATAAGATGCATAATGTGCACACCCAGAAGAACTGTTAAGCAAGAGTCAGACAGTACTTTCAAATCTACATCTAGCCATGAAACTGAGATTCATACAAAGAGAGCAGATTACTTACTTTTGCTGGTTGAACGTGGAGATGAATTTAAAAGCACCTTGTGCAATTGAAAAGGTCCAGGGCAAACATAATATTACTCAACTCCTCATGCTTAACGGGTTACAATCCGCTCCAACCCTCATTCCTCCTATTAGCTGCCTGCCTGCCTATCTGTTCAATTACTATAGCTGCCCATCTCGGTCAATGACTCTGGGCAGTCAACAATTCAATTCATATTCTCTCTCTCTCTCTCCCCCCCCCACCCCAATTTAGTATTGAAACCTGATATATACGTGATGATGCTAATCAAGATTTGTTTTTAATCTCTTTGAAAACAAATGCATTGGTTTACTAATCATGGAATATTACATGATTACATTAGTGCAGCTCTGTTATACTATACTTAAGGCAAGAGGGAAATATATACTCCTGTTAATTGATAGAGTAAAAAAAAAATCCCAATATTTTAGTCATAATTATCAAAGTGCCATTTAAGATATTCACACAGTGAAAAACAAGACAGCACTTGCTACTGATGCTGTATATTATTTTCTTTTCTATATTCGCATAAACAAATGTGAGAAGAAATTCATATCCCCTTTATACTTCACAAATGAAAGTATATCTGTATAGGTAGTCCTTGACTTACAACAGTTCATTTAGTGACTGTTCTAAGCTACAGCGGCACTGAAAAATGTGACTTATGACCATTTTTCGGTTACAACCTTGGCAGCATCCCCATGTTCACGCGATGAAAATTCAGATGCTTGGCAACTGGTTCATATTTATGACCGCTGCTGTGTCCCAATGTCATATCATCCCCTTTTGTGACATGACAAGCAAAGTCAATGGGGAAGCCAAATTCACTTAACAACCGGATTGACAACTTATCAACTGCAGTGATTCACTTAACAGCTGTGGCAAGAAAGGTTGCAAAATGGGGCAAAATTCAGTTAACAAATGTTTCACTCAACAGCAAAATTTTTGGTCTCAATTGTGGTCGTAAATCAAAGACTACTGGTATTGTAAGGTATGTTAAACATTTGATAAACAAGAAAAGGTTCAGAAGATTATAAATGACTGTAATAAGTTGCCATTAAACACATTCTTTTCCCTGCTTATATGTTCACCTATTTCTTATTTCTTGTAATGCCATTCTCATACCTTTTATTTGATTATATAATGTCACAGTAAGTTTCCAGAAGAATAGTTATATTAATCTGTTATAGCAAAGACTTTTCATTTTTGTTTTGTAAATTGATGAAGCCCAAAATTTTAGACTTTGCCTAAAGTTATTTTTTCTCTCTAAAGGATACAGTTTTCATCTCCATGTCTGCTCTTGGGAGGTCCAGGCATGTTCAATAATACCAGCTGGGCATTTTGTGACTTGTTTAGCACAACTCCATTGAGCTTGACAGCAGTATGCATCCTTCGCACATTTGACTCATTCCTATGATATAATAACAATTAGAAATACCATTTCATTGATAATGAAAGAAAAAGTCATTATGGCAGCCAATAATGTAACAGAACAACAGAGTTGGGACCTTGGAGGTCTTCTAGTCCAACCCCCTGCTCAGGCAGGAAACCCTATACCATTTCAGACAACTGGTTGTCCAATCTCTCCGTAAAAACCTTTGCTAAACATTTGCTAATCAATGGTACATCTCACAAAGTGAAAACCAGTGGCGTAGCGTGGGTTGTCAGCACCCGGGGCAAGGCAAGTAATTTGCGCCCCCTAACCGCACCGCACGCCTGGCACCCCCCCCTCCACAGTGGGCGGCGACCCGGCGGCTCGGATCGGATTCGCACAGCCAGCACTGCAGTGAGAGAGAGTGAGTGAGCCAGGCAGGGACAGAGAGCTGCGAGTGCGAGCGCCCCCCCCCAGATGTTGCGCCCGGTGCTGCCGGCCCCCCCTGCACCCCCCACGCTACGCCACTGGTGAAAACCAGCATTTGACATAGAGCAAGAATAGGTAGGTGGATCAAGACAAATTCCTTGAAGCAAATTAATTTGGTTTTCTACAGTGTATAAAATTTTATCAGGGAATGATAGAACTCTGGGTTTAGTTTCATTTGTCCACAAAAGACGTTTCCATCTCGTTCACATTACACTGCTTTCTGAGAAAGCAAAGCACCACAACCAATTAGGACCATGCAGAGTTCAAAAATAAATTTGGAAGAAATGCTTTGAACGCCATTCAAGTACAACATGTTTTGGCTGTTGACTGAAATGGTGTAGCTGTGCTAAGGATCCCATTAACTTTGATTAGCAGATTAGCAGAGCTTGAAACACTTTTATCACAGTTCAACCAAGACACTTCAAATTCAAAGCAATCAGGTTCAGGTCAAACTGTTTTTGAATTTGCTACAACATAAACCTACAGTTCTTTGATTTAGAGCAGGAATCCTCAAACTTGGCCACTTTAAGACTTGTGGACTTCAACTCCCAGAATTCCCCAGCCAGCCATGCTGGCTGGGGAATTCTGGGAGTTGAAAGCCCACAAGTCTTAAAGTGGCCAAGTTTGAGGACCCCCGATTTAGAGGAATCCTAGAGTGGCATCCATTCAGCATTTTTTAAAAGTAATATAAGGTTAATCCAATAAACAATTTCCTTTTGTAGCTGGAAGCTATTCTTAGCTAGGACACCACAGCAGTATCAGACGAATAAAATCTTTTTTTTTGACTGAAGTGCTACTGAAAAAGTACTAGTTGTTGCAAATCTTTTTGGCTTAAGACTGCATCAGCTGACGCTTGCAAGTTAAGTTTGTAGTGTCTTGAAAAGACAGAACTTGAGGAGTGTGTTACTGCTTTGAACACACTGGTGAAAAAGGCTTTCAGGATGGCCATACTGCTCGTGCAGCGTTATCAATACTTCTGAGGGGAAGCACACCGGGAGCAGGCAGAAGGACAGTCAGCATATACTGTATATCTTGAATCTTATGAGAAACAAAATGGTCTTGGGCATGAGCATGGTCAGAAATGAGGCTGGAAACAACATGCAGAGATCCTCCCTAGCTGATAAAGCTACCAGCTCTGCAGTCTGGCTCGCTACCAGGGACAACACTTTCCAAATAAAAAAACCCCTTGTATTCGTTGGAACAGTGAAATGTAACACAAAGTTTTTAGGTCCTGCATTGGGTGCGGTTGAGCATTGTCCTCAAGGTGGATAGTTCTGTGCAGAAATTTCTTGATGTGCAAGTGTGCACAGATGGGTGCCCCCGGGAAGAGAGTGGATTGAGACCTAGCTTGCATATGGACTAGACTGCAGGATCTTGTTGAACACTGCTTGCAAAAAAGCCAGGGCCAGAGGAATGAACGCCATCACGACTATCTCTTCCTCTTATACTGCGTAAGTAATATGGATGTATTAAATTGCTGAATATGTGTCCTACCAATGGCAGAAGACATGCTAAACAATTTAACACATCGTGATTACTTATGCCAGGGGTCTTCAAACCTGTCCCTTTTATGACTTGTGGACTTCAACTCCCAGAATTCCTCAGCCAGGCACGCTGGCTGAGGAATTCTGGGAGTTGGAAGTCCACAAGTCATAAAAGGGACAAGTTTGAAGACCCCTGACTTATGCAGTATAGGAGGCAGAAAAGGTCTGGAGGCTGCGAGGATCTGGATGACAAACACCAGTCTGAAGCTCAATCCTTAGATGGAGTGGATGCGGGTTTGGAAGCCAACCAAGACCGGTGATATTTATTTCTGGATGGGGTTACTTTCTCCTGGACTAAAACTATTTGTAACTTGATGGTACTCCCTAGCTCACAACTCCTGCTTGAGGAACATATGGCAGCTTTGGCTAGGCCTTAACACAACTCCATCTCATGCACTAATTATGGCCATTCCTGGATCAGGAAATATTCACAGAACACACGTCTTGATCACCTCTTGACTGGACTATTCTACATGGGGCTGCCCTTGAACACTACTTGGCAACTACAATGGATCCAGAATGCAGCAGCTTGAGTAATTGGACCCAATGGGTTTCATGAAGCAGTACTCACAGAGTAACACTGCTAATGTGAGAGATGGTGGCTAATTGTTACCTTTACAATATATATATATATATATAAAACTCATGACTGGGTAATCTTCAGGACTGTTTCTTGCTTTGGTTTCTGCCCATCCAGTAAACTCTAGCAGAAAATTTGTCTTTAGAGTCATCCTTAACTCTCTGCCAACACTAAAGACCAGCTAGGGATGGCTTTCTAGGCTGCCCACTCTTTGAATAGTGCTCCACTCAATTCAGGTCAGCCCAGACATGTCTAACTTGTGATGTCACATGACGTATCGGAACTTTTCCCCCATTGTCGGCAATGGGATAGGTGCAGTTTCATCGTGATGTGTCGGGCCTGACACCCCTGGGTCAGCACCTACCCTGTTGGCATTCAGAAAATCTGCAGGAGTGCCTGTTCTCAAAAATCTTTGTTGGTTTTTGGATGGGTTGTTATTTACTTTCAATTTTATTTTGTATTATTGCAAACTGCACAATCTCTAGAAAAGGCTCTAACGTTGGGAAAAGTGGGAAGAAAGAGGATGATTAGCAGCAAGGCGAATGGACCCAGTTACAGTGAAGATGGGACTCCCATTAGAAGGTTAAGCACAGATCGTTGTAGAGAAAATCTACATGGCTGTTAAAAGTTGAAAATGACTTGTTGGCACATAAAGGTGCTAAAAAAAATGAGTGGCACGTAGATTGCAGAAATAAACACAATTAAAATTATAGAGCTAAAAGGGTTCCACCATCTGCTCGGTGCAAGATGCCATGTGTGTACTGCTTCAGGGAACCCACTGGGTCCCATTCGCAAACATCTTCCTTCTCTGATACTGGTGACAGAAGAATGAAAAGATCAGTGCCTGGGGCACATATTTAGATCTTGGGAAGACACCTCCACTCAGCCCTAATTTGTGAATGTCAGTGCTTGCTTTTCTTAGAGGTAATTTCCTGCTTTGAAGAAAACAATTAATTCAGTTTAGGAATGAGACTTCCTCCATCTCAGGCACTTTTGAAGACAATGCTGATGGAAGGTCTTCTGGGGGCAAATTAAGACAGCACTTCTCTGAACCGTCTCCCCCAAGTGGTGACTCTCCCAAACCCAATGAGATCAAAGAGCACTGGAATCAGAAGGAAAATGCTCCTCAAGAATCACATGAAGTAAATGTTCTGATGGACAGCAACTCTATCCATGGTGAAAGGAAACCTGCTATCCCACTGCACTGCTATTCCACTTTCTCTGATCCACCTGTCCTTGGTTCCCCCAACAGGATTCAGACAACCCAAACATCCCAGGGGAATTAAAGAAAACTCTGCTGCTCCAAAAGTCTTGGGGTGGTTGGGAGGGCAGGCATTTTTAAGGCTACTGAAGGTGTTCCTCCAAAGCCTGAGAATGGCAGCTTCAACTATTTGGAAAAACTCAAAGAAAGGAGAGAAAAAGGAAATATACTGCCCCCCCCCAATGCCTTGTTTATTAGAGTGGGTAGAACTGAGAAACTGACTAGTGGCTGTCAAAGTGTTTGGCCCTGCCAGATGGAGTAAATCAGAGCAGCAATCAGCTATGGATACTTTCAAGGCAACAACCTCTGTTGAAAACACCTGGAATTCATTATAACTGAAACCCGGCATGGTAGCCATTTCATGCTCTTAAAAAGCTACACACGATCACTCTTTAGAGATCTTACATACAGGATACATCAATCAAAGTGGACGTAAAGCCTGCAGAGATTCCTCCTCCTAAAATCAGAAAGTGACATGCTCTGGAAGTTAGAAGACTGTTCCTGCTTGCTAAACTGCTCCAAATAAAAACATTTGCAGAGGAAAAGGCAAATCTATATGCATTTTTACACTGCACAATGCTCATAGGTCTCCTCTACACTTAAAGGGTCACCTCAAACTCCAATCTAATTCACCTAGCAGAGAAGAGTCTGGCACACTTTTTTCTGCCTAGCTAATGTGATTACAAGGCAAAAGCTTTTGTGAGGTGCAGCTCAATTCACCAGATGCACAGAGTGGCTAGACTGAGACAGAAATGAAATTGGGATGAACTGGGGTGGGGGGTGGGAATCAATTCCAAAATTCTTTTACAAAGAAAGCAGAGTTGTCACCATATTTATGAAGTCGTCCAGTTTTTCTCTACTAATGTACCTAAGGAAGGTGAACTGTTGTGCTGAGAATAAAATAATAGAACAGTTTGTGCACTGTTTTTGCCTTATGGGTGTACCCAACAAAGCAGGGAGACTGTTTTGAGCTCAGTTCAAAGCAGCTCCACTCATGACATTCTGTCAGAATGTTTTAACTTGGCTGCATTCCAGTGGGATGAACTTGGAAAGCCTCAAGTACATGAAGCTCCAAAAGAACAAGGACTCAAAACATCTTACTTTTTAGTTTTTTTTAACCCTGCCTTTATTGCTTTTCAAGTAACTCAAGATGGCAAACATACCTAATACTTTCCTCCTATTTCCTCAAAACAATAACCCTGTGAGGTAGGTTGGGCTGAGAGAGTATGACTGGCTCAAAATCACCCAGCTGGCTTTCATGCCTAAGGTGGGACTAGAACTCACGGTCTCCAAGTTTCTAGCCCAGCACCTTAACCACTGCACCAAACAGGCTCTTTGACTGATGCACACATTTTGCAGCACAGGAACACAGAGCCTAGGGATTCACTTTCAAGCAAGCCTACGAAAACAGGAAATGCATCCCTGTCAAACCTCCAGTTTTCTTAGGTAGATCAGGGTTTTTCTTTTTTGCACGATATCATCAACATCCTGACTGACACTAGAACATGACTTAGACCAGGGGTAGGTAACCTTGGCTCTTTTATGACTCGTGGACTTCAACTCCCAGAATTCCTGAGCCAGCATGGCTCAGCTTGGAAACCTCTCCCTTTTCCCTCAGCATGGCTGGCTCAGGAATTCTGGGAGTTGAAGTCCACGAGTCATAAAAGAGCCAAGGTTGCCTACCCCTGACTTAGACGACTAAGCAAATACGACACTTAAAAATAATCTCATTTTGTTTTGAGCAACCAACCTGGAACATTTTTATCCTGAGCGTATGATAAACACTTCAGAACACTTAGTATGGCTTTTACGAACTTAGTATTTTGGTGTCATAATGTTTTGAGTATTCTTAGCCTGCCTGAATTCTGATCAATTCTGACCACTAAAACTGCTATATCTTTCACAAATGTCCTGCCATGAACATCAAATTGTCTACCATAATAATATTTTAAAGCAACATTTTTAACCTGGAGACAACTTACCTGATATCAATGGTAACTCAGCCTTTAGTTGGGTTAAAAGTAGGAATTGGTAGACATTATTCAACTCTAATCTTATTGTTCTATTGCTACAAATCATTTCTCCCAATGCAAATTTGCAGTATCTTGAGTTCTAACACAGAAGTCTATCTCCACAGTAAATTTCTGCAAGATCTCAATCAAACTTGGGATCTGGGTGGAGAAGAATAGACACTGACTTAACCACAGCAAAACCAAGTGCTTGTGCGTTTGGAGTCAGGATTTAGGCATTTTCCACTTTTGGTTCTGGGTTGAATTGTCTTACCTCGGTTGAAGCTATTGTGATTTGGAGATCTTCCTTCAGTTCCTACATGAGGAGCAGCTGGTAGCCATAACCAGGAAGGATTTCACACAACTCCAACTTATGCACCAAGAGCACTTGCTTCAAGACTGGGAGGCCCATGTTCATTCATGGCTTAGTCACCTCCAGATTGATTTCCTGCATTGTGCCTTACCTTGAGCTGCCCCTGACGATAATATGTAAGCTGCAACTCACCAGTGACATATGTATTTCTATATGCCCATCACTCTCAATGACCTGCACTGGCTCCCAGCAAGCATCCCATGTAATGCAAGGTGCTGGCTATATCACTTATAGAGTGCTACATGGCCCACAATCAGGTTATTTGCAAGACCCCTGAGTCCTGTTTCTTCTGCCTGTGCCATCAAATTGCTCAGGATAGGCATACAATTATTGTGTTTTATTACTGTTGTATCAATTTTTTACACTGTTTTTAATGTACTCCATTGAGAGTCAGAAATTGTGAGTGGGCAGCCTTATAAGCCTTTATACAACCATAAATAAAATCAATTCACTTATATTTCTCAATTTTTTTGGCTTGGTTAACATTTTCAGTTTTAGTTCCAATTAAAATATCTGCAACAGTTAAATGGTGGCCTTTTTTGGGAAATCACTGAATTCGAGTACCCCAACTGAATGAGAAGCGTGAAATGGACCGAGAGTGTTTTTATGAAGTCAGGATAAATCTAACTAGCGGACTTCCGGGTGGCAAGTCTCCATCGATGGCGGTCATTTTTGACCGTCAGCCCCGTTGTTCCGTTCAAATCGCGAAAACAGCGACTATCAGCTGTTTCGCGGTTTGGGAATTCCCCCCTTCGGGAGAAGAGGGGGGGTGAGCATTCAGGTAGAGGTAGAGCTCCCCTAGATCCCCAGAATGATTAGTCTGGGGAGCGAAGGGAGAGAGCTCCCTCGGAGCCTGAATTCAGCTCCGGACTCAGGGACTCCTCTGTTTTAAGGCTTTAAAACAGAGCAGGACGCTGCAACCATCCCTGCACTCAATATTGTACTTTGGATTACTCGGACGCAGGCAGAGCTGAGCAGGAGAATATTGAAACAGCAAGTATATGATCTTTAACTCCGGTTTAACTTAAAAGAAGGGGAGGAAGATGGCGCTGGAATAAATTTTTTGGAGAAAGAGGGAAGAACAGAAGAATAAGGAAAAAAAAGATCAAGGAGGAAGACAGAAAGTGGATTTTTAAAGCTGTAAAAGACTGTTAAAACATTTGAAGTTGGCTTAAAAGAGATTTAAAAGATTTGGACATTTAACAGTGAAGCAATAAAGTTGCAATTTGGGCGGAAAAGTGAAAGTGAGAAACAAAAGTTAATTGGGTGTTAAAATGGCTTCCAAACCACCTAGATTTACTGTCTCTAAAAGCGCGGGGGCATCATCAGTTCAACAATCTGGATTTCAGACATTGATGCCACCCCCCACAGCACCTACACCCACATTAACATTAAAAGATTTACAAGATGCTTTAAAACCTCAATCCGAGCAAATGGCAGAGCTTATTAATGAGAAAAATAAGGAAATACGAGAGGATATTTTGCTGGTATTTCAGGGACTGACAGTTTGTATTGAGAGTCTGGATGAACGTGTGGAAGAAGTTAAGAGCCTTGGTGGAGCAGTGGGCTAATGTCTCCTTAAGTAACACCAGCTGCCTGCATTTAGTGCAGGTTCGCATCCCACCAGGCTCAAGGTTGACTCAGCCTTCCATCCTTCCGAGGTAGGTAAAATGAGGACCCAGATTGTTGGGGGCAATAAGCTGACTTTGTAATAATGCCGCTTGGGGGGGGCAAAAGCCCTAATAAGCAGGCATATACATAGAATGAAGGCTATTGCTAAGCACATTGATTTGTGCTTTAAATTGTAAGCCGCCCTGAGTCTTCGGAAAAGGGCGGGATATAAATGGGATTTAAAAAAAAATCAAAATAATCTGCTATTGGAGGCTAAAATGTGTGAAGCTGAGAATAAAATGGATAAAATTGATGATGAGCTGGTAATGATACAATATACAGACATGGAGTTTGCTTTGAGGATAAGAGGTCTGAAAGAAAATCCACAAGAAAATTTGGAAGAGATATTGGCAAAAGCTGTAGCGCCTATTTTGGGTTGGCAAGATGAAGACTTTATATTGGAAATAGATAAAATATTTCGTGTCAACTCCTGGATTGCTAGGCAAAGAAAATTACCAATAGATGTGGTTGTTTATTTCACAAAAAGAACGATTAGAAATGCGATTATTCAAGCTTTTTATAATAACAAATTTAAAGTGGCTGATCAAGAGGTCTTAATTTTGAAAGAAATTCCACCAAGAATTTTAAGAAAAAGGAAAGAGTTTGTTTTCCTGACAGATGAATTAAAAAAACGACAGATCCAGTTTAGATGGGAGATACCAACTGGGATAGTGGTGAATTATCCTGGTACAAGATATTGTCTTAATACAGTTCTGAAGGCATGAGATTTTTATTGTAATATACTGAAAGCAGACTCACCGCCATCCCCAGAATTTGAAAGAGGAAAGGAAGAAAGAGCGCGACAGATACAATTGGAAGGCATACAGCGAGATGAAGAAATCACCTCGCTGGTTTCAAAAGAAGTACAACAAACTCTGGAAACTGCGCAGCCCTTAGTTTCATTAGAAGAATCAAAGGCCCCGAGAGTGACACGGGCTGCAACCAGACGAAAGGCACAACAACAGCAACAGAAACAGTATCCTACAATTACAACTCAAGAATCTACTAATAGTGAAGTAGTGGGGGCAGCAAGATCAAAGATGCAGATTCTTGAGGATCTGCAAGCCACGCTCCGAAAGCATTAAGTTGCAAAAGATGGTAACAAAGTTTCTATAAAATAATTCAATGGGATTATAAATCGTGTATTTTAATGGAAGACTGGAACAGAGTGCTGGATAAACAGAAAGATAAAAAAGGACCTTTTAAAAGTACTCCAATCATGCAAGATTGCCTAAATTCTTTTTTGATTTGAAAGATGGGATGTGATTTATTATATGGCTGGTATGTATATTAATTGTATGATAAAAAGGTGGATAATGTTTTTATAGACAATATAAGTTTGGGATTTAAACATGATGTGATTACATATAAAGATATTTTAGACTGGAAAGAAATGTATGGCAATTAAAGCCATTTAATATTTTAAAAGAAGGAAAAATAGTACAAACTTGGTTTCAGTATGGCCAGATATAAGTTAGATGGAAAGAAATTTGGTAAAACAAATTAAGAGATTAAAGATAAGTGCATATAAGAGGGATACATAATGTATTGATAGAAATAGATGCAGAAATGGAATTTGTTAAAGGTTGTATGATAAAATGGGCCCAGAATATTCAGGAGTTAATAACGATGGATATCTGGGGAAAAATTTGGGTCAGAAATGTTAAATTTATTCAGGCACAAAATTTATGAGAGAATTTCTATAAAATGTTTTATAGATGGTATTTAGATTTTTAAAAAATTGCATATATGTATTCAAATTATCAATCTAAATGTTGCAACGTACTGTCATATATGGTGGACTTGTTGGGTATTATTACAGATTGTACTGTTGTAGAAACTAAATTGATGTTGAATTTAATAATTGCAGCAAGACTTTTGGTTTCACAATACTGGAAGAAGGAGGAACTGCCTACTATAGAAGAGTGGACTTCAAAGATTTCAAACATGGCAGAAATGGTAACAATTTTAGCATATTTGAAAGAGCAATCGCAACAGTGATATACCTCGGAATGGAGAAGATGGACCGATTATATTCAGAATCAATATGGGACTAAAAAATTTCATTTAATATATGAATGAGTATTAGAATTATAAGATGTATTATTATTTAGTTATGTTTAAGTGGAGTTAAAGAGTGATAGGATTTAAAGTGTATTTATAGTTGGTTAGCATATTTTAGCTTAAGTTTGTTAGAGGCAATACCCTGTATTCAGCTCTGGGAAGTCGGGGGGGGAGGGGAAGTAGGGGGGAGGGGGAGGGAAGGTGTTTATGCTTAAAATGTATTGTAAAACATTTCAATAAAAAAAACGATAAATCTAACTAGCAAAACTATAAACAATTTCAAAAGGAGTTTTCCCTTTTGGAATTAATTAATTGGAATCAAGATAGATAAATTTAAAAAATGATATATATTATTTTCATTCAAAATCTTGCTCTAGTCATTTAGAGAGATTCTGTTTACATTTGCTAGAACTTCCAGTTATGTAACAGTTCGTACTTCAAACACAATCCTTCCTCTCTTTTAAAGAATTAGGGGCCAAAACTGTAGGACCAAATAATAAACCTTTTTATAGCAACAGATGCAAAGCAACAAAATGGCTATATGGAACAATCATGGGTTTCCATACATTTGGCTGAATATACACACACTAAAAAAGTGAGCCCCCCCCCCCACACACATTAACTGGATATTATGGTGTAAGTCAACCAGATCCATGGGTGCAAAACTTGCTCATGGAACATCTTTGTTGTATTAAAGTAGTCATGTAACGTACAGTAAAGATAGTATGGATAAAGGATTAATTGCTTTTTAATATACATGTCAAAACTTTAGTGCTCTGTGGAAAGATTTTTGAAACAAGATGACTCACTCAGGGAAAATGCAGGAGACAATCAATCAAAAAAATGGAAAAAGTAGTGTCTTTAGTGCATTTTAAAAGAAAAGTGGAGAGAGTAAGAAGAAAATTCTGTGCCACTTGCTGTAATTATACCTGGATACATGACATATCTTATCTTATTTTGATAAGATGATCTACTATGGTTCCTGAGTTTTTTTAAAAACATAGGAAGGAATCTGGAGATACGCAACACAGCAGTATATTCTTACAATTTAAGTGACCATAAAATGAACAATGATATGGCTTAGCAAACCACTCAGCAACAAGAAAAATACGTTTAAAAAAATACTTTCAGTATCATTAGCAAAATATCAGGAAATAATGTTACGTGTTTATGAATGAATATGTTATTTTTATTTCAACACTATTGTGCATCTCTGGTTAATGAGTTAATAAAAAAACTTTGCATTCTGGGATTTTGATGAAGAAATGGTCAAACGATGTATACAAGCAAAAATTTCATGAGCTGAGCTCTAGAATATTATTTGCATTGAAAGTCGACAAGAAAAACAGAGATGTGACTTTAAAAAAATAAATAAATAAAAACCAGGAGAAGAATGCTATGCCATTTCACTTGCATGCTAAAGCACAATATATGGACACAATAAGCATGTAATACAAAACTAATACATGCACTAACAATTCAACAAGAAAGCACAAACAGAAAAACAACCTAAATTGCAGCAAATTTGACTTACAGATTTTCCCATTCTCTACATGGAAAAGAAACAAATATGTAATGTATTACTTGACACTTGAGGGGGCATATATTTTTATATACACATCTATATATCTATATCTATCTATCTATCTATCTATCTATCTATCTATCTATCTATCTATCTATCTAAATAGATTTCAAGTTTTTAATCATCTGTAATAATATGCTTTCTATATTTTAAAAACCAAAATATTATAGTAACTCCAACTTTGACACTCCCATTAAACCTAGATATGACTAGGCACGTCCACACACTTTTTGCTTCTGAAGAAGCCATTCATGACTGACCCAGCAAAACAGTGTATATATCTTCTCAAGATGTGGATTCTTTTTGTTTCTAGAGAGAAGTTCCTAAATTTCAGGCTACATGAAAGCTTCTAGCGAGTACCTGTATTTTTAGTGGACTTTAGGTATTGAAAATTACCATAAACACTTAAAATACCATACAGGTTTGACTATGCATTATCTCAGTATTACTAAAAACAAACACTTTGAAAGCAATGACATTTTCTCAAGATTAAATCTAGTATAAGTACATCTGGATCCAATTTTGTATATTCAAGAACGGTTCTTTGAACTTGCTTTCTGTCTGTCCTAAACTGGATCATATTCCTTCCATAATGAGATTTTTTTTTCCCTTGAAAACTCAAATGGTGCCACACTATCTCCCAGATGCCTGAGAAAACATAAATACTGTGTTCAAAAAGGAGAAGCTACTGTCTGTTACTCGGTGAGAAAGAAAGGATGTAGGGGCAAGGCAGCACAAACGTCCTCCTCATCCCCGTATTACCTGACCAAATTATTTTGGAAATATTTGGGTATATACTTTTAAAATTAAATTGCTAACCTGATTATTTGTGCATTTTCAAATACACAAATGAAAAAGCAACACTCTTTTTCCAAAGGCATACACAATTATTTCCCTAGATCAATATACTCATATATGTAGATGCAAATATATGTAAAGAGTGGTTGCAATGTTGTAAGTTGCAATGGACATGAGAGCTTCGACACCTTCAAGAAAGTCAATTTCCATCACTCTTTTATTATTCATAAACAGAATAAGCAATCCATGCTTATGAAAAAGTATTATAAACAGTTAACTTATAATGTTATTTTTTTTGTTGGCATGCACTTTGTCCCTTCTTCAGTATACTTGTTTCTACTTATTTAGGCAGGCAGTTTCACTTGGTTGGTGCTGCCTTTCTGTGCAGTTATTATTTAGTTTACATCACCATCTGGTGGTTACAGGGATATCTGTTCCTTGTACTATTATGCAAATAGTAATATAGCTATTATATGGACCCCTATCTACTAACAAAAACTTCCTTAGGTCATGCTAAAATCTCAAAAGGGTACATTACTCCCAAGAGCTATCATAACGTGTTACTCAAGATAAGGAAAACAGCAGCATTTTATAGTTGTATTTTTGAAATGTGTATACAGGGAGTCTTCATTTAATGACCACAATTGACCACTGGCAAATCTGTGGCTAATTGACACAGCCTTTAAATGAAACATCATGGGACTATGCCAGTCTTACATCGGTTCTGCAGCAGTCATAAACTGAGACATCACGTGACCATGGCCTGCAATTTTACTGCCAGCTTCTCATTTACCTAGTTTGTTAGAAGTCAGCTCTGAAGCAAACGGAGTACGGCAACTGTCTTAAATGTGTGGTGGTTGTGAATGTCCAAGTGGCAATCATAGGACTACAAGGATACTGTGGTCATATGTTTAAAGATGGTCATAAAGTTACTTTTTCAGTGCCATCGTAAGTAATATCGAATGGTTGGTAAACAGGACAATCATTAACCGAGGATTACTTGTATATTGATTAAACGAAGTATTTCCCTTGGTAAAGAATTTTCTCAATGTATTTTGGTAACTCTATCCATTTGCAATCTTTGGGTATCTTAAGTCTGTTCTTCTATGCCTGTATTTGTTTCTTTCTTTTGTAAATTTTTCAAGGCCCTATTTATTCAAGAAAAAAACACCTCTGAAATACTTCACAAACGACAAAGGGAAAAACTGTTCTCAGTAGTCCTTGAATGTATTTAATTTACGAATTCAAGAATGTAAGGAGTTTGTTTTCACAGTGGACAAATGACTTTTCTAATGAACAGTGCAGCTTAAAACCACTCTGCTCAGAATTTACTGTGAAATGTTTTTAGGATTACTAAGGGAATAGAACAGGTAGGAAATGATTTATTCCTTTTTGGAAGAGAAAGGCTTGCTATATTCTGTCTCTGCAAAACAATGGCTATGGAGATTATAGTTAAAATTAATGCACAAAATACTGGAAAACATTTAAAACATTAACAGGATGAAAATAGAAAAAAGATACGAGGAATGTCAGGCGCATAAAGATTTGTTTAGAATGAGGTAGATTTTTGTTCAGAGAAAAATCTTATTTTTTTCATTTCACTGATGGGGACACAGACTTTTAATGTGGCATGAGACACAGTAAACGCACAATGGCTAATATAATATTATTTTTGTTAAAAGTGTTAAAAACATTTTGTTGTTCCATCTTAAAAAGTCGAAACAACAAGTCTTCTGAAAGAGGTATATTGAATATCAATTATTAGTTGATAACTCCTACCTCCTATTTTCCTCACATCAACAGAATTAGGTAGGATGAGCTGAGAGGAACTAGGCCAAACTCACCCAGCTGCTTTCATGCATAAGGGCAGCCTAGAACTCACACTCTCCTGCTTTCTCAGCCACTACCTTAACTATTACACCAAACAATTGTTTCTTTATTTTAAATACTGTGTGCACAATGTTTTGAAAAGGAAGCAAAGAGATGAAAAGCATACAGAATTCTGCAAATACAGACATTATATCAAACATATCTGAAAGTACATGAATGTCCATAACTTCATATATTAAGAATGTGAAATTCAGGAATTGAAAAAATTACTAATGGTCTCAGAAGAACAGGATGTTCATCTAGAACTGCAGTTCTTCAATACGAGTTATGAGCCTGCACAGAGCTATGTCCAGAAATTTCCAGAACTAGTCATGAAAAAGTAATGAAGAGAGAATAACTCTTCCAAAAGTTCAATTTCTATGGAACATAAATCCAGTTTATAGCGCTGAATGAAGATGATGGGCTAGGCTTGCATGGCTAGCCAGCACAATTTGGTCAAGGAATAACTTGAAAGAAGGTTTGGTCAGTTCTTAGCAAAGCCTGATGGATGCTATTATGCACTTGGAGAAATCCTATGTAGACAGATTATGCCCTTTAGATGGGACTTGAATGGCCAAGAATAAATACTGGTCTTACTAAAAGGATGCTATACAACCCAGGCAAAAAATTAGATCAGGAAAGACATTCAAGAGAATGATACAAATTTTCCAGTGGTTTGAGAGACCAGGAAAATATTTTGATTTAAGTGAAAGATCATTGCTTTTGTTGTTGTTAGCTGCGAAGTCGTGTCCGACCCATCGTGACCCTATGGACAACATTCCTCCAGGCCTTTCTGTCCTCTACCATCTTCTGGAGTCCATTTAAGCTCACGCCTACTGCTTCAGTGACTCCATCCAGCCACCTCATTCTCTGTCGTCCCCTTCTTCTATTGCCCTCGATCTTTCCCAGCATTAGGCTTTTCTCCAGTGAGTCCTTCCTTCTCATTAGGTGGCCAAAGTATTTGAGTTTTAGCTTCAGGATCTGGCCTTCTAAAGAGCAGTCAGGATTGATCTCCTCTAGGACTGACCGGTTTGATCGCCTTGCAGTCCAAGGGACTCGCAGGAGTCTTCTCCAGCACCATAGTTCAAAGGCCTCAATTCTTTGGCGCTCAGCCTTTCTTATGGTCCAACTTTCACTGCCATACATTGCAACTGGGAAAACCATAGCCTTGACTATACGCACTTTTGTTGACAGGGTGATGTCTCTGCTTTTTAGTGTGCTGTCTAGATTTGTCATGGCTTTCCTCCCCAGGAGCAAGCGTCCTTTAATTTCTTGGCTACAGTCCCCGTCTGCAGTGATCTTGGAGCCCAGGAAAATAAAATCTGTCACTACCTCCATTTCTTCCCCATCTATTTGCCAGGAATTGAGAGGGCCAGATGCCATGATCTTGGTTTTCTTAATGTTAAGTTTCAACCCAAGTTTTGCACTCTCCTTCACCCGCAACAAGAGGCTCTTTAGTTCTTCTTCACTTTCTGCCATTAGAGTGGTATCATCTGCGTATCTTAGGTTGTTGATATTTCTTCCGGCAATCTTAATTCCAACTTTTGATTCATCTAGCCCTGCCTTTCTCATGATGTGCTCTGCATATAAGTTAAATAGGCAGGGCGACAGTATACAGCCTTGCCGGACTCCTTTCCCAATTTTGAACCAATCAGTGGTTCCATGTCCAGTTCTCACTGTTGCTTCTTGACCCGCATATAGGTTTCTCAAGAGACAAATAAGATGGTCTGGTACTCCCATCTCTTTAAGAACTTGCCACAGTTTGTTATGATCCACACAATCAAAGGCTTTAGCATAGTCAATGAAGCAGAAGTAGATGTTTTTCTGGAACTCCCTAGCTTTCTCCATGATCCAGCGTATGTTGGCAATTTGATCTCTAGTTCCTCTGCCTCTTCGAAATCCTGCCTGTACTTCTGGTAGTTCTCGATCCACATACTGCTGAAGTCTAGCTTGTAGGATTTTAAGCATGACTTTACTAGCATGAGAAATGAGTGCAATGGTGCGATAGTTTGAACATTCTTTGGCACTGCCTTTCTTTGGAATTGGAATGTAAACTGATCTTTTCCAATCCTGTGGCCACTGTTGAGTTTTCCAAATTTGCTGGCAAATTGAGTGTAGCACTTTTACTGCACTGTCTTTTAAGATTTTGAATAGCTCAGCTGGAATACTGTCACCTCCACTAGCTTTGTTGTTGCTCAGCTTTTCTAAGGCCCACTTCACTTCACATTCTAGGATGTCTGGCTCGAGGTCAGTGACCACCTCAATTTGATTATCAGGGACGTTAAGCTCATTCTTGTATAGTTCTTCTGTGTAATTTTGCCACCTCTTCTTAATCTCTTCTGCCTCTGTTAGGTCCCTGCCATTTTGGTCCTTTATCATGCCCATTTTTGCATTAAACGTTCCCTTCATCTCTCCAATTTTCTTGAAAAGATCTCTGGTCCTCCCTATTCTATTGTTTTCTTCTATTTCTTTGCACTGTTCATTTAAGAAGGCATTCTTATCTCTTCTAGCTATTCTCTGGAATTCTGCATTCAATTGGGCATATCTATGTTTTTCTCCCTTGCCTTTCGCTTCCCTCCTTTCCTTAGCTATTTGCAAAGCTTCCTCAGACAGCCATTTTGCTTTCTTGCATTTCTTTTTCTTTGAGATGGTTTTGGTTGCTACCTGTTGTACAATGTCGCGAACCTCTGTCCATAGTTCTTCAGGCACTCTGTCTATCAGATCTAATTCCTTAAATCTATTTGTCACCTCTACTGTATATTCAACAGGGATATGATTTAATTCATACCTGAGTGGCCTAGTGCTTTTCCCTACTTTCTTCAGTTTAAGCTTAAACTTTGCAAGGAGAAGCTCATGGTCTGAGCCACAGTCAGCTCCTGGTCTTGTTTTTACTGACTGTATAGAGCTTCTCCATCTTTGGCTGCAGAGCATATAGTCAATCTGATTTCTGTGATGACCGTCTGGTGATGTCCATGTGTAGAGCCGTCTCTTGGGTTGTTGGAAAAGAGTGTTTGCTATGACCATCGTATTCTCTTGACAAAATTCTATCAGCCTGTGCCCTGCTTCATTTTGTACTCCAAGGCCAAACTTGCCTGTTATTCCGGTTATCTTTTGGCTTCCTACTTTAGCATTCCAATCCCCCATGACGATAAGGACATCATTTTTTGGTGTTAGTTCTATAAGGTGCTGTAGGGCTTCATAGAACCGGTCAATTTCATCCTCTTCAGCACTGGTGGTTGGGGCATAGACTTGGACTACTGTGATATTGAATGGTTTGCCTTGGATTCGAACTGAGATCATTCTGTCATTTTGAGGGTTGTATCCCAGTATTGCTTTTCCTACTCTTTTATTGACTATGAAGGCTACTCCATTTCTTCTGAGGGATTCTTGCCCGCAGTAGTATACCTGATGGTCATCTGAATTAAATTCACCCATTCCTGTCCATTTTAGTTCGCTGATACCTAAGATGTCGATGTTCAGTCTTGTCATCTCTTGTTTGACCACGTCCAGCTTTCCTTGATTCATGGATCTTACATTCCAGGTTCCTATGGAGAAAAAATCTTTACAGCATCGGACTTTCCTTTCACCACCAGACACATCCACAGCTGAGCGTCCTTTCGGCTTTGGCCCAGTCGCTTCATTCTTTCTGGCGCTACTAGTACTAGCCCTCTGCTCTTCCCCAGTAGCATATTGGACGCCTTCCGACCTGAGGGGCTCATCTCCCAGCGTCATATCGTTTTGCCTTTTGGTACTGTCCATAGGGTTTTCATGGCAAAGATACTGGAGTGGGTTGCCATTTCCTTCTCCAGTGGATCACGTTTTGTCAGAACTCTCGGCTATGACCTGTCCGTCTTGGGTGGCCCTGCACGGCATAGCTCATAGCTTCATTGAATTACGCAAGCCCCTTCGCCACGACAAGGCAGTAATCCATGAAGGGGATTACTGCTTTTAGAAATAAATAATTGCTTTTAGAAATAAATAAATATATGGGTGAAAACCACTTTCCTTTTTCTTCTTCAAAAGGGAGAACCTCTTCTTAAGGCCCGCAGATCATTAGATCCACAAGATGATATTATGGCTACCAAAAAAGCTACTTTCTATGAATGAAGGTAAATTTGGGTGGGTGGGGGAAAGCTTAGGATCAAAGGCATACAAAGAAGAGACAGACTGTCAGGACCCACCTCAATCCACATCTTAGGAAATAAGAACTCTTGGATGCAAGTTTAGTCCAAAAGGAAAATGTTTACTAGGATGGAATCGATTGTGGGAATACAAGACGGAATCTGACAAAAGTTACATTTCAATCCTATATAAACCATTCCCATTTCAGCCCCTCCCCTCATCCATTTGGTCAGGCTGTCGTCAGTTGCTAGGTGTCAGGTCCTTCCATGGGAAAGGGAACTCTCCTTGGTTTTATGGTTATTGCTTTCCTTTTCAGTTGTAAATGAAGATACAATCCAGACCTGTCTGTCCCCCTCCCTTCCCCAGTTAAGACATCCCCTGTTGTTTGAAAATCGCTTTAGTAACCATCCTCTCCCCCCCCCTCGGAGAGATGGCAGAATCCTCAGAAATAGCACGTTGTTCTACCTATACAATTATGAAATGTGATATAAATGGATTCTGACATTCGGCTCTCCTTTCAGAAAAAAGATGAGTCCATCTGTGGGGAAAGAAAACATATAAATGTTAGCCTGGTTTGTTTGGATATTCTGTATGAAACCTCTTAAGCAGCTTAGGTGCTTTAACATGGAGTTTGTTAACCCACTCATTTTCTGAGGAGGGGAGGTGTTTCCATGCCACTAAATATTGTATTGTTCCATGGTGTTTTCTGGAATCTAAGATTTCTTTCACTTCAAAATGTTGTTCTCCTTCCACCATGATGGGGGGTGGTGGTGGTGGGATTTTTTCTCGTAGTGGTGATTGTTGTTCTCTCTTTAATAGACTGCAGTGGAAGGTTGGGTGTATTCGTCTAAGATTTTTGGGTAGTTCTAATTCAACTGTTACTGGGTTTATGATTCTTTTAATTGGAAAGGGTCCAATATATTTTGGTCCTAGTTTTTTACAGGGTTGGAGTGATTTCAGGTATTTTGTGGATAAATATACCATCTCTCCTACCCTAAATGGTGTGGGATTGGTTCTATTTTTGTCTGCCTGTGTCTTGTATGCTTTTCTGGCATCTTCCAACGCTTTCCTAACGATTGGCCATGTATTTTGTAATTGAGCAATCCATTCCTTCAGATCAGGGATAACCGGTTCTTTTGGGGTTAGTTCTGGTATTGGGTTGAAACTCTGGCCTGTAGCTACTTGAAAAGGAGTGTAACTTGTGCTTGAGTGGACTGCATTATTATATGCTACTTCTGCAAAAGGCAGTAGGTCCGTCCAGTCGGACTGCTGAAAATTAATATAGCATCTCAGATATTGTTCAAGTATATTATTAAGTCTTTCAGAAGCTCCGTCTGTCTGAGGATGGTGACTAGATGACAGTCCTTGGGTGGTTCCTAAGAGGGATAAAAATTCTTTCCAAAATGCCGACGTAAATTGCACCCCTCTGTCAGATATGATGCGTTGTGGTACCCCGTGCAATCTGTAAATATGCTGTACAAAAAGTTTTGCTAATGCTTTTGCAGTCGGGATTTTTTGGCAAGGTATGAAATGTACTTGCTTAGAGAACAGATCTGTGACAGTCCAGACTACGGTGTTTCCATTACTTTCTGGCAGTTCTACGATAAAATCCATGGCTATTTCTTTCCATGGGGCTGAGGGGTTTGCCACCGGTTGTAACAGACCTGGCGGTTTCCCTTGCAGTCTTTTGGCCATCGCGCAAATTTGACAGCTACCCACATAGCTTTCTATGTCCTTTTTCATAGATGGCCACCAAAATTGCCTTTTAGTTAAGTGTAAGGTTTTTACAAAGCCAAAGTGTCCTGCTGATTTTGTATCATGGCACAGTTGCATGAAATTGATTCTCTGTGTGGCAGGTATATATAGCTTCTCCCCCACCCACGGCAGTCCATCTTTAATTGTGCACACATGTTTATTTTTCTGGAACCATTCATCACTTTCCAAAGATTTCCTGAATTCTATTCCAGTTTGGCTATCTACCTTCGGCTTCATTTTTTCTTGTGCCCTGGTGGTGACTGGTGCTGCCAGTTGTTGTTCCGGTACAAGTGGTTTAAAGTCAGTAACTCTTGTGCTGTTATATTGGGGCATGCGGGATAATCCATCTTCCAGGAAGTTCTTTCCCCCCGGTAAGTGTTTGAGAGTGAAATTGAATCGGTGAAAATGTTGGGACCAGCGGGCTTGCTTAGGAGTGAGCTTCCTGGGCGTTTTTAGTGCTTCCAAATTTTTGTGGTCTGTCCAGACCTGGAAAGGTATTTTATTTCCTTCTAAAAATTGGCGCCATGTTAGTAATGCCCACCTCAACGAGAATGCCTCTTTTTCCCATATTGGCCAGCGTTGTTCTGTTTCTGTGAGTTTTCTGGATGTGTATGCGCATGGTTGCAATGTCCCCCCATCATTTTCTTGTAATAGTACGGCTCCTACCGCTACATCACTCGCATCTGCCTGTATTACAAAAGGTTTGTCGGGATCTGGGTGTTTTAGGACAGGTTCAGCAGAAAAAAGTCTCTTTAGCCTCTCAAATGCTGCTTGACATTCCATTGACCATTTCAGAGGCTGGCTGGGTTTCACGGGTGACCCCCCCTTCGTTTTCAACAAATTTGTGAGGGGCATGGCTATTTGGCCAAATGCGGGGATGAATTGGCGGTAGAAGTTTGCAAACCCCAGGAAACTTTGCAATTGCTTCCGTGTGCGGGGGGGTGCCCACTCTAGTACTGCCCTGACCTTCTCAGGGTCCATTTCGATGCCCTCTGGAGATATGCGATATCCCAGGTAGTCGATTTTTTCCTGATGGAATTCACACTTCGATAATTTAGCATAAGTGGGCAGCTCGCAACTTCTTCAGGACTGCTCTGACTAGTTTGATATGTTCCTCTTTGGTTTCTGTGAAGATAAGGATGTCATCGAGGTAAACCAGGACCCCCTTATATAGGTGCTCTCTCAGCACGTCATTAATTAATTGCATAAAGACTGCGGGGGCCCCTTGCAGTCCGAATGGCAATACTTTGAATTGATAGCACCCCATTGGGCAGTTGAATGCAGTCTTCCATTCGTCTCCTTCCTTAATCCTAATACGGTAGTATGCTTCCCTCAGGTCTAGTTTGGTAAAAATCTTTCCTTTCGATAGGTGGGATAACATATCCTTCCTTAGGGGAAGGGGGTACAGATTACATTCACTAATTGTGTTCAAATTTCTATAGTCCACAACCAAACGAAAGGACCCATCCTTCTTCTCCCTGAACAGAACCGGGGCGGCCACTTTGGGTTTGGCAGGCTCAATAAATCCTCTTTCTAAGTTTTTCTTTATGAATCTCTCCATTTCTGCCATTTCCCTTGGGCTCATGGCATACATCCTGGGTTTTGGGAGTTTTGCCCCAGGTTTGAATTCTATGGTGCAGTCTGTGGGGCGGTGGGGGGGAAGCTCATCTGCTCTTTCCTCACTGAAAACCTCAGCCAGGTCCCTGTATTCCTCCGGTATCTCTGGTAATCCCTTCTCTTTCCCCACTGCTGCTGTCTCCTCCCTCTGGGTTGGGGGGGTGCTTTTGGAGTCTAAGTTCTTCTGCCCCCCCTTTGGGAAATTAAGTTCTGCTGTCCTCCAGTTTATCCCGGGGTTCCATTTCTTCAGCCATTCCAGTCCTAGGATCATTGGGCATTCCATGCCTGGGGCCACTATAAACGTTATGTCCTCCTCATGGGGCCCCAGTGATAGGTGGATTGGTAAAGTGGCTAGGGTGGCTGGTCCTGCCCCTGCTATTGTCCCAGCTAATTGACTAAAAGAGATTGGTTGTTTTAGCCTCCTCACTGGGATGCTCAATCTCTCCACCAGCGTTGGGCTGATAAGGCAGCGGATGCACCCAGAGTCTATCAGAGCTTTTATTTTGGCTGCTTCAGGCATAGGGGAAGCTAATATAGTCACTGTCTTAAGTATGGGTGGAAGGGGTCCACTTACCAATGGTTCTCCCTCTGAGCTGTCTTCCGAGTTGTCCACCGTCCCTGCGGTGCAGGCCGGAGTCCAGTCCCAGTTCCTGGCAGCAATTGTGGACTCTACAGCCTCTGTCCCCTTCATGGAAGATTCTTTTGTGTTGCCTTGGGGCTTCCCCGGCTTCTTGGAGGATGATGCCTCTGGTTTTCGTGGGGGAGCTTTTGAACGACATTCTGCAGCACGGTGGCCCTCTCTCCCGCAGTTGAAACAACTTGTTGATTTTTTGGCTGTGGCTGGTGGTTTTTCCCCCTCGCGTGTTTGCTCGGGTGGCAGGCGGCCCCATGGTTTTCCTCTGCGGTGTCTCTTCAGTAGGTCTATTTCCACTTCCTCCGCCAGGATGTACCAGTCATCGAGGTGGGGTGGGTCTCCTCGAGGCAGGCAAGCATCATACAGGTCGTAGTTCAGACCGTCTTTGAAGTGGCTAAGGAGGATGTCTTCTGGCCAGTTCAGCTTGCTGGCAATGGCTCGGAATTCTTGGGTATAATCAGCCACTGCTCGCCTGCCCTGCCTCACCGTTTTGATTCTCTCCCGGGCCTTACGGTCAGCCAAAGGATCCTCGAACCGTCGCCTCAAAGATGACATGAATCGGTTGAAGTCGTTGAGTTCTGGGGCGTTGGAGTCATGCAAGTTCACCACCCAGTCTGCAGCCGTCCCGTCCAGGGCAGATTGCACAATTCGGATGTGTGTTTTGTCACTGGGGATGTCCCGTCCGTACTCTTCCATGTAGCTGAGGACTTGGGTTAGGAAAAATCCCAGTCGTGATGGCTCCCCCTTGAATTTGACTTCCAGGGGCGGGAGTCTTTGGCTGGAGCGTTGTCTGCGCCGTGGCCGGTATCGCTCCTCATCCTGGTCCCCATCTGTGGTTCTGGGGGGGGTGGGTACTGCTGAGGCAGCAATTCCTGTTCCATTGGATAGCCCCGGGGTTTCAGGTGTTGGATCCCCTCCGTTACCTTTCCAGTTGCGTCCCCAGGCACTGCCTCGGTTGCGATTTTCAGCTCTCTCCTCCCTCAGTGAACTCAGGGTTGCTTTCATCAGATCAATGGCCTTTTCCAGGATCCGCTCCTCCTCGCTGGCGTGCAGGGAACTCTCCATCTCTTGCCTCCATTCCGGTTGGTGGTTGCTACGCCTCAGGGTCGTTTCTCCCGAAGCCTTTTCCCACTCACTTTTCCTTCTAACGCCCATCGACCACCGGGGTTTTCGGTTGTACTGCTCCACCGCTTCTTCCCCGGGGGAATATGCTGCTTCAGCTTCCCATTGTCTCTGGGATTCCATTTGGGGGGAAGACTCCCCCTCCATGGGGCTTCCCTCCTCTCTTGCTTCGTCGCCAGACATTGTATTTGTTGCAAAGTCTCCCGGTAAGGTTTTCCCTTCCAGGTTGACTCTTAAAGCAGATTCCGTCTACTGTCAGGACCCACCTCAATCCACATCTTAGGAAATAAGAACTCTTGGATGCAAGTTTAGTCCAAAAGGAAAATGTTTACTAGGATGGAATCGATTGTGGGAATACAAGACGGAATCTGACAAAAGTTACATTTCAATCCTATATAAACCATTCCCATTTCAGCCCCTCCCTTCATCCATTTGGTCAGGCTGTCGTCAGTTGCTAGGTGTCAGGTCCTTCCATGGGAAAGGGAACTCTCCTTGGTTTTATGGTTATTGCTTTCCTTTTCAGTTGTAAATGAAGATACAATCCAGACCTGTCTGTCCCCCTCCCTTCCCCAGTTAAGACATCCCCTGTTGTTTGAAAATCGCTTTAGTAACCATCCTCTCCCCCCCCTCGGAGAGATGGCAGAATCCTCAGAAATAGCACGTTGTTCTACCTATACAATTATGAAATGTGATATAAATGGATTCTGACACAGACTTCAGGTTAGACAGAAGCAGAGGAGAGAGATGTATTAGGGCGTTCGTGAAACACTTTGATAAGGGATTAAAAAAAGAAAAGAACATCTTGTTGGAAGAAAAAGAAAAGGGATGAAAAAGAGAGAAGCAACCTGGAATTAAGGAGAAACTTTCTGACAGTCAGGACAATCAATCAGTGGAAAAGCTTACCCCCAGAAATCGTGGGCGCTCCATCGCTCAAAGTTTTTAAAAAGAGACTGGACAATCACCTGTCTGAGATGGTACAGGACAGGTCCTCCTGCTTGAGCAGAAGGCTGGACTAGAAGACCTCCAAGGTCCCTTCCAGCTCTATTCTATTCTATTCTATTCTATTCTATTCTATTCTATTCTATTCTATTCTATTCTATTCTATTCTATTCTATTCTATTCTATTCTATTCTATTCTATTCTATTCTATTCCATTCCATTCCATTCCACTCCACTTTACATTCCATTCTATTCCATTCCATTCCATTCCATTCCACTCCACTCCACTCTACTTTACATTGTATTCTATTCTATTCCATTCCATTCCACTCCACTCCACTCCACTCTACTTTACATTCTATTCTATTCTATTCCATTCTATTCCATTCCATTCCATTCTAAAGAGAGAGCCAATCTCTACACTTTGAAGTTGTCAAAGGACAATGTTTGCCCAGTGTTTCTGGGCAAATATTTGCTGTGTCTCATGAAGCAGAGATTCATTTTAGGATTGCCCCAGTGAAATTTCACATGAAGAATTGCCGAGGGAGGCAATTTCCATTTGGGTCATCCCAATAGGGCCAAGCTAAATGGTGAGAATATTGTTACATTCTGTCCTATGGATTGCCAGAACAAAGATGGAATGACGGACACACAAATGTCAAGCCTGTAATACAAAATTCGAAGCATGGGTACCATCCTGTTTGTTCACTCTCCAATATAATCTAGAGAATTGGTTACAGAAAAGGCCTTGGAGGGCTCAGAGTATCAAACTGGCTGATACTTGGGATGTTTCATACCTGGACTAAATTCCTTACAGAGAGCTCAGAGGTGTGCAACCCATCTAAAGAGGTAGTTAGGACATACGATGGGAAGAAAGGTGAATTTGTCTGCAATTAACCACCTACGGAAGGACTTCTTAACATAGGAGAAAAACTATCTTACATCTACTGAATGTTCAAAGAACAGCAACAAAGGTACTTCAATAGGGGAGACATCTTAAGAGGATCAAAATAGACAGTTGAGGTCACATCCATTATGTGATGCAATAGTTGGAGAGTAATAAGGGGGTGTGACTCTTATTAGGGAAGCAATCTTGTGTTCAAATGCCTGAAGTATATGGACAAACTGCTAATGTTCTGATTGTTAAAATGAAATTGCATCGATTAGTTGCACAAAACATGTGAAAGGCAAGTGTTCAATCACACAATTTAGTAAGTTCTAGATGAGGCTCTGTGCAAGTGTATAACCCATGTCGGTGAATTAAGAGTTATCATAAAGAATGTTAGGATAAAGAGAAGGCTGTATAAGCAAAAAGGAAAATAGAATAATTTACACTTTCAGCATTGAAATATACGATTAAGCACATTCACAAGCCTGGAACTCATCTGTTCTTAATAACTTCTTCTATTACTTAAGTAACTACTTACGGTTTCATACTGAAGATATCTTTGTAGCCTGGTGCACATGCTTCTTTATTTTTATGCTTTTCAGATACAAGTTTCTCTTTTGTCCAGGTCATCTGTACTTTTTCTGGGGCAACAATAGTTGTCTGTGATCTAACCATTCCTGTTCCATGGGATGCAGTGTTTCTGTCATGGATTAACTGAGCCTGGCCAAACATAAGCAAGCCAAGTAAAGATCAGCATTTTTGCCATGTCAGCTAATTCAAAACAGGCAGAGGCCTGTTCTTATAACATGTACTACTTGGGAATTAAGACTGGATTTTTAATTCGCAACAAGACCATTCAATATCTTGACTTCCCAACTGAAAACCCCCCTCTCTCTCTGTATGTGTGTGTGTGTGTGTGTGTGTGTGTGTGTGTGTGTGTGTGTGTGTATACACACATACGTGTGTATATACACATATACATACACATATATACATACACACGTGTGTGTATATATATATTATGTATGTATATTTGTGTGTGTATATATGTATATGTGTATGTGTAAGGGACGCGGTGGCTCAGTGGGTTAGGACGCTGAGCTTGTCGATCGGAAGGTCGGCAGTTTGGCGGGTCAAATCCCGAGTGCCGCGTAGCAGAGTGAGCGCCTGTTACTCGTCCCAGCTTCTGCCCACCTAGCAGTTCGAAAGCACGTAAAAATGCAAGTAGAAAAATAGGGACCACTACGGTGGGAAGGTAACAGCGTTCCGTGCGCCTTTGGCGTCTAGTCATGCCGGCCACATGACCACGGAGATGTCCTCGGACAAGCGCTGGCTCTTCGGCTATGAAACGGAGATGAGCACCGGCCCCTAGAGTCGGAAACGACTAGCACACATGTGCGGGGGAACCTTTACCTTTACCTTTACTATATGTATATGTATGTATGTGTGTATATACAATATATGTATGTATGTATGTGTATGTATGTATATGTATATGTATATATATTTGGGTTTTTCTAAAAGTAGTGTGGAATTCATTCTTCCATTTTGTTGCAGAGAACCAATAATATTGTGGCTTGACAAAATATATGCTATATAATAAATTTCAATATACAATAGGTGAAAAGTCTATGCAAAATAGCTTTGGAAAGACAAAATAATAATTTGCACTTACAAACATACATGCTTTCCAAAGAGTTTATATTGTAGGTTTGTCTTGCAATATCTATTCCCATCTACCACATAAATAATTGGGACAGCTACTATCATTATCATAGTCACATGATATGAACAGAGTCAATATTATAGTATCAATAATATCTAGCTGTTTCACAAAACTCAAATTGACATGACTATCTAAAAATCAGTAATTTCTTACTGATTTTTATCACTACTGCTTTATCTTTACTGATACAACTATAATGATATCAATATCAATAATAACCAATTGTATTCTATTTCAATCACAGGGGAATTGATCACTAAATTAAAAAAAATGGACTTACAATCAAAAGATTTACTGTTCAGCATTGGAAACACAAACATGCTTTAACTATTCAGCAGTTTGCAGAACTGATTAACATATACTAACCAAGGATGATTGTAATAAATCAATTTATTTCATATAATGTATCTCTATAAATATACATTTTGTATGTATATATTTTATGCTTTTTTATATAACTGTGTATTTTTCTTTTTTGCATTCTTTTAAAAACTTAAATAACCAATTATAAATCAATACTTATCTTTAAATTATATTTTTAATTATTCTACATACACACATCTAAGATGTCACGTGTTTTTATTATTAGCAATGCTTCTCTTTTGAAAGTTTGCTCTTTTTTCTAGTGCATTTAAAATCCAGGATAAGTCTTTCCTGTGCACAGAGAGTTCCCTTATTTTTCTCCTCTTCTTTTTCATCACTATATTTTTTATTTCTTTCATTAGAGCAAACTGTAGAATTGTTAGATTATAATCTATTTCAAGGGCATTTCCTTATAAAAGCGACTTTCATATTTAAATCCTATGCAGTGTTATTGAGAAAATAATGGATTTTTAAAAATGGAGTAAAAAACAGAATAATCATCATTTTTTCTTCCTTATCCTGCTAAAATGTTTGGCCTGTCAGCCAAATTAATTATAGGCTGAAGAAATTTGGGATTTTCAGTCTGAAGAAAAGATGACTTAGATTCGTGAAGATAAAGGGAAGGTAGCTAATAATTATTTTCCACAGCCACAGAAACCAGGATCACAAATAACTCTAAACTTCTTATTGTACGTTTCTGTAATTCTCTTTTTTGAGCGAGCAAAAGAGTGCAATCAATCCTCTATCACTGGCGTTTCCTCTAGATGGCACTGCTTTGTTTCATCACGTCATGCACATTTTAAAATCTGGCTGTATTCCATTAAAGTGGACTTTTCTTAGTACAATTTAGGTGTTAAATATATGCCAGATTTCAAAGGTTAAAATCTTTTTGAAGATCTTTAAAAAGCTTTTTGATCATCCCAAACAAGCAAGAGTATGTGGGAAAGAGAGAAAGAGACAACTGGTAGCAGACAGAGGTACAGAGGTTGGTCATATGGAAGGAAGGAAGGAAGGAAGGAAGGAAGGGAGGGAGGGAGGGAGGGAGGGAGGGAGGGAGGGAGGGAGGGAGGGAGGTGATAGCATTCTTTCTTTTTTCTCTCACACCAATTTGAACAGATTATCCCCTAAGGCACTATTCAAAGTATCACCAAGAATGTCCTGCAGCATATATTATGAAAGTCTACAACTTGGACTATAAGATAAGTTAGTAGGCAAGAGTATGAATTAATAAAAGAATAAAAACAGGTATGTAAATCAATACAACATATCAATGTGGTTCTTTAAAAAAATAGCAAGGCAGCCCTCTTTAATCAAGTGTTTTGTAGTTATCTTGAGAAGTGCAGTAAGGAGTCATTTCATTCAATGACATGTTATTTAAAATTTTGGTAAAAAAGAATTGTAAATTATCTCAGATGCAAGAGGACTTGTCATGATCTGAAAATCTTTCACATGAAACAATGGCTTTAAAGCACAATACATTACACATGGAAAGGAGATGATATCTACTGAATTCTACTTTGGAGATATTTTTTGTTATTCTTTTAAACAAACTATGACACAGAACCTACTAAAGGTTAACTATAGAAACAATATTCCATGTTGCTATGAACTAAGGATTTGCCCACACTTGAAGTGCCACTTTTTCATGTACTGCACTATAGCAAATTTGTTCTGAATGAGAATTTTAAAATTCAAAAATAAAAATATAGCCAACGCCTATTATTAAATTAAGAAATGGACAGGTTTCTAATTTCAAAGATTGTAATTTTACAAAGTAAAGAGGAGATGGTTATGTGAATTCTAATGGCAAATATAGAAAATATCTATGCAAATTCCTGCTTTTCCTCCCGTCTTCTGGGTTTTAAATGTTCAATCCAGCTCTTTAAACAGGACTCAGTATTACACTGGCAACTAAAACAGACTGCCTGTTTGTGATGTATATCTATCTATGGTGGAGAAAAATTCTATATCAAGATGTAATTGAAATAAAAATGGAGTAATCTGAGGTAATTTCCAGTGTGCATTAATATCAATAGTTAACATTCTTAAGCAAGTGTATTGAACAATATCCTACTAATAGGGTACTCCATCTTATTTAGCACTCCTTTTAACTGATCTGTTCTAGAATGATATTATAATTCAGGTAAGGCAATGCAGGATATATTCCAAAAGGTGATATGCAGTACCATACAATTTATGTGGAACATTTCTTCCTAAAAGATCTTCATCAATAAGCATACTTTATGTTGTAAAGATTAATAGCTAATGGATTCATTGAAGAGTTATTTCCCCCTTTATATCATCACAAACTCACGGAGTCAATGAACACTTACCAGAACAAAACCAAAGAGATGTAGTTATTCAGAACAAACTATTTTGTTTAGTTCTTCAATATAATTAAGATTGTCATGGTATTAATTCAAGAGTTAGCTATGGAAAAGCACTATTGAATGGTATACATTTTTCACAAAAATGTACTTTTATTCGTGGAAGGGGCACTCTCTACACGTAATGTTAATATCACTTAGTAAGAATTGGAAAAACAGGCAGTGGCAATAATTAGTACAGTTACATTTTAGAGAGGCACTAGAAGTGTTGTGATGGGAAGGGAACAACTAGGTGGGTATCTTCTACCTCTTCTTCCTGAATATCGTTAGGTAGCAGACTGTCTACCGCTTGGCCAATACCCTGTGGGCTAGAGCGGCTCTTTCTTCTGATTGAGCTACGAGATTCGTCAGTGATGCTCTGAATCTGAGACAGGAAGGCCACCAGGCACAACCAGCATACAGAAAAAGGATATTACATTAGACAATGAAATACAATATTTAATAAAAATAATAAAAATAAACCACAGCACATTTAAATATCAGATACCCTTCAACTCGGCAACGTAATCTTTAGCACATTCACTCACAGTCACATTTATTTACCCAATTTCTCAAAAAGGAATAAAATCCAATCCAATTATTTCTCTAGGCAGTTAGTGCAATGACCAAACACTGATTGGTTTCCAAAAAAGAAGAAAAAACTTTTTAAATTAAAGTTTAGTATAAGAAAATTAGTAATCATATACTAGAGTTTTACCAAGAGTGATATGGTATGGTTTCAAAGCTCTTTTGTATTTTATTTTCGTCTTAGGGCCCAGTTTATTAGTTAGATTAATGTGATATCATAAAGGGAAGGCCAAAATCAAAAACATATTCTCTAGGTATTTTAAACTAGTGATGTTATCTGTTTAAGTTATAAAACATCACAGCAAAGAAACTCATTACATATGAGCAACAGGATTAATGTCCCATATAATTAAAAAAAACTCTGGATTTTACAGTTTAATTTTTAAACATATTTCTCCAAAGAAAAAGGAGAGAAAATGCAATCAAGCAAAATTTAAACATGGACTTAGATTAAAGAATGGCAGTCTTAGATTAAAAACAGCTTTCCTTTTTCATTGCCAGCTTAGTCAACTTGATCCTTTTATTCCTAAAATTTGCAAAGGAGAATGTATGAGATACCTTGCAAAAATCCCAGTCTTGCTGGAGAAAAAACAAGTTAGCAGAGCTGCTAAGCTGAATGAAAAGTCTGCAGTAACATGACATGAATATAAAGACTGGAGTCCAATATTCTGAAAATGTTCAGAAATTTGCAAAACTAATTAGGTTAAAATAGTGGGTTCCCCCCCCATCCTCCCCAAAGTATAAAGGTTTTTGAAATTGTAAAATGTCTTAATAGAGAGGAAAAAAATGAGAGTTTTAAAACATGAAGGAGAAAAATCAGTATATTGATTAGAAATATTAAATTGCTTTTAAAGGGCTGAAAAGAACGGAGATGAAAGAATAAAGTCCTACCCTGAGATATTCTCAATAGCGTACTACTCTAGCCATCATTCAAAGGTTTTAAGATTCTAAATATTAACAATTTAGCATTTCTGAAAAAGTAATGGAACTTATTCCAAAGGAAATCAAATTAAATCTTGATAGAAACTGTGCTCAAGACTTTTCTATTCAAAGCATGCTGCATGTTGAATAACCGCTCCTCTTCACTGTAATAACAGATGAACTTGTCGCACTTATGATTCATAAAAGATTCCCGCTTGCGGGAATATCCAGAAATAATGTTCTCATTAACTAAAATGCTATTGCCAAACTAAAGAAAATTCATTACCTCCCTCTCCCTTTCATTCTTTGAGAGCTGCATTTGTTTTAGCATCTGAGATCTCTGCTCCATCACAAGAGTCTTCTCGTATGTAAAGGCTGAAATATCATTTTCAAACTGTAAAAACAAGTAAGTGTTAGTTACATTCAAATTCCAAGTATAATCTCTGATTTTATAATATACTGCAGCCCTTGGCAAAATTTGTACAGCTAGCTCTAAGTCAATAACAGCTGTTGGGACCAGAATTTCCACTGCTAAACTTGCACAGCCATAAAAAATGAAGTCAGGAGATCTTGCCACTTAGCAGTGGTAGTTCCAGCATTTTCATTAATGACCTCCTCTTGGCTTCTCCATTGGTTCTGCTTGTCAGAAGACAGCAGTGAACTTTGCAAATGGTGATCACATGACCATGGGGACAGCCAGAATGTCAAAGATCTGTTGTAACTACCACTCATTCAGTGGTGCCATAAGTTTGAACAGTCACAGAATGAGTGGTTGTTAAACAAGGACCACCTGTATGTGCTTCAGATCAGATTCAAATTTATATCTCCCAATTTTAAAGCATGTATTACTGCTTTAAGCATGTTTTTATACTGTAAAATAAGACGCTGATGAAGACATGGGCATCCTGATGCATTGTGATGCAAACTCTGGGAGGTATCAGATTCAAATTTATATGTGCCAATTTTAAAGAATGTATTACTGCTTTAAGCAAGTTTTTATACTGTAAAATAAGATGCTTACGCAGACATGGGCATCCTGATGCATTGTGATGCAAACTCTGGGAGGTTACCACAAATATGTAAGGGGTATCACTTGCATGCCCATGTCGTGTTGTACATTTTTTCATTTTAACAAAATTTTGTCTTGTAATAGATATGCCTGATGCAGAATGGTTATGTGGACATTAACAACGATGGGGAATCTGCAGTCCTCCAATCAATGCTGTGGGATACTGGAAGTTGTTTACAAAAGTCTAGAGGGCAACAGCTTAAGTTGCCTTGAAAAGGAAAGAACATAAAGTAGCATCTTGCCAATGCATTATTAAGTCAGTGGCACAGATGTCTATAGTTATGGGACAACAAATACATAGAAATAAATCCAGAAATATGCTTAACAATAATTCAGAAACAAAGATAGCACCATACCCCCAAAATCATGACCGCACTCACTCTATCATTTCACTACCAATGGCCGCTTCTAGGCACCTACAGACTGCTATATGTGGATCCTGGCCATCAAAAGTTATCCATCAAGAAGATGTTTTCAACTTTTAAAGTCAAACATTGTAAATCGAACATCTCTCATTTTATATTTAATATAACATTTTTTTTCCAATGAAACCAGTCTACGTCATCAGCAAAGGCACTAAAATACAAGATATGTCATCCTATATTGGAGCCTTGGTGGAGCAGTGGGCTAATGCCTCCTTAAGTAACACCAGCTGCCTGCAATTAGTGCAGGTTCGCATCCCACCAGGCTCAAGGTTGACTCAGCCTTCCATCCTTCCGAGGTAGGTAAAATGAGGACCCAGATTGTTGGGGGCAATAAGCTGACTTTGTAATAATGCCGCTTGGGTGTGTGTGAAAGCCCTAACAAGCAGGCATATACATAGAATGAAGGCTACTGCTAAGTTTGTAAGCCGCCCTGAGTCTTCGGAGAAGGGCGGGATATAAATGTAATAAAAATAAATAAATAAATAAAATATTGCATTATGATAATCAATGAAGACTTTATAGAAATGTACCAATTTCATGAATATTATTAAACTATCCAAAACACACACACACACACACACACACACACACAAAATGAAAGTTTGTATACCATTTTGATGAGCATCAGTATCAACTATCAAATTATCTCAAGTTTTTTTTTTCTTAAAGTTTAGATCTACTTACTTTGGGAAAGCCAAATAGCATATTTTGCACATACCCTGACTTAACATTGTACTCATCTAAATATGGGAGCAAGGTTGTCCCCTATTTTGTAAGTCACACCCACTCACTGCTTTTAGCATCCTAGATACCTTTGTTAAGAATTCCTTTCCTAGCTGTGGAGTAAAGAAAGAAAAGGAGTGGGAAGCCGCTGGCAGCTGGAAAGGACAGGTGCAAAGTTACATTGAATGGGATTCTTTATTTACACTGTGACCTATTCTGCTGTTACACAGTTGTTTGGTTGGATTTACTGTTCTATCCCAGTGGGTCTAGATTGACAAAGTGCCAGCTGTTTTAGTGCACTGCAGCTTTGGCTGAAGTGGAGAAAGGGCGGGAGATATAGATGAGAGATGTTTGCTTGGAGCACAAAGTCTCTTACCAACTTTCCCTAAAATCTAATGCTAAGAAAATGAAGTTCAGTCAGATTTAGTTCCAATTCATCCTACGTACTCTTTTAGGATCTACTTTGAAATTCAAAGACTCCTCCAACAATTAAAACTTAAAATCTGAACTTGCCTCTTCTCTCCAGAAGGACTTATTGTAAAGTGACCAAATCCTCCCACTGATCTGGGGAAAATCACACTTTTTTCCGCCTAAATTGTGCACTTTATAAATGCATTAATTGGTAACTGCTTAGACCTTACCATTTCAACAACTTCCACTTCAGCTTTAATTCGTAGATGGTATAAAAACATCTGAAGATCACTTTTCATCTGAATACTATTGTCATCCATCTGAGCTACAGTGAAGATCCGCATTCTACATTTTCTCCACACCTATAAAAAGGAAAGTATGCTGCATTTAAAAAAATGCAATTAATTTGACCACTACAGTTGTTGCTGGGAGATTGTTTTTAACTGAAAGCATCTGATATTTATGAAAAGATATAGCACTGCACATATAATATTTTGAACACACCACCATAATATAGTTTGTTTTTAGCTCAGCTTAAATGAACCCAGATGGTGTGGCTTAGAAGTTCATATTGTAAATCAGACCACAATAACTTATCCAATAAATAATTGTTAAAGGAATGCTGGTGGATAAGTGCATAATGTAAAGTCACCAGTGTTGTTAAAGCGTATTTTGAAGAGGTTCCCAGTTACAGTAGCTAATAGCGAGAGATGCTGGAAGGCATAGACACATCAAAACTAAATATTGCCTAATGTTCGTGTGAACTATTATGTGAATTAAACTAATAGTGCTAATGCCAAACTGTGTCATCTCACATTTAGGACTACCAGATTTAAACTGCAAAAATCTGGAGAATCACTAGATGCTAGCTGGTAGCAGAGAATAATCCAATCTAAATTATCATTTAGTTTTTATTGTCTAGGGCAGGGGTCAGCAACCTGAAACAGTGAAAGAGCCACTCGGAACCGGTTCCCTCACAAAAGGAAAAACTGGGAGCTGCAAAAAATGTGTGCACATGCACGTACATGCGCGCATGCGCAGAACAAGGTTTGAAGAGTGGAGCCAAGGCAAGATATGCACCTACCCTGCATATTTGAATTGATTGGTTGAACTTTTTTAGTCCCACTTTTTTTTTTTTTTTTGGACTGCACATGGCAGAGGACTGGGAGCCGCAGGAGACGGCTGAAAGAGCCGCATGCGGCTCCGGAGCCGCGGGTTGCAGACCTGTGGTGTAGGGTATTATCCCACCAAACTGAGCCCTTGGTAAGTCTCATAAGAAAGCCATCTCTTCATTCAAATTATTAATTTAAAATGTTGAAGAATTTAGGGGCCAGACCTGCATCTTATGGGACCACAACTGATACCTCACACCAGGTGGATGAGGAACCACTGATGAGCACTTCTTAATTTTCAAGTCAGTTACATTTGCTTAGTTGTCATGCATCTAGCCTACCCTTAATTTGGTTGTTAATTAGAATGTCAAAGGTTATTTTGTTGAATGTTTTGCCATGATACATGCTTTCCCACAATCTATTAAGGAAGTTACCCAATCAAAAACTGAGATAAAATCAGCCTGGCAACACTTGCTTATGATAAATCTGTGCTGATACATGCTAGCATTTTGCCATCTTCAGTAAACAGCTGTACATACTCTTTCTTGCTTTGAACATATCCTAAGAATTTTGTTGTTGTTGTTGTTGCTTTCACCATCACTTACCAAGCTCATTCTGAGAGTCACCTTTCTTGACTGCCTCTCTTCAGTTATGGACTATGTATAGCCAATAGTTTGATTTCTTGTCTCTCTTTTATCCTGTTTTTTGTTGTTGTTTTTAGATCTCTATGAGTCTGAAATAATATTACCTTCTTATATGTCAATAGCAATATATCTCAATCTTTGCCAAGTTTCCAAAGTAAAATAATGCTACTACCTTATGGTGTTTCAGGAGGAAAGGAAGCAACATAAGCATGCCACCGTCATGAACAATCCACCATATATCTATATTGCCCTCACTAAAACGTTCCTGATTCGTTGGAAACAAGTCTATGTTTTTAGCAACTAGTAGAGCTTGCTGTGCAGCTGTTGTTTCTCGTACAGTGTCTGAAACACAAAGGGTAATCGGTATTTTAGAGTTTTACTATTAATTCATGGGAAGCATTTCTAAGAAGTCTGAACTATAGCTCCTAACTTAAACAGAAAATAGTACATTGATGTTTTACAACATTTTAAATTTTAATTTTAAAATTATAACAAGCAGATCTGCTTTATATACCTTTTATACACCTGACAATTACTTAAACAAATGACTTTGTTTGCTTCAAGTGAATATCACATCAGAAGTATTTGATAGGAACATCAATAACAGACAAAATTGCTCTGAATAGAAATTTAGATAATTATTTGTGTAAGTAATGTTTAAGGATCTTAACAAGAATTAACATGTGCACTAGAAAGCATATAATAAGAACTGGTTACTTAGCTGTAACTCCAGTTCTCTAAGAAGTCATTTATTAATTCACACCTAATGGTTAGATGAATACACCAAAGCCTATTTGCAACGTTCTATAATTTTTTTGGTAAAAATCACATCTGTGTGCAACATATATAACCAGGTGTGGTTTCCACTAAATCCCTGGTAATGTGAGAGGAATGCTGAAGTCATTCAATGCTGAATAGAATTAGACAATGAGTTGTGTGAATAACCAGTTCCTTATCATTATCTATATACATATAGATAATGTACATAGCTTATTATCGAGTCTGGTGCTCATATGGTGACTGAACAAAGCACAGGTCTTCAATTCTCCAAGAATATAATGTCCATAATGAAGAATAAAAGCAGAATACTGGGCTCGTAACAACCTAAATAATTCTGATATTGTAATTATGGCCTTCCTTAAAGTGATCGAAGATCTGAGGAAGATACTGTCATCTAGCTAGATAAAAACAGTTTGATGTCTGCAATTTTCTACATGAAAAGATTTTGAGGAGAAAGACTCAGTCCCTTGAAAAACTCAAAACAAATGCCAATCCGTTTGTAATGATGTAACTTTATGACAGAGAAAACAACTTAAAAAAGATGATTTGGACTAGTCACCTGCTGTTCAAAAGGCTTTAACATTAGAAGCAGGGAAAGGTCCCAAGCAGGAGCTGATAGGGATACTAGTGGTGAACACAATCAAATATTTCCTAAAACTCTTTAAAAAGCATTAGAAAAGAGTTAAATAGTATCCACTAGAGGGCAAAAGAAAGACGTAGGTTTATGGAAATGAAAACCAAGCCACAATGCTTCAGAAGTAAAGGAAAAGCCAAAAGGAAAAACACTGAAGGGAACTGAATTTATTCCCTTCTTGCATAATCTGCAAAGGATCTGTACTTAGCTGCATAACAAGTTCTTAAGCAAGGCTTCCAAGACATTAGGAGGACCTATCTATGTGAACCTGAAGGGAAGTTATGGCCAAATCCTTCAAGCTGTAAGGGGAAAGATAGTAGACCAGTGCTTGGTTGCAGGTTATCTCAAGACGTAAAGATATTCTCACAGCAAGCTAGCTGCAGTCTGAGCTGCTGAGACTACTACATGATAATGAGGATTCAACTAGTTAATTTTTGGGAAATTTTTTCAAGGAGTCTGGTAGCAGAGGACCAGGGTGAAGAAGATACAGAAAAGACACATTCCATGAGAATAAAAAGTCCGAACAGTTCCTCTGCTTCCAATTCTGTGTGTGCCCCAAGGGAAACTAGATGACAGTCATTATTGTGGTGTTACTTGATCAACTGATCATGGCTGTATTCTGGCATGTAGATTGCAATAATAATAATAATAAATCATACAGATCAGCTTCCAGTTTTGCGCAGTAGCGCAAGTAGAGGGATCACGGGGCTCCACACCCTACAACCAATTTCTTTCTGTTTGGGGACCCTAAAAGGGCCTAATGTCACCCTGGAGAGATGACAAAGGAGGGAAGTCCCACCGATCATGGAGAGACGGCGGTCGATCTGGTTATTCAGGGAGAGCCCTCCAGAAACCAGCAGGCTAGCTTAACTCCAGAGTCTAGCCCAAGCTACAACAGCTGAAGCCCTAAAGCGCCATTTTAAGCTGACTGAAAACAATGTGATTGGAACTGGATAAGAATATTGATTTTCTCTCTTCTACTTGATAATTGATTTCCTGGGGGGGGGGGGAGCCACGAAGCAAAAAGCCTCCAAAAGTGAGGAGGGGGATTTTGGAGGGGGATTTTTCCCCACTCTCCTATAGACAGAAGCAGTGAATTAAACTTTTTATGGGGGACAGGAATATATTGAAATGAAATGAATATAAGACCCAAACCTGGACAAGTTTAAAATTGGTGGTATTTGTTAAGATTTTCTTTTTAAATCATGAAAACAGAAGAAAGCAATTGTTTATTTTGAAAACTGAAAAACGAACTGGTGCTGGATGAAAACATCCAACAGTAGTTGCTTCAGTATAGGAACTGGCAAAGTCCAGGAAAAGATAACTTGTTTTTGGTGACCTTAATGTCTTAATAACAGAACAATTGTGGCAAAAAAAGAAAACATTTTGGGCTATCTACAAAATGAAAATTATAAACTTTAGGAAAAAAACTTGACCTTTCTGGATTATAAATACCTACTCAATTGTGACTTTAAAGCTGTTTTCAGAGAAAGGAAAATCCTGATTTTTGGCTATCATGGAAAATCAGAGATCTGCAGAAAGAATATACCAAGAAAAAACACTTTCCAATAGGAAATGTATGCTATGTTGCAACTAATTCAAACAACACTGATCTCAAACCAGAAGGAAATTAAAAATAACTTTGAAAATAATATGAATACATCTCCAATTTAACTTTACAACAAAAACACTCTTAAAAAATAAAAATAGAGAGTGAGCAGATAAAACAGACAACTGAATATAAACCAGAGGAAAGAGTTTTAAAGATGGAACCTAACAATAGAAGGAAGTATGACTTAACCCAGGTGGAAAAAAAAACTTGAAGGAAATCTTGGATATGGAAAAGATAACTTATACTCTAAGATCACAGAATAAGTCTGAGGACAAGAAAAAAGATTCAACAAAATGGATTACAGAGCTGTCAGGAGAATTACGAGAACATGACAGACAAAAAATGATAAGAGAAATTAAGAGAGAAAGAAGGGAAAAGATTTTCAAGGAATACGAAGGGGCGAAACCTTCCCATAAAAACATCTTACTTGATTTGCCTTTTGTGCTTACAACATTTACAAGACTATGGGAAGACTCTTTGATTCAGCGGAACATACTGATCAGGAAAGATGTTTGACAAAAAAAAAAAGATAAAGTGAGAATTAAGAAATTAGATGGGACTTATCAGAGGGAATATTTAAAAATTAAACATCTGTTTGAATATGGTTAAATAGATTTTGGTTATAAATGAATTTTAGTTTAAGAGGGATGACCCCCTCAAGTAACATAGTAGATTTTTTCTTTTTTCTTTTGTTTTTTGACATGAGAAATATAAAAATGATGGGATGGTTTATATAAAAGAAATGTCTTAGATGCTTAAGTGTAATTGATCTTGAGAAAACTTTAATGGATAAAAATGTTTTGAATAGATCTAAAAGGTTAGATAATTGGATTTATTAAATGGAACATTTAAAGATTAAACTTATGTTTGAATATGGTTAAAAGAAGAGAAAAATTCTGTATATAAATGTACATTAGCCTAAGAGGGACATGTATTTTAACTAGTATACTATCTTATTTTTCTTTTCTTTTTAAGACATGAGAAAGGTAAAAGTGTTGGGATGGCCTGCATGAGGAAAAAGACTTAAATACTTAAGTGAAATTAACTTCGAGAAAATCTCAGCCGGTAAGAATGTTTTGAACATTGCGGGAAAAACAAGCTTAAACAATAATTTTGTAAACAGGGTCTATGATGAGGGATGATCAGTTAGAAAAGAAGCTTTATATTTAGGTGGTTATTACTTGCAGAAATAGTAGAAAAATGTCTATATTTAATTGTTATTTATTAAAATAATAAGAATTGTATTAATGCAAGGTGGGCAAAAAAGAATATTATTGGAAGAAGAGAAAATCAAGCAAAGCTACTATGTGGACTATAGAATTATAGAAACTAATTGTTATTGATTGTTTTTTAAATATAAACCCAGACATGCTGTTTACCAAATATTAAGGTGATTATGTTAAAAAAAATCAATGAAATATATTTTTTAAAAAAATCATACAGATCAATGCCTAATAGAAAATGTGAAGTCTAAAAGTGGAGTAGATTTAGTAATACTTTCTTGGCATCACCTGATATAATTTGAGCTGTTTAGTATTTGAATAGATCCCGGAAGGCTGAAAAAACTAATCATTTCGCTCTGTGTACAAATCACAGAGACTAAATATAGGAATCTCATTTTTGAAAGATTCTTTAAGTAGGAGTTTAACTCAGTAAAGAACAACTGCGAATGGGTACATAAATTTGTATACATTCAAGTGGATTATATCCCAACCATTAATTATGGTCTGTGAAATCCACTTCACTTTTGTTATTAAGCCATCAATTGCATGATACAGTTATCTTTGAAACTTTCGACATGATACAGTCAATTCAATAAATATAAATTATCAATCTACTCATATCAATTTTAAAAAACACATACCAACGAAGTTTTTCCAAGAGAATGTATTATTCGTCTGCTTCCAGGATTGAGGCCATGCCATCAAAACAGTATTATGTTTCATCCCCCCAAGACCAGCAGACTGAATCAAATGAGAGATTCCATCTCTAACACTGGGGGATATTATGATTTGGCAAAATCCTTTGGTTTTTTCTGCTCCCATTAAAGATCGAATATTCTTTAAGGGAAAAAATATAAATTAGGATAAATTCAGACAATAAAAAATGATGAAGAATCTTAATGCATTTTATGGATTAATAAATTTCTCAAGAAAGCTTTTGCTTGATACTTATATAATTTAAATGATCTGGCTAAATAAGAAGGAAAAAAAGTCACAGGCTTAATGAAAGAAACCTTTAAAGATCTAAAAATTAGGAAATGAATTACTGATGGACCAATTATCACCTTTGTTATCTGAAAATTGGATTTACTTCTTAAACAGGATGCAAATTTAGCAATTTCTATGAGTAAGAAAACAGAAGAAGACTAGGTGTAATTAACTCTATTATGCAATCTCTTTTTGTGTTTCCAGAACTAAATATAAATTAATATAATACATAGCTTTTAATATTAGGAAAATTGGCATGGACCACAGCTTCTCCTTGTTTTAAAATTATTATAAGTCTGATTGATTCCGTAATTATGTGTGCAAAATAGCTTATATTGGTTACATGAAATTAAGTTACGATACTTAGTCTTAGCCAGGATTCAGACATTACTGCAGAAATGTTCCCCACGCTTATTCTTTTCTCATGTGAAGTTCATTCTTCATTTGACTATACAGTCTTTTTAAATTTATTTTGAAAAGCAAAGCACAATTTCAAAATATCACCTAATTTTAGGACAAAGCACTGAACTGCTATATTGCTTTTAAAATAATCAAACAGTGGGATTAAAAATTTATAGCAGCAATCATTTTCAAACTGCTGAACCATTCTCTTTTCCTGAAAGTATTCCAAACAGACTTCTGAGTGTCACTATCTTGTTAAATATTTAGAGGAGTCTACAAGTAAGTCAATGCTGACTTCATACAAGCTGAGAATAAAAGTATATTTTGTTAAGCATTTTACTTCAAATAATCTCAAATTTATTCTAATTCTGTACTGCGGACAATAATTCAAATCCTATTATTGTGGAAAAAACCTATTAAAATCTTTCTAAATATAGATATTAAAAAGAAAACTTTATGCTCACTTACTATATATTAAAATATTTTGTGCAAGAAATGGGATAGCCTTAGATATCATGCATTAAATTCTGTATAAATTTTAATTGAAAAAAATTGCGAACAAAATGTATTAGTAGACTATTTTTCTTTTTGCAGAATATATACAGTAAGTGAATAATTTGGTCTAAAGCACAAGGAATCTTCTACTATCTTTGTTTGGTAGGTCAGGAACTACTATAAATCATGATATTGTGTTTTTGTGTATATCATGTTCCCCTATTCCAATGACTTGGACTGCTCTGAAAATTTCTAGCTATAACTTCTATCTTCCCTGATCAACAGCAAAATGGATGGATTCAATTATAAGGGCGATAAGTACAATATTGGATATTCTGAAGGGCAAGGTTAGAAACAGAACACCTTGCCTAAAATTATCTACGTGGTTGTTAAGAATTAGTGTTCAGTTTTCCATTAAAAATAATATCCAAAGAAAGTATAATTGTTCAATTTGTAAATCTGATATCCATATATTCTCTTTTATACCATTAGTTATGGTTAGTTATTGTTGTGATTGTGAGATGGGTGGCTATATAAATCAATTATTAAGTAAATAAACCAACAAATAAACTTCTACCTTTTACCTCAGTACCAAATGTTTTAGTATTATATTGTAGCTGATCTAGGATAACCCTTCCTTGATTGGCTTTTAATTAGCTTCAAACATTGACTATAGAATTATAGAGTCAGGATTATTAACCCCTCTATTATGAGCAATCATAATATTAATATATTTTATAACTATAAATATATTTTTATAAATATAACGCTGTAAAAAGGGGAGATTTCATTGGAAGAGGAAGAAAAATAAAGATTACAAAAGTTCAGAGAATAAAGAGAAATTGTTCCTAATGAATTGTTCCTTTCATGTAACAATGAATAGAGAAACTTCAGTTATCAAATAAGTGTTTTTACAATTTACAAAATAGCCTTGATTCTTTGAATACTGTAAAGGTTTTTGCTAGGCAATTAACATAAAAAGCAAGAGTTTCCACTGGCAGTTTTGTGATACCTAAAAGCAAACATAAATATTAAATCTTGCTATCCTTACTATTTTCTTGCTGGTCATATATATACATACCTCTTCAGCTTTTTCAGTTTCTGCGTATTTATCAAGATATGTTCCTGGGAGTACAGATCCCACAATAGTCAATCCTTTCCCAGCTTTCAATTGAGAGGTAAAAGAAAGAAGCCGAGGATGTTTTACTAACTGTTCTGAATCCAAATTCAACAGCACCAACACTTGAGGCCTGAAGTATAATATAAAAATGAATTGTAGACAACAAGGGTGATCATAATTTTTCAACACAATAACACAGCATTTCACAAAATTATACTTATGTTCACTATATTTGCACTTCAATTTACAGGTGAGCTCTCCCTGTTACATTTATTCCCTGACAACTGGAAACAGGATTTGATGAGTTAAATATTAAATATATTCTTACCTCCAATTTTTGGTATGAGGGTGACCATGGTCAACTCGAAGTAGAGCATAACGGGCAGCATTTAAGGACAAACCTCGGATTCCATCTCCCCATTCTTTTTCAGCTCTTAAAAGGAGAAAACATTACATATTTGTGATAGTTCTATTTTCTTTTGATACAATGGATAATATAAAGGGAGTTCAGGGGCACAAGTTTATACATTATACTTTGTTTCAGACAAGTAATTTCTTTGACTGCTATCAATTGGTAATTATTGAAATTTAACAAATGTATGAATGAAAGTCCATGAATGCAGGATTGGTAAAGAGCTTGAAACTGTAAAAAAATTTTTAATAGGTATATGGTTAAAATTTACTGACTGATGGCAACAAAGAAGAGAAGAAAATGTATGTAATATTTGCAGTTGGTATTTAGTGGATTACAGAGTAACCAGAATGGATTTATCAGGTTGTTTGCAGTATAAATAACACATCACAACTAACATTTGTCATCTATATCTTACATATAAAATACAACATAACCATGTCATTGAAATAAATGATCATAGCATAAATCACAATTGTACATTCATTTCAAAAGACTTGATTGGATCTCATCTTTGTTTTTTAGGGTACACTGAAACTTGAATAAATCCATTCCATCCCATATTTTCCCTTAAAATGGAAATGTTTGTATAACTAGCTTTTTCCCCAATCATGAAACAACTAATTCTCATATTATTATTTTATTTTTAATAAATAAAATTATTTATTTTATTTATAGGCCCATGTAATAAGTAATTAGGGGATGCATGGTAATATTTATCTACAGATCAGGGTAACACTCTTATCTTCCCCAGATATGTTTCATTACAAACTGCAAAAGCACAGGCAACAAAGGCAAGGAAAGCATGATTTATATTTTAAAGCATCCAGTGAGCATTAAATTGTTTATTCCTACTATAAATAATCTATTTTTACGTATTTCTAGTAATGTAATATTCAGCGTTAGTTTCTTTCTTAAAATAAAAGTACAAAACAGCTGAAAAATGCACATGGAATAAAGTTATAATTAATTAGTGTCTTTTTTAAAGAACATTGCAACAAAATATTAAATGACATATACTGTAAATAACACTTTTAATTAAATGTTGTACGTTTGTCATAAAAATTACTTTTCCCCAAATGTATTAATGTTTTTAATCAAACAATATATAAATGCGTATGCTTACCCTCTGTATTCTATGTATTTATAAATGCATCCTGCAATTAGCATGGCAACCAAGGCATAGTACCAAGAGCAAATGAACATCAAAGCAAGACACAAACTCATTCCTAAGAATGAAAGAGTCCTGAAAGGAAACAGGGGCTTAGTTGGGCATATTTATGTATATGTTCTAATTAATCTAACACAATGACAGTGTTTCTAAACTAACATCATTCAATATACATGCTTAACAGAATAATGCTATTACAACAATTAATCATATTGCTATGCCTGGCTTTTTCCAAGGAACTCAAGGTATTGTGTAATAATCCTGTGTCATGGTTTCAATGTTACAAAATGAACTGGTGTCCACAAATTATAATGCTGTCTTTCTAAATAAAAAAGTAAACATTTAGAATTATACCCAGAAACCACTTGGAAACATATGCATGTTCTATCAGATACTGATTCTTTCTAATGTATACTATTTTTTCATACTATTTTTATTTATAGACTTCTAATGCATATTCTAGTAAATTGATAATCTATAATTTTTTTAGGAACATTTATAAGTGAAATTGTATATGTAAAGTCTGTTTAAGCAATAATTTGTGCAGTGAGATATGCTTCCTATTATATTCTGTTCAGTCAGGAGTAATACTTTGTTCTTGTTATCTATTTTCCTGTTCTCCTATGGAATAATGGAAATAACTCTCTTCCCTTTATTTCTTATACAAAATTATATTCTCTTAAGAGTCCTGAAATATGCAAATAAAAGAAAAATATTTTATAACTAAAAATATAAGTTATCTTTAAAAAGGATAAATTTATAAACCAAATGCTTCCAGAACTGAATTAGTAAAGAACATGGAGTACCAGTGATAATATTTGAAACGAGGTCTCCAATTTGGTGTTCGGAGAAGAGTCTGAACTGCACATGCCAAGTTCACAAACAGATAGCACATAAGGAAAAACCTAGGGAAAAACATGTTTATAATTTAAATGAATAGCACTATTCACTCAAGACATGGGAACAGAGATAATCCAGTGAAAAAAAAAGAAGAGGACAAGGTTACAGATAGAAATTGCAATCTTAAAATATTTCTGATAGTAAATGTCTATATAGATTCTAAGTCATACAGGTCATAGTTATCCCAAAGATGCTTTTTATCATGAGGCAACTGGACTTTCTTGTTTTTTCTTTGAAGACGTTTCGCTTCTCATCCAAGAAGCTTCTTCAGTCCTGACTGGATGGTGGGGAATGGAGATTTGTACTCCTTGCAGACAGCTGGTCATTTGCATTCTTTTAGCAAGTCTTAGTGCTACCTGGAGGCTTATCTGTGTCCTCAGGGTCACCTGAGTGGATATAACATCATCTATCTCCATTCTACAACACAGTCCTTTCAACAATTCCAAGAAGGTTTCCTACACATTTGCACCACTCAGGTGACCCTGAAGACACAGATAAGCCTCCAGGTAGCACTAACGACTATCACTAAAGACAATTAAGTGATGTGGCATGTGATTTGTTGTCTTTCTGCAGTTTCAAAAAAGCAAGTTCTTTTCATACTATCACAAAAATTGAAATTTGAGGTATTAAAAAGAGACAAAACTTCCCAGAGTGTGATTCTATATTACATTTCACAACATTAAATAAAAAAGGGCATCGTTCCATAATATACTATAATGCCTATCCCAACCTTGTGTTTTATGAGTTTGATGCTCACTAGTGAAAGAAAGTAAAAAGCTGGTAGCAGAGAAACAAATAAGTGTTATTTCTCCATCTGATATTTAACATCTTTGTCAGTAAAGAGAGAGGAAACCTTTTCCTGAATCTATTACTGTGGGGAAAGTCTAAACAAACACACACAATTTACGTCTCCGTGTCAACTTTAAAGGAGGGATTTTCTCCTTCTTCACAGCCACTGTAAACAGGAAATCTACATTTCTTGGTATGGCCTCCCTATTGTGGGGTTACAAAAGTGCTGCAACCTCATGCCACGCAAGAGGACTGAAAATGTACGCAAGGACAGGGCTTGATGGCACAGTGCCATCATCCAGATTCAAAGGGAAAAAAGTGACCAGGAGATTTGTGAGCACAGACCTAGTATTAAACATGTATCTTTCTGTCATATAAGCATTTCTCCCAACAACTTTGGCTTTTGTGTCATCTTACCGGCTACAGATGGGAAATGCCTGATTGAATGACATATTAAAAGTAGAATGAATGCTCAGTCAGTAGTCTCAGACCAAGTGCAAGGTGCAGTTTCTCTCACTTTCTCACAGTAGTATTCTCAAATCATCACCAGTGTATATATTGTTACAAGTGCAAGTAGGAATTTGCATTAAATTTGCAGGAAAAATTCTTAATCCATCTTTCATTTTCCCTTTTCCCTAACTGTTATTGTCTGATATTGTTTTTAATATAAAATTATTTTATTTTTTGATGTAACTAAACATCACACTATCTCTTTGCATCTGTTATTGCAGTAGTCCACTTTTTATGTAAGAATGACTCTTTAAAATATTTTATTTTGCCTAGTATTCTTCAGTTTTAGCTTTAGGGTTTTATTAAAGCAATTCTAATTCCTTTCAAAGTTGTTGTATTAATTTTGTCTTCTTTTTGACACTGTCTCTGGAACTCCTTATGACTTGATACCCAACTTTACTGGAACACTTCCTAAAAATAAGACTGCATTTTCAAAATGATTTTAAGATAAATTACAAGACAAATATGTTAAAAATCTATATAGATATACGTACATGGAGAGTATTGGAGCCACACTATCCAGAGAAGCAATAAGAATTCCAATCTCACAAATAAATGCAGTGAGGAGCAAAGCCCATGTAGGTTCTCCATTTGCTTTTCCATGACCAAACACCTTAAAAAAACATAAGTGTGTTTATTGAAAAGATACACACTTCAAATATAATTATCAATTTCAGTAGATTATCTTCTATAATTTTTGAAAGTCACAAATCTGAAGCAGCTTAGTTCAAAATAAGTATGCATTCCATCTTTGGAATACAGCTACACTTAAAATGGCAACTGGGACTCAAACTCCCATCACTAGGTGATGGCTATACCTGTAATCCCAGTTGCCATTGTTAGCGGAGTCCCACGGTCAACTCCCTGCCAGCTTCCCACAAGCAAGTCGGCGAAGAAGCCAGGAGGAAATTGCAAATCCCAAGCGGTTTACAAGCAAGCCAACAGGCAGCTAAGAGGCTGTGCTGCCAGAGGCATGCACAAAGGGGCAAGGGAGACAGAGTGAGGCTCAGGGGAGAGTGCACAGGGGTACGCAAGGGAGGCACAGTAAGTGTGGGAGGAGATGTGCAAATGTCGCATGGAAAGACTTGAAGAGGGTATGCAGGGGTGTGTGAAGGTGGTGTGGCGAGGCTCAGAGTTGCAAGGGAGGCTCAGGTAAGGTGCACTAGTGGCTAGCAAAAGCGAGCAGTAAAGTGTGCAGGTGGTAGAGATCATCCTTGCCAGCTTTCCCATTGGCTTTCTGGGGAAGCAGCAGATCAAATGACGATCACATGATCGAAAAGCCCTCTAACCAGTTTTAAGTGTGGGCTGGTTGCCGAGGTCAAAATTACATGAAGGTAAGGATGTTGGGATGACCAGAACTCCAAGCACTGGTTGTAACTACTATTTGTTCAATGCCATCATAACTTCAGTTGTTGAATGAATGATTATAGATTGAGTACTATCTGTATTACATCAAATACCAGAGGAAAGGAAAACCTTGATTTTAAAAATAAATTCTCTGCTTTATGGCAATCTCAGTGAATATATTCCACTGAACAATTTCTGATGAGATCAAAACTGATTATTACACAGGCTTTTTTAAAAAGAACAGCTCCAATACTAAAGGCCTCATATTGTCTTGGGTGAATTTCAAAAAATTAGTTAGCAGAGGCAACAGTAAGGGACAGTACTAGGTACAGTTGAAATCATGTGGAGATTATTGTGTCATTTTTGCCCTGGTTCATCATAAACCCCAAAAAACTAATTATGAAAATATATTTACAATATAATACAAAGCTGTATGAAACAAATATAAAATGGAGTATAATTATCACAGAATATTTTGAAGATATAATTTGTTTGATTTGCTTAGCATGTTATATGAAAGATTGTATGAGGCTGTAAACCATGATTTATGGTTAGCTCATCATGAGAACCTAAGCCAAATTTGGTGATAACGTATCTGTCAAAGACTAAAGTACTTTGTGTCAATTCCCCAATAAATAAATAACCAGTAAAAGTCCTGTGGTTGATGGATGATGTTGACCAATTGTCCTAACAGGCTTGTCAATCTTCACAGAATCCATTTCCTGCTTCCTCTGTGGACTTGTCTGGACAAAATTGCAGGAATTTGGGGCTGTGCTCCCACTTAAAGCAGGAGCATTGTCAACACATTGTCAACACGGTTCTATGTTTTCCAAACTACAACTTCTCTCCGGAGCTCTGACATTCCCTTGCTTTGATAATTCTTGCAGTAGTCCACTATTAAACAACCCATGGTTTGCCAGACTTATAAATATTGAACAAAAATAGGGTCAGAGAGTGAAAAGGAGACATGTATATGGCACTACCAGATTAGGATTCCAAGATTTGGGCTGCAAAATTCTGGACATTTATTAGATTACACAAAGAGATACTAGAAAATAATGTTCACTGCAATTATCCAGATTTTTGTGGCTCAAAACTAGTAAATGTATAATAAATGTATAATAATTCCAGCTACTTACAATAACCTCTTTTCTACTGAACATAATCAATAAACTGCAGGGACAGCTCAGTCTTGTACATCAATCTGATAACTGCAATTTTACAACTGGAAGTCAGTTATTCACCTTCACTAAATTTGATTCCTGTAACATGAGCCTGAAAATTGCTCTTTTTTCTTATCCTACAAACATAAAAACAGGTAATATGGTTCATCTGAATGATGATGCATACTTGATTTGCCTTGATCTTCCCTCCTTTCCCCTTTCTAATTTTATTATCACTTCTTCACTTGTCTGGAGTAACAACTCCTGTGTGGTTGTGGCTAGCATACATTGTGACTTATACATTACCATTCTGATGGTGATGTGATGAAAAGAATACCCTTTGCAATAGGCAGATGATAGCAGCAACTGTTACTGCAGTTATAGTTAGCAAGCAGCAGCACAGACTTATTGTACTGTCCCCTGCTTTATTTAGCCCAGCTGAATTGCTCTGTAAGCCACGGCAGGTGAAATGAGGTCAAATCGGTCTGTTAGGATTGCTGCTCTGAACAGGCAACCACCAGTTAATTCTTTAGTGCTATCTACATAAATATGGGAGTAATATATCTTCAGGTTCCTGGCCCCATCTCCTCTCCACCCACTTAATCTAAAGGTGTTCAGTTGTGCTTCTCGGCACCAAATCGGTTTGGAGAAGGTGACACAATCAATGCCTGACTTAGCACAGTAGCCACATTTGAAATTCCAATTTATACAGGAGAGTACAAATATGGTATTCTTTAGAATAGCCAAACTGAACAGAGGGCTTTGCTTCTCAAGGAGTATGAGTATGATTCAAATATATGTATTACACATATATAATTTCATCGGAAGCATGAAGTGGCTTGTCTGATGTAGGATTTAAATTGGGGGCGAGGGAGAAAAGTGAGACGGAAATCGATGATTTTTTTTTGCAATGATAAGCTATTATGGCTCTCCTCCCTTGATATCATGTGATCCAGTAATCTCAGCCTGCTATCATGATATTAGATCTTCTCTTGCATCGTAAGGTTTGAATGTCCTTTTCTCTTACAGGCTATGACTGCTTTAGAAACCTCTCACTAAATCGGGCTACCACTATCAGCACAAGTGGTTAAACAAATGAATAACATACCCACCAAATAGATTCCTTTTACACCAAAGATGTAAAAACAGTAAAAAATAAACACAGAAATTCACCTGAAGAAATGGAACAATGCCATCTCTTGCAATTGCCTGCAGTAGCCGGGGGGCACCAGTGAGACTCTGAAGACCAGCACCACATGTGGAAAAGAATGAACCAATTACAATAACCCATGGAGAGGGCCATGCCAACGTACCAATCACTAGGTTTCCATTAACTGCTTGTCCAAATCTTGTGGGAAAGAACACATGCAACATTAAACAAACAAAGAGAGCTAAATAAATTATACATACAAAATCACTAACTTAATTTTAAAAACTCATTTCAGAAAAATATAGAGGTATTGGCATACACACATTTCTTATGATGAACAAAAATACATCTGAGGAAAGACATCTGTCCCCCCCCCAACAAAAAAAGCTGCTTTTGAGTTTTCTAGTATTTTAATTTCTCATTTCACACATTCATTCACTTAACGTTTTATATCTTAATTTTAAATAAATAGGTTTTAAAAAGAACAGGAGAAAAGCTCTTTCTACATACTTGTCTCTCAAAACCACGCCTTCTATGCAGGCTCCAAAAAGAATTATACAGGAAAGATCTGTAAAATATGACTTAAGGAACTTTAAAGGAAACAAAATTGGGAGAAGTGCCCCTTAACACTGTGTACACTACTAGCATTATAGAACATTTTGAAGAAAAAGACAAACGTGTTAATTAATTCTATCACAGAAATTATCACATTTGTATTTATTTAATTGGATTTGTATTTAATTGGATTTGTACACCGCCCTTTCCCGAAGGACTCAGCTCTCTATTTAGCTCTCTATTTTCACACATACATAAAATAAAAATGTGCAAGGAAGGCCCTTTTTCACATAACATTTCAAAACTATTATTTGTAATGTGCTAATAGCTATTTTTTCATATAATCTCACAATATATATTAAATCCCTCTAGTGTAGAATACATCTATTTAATGTATCTATTATCAGTATTATCTTAAATTTTATTGATTTTTACTTATGAGAAGTAAAGTATGTATGCCAAATAATAAGTTTATTCATTCCTATTCACAGAAAGGTAAAATTTCAGCTTAAAGTCTGGTTAACTCTAATTTTAAATTTTTACATAAATAAAAATCTAAAACTTAAATGAAACATTTAGAATTCTGTAAAAATTAGAATTTACTGTAATATACAATATGAGTTATTTGCTTTGGAGTATATACAGTACAGATGGCTAACACGATTGCAGTATATTTACTAAATACAGAAGTTAGGATGTTCTTGAAATTACATAAAAAGGATACAGATAAATGATGTAGTTGAGATGGCTAAAATTGTTCCAGTTGGAATAGATTTTTGAGCATCCCGAAGATCTCCAGACCGATTTGAACCTGCCATAATACCTAAACATAAGGACAAAATAACCTATTAAAAATGTCATTAATGAACAGAGCAATCTGTTTAGTTCATTATTTGAACTGAAGTTAAGTGAATACAGTAAGAAATTAAATGTTTATATAAAAAGCAATAAACTAAGCTTAATTGCCTTCATTCATTCATTGGGAAAATTAGGCAATGACCAATTATGATTTAAATCTAATTTCTATTACAGACTATCAGAAAATGGGAAAAGAAATAAACGTTTTGGGAAAGTGGAATAATAATAATTTTTCAATATGTAGAAGAGTATCAAGGCAGAAAAATATGTTTTCTATTCTTCCTCATGCATTAGTTGTTTTATTTATTGGATTTATATGGCCACCCACTCACCTTCAGTGACTCTAGAAGGCTTAAAAACAATAAAAAACCAATATAAAAAGAATAAAATCATAACTCCCAAGTGTGTTTGTTTTACTTATTAATAGGTTGTCTGTGTTGCGTTTTATCTCTGGAAAGAATTCAGTTACTTAATTGACCATAAATTATTTTCTATTTATACATTCATATTTTGTAAGATTCTATGCTTATTTATTGTAACAGATGACTATAAAACAAAGAAATTACATAAACTTAACCTAAAACAGACTGCAAAAACCCCCACAAAATACAATTTAGAACTCAGGAAATTATGTTGTTTTATAAAGGTAATAATACTTTGGACTATTTAACCCTTGGAAGTACAAAGAGAATGAGTGTCTACTGAATACCACCAAACTGAATAATCCACTTGCTGAAATCCACTGGAGAGAAACATTTTTGTTTCTATTGCAGATGATTACAAATTCCTTATATATCTTACATTAAAACTGCCACCAAAGGTACAAGCGTGTATCCTCTTATTAACCTTAACGGCGGGCCAACAGGAATATTTTTTCAGTGGGAGTATTTGTTCACCATTGAAGCATGATTAATTTCTGAATATGCCAAAGGCTGAAACTGAAATCTACCTTAATTTGCCACGAACAATGATATATAAGATGACAGTGCAAGAGTTCAAATTGTCCATTACTGGATGGAGATGTTTCAGACAATTTATCATTAAGAATGCGTAACTATGACGACTATATGACATTTCAACAGTATCTTTTACATAAGAGAACAAATTCAGATACTCTCTTTCATTACTCAGGGAAATCAAAGGAACACAGAGACCACATTTTAAGGCACAGTCAAGAGCCGCTGACAAATTTCCAATTTAATTTCTTCTTTGGCCTAAATCATAATCAGGTATTTTCTTTGTCATTATTAAGTTTAATGTTTCCTTTTTAATTAGATTATATTTCAAATCAGGAACACCTAACTGAAGACACATGAGCAGTGGGGGAAAACTTGGAGACATTAGTGAAAACAGAATAAACCGCAGGTTTTTCCCCAGGAATTAGGTGAATTTAAAACAAGCAGAATTTTTTCAGTAATCCAACATGTATGCCAATTTCTAGAACATGTTTTGCCTATATGAAATTATGAGCTATGGAACAAACCTGCTCCATGGACATAAGACAGTTATTAATAATGTTGTCACATTCTTGTTCTGTACTGTTTGAGCAGTGCAGGTGACAAGGAATGAGTAAGTGAAAACTACTTGAAGATAGCATAATGTAGAAATAAGGTCTATTCCTCAGAATCTTCTGTACAATTCCAAAAGGCTTCTTGACAAAAATAAAAAAAAATGCAGGTAGTTTTCGACTTACGGAGCCCAAAATTTATGTTGCTAAGCAAGACATCTCTTAACAAAAGTGAGTTTTGCCCCATTTTATGATTTTTCTTGCCACAGTTGTTAAGTGAATCACTGCAGTTGTTAAGTTAGCAACACGGTTGTTAAGTGAATCTGGCCTCTCCACTGACTTCGCTTGTCAGGTCACTGCAACCTGACAAGCGAAGATCACGTGACCGCAGGACACTGCAACCGTCATAAATATGAACCAGTTGCCAAGCATCTAAATTTTGACTGCATGACCACAAGGATGCTGCAACCGTCGTTAAGTGTGAGAAACTGTTTTAAGTTAAGGACTACCTGTAGTTAGGAAGGTTAACCAAAAGAGAGTGAGTTTAGAATTGTTGATAAAGAGGATTAAAAGTACTCAAGAAAACGAAAGGTCTTTTTGGGCTTGTGGCTTGTGTTTTCTTAAATAAATACAAGTACAGTATTTATTCTTAATAGGGACAAAGTAGCATCCCGAACACAGGCTCTCCCACTTGATGAAAGAGAGTGGAACATTTCTTTTGCTTGGCAGCTTGCTTATTCTTTTGTAACTCAAGAGTTTTGGTGAAAGTCCTTATGTGTTGAAGTTATTGCTATGCTGAATTCTTGGACAGTGAAGGAAACAAACATACAAATAGCAGCTAACCAGGATCTGAATGAGTATATTGACCTGAAATATGTCATAAATATTAGGTTGCATGCAAATGTGTTTGCTGGGGTGCTAGAGTTTGTGCTGTCAATGAAGAAACTGTTCCTTCTCTGCACCAGTATTGAATTTGTGTTACTCAAAAATGTATACAGAAGTCTTACAGAGGTGAGACTACAAAGACTGTACTTGATGACTGGTTTTTTCCAGCCTGGTAAAAATATATCGTTTGTGTGTGTGTGTGTGTGCTTTCTTTGAATCTAAACATATACTGAATAATTTCTGCTTGGTCTCTAATGTTCCATTCTTGATGCTAGCATTCTAGAATTCATTTAAGGTGCTAAAATATGTGGTTCTGCTACAACTGTTTCAGGAGAAACGGATTATTAGATTGCTGTACACTATTGTTTTAACATTTTTAGTAGGCAGGAAATATTAGATGGAGGAGCCTCTTTCTCTTGGAAATCACCTTTGATATCCCTGCCTGCTGTTTTCCTTGCAAATAAGCTGACTGGGTATGAAATGTGTTGAGTAGAATAACATCAGAACTCTGATCCACTGTCATGGGTACTGTATTCTTCGAGGTTGCACTTTTAAAATGTTCGTAAATATGTATGTCGTCATAATTTCCAATGTTATCCCCAAAGTACTTTTTTTCAAAAGGCAACTAGGCGCTGTTTTCTCCTTGAAGAGGTTTCGCTTCTCATCCAAAAGGCTTTTTCAGTTCTGACCGATTGTCACATCCCAAAAGGAGGAAAAACATGTGGCGATTCTTCCAAGCAGAATTCCTTATTGATCCAGGCAGACTCCTGATAAACTGAAGCACTCTACTTTTACTCCTCTAAAGGAACTCCCTCCCTCCTGGGTATCGAGCTTTCTACACGCCATCATTGATTATCTATACTGCCATTTATTTTTTACATATGTCACTGTGTGGGGTTAGGACCCTGAAATGCAGTTAAACAAAATTTTAGATAAATAATTTATAACAACTACGTTTTCTTATAGGAGGCAGAAAGGATGAAGCAATACCTGTCACAGAAGGAAAATAAATCCCTACTAGCATGGTGAAGTAAGTCATGATATCTGTATATATATAATAGGCTTGTTCATCTTTTGCTTCATCTAAAACAGGAACTGAGGGAAGATCCTGTTTTTCCACAATTGTTCCTTTGTCTGAATAGCTGCTCCACAAATTATCTGCCATGGAAAAAAACGTAAGATTTTGTTCACTCACAACCATTTTTTAAAATATATAAACCAGTCCTAAGTCAAAAATCTTTAAACTTACTCTCAGTACTCATTCTGTCCCAAACTTACCAATTACAAAGCTTTCTCTGCTTCTGGGAAAAATACCTACTTCATAAAAATGTTATGATGATATAGCCAATACCCCAGTGAAACTGTGGGAAAAATATTATGTACAGCTAGGACAAATCAAATGGAATCATAAAGCAGGCTGAACATATGCAACAAATAAATCAGGAATTCAAAGTTAAATGCAGAGAGAAAAGGGGTTAAACAAAGGCTGCCATTTGTTTTGTGATTCCCTTAAATGTATTGATCATATTAATTAAATTCTTATTATCAGCTCAAAATCACTAGTTCAAAAATTTTCTACTTCCCAAAATAATTTCCACTTGAATTCCAGACTCACCAAGTAAGACGCCACTTTTAACTCCAGGAATACCTTGGATTTCTGTGACATTATTTAACTGAAAATACTCATCACATGTAGCATTTAAGCTGGGATTATTGCCACAAAACCATCTCCACAACTGGGTGGTTACTGTTATGTTGTTTGTTTCAATATATTTAGCACAGGGAAAATCCTTATCTTTTATTACGGTTCGGTTTCCAAGAAGGCATACACTAGAAAATACAATTAAACAAATAATTTAAAGGGCACTTAACAAAGACAATAAATCTTTCAACTGTTGTTGACATCTATGTCCTACTTCTAGCTTATATTATCAGCTCTGCTTATAAAGGAAATATCTTAAGTTACTTTTTATTAATATCATGTGGCATCAAAATATTTCAAACAGGGTGTTATTGGGGAATTTTTTTAAAAAAAAAGAAACAAAGGGAGGGGGAGGGGCTAGAAATGGTAACTTCTGGAATTGTTGCTGTTAAAGGATATATAAGTGTTCGCAGAGAGCCAATTTGGTGTAATGGTTAAGGCAGAAGTCTAGAAACCCAAAGCCTGTAAATTCTAATCCCAATTTAGACCCAAAGCCTGCTGGGTAACTTTTAGCCATTCCTCCTCTGTCAGCCTTAGAAAAAAGGCAACGGCAAACCACTTCAGAATATCTAGTCAAGAAAACTGCAGGGAGTAATCCAGACAGTTGCCCAGAGCCAACACTGATTTGAATGCGCACTCATATAAGTGTTCACATTACTTTACTTGGGTTGAACAAGGTTTCAAAAGAGGTCCTTCTTAAAATTTGGATGCAAGTATAGTGTACCTCTTTGGAATCACTAAAGCAACAGTATTATGTACAAGGCTAGTGTAGTGTAAGACCCATGTGGCTGTTTTGAAAGCTCCTTCTGGTTGTCTGTATGAGTGGGGATGCACAGATACTTTGATCTCTTCCCAATGTAATTGTCTATTATTTGGGTTATTATTTAGGTAGTGAAGTATCAGGGAGTAAGGGAACGTTTCCACAAACTGAAATGTGTATTGAGAATTGAATAAACGATTGAAGATCATTTATGATCTATGAAGATCGTAAGAGATTAGGGAGTGTGTGGAAGGCACAATCATATGCTTAGAGGAACTGCAATAGAAACTAAAATGTTGACAACAACAAGAGAAATACTGGCCCTCTTTGAGCGTTTACCTCAACATGTAAAAAGGCTTCATTCTAGGTACAGAATGGGGTTTCAGAACCTATAGTTCCCAAATGTCCCTAGATTTGTGTATTCTCAGAGTCAGAAGCAAATATCCTTCTCTATGCGAACTGGGATCTTAATAAAGTTTACGGTCCCAGATCCCACAGATATACTCATATTCAAGCAAATGTAAATACAGCTTTTATCTTTAGCCAGTTGAGGTAACAGTGTGTGCAGTCTATGCACTATTCAATTTAAAGCTCTGTGCATTCAAAAGAATGCAGAAGACAACTAATGAGTGCTTTGAATTATTTTGTAGGATCTATCCAAACAAAGGTATAGGAACATATGGATTAAAAGGTAAATTCAAAATAATTTTAAAACACTGAAATGTGAGGCTTTACCACAGATAAGCTTCATTTAAATATCTTTTACAAAGAATGACTGTGTTCTAAAAACCCCAATCACATTTCTTCGTGCATCTTCATGAAAGCTCAGATCGCAACAATTTAATTAACTACTATTATGCATCTGATAGATTAGTGGTTCAAAGATCTGAAACATCAGAAAACATGGCAATCAGGCTTTGAAACTCTATTCCACAATGTTCTTTCCCATCCATGGTTACACTTGAATGGAATCTTTTCGAAAAACCTACCATGACTTTTTGACATGTTTCAAGGGCTTGACCTGATCTTGCATTAGCCCTTTCTAATGCATACATCACTAGTATTATTTGTTACTGGACATATTTTATATTTTACCTTTTAACAAGATTAAAATATTATAAATATCATTGAAATTTAAATGTAGTCATGCACTTACGGAAAGTCCGGAGGATGAAATGCAGTTTTAATAACCCCTGCATAAATAGCCATAATTGAAAGGATTACACAAGCCAAGAAGACTAATGCAAGCTTGTTGACATATTTGACTCCCACAAAAACAACTATCGCCATCAGAGCAACAATACACGTCCCATAAACTCTCATATTGTTTAATGTGGCCTCCTCGCTTCCATGAAAAATAGCAGCATTAGGAGAAATATATTTCTGTAAGACAAATATTGAATACTGTTTTAGTACAAAGTTCCAAAACAGAAATGATTAAAACCACTGCAATAAGAATCAACAACAAGATTACAGACTAAAATGTTAAGTTTTAAAATAAAAAGGAGATAACTGGTAACCTTGTCACCTCAACAGAGTCACTTTGGACAGTGACATGGGTAGCATATAAATTTAATACATAAAAAATAAAATAGCTGGTTCACTTCAATTCATTATGGTCGAAGACCAGGACAAGCAGAATGCTCTACGAATATACACATAAATATATATCAATACATAATAAAGGAAATAGGAAGGTTAATTTTATCTCCAAATGATTTCTTATAAATTGAGGAGTCATCTGAGAAAAGAGAAGCAACTGATGAAAATGAAAGTATACTACACTGAGCAAATTACGCTGAGGATTAGATAGTGCTTGGGAGTGGCTCTTGCTCAATGTTTTTGCCTAAATGGGGTTTCTCCCTTGCCTTTTGTTCTTCCTCATTTAACTTCTCCACCTTGACTCATCTCCACCCACTTTTGTTCCTTTCCATCTTTGTTTCATATCCCAATGCAGTTTACACTTTTCTCTTACCAAGAGCTCTATCCTATATTTCTTCTTGGCTATTTTTACTGGACGGAGGGGTGGGTTGTGTGCATTCAGTATTTCTATGTACCAGTATGTGAATATGGTCTGTGTATTTCTTAAGAAAGAATGGCTGGTATAAGCAGATGGGGATCAATTAATTCTGCAAATGGGACAACTCATTTTAATATTAATGAAATAATTATTTGATATTAATTTAAAGAAAATAGATTTCTTTGTTCTGCCCCTGCCCTATGTATGTATGTATGTATGTATGTATGTAGATATAGATATGGATACACACACACACACGATTAAGCAAATACACACATACTGATTAGAGTGGGCAGGTTGAAATCTTCAGGACTGTTTTTCCTAGAGTTAGCAACCCCTACAATGAGAAGGGGGTAAGGGATTTATTACATAGGAAATCTACTTTTGTATTTCCCTCAACGTTTACTTTACTGCAGGTGAACATGCTTTAAATTCACCTTCTAGACTTTAGTCAGTGGGGGTTATTTTTGTGTGTGCGTTGATAAGTTTTATTTTTGTTGTAATCTGCCAGAAGTCAGATTAAATTGTGGTGGGGCATAAGTTTGATAAATAAAATAAATTGCCATCTCTCATTTACATAAACATTTGTGTTTAACTCTGGTGTTTTGAAGTAACTGGAAATATTGTTGCCTTTGTGTATGGAGTACTTGTGTAAACAGATACAGACCACTGGCATTAAGAGGAAAACATAACCTTAAATGAAAGACCTACCAGTAGAATTTCAATTGTGCCAAGAATATACATGGCTCCTGCAAAAGTTGTGCCCAAGTAAAAACAAAGTCCCACAGCTCCACCAAATTCTGGCCCTAATGACCGTGAAATCATATAATACGAACCACCAGCTGTGAAATTAAAATTGAAAAGACACAAATTAGCGTGGTAGAGAACACATTAACCATATTCAAAGCATATTTATCTTGCTTAACTAATTGGAACACTAAATCAGATGAAGCATGCCAGAAGGTCAATCTGATTTGAAAGACTAAGGGAAATATTTTAGCAAGAAAGCACTGCTTAACAATGATGGAAAACACTAAAGTTTGCCATTCACTCTTGAAGGGGTATCCCACAAAACAGATTAGAAGTATTCCCTCAAAGAGTTAAAGCAGATGCCTTCTTTGGAGGACTTGTGTGGCTATTTCAAAGGCTATCCTAAGTGTCAGCATGCAAACCCCATGTACACATTAATATGACACCAATGCTTCAAGGAGGCAGGCTTATCTTTAAAACTATTTATTTTTGCATCTTGAAGTCAGTTTTGAATTCTGGCAACTGCCTGGATTAGTCCTAAAAAATTCTTTGCTATTCTCTCCTTTCTAGGCCTGAGAAAGTGTGATTGGCCCAAGGTAATCCAGTTGGCTTCAGGTGTAAGGTGGAACAAGAACATACGGACTCTTGGTTTCTAGTCTAGCGCCTTAATCACTACACTGAACTGTCTCCCAAAAGACTTATTAGTGTAAATTAACTATTTCTAACTTAATTTTCTAGCAATATAAAATATTTAGCACAGGTAATCCTTGACTTATGACCACTATTGAGCCCAAAATTTTGGTTGCTGAGTGAGACAGATATTCAGTAAGTTTTGTCCCATTTTACCACCTTTCTGGCCACAGTTGTCAAGTGAATCACTGCAGTTGTTACATTAGCAACACGGTTAAGTGAATCTGGCTTTCCCACTGACTTTCCTTGTCAGGAGGTCGCAAAAGTTGATCACATGACCCCGGGACACTGTAACCATCGTAATATGAGTTAGTTGCCAAGTGTCTGAATTTTGATCACACGACTATGGGGATATTGCAAGTGTGAAAAAATGGTCGTAAATCCCTTTTTTTCACTGCTTTTGTGACTTTGGATGGTCACTAAATGAACTGTTGTAAGTCGAGGATTACCTGTAATTCTCTTGATACAAACTGCGTGAACAGTATATTTTAATATTAGTACAAAAACATGGCATTCAACTATTATCCCGAGAGCTGTAAGAATAATTTAAATAAAAAGCGTAAGTCAGAACTATCAACCTCAAGTATATTTTAATATTTGTACAAAAATGTGGCATTCAGCTATGAATCTGAGAGCCATAATAATTTAAATTAAAAAAACCTGTCAGAACTATCAACCTCAAGAAGAGTGACTGCTTGTTCCATCTCTTGACATATTTCATAGGCAAAGTGTGTTAAATACTTTGAGTATAGAATAGCAATTTCAAGCACTCTGAGGTCAGAACAAGGTAACTTGTATACTAAAATTTGAGAACAGTACAAAACATATAATCCTATTGTTTCAAGATGATTGTTTGAGCTTTTGTTTTAATGGCACCATGAGGAGGAGAGAATGAATGGGAGATTATCCCTCATTTGTGAATCAACTGTTGCAACTCAGATATGCCCCCATCTCTCCCAAGTCTGATGAATGTAGGGACTAGGAGAGAGGAAAAAGAGAGAGAAAAGAGAGGGAGAGAGAAAAATAGATCATCTGAACTAAGTTTCTTTCATCCTAATTTTAATGTTGGCCCGTTGATGGCTTGAGCTTGAACCGTTCTTGATGCATGAATGACAAATTCTACATACTGCCAGTCTTGGATTCAGGAAGGACATTTCTTTTAAAGTTTCTGAAGGTGAGCAGTGAAGTGGCAGATCCTGGGAATTACAGGGCAGTGTGGGTACCCGGGGCTGGGAGCAATGGTAAACATGTAAGGAAACACTAACTGTACTTCACGTTAAAGAAAACGCTTATGACATTATTTATTTTTTTATGAATTCACAGAAAAATACAATATAATTAATTTCTTTCACTGCATGTTTACAGATGTCATTAGATTTGGAAAAAGGTCACCACTCTATGACAAAAACCAGTTCAATTTTTCTGTAATACTGCAATCAAGAAAGACAATGTCTAATCTAAACTAATGATTGAATATGGTGGTGAGTTTCTGGAGGTCAAGAAACTAAGCTGATTCCTGGTACGGCGACAGCAGTGTACCTGATGGAGGGTACCTGATAGAAGGATACCTCTACTCTAAAAAGTAAAGACCAATCTGCTCTGGGGGATGTTTGACTCCCTCTAAATCAGACATGTCAAACACAAGGCCCGGGGCCCAGATCCGGCCCGCGAAGTGGTTTCATGCGGCCCGCAAAGCCATCCTGGAAACAGTGAGGGAACGGCCCCCACTGCCTTGGCCCTGGCCCAGAGACCCTCCTTCTGCCAGAGACCCTCAGATCTGTCCCACTCCTGCCCAGGCCCTCATAGGCACCCTTGATCCAAACGATGTAGAGCTGGCCACGCCCACCCAGTAGGCCATACGCACTCTAGCCACGCCCACCCAGTAGGCCATGCCCACCCAGGCCACACCCACCTGGCCCCCTGAGAGCAACTGCAATGCTGATGCGGCCCTCAATGAAATTGAGTTTGACACCCCTGCAAACAGGTTTGCATTCTGGCAGTGCTCATCAGCACTGCAGATGATTTTTTACGGTCAGAAGTGCCTATTATTAACAGGCTGGTACCCTCTCCTGAACAAAGATAGTCACAAAGACTCCCATATAGAGATCACTTCAAAATTACAGTAATGTGGTCTATTGAGGCCACCCTTGAAACCGGTTTGAAACTCACAACTAAGGCAAATGCAGTGGTAAAGTATCAGACTGGGCTACCCTTTACATGCCCATTACAGCTGCACTAAAAGATCTGCACCAGCTGCCTATTTGGTATCAAGCTACAATCAAAATTTTGATACCAGTATACAAAGTCTTATACCACCTAGAGCAGGGCTTTTCAACCTTTTCACTCATTGTACCACTTTCAGGATATGGCAGCATCCGAGTACCACCAGTCGCCTAGCAAGGTGTCAAAAACTTGATGACCAAAAAATAAATAAATAGGGAAAAAGTGATGAAGTACAGGTAGTCCTCGACTTACAAAAAAGTGCCCCCCAAGCCACAGCTGAGCAAGACACCTGCCCGCCCGGCGGCGCTCTTCCTCCTGTCCGAGGTTTTCATTGTTGTGAGCATTTTTGTTGAGGATTGGCAGCGGGGGTGGGGTGGGGTGGTGTTTGGTTTTTATTCCCCCCCCATCTTCTGGGTGGTTGCAGCAGGTTTTGGTCACTTCACATGACCCTGGGACACTGTGACCATCATAAATATGAAACAGTTGCCAAGCATCTGATTGTAAATCACAAGATCCTGGAGATGCTGCAACATTCCAGCTGATTGGCGCTTCTTCTGGGCTCAGCAGAAGCGCCAGGATCAGTGCTGAGCTCCAGCTGGAGCCTGGTGCTGATCCTGGCGCTTCCGCTGAGCCTGACAGCCCTGCAGCCCCAGCCATCTCTCGTTCAGGCCTTTGCAGTGCTGCCACCGGTTCAGCTCATTCCCCTCCCCCACTACCACTTTTCTAGGATAGTTGTGTACCACCTGCCAGGTGCCAATGTACCACAGGTAGTACCCGTACCACTGGTTGAAAAGCCCTGACTTAGAGGCAGGTTTCCTTAAAGAACATCCAGTGGTGACATTGCCCCCGCTACCAGGTATTGTACTTAGGATTTTTGTGGGGAGGTCCTCCTCTTTAGATATTTTAAATATTTAGATATGTTAAACTCCATAATATTCTGACCTTCTTCCTAAGCCACTAATCCTCATTAACAATTCCATTTCTGCTATTTGTATTTAAACTACTTTTACACTAGAATGATTAAATGGATATTATAAACTATTTTGTAGAGAAAGGGGATACAGAGATTATTTTTTAAAATAAACAAATAAGTAATAGTCAGGGATTAAGTTCACTGGTAATGTACATTATAAACCCAGATTATGAAAAGATCCTTTTAATGCAATATTCCATCCCCTCCCCTCTAGAAGAGAGAACAATTTTACTTCTCTGTTCAAAACCAAGTAGATTTTCTTCTGAAGTAAAATACACTTTGGAGTAAATGCCTGACTTCTATTATTTTGGATTCAGGGCTAGAGATAGAGATTTCAGGGCTAGAGTTCCACCTATTCTCTTGAAGGCATATGCCTAACTGGTTATCTGCTGCTAACTGATAAACAGATAGGATATCTCTCATGTTAGTTTTGGCTTTTCTCTGTTATTTGAAGAACAAAGGGGTGGGCTCACATATCACTGTACCCACCCAACTTATCTGGCAGAAGCTGCACGGCAGATACTAAAGGACAGTTGGCATTATCTTGTCCTTTGCGTGGCCTGTCTTGTTTGTTCCATTCGTTGTGTCTTAGCAAAACAGACAACAGGAATAAATCAGGCCAAGTTTTCATTTTTTTGTGCTTTTCTCATAAACACCATTTTCTGCATGACAGCATTATTATCTTACATTATACGTTAAGCAATTCCTTCCTGCCTACCTTCCATATGTCTCATTTAATCACAGTGATAAATATTTCATCAATAATGGAGGATTGTTTATAAAGTGCATGAAATATCTTAAGACAAAATTGTATTTTGTCATTACCTGGAACTACACCATTTGTTGCTATTGCACTCATTGATATTGCAGTCAGCATAGTCTACAAAAACAAATGATAATAGTAAATGTTATTAAGAAGCAAAGAATTATGACTGTTTGCAAGATATAAAAGGATTCACCCAGCTGCACAGTGGAAAACAACACTCAATTTTATAAAAAGCAAAAATCATATAAATAGAATAGTACAGAGCAATAGAAACTTATATTCTTCACCAAGACAGCAAGATCCATGTGGCGACAATATCCAGGAACACTTTTTATAGTAACAATTTTTTTAAATGTTATTATTGGTCTGGAAAGGGCTCAGTCACTATATCCACATTATGAGAAGAAGAAATACTATACATTATTTATGTATTCTCCCTTCTAGTTATTTATATAGGCTGTAACTATTACTTCATTTTGAAGCACAGAGCAGCAAAGAGAAATCCATGCCATACGTATTCAGTCAAGCAATGTAACTCTTAAAACAACTGGAACAGATGGGAATACCGTATGGCTGTACAAATGCCCAATTTATTTATTATACATTATATATATATATATATATATATATATATATATATATATATATATATATATATATATATATATATATATATATATATATATATATATATATATATATATATATATATATATATATATATATGTGTGTGTGTGTGTGTGTGTGTGTGTGTGTGTGTGTGTGTGTGTGTGTGTGTGTGTGTGTGTGTGTGTGTGTGTATTGCTCAAAAAAATAAAGGGAACACTTAAACAACACAATGTACTGTATTTAATAGTAGGATGTCTTATTTTCTGTTCCCTTTATTTTTTGATATATATATAAAACTAAATATTATATAGTCTTGACCAACTTTGGCACAATGAGAAACATTTTGCTACAAGATGCACATCAATTGTCAAGTTTTTCAAGATTTTATTATATCTTGCAACAATAAAGTAACATTCCAGTAGTCCTCAGTTTTCTGATCTGGCCCACTTAAAACAGCTGATACACATGAAGTCCTAGCTATTTTAAGAGATTGCTTGTGTCCTATATTGTCTGCCTATCTTATGCATTCCTGCTTGATTTGGTCAGCCTGGTTTGGACGCACTGACAAAGCAGTGTTCTTTTTATGGCCGCACCGGCTTTTATTCTCCCAATATCTGTATGAACCCTACCATGCCCATTTCTGAGAAATCTTTTTTTGTTTTAATGGGCTTTTCCCTCAGGCTTTGGGTTAGGATGTTGGTGTGGGGGATGTGGAAAGATGGTTTCTGTTTCCTTGCACAGGAATTGTGTTTATGCTATTTTTTTATATAATATTATTCGTTTCACTCTGTGAAGCTGCCCAGAGTAATTTTGTAATTTAATTCTGAAGGTGACCTATTTGCAGGTTTAGACCAAATTACGCACTGCCGGTATCCATTGGCTCTCAACATCGGAAATAAGCTGCTAAGAAATGTTGCTATTTGAAGCAAGAACAATTGGAAATAAATCAAGTCAATCAGCTGTTGAGAAAGTGTTTCCTTTGTCTTCATATCCTATTTATTATCTCTGTGGATGAATTACCTCCAGTGAAAATAAGGGTTTCACTTTCACAGTGTCAATATCAAGGATAAAATGAGAGAAAAAAATTAAAGCTTCATGATCTTAATGCAAGTTAAGCAGATTAACAATTATTATGTATTATGAATATACTGAATTTATAAATAAATGTAATTCAGGTATATTGAATTTCTAATTCTAATAGTTTAATTTAAAAGTAATGGGTATAATGTTATGTTCTAAATGTATGATATCAACAGAAAGAATGAGGCTATTTTTCCCACCAGTCAAAAGCAGGACATGGTATCTATTTGACTGCCTAGTGTTCAATCATTAACTAACAAAATACTTTTTTTTCAGGCAAACGAAGAAAAAAAACCCCAACAACTGGTTAACATGCAAACTTGCAAAAGTAATTTTCAGCAGATTTTTGTAAAATATTATTTTAAATCATTTCTAGTCAATGAATGGAAATGCATTTGGGGGAGGGAAATGAACATTATTTTCAAATTTAATATCATTTTATAGTATAGTCATAGTTTCAAATACTTGAGTATTTAAAATACAAGGTTTTTATCCACCAGATCTACCTGAACAATGATTCCAAGTCATCCTTGGAAATCAAACTTGGAGAGATCACAATGCCTTGGGAGTTTTCCCAGATAGCAATACCAATGGCAATAGCAACAGCACTTAGATATATATACTGCCCTATAGTGCTTTACAGCACTCTCTTGGTTTACAAGGTCGGCATATTGCCCCCCAAAATATGGGACCTTATTTTACCAACCTTGGAAAGATGGAAGGCTGAATCCATTTTGAGTCCCCATTAGGATCGAACTCCACACCGTGGGAAAAGTTTGTCTGCAATACTGAATTCTAACCACTGCACTACCAGGACTCCTAGATATTTCAGATATTATATCTGAAATATCTAGAATAAATATTGCTCCCATAATTATTTCTCGGGATGATTCCAGAGATCTCTAGCACACTTCTATTGATTAGAAGTGTCTAGGTATGGTGCTACTAATCAAACCTCTAACCCCAGCCTTTAATATGCAGCTCAACAAATTCACTAAAATTATTTTGGCAAACAGAACTACTATGAAAGGAAAATTCTCAGAAGAAATTCTGTGCTTTTTTATAACTATACTATCTACCTTAGTGTAACCTTGTTTATTTGTTTTCATCAAGCAGCTTCCAACTTTCTGTTCTTAAACAACTCCTAAATTTGCACTGAATTCCACTTTAAGTTAGGAAGAGGGCTTACTCACAAGATTTTCTGATCTAAAAGTGACTTTTTTTCATTCTAGAAATAAACAAAACAAATAGACGGATTTCATTTAACATGCTTGATACTACTTTAGCCAGTAACAGCACTGCTTCTAAGAAATATGGCTACATAGAAACAGAACAGTGTGTCTCTATTACTACAAGCCTTATTTGCTATAAATAGCCTGTCCAACTATTTGTAAAATTATCAAGACAGAACACAAAAATTATTAGAATGCAGAATACTTCAGCAAATATCAAAGAAATCATATCTTATACTTACACCTGCACAGCATACGAATACAATAATGAACGATTCAAGAACTCCTGCTGTTCCCACAATCCATGTCAGTCGCAGAAATAGAATAACTCCCAAAATATTTTGTAGACAGGGTAAATACACGCCAATGAAAGTACCCATACGTGGAGCCTAAAAATCAGATAACATGTAAAATTGGTTAGGATAATCTTTTTGACAAAAAGGCCACAACACAGAAAGGTTTTTGTATTTCTCAAAAAAATTGCATATACATTCTACTCACATGGTTTTACATTTTCTTTTGCTTTTTTTCATTATTTTCTGTTTTATTTGTTACCCTAGATGCTCTAGTGAAGGGCTTTTCAACCAGTGGTACGGGTACCACTTGTGGTACATTAGCACCTGGCAGGTGGTACGTGAGTATCCTAGAAAAGTGGTAGCGGGGGAGGGGAATGAGCTGAACCAGTGGCAGCACCGCACAAACCTGAGTGAGAGACAGTTGTAGCTGCAGGGCTGTCAGGCTCAGCGGAAGCACCAGGATCAGCGCTTCTTTGGGGCTGTCAGGGCTCAGTGGAAGTGCCAGGATCAGCGCCAGGCTCCAGCTGGAGCCTGGCGGTGATCCTGGCGCTTCTGCTGAGCCCAGAAGAAGCGCCAATCAGCTGGAATGTTGCAGCATCTCCAGGATCTTGTGATTTACATTCAGATGCTTGGCAACTGATTTATATTTATGACATCACAGTGTTCCAGGGTCATGTGAAGTGACCAAAACCTGCTGCAACCACCCAGCAGATGGGGAGGAACAAAAACCAAACACCACCTCACCCCACACCACCCCCAGTGCCAATCCTCAACAGAAATGCTCACAGCAATGAAAACCTCAGACAGGAGGAAGAGCACCGCCGGGCGGGCAGGCAGGTGTCTTGCTTGGCTGTGGCTTGGGGGGCACTTTTTTCAGTGCCATTATAACTTCGAACAGTCACTAAGCGAACTGTTGTAAGTCGAGGACTACCTGTACTTCATCACTTTTTTCCTTTTTTTTTTTTTGGTCATCAAGTTTTTGACACCTTGCTAGGCTACTGGTGGTACTCGGATGTTGCCATATCCTAAAAGTGGTACAATGGGTGAAAAGGTTGAAAAGCCCTGCTCTAGTGTATAGCATACAGAGTATATCCCAGAGCATCTACATAACACACTTTTATCTTCCTTCACATTTCCCTTGTGTTTTCATTATTTTCTGTGCTGTTAATCTTAAGTTGCTCTGATTAAAATTGCTGATTTTTTTTAGCAAAACTGAAAATTACTAAACTCGTAGTAGAATCTTGATGTTAAGAACATCTATGTTCATGCTATAATTTATACATGTGTTATTTCTCTGAAAGAAGATTCTGTTGCACAAATCTTCCTCACATACCGTAGTTCTTAGCTTGTGTGATTGTAATGTGACAAAAGAAAAGCATTAAAACTTCTAGGGTTCATTGATCAGGAACCAATATTGTTAATATTCATGGCCACCACTGTATCCAACTCATGGAAATAATGATGAATAGAGAATGGAAGGTGCATTTTGTACCTTAATTTCCTTCCGCTTGGCATCTTCATCTTCTTCGTGTTCTACCACTCCCTGAGTAACATTGGTATAATTGGCTAATTTGTTAAGAAGAGATGATACCATGGGGTTGCTGTCCATTTCTTCCTGTTGAAATTTTGGGATAAAGTAATAGGTCAGAGAAGAGCACATTTTAGCCCCCAAATAGTCGCATATTTAAAGGTAATATAAACAGCCAATTAATGTAAAATATCCAACAGCTTTTTGAGCTATTTTTATAAATATTGCATGGCCGCAAAACATAGATAATTCAGTTATTGAGCTTGAAAAATACCATCTAAGAAGTATACTCTTACCCTAGGAACCAACCATATTTTAAGTCAGACTTTGGGGAGCGCATCACAAAAATCAAATTTTGTATACCAACTGACTGAGGAAACCACTTTTTGTTTTGATCAATGTATGCAACACAGCTATATAAAAGAAAAATAAATTTTGTAACTGTTAGAAAATAATGTTTCCTTATATTTTTTGTGGATATTATTTTGGATAGTTAAGAACATTAGGAGATGGGGCAATGAAGTAACATGCAGGTGAGTGAGAATAATTTTTAAAAGGTTTTTTTTATGGTCAGCTGTCAAATCCTATGCACTTATTTTCTACTGAGAAATCGTAGAAGGCTAGCAAGTAATGTTCCTTATTTCTTCTGAGAGAGATTATGTTCTTTAGAGCCCAGTGAAAAATAGAGCTTTTCAAAGGCATCTGTTTCTCTCTTCTTTTATTGTGTGAAAAGGGAATAGAATAGTTGGAACAGGTAAATAATTGTGGGGTTTTGTTCCATTATTTTCTAGCTTTAGTAAAATATAAGTGCAGGATGTGAACATTTCTCACTTTCCTTTGTGTCAGCTGGAAGTCTTAGAGAATGTTGTCTGGGTTGCTGAGGATTGTGTATTGCTGATGCACAGAATAAGTAAGGTGACCAAGAAGTGGTGGACTCAGTCATCTGTGTTATGTAAACCATCAATGGATTTTAAACAAGCAACTAGTGCACTTAAAATGTACTAGCAGCAACAAGGATTTGTTGAAATTGAACTTTATTACCTCAAAAAGCGCCATATTTTTTCCTTCATAGAGTCTTCCTCTCTCCAAACTTGAATTGTTGATGAATGGGCTACTTTCCTGTGGGGCCCCATCACCTATCAAGGGACAACAAATATACTTAAAAGCAAACAGACAAATCACACAATGTTTATGACAAATTCAAGAATAACATATTTGTTTTGTATTCCTGCATGTGAGAGATCTGGATATGATAATCTGTAAATATAGACAGATATTTTACTTTATAAAAGAATAGGTCCAAAGGAGGACGCTGGGATAATTCTGTTTAAACAAACAGCAGTCAGGCTATGGAGTACTACAGAGTACATCAGCCACTGAATGAGATAATTAGAGGACTTGTAGTTAGGATAAGATCACTGCAGGATTTTTCACACACTAGGTGGATTTTTGTGTTGGGGCCTTAATTTGTTAAATTATACTTGCACAGATTTGATAGTTGATGTGCGTGGCCTGGAAGTGATGCATTTTAAAATATTTTTCTTCTTTCATTTTTTTGTATTTTTTGGACTAACCAACTCTGAGATATTTAGGTTACAGGGCAGGATATAAGAAAGTACATAAATACAACAAATACCGTAAACAATTATTAAAATCTGTGTTATTATTTTTCACTCTTTTACCAGCTCAACTGCACAATGCACAATTAATTCCTGCTTTTTTTTTCTATCTTAGGTATCCAGAGCGCCAGAGTATTTTATGTACCAATTGGTGGCTTACAGGCAAGACTCTAAAGTAGAGATCTGGACTTCCATGGAATAGCTCAAGACCACTTGTTAATATTTGGCTACGCTGGAAGCATAATCTAAATCAGGGGTCCCCAACTCCCAGGCCACGGCCCACTACCAGGTTATGGCCTATTTGAAACTGGACTGTGGGAGAAATGGGCAAGCGTGCGTGAACACAAGCACCCTCTGCTCAAGTGCCCTCCACTAGCACAAGCAGAAATTCACGTACAAGCTCCATTCATGTGAGTGGTGGGTGCATGCGCGTCACTTGCACAAATGAAGCTGTGCATGCACACGGCTGCCACTCACCCCCTCCCCCGCAGCAGACTGGGCCACCAAGCTGGGAAGGTTGAAGACCACTGATCTAAATGCTGCATGTGACATGCGATCCACTATGGCTGGTAACCTAATTAAACTTTCTCTTTATGTAAAAACTTCCATATAAGTCAGACTTTCAACCTGAATTATAAAAAAAACAACACGGGAATAATATGAGGAAGCAATTATCTACCTTTCCGCAAATTTACGGCTATTGCAGAAAGAAAACCCTTAAGAAAAATTAGTAAAGGTATATTTAAACATATTAATTTAGGCTAACTGTGAAGCAATAAAACCACTTCAAATGTTTGCCTGTTCATGTCATGAGTCACGCTGTAAAACAGTAACACTGCAATGAATATTTAAAAGCATTATTAAGCTATTTGTTTGGAGTTTAAAAAATAGGCAAGACAAATCGTGTATCTGTTTTGTTATGGTTTACACATTGTTGAATAATATATACTCTTTTCAAAACAATGGACTTCTTATCACCATCACCAAAATTAAAAAAAAAATCCCTGCCTAAATACATTGCAACACATCCACCAATTAGTGGGGAGAACATGAATTGGAACACCAAACTGGATTTGTTCTCTAATAATTATTTTTCTCTCACCCAAACAGGTTTACAAAACATGACAGTGATTACTTTTGATAGAAAACAGTTCCTTTTTAAACAGCTTTAACCTTTAGTCCAGCTTAGCTTTTTATATTTGCTGTATTCAAGTCAACATTCTTGCTCTTGTTGAGGATGGAAATAGCCTGATATCTTTCTATCTTTGATCATCACTTGTCTTCCCTGAAAATCCAGCTTAGGTTCTGTTCTACCTCTTCTCCTATTTGATCATCTCTCACTGTGTACAGTTTGGTGTCTTTTAAATTTCCAAATGAGGTGGAACAAGAGAAGCAACTTGTTCCAACAAATATACGACCAGCCTGAAATGTTTAATGTGTCTCTCAGATTCCACTATCATGAAAAATGGAGTGCTTATTTTTATTGAAGGGTCTCTGGTTCTATGGCAATGCTTGGGTCCGGTGCGTCCACCTGAAGGTGGAATCAGATATGACATAGACTTTCTCAGTTGTACATTGTAAATATTACTGCTATGAATTTATCATCATTTTGAAGACTACGTCATCACAGACAGATGGTAAGGAAATATAGATGTGGTCCTGCAAAGGTGGAAAAATTTTGTCATAGATCCTTCTCCCCAAATGACTGGGGACCACAAGTGTAATTTTGACACCCACTTAAATTGCTTCTCCTACTTCTATATCAATTCCAGAAAGTATTTTCACTACCTCTTGATAGTTAAAAATTTGGTGCCATTTTAGCATCAGTCATGAAAGCATTGTATACTTTATTGTGTTAATATTAGCTGTACGAGGATGCTTGATATAAAATGATTATGAATTGTGGAAACGGATGGGAAGAGCCAATTCGAATGGATTAGTAATGAACTATTTAATTTCTGGCAACAGAATTCTAAAAAAGTGCAAGCTCCTTTCTTACAAATAAATGTTCCTAACTTCCTGATCTATTAACACCTGGACTAGGCATCATAAAATACAAACAGCACAGAGACTATTGACCTCCAGTTCTAGCAAGCCTTATCCCTGAGAAGCCTATAAATCTTATTTCAGAAATCCTCAGCATTACAAGTCCTCGGAAAAGGAAATCCTCATTAGCCCATCTGTACTGGTGCTGCAAGATAAAGAACATTTCCAAAGATAGCACTCACTACAGTATGTGCAAAAGTAAACCGTACTGGAAACTAGATTACTATATTAAACAAAAAACCACAAACCAGCTTGGTAATCAAAGAAATACTGCTTTTATATCCAGCTCTGTAAGGCATCTCTATCACCCTGGCTGATAAAACAATAATACTGTCTTAAAACATTTGAGGGTGTACTTTAAATCAGACCAATAACATGTACTCTAAGTATAAAATTGTGAACATCCTTCAGGCATTGTGTTAAAATAGTAATAGAAATGTGTACAAATGAGTATAAAAGATCACAGAAGCTACATTAAAGGAATTCTAAATTAGAATAGAAAAGAATAGAATAGAGCTGAAAGGGACCTTGGAGGTCTTGTAGTCCAGCCCCCTGCTCAAGCAGGAGAACCTATACCGGTGGTGGTGAACCTATGTCATATGTGCCAGAGGCGGCACTCAAGAGCTCTCTCTGTAGGCATGCACGCCGTCACCCCAGTCCCGCCTTCCTCCGAGGCCCCCTCACCAGCAGCCCACCCCAGAGGAGACAAGACTGCCCTTGCACCCTGTCACAGTTGATGCTGCGGGGCACGGGCAGAGGGCAGGCCGCCATGGCACTGCTGGGCCGCCATGGCGATCTGCGGCGGGCCGTGGAGGCGGTGAGCGGCCCTGCAGGTGGACAGGGTGGGGCGGGGTGAGCAGAGCAGGGGTGGGGCTGGTTTTGGGGCACTCGGTCTCTAAAGGTTTCGCCATCACTGACCTATACCATCTCAGACAAGTGACTCTTTTTAAAAATCTCCAGTGATGGAGTACCCACAATTTCTGGGGGCAAGCTGTTCCACTGGTTAATTGTCCTCATTGTCAGGAAGTTTCTCCTTAATTCCAGGTTGCTTCTCTCTTTGATCAGTTTCCAACCATTGGTTCTTGTCCTGCCCTCTGGTGCTTTGGTGAATAACGTGACCCCCTCTTCTTTGTGGCAGCGCCTCAAATACTGGAATATTGTTATCATGTCTCCCCTATTTCTTCTTTTAAATATTAAATTAAATTAAATTAAATATTATTTAATTTATTATTTTATTAAATATTATTAGCTCAATAACATTTGGCTGTGAAAGAAAAAAAGAAACAGAATGATAATGTGGTAGAGTGACCAGCCATTAGTCTTAAACTGGGAAGCCACAAACATTGCTCATTTTAAAGCCAAATAAAGAAATCCTTTGAGAAATACAGGTGCCAATGTCTCTTAGAGAGATTCACATAAATAATCAGGGACCACCAATTACAATCAGATGTACAGGTAGTCCTCAACTTACAACCACAATTGAACTCAAAATTTCTGTTGCTAACAAGACAAGTGAGTTTTGCCCCATTTTACGAACATTCTTGCCAAAGTTGTTAAGTGAATCACTACAGTTTTGTTAAGTTAGTAACATGGTTGTTAAGTGACCCATTGATCAGGTCACAAAATGGGATCACATGACACAAGGACACTGCAACCATCGTAAACATGAGTCAGTTGTCAAGTGTCTGAATTTTGATCACCTGAACGTGGAGATGCCGCAACGGTCATAAGTGTGAAAACTGTCATAAGTCGCTATTTTCAATGCTGTTGTAACTGAACAGTCACTAAATGAACTGTTGTAAGTCAAGGTCTGCCTGTACATGTCACAAGTTTTATTATTATATATACATAAATGAATGCAAGACAGTGCTGAGATAGCAACTTGAATCCGGAAGAGCAGAAAATGTGAGCCTGTTTCTGACAATGGAAAAAAAACAATCTCTATGAAGTAAGATACTAAACATATCAGTTCAACATTGCAACTTTTCCTCCATGCTGTTGCCCTGCAATAATAAGTACAATGAGAAAATCTTACTGTTTAAACTTCAGCAAAAGAATTACAAACTGTCATGATCACAGTACTGGAACTATCGTTACAAAACAAGAAAAAAACAGAAGGGCACAGAGACTCCAGAAGGTGAAAGAGTTATGGGCACAGCAGCTTTCAAGCATGCCTGGATCAGCTCCATATCTAGATGGAAATTTACTGAATATCTTCTGAGTTTCCTAATGTCTAGATAGCAGATGGATACTGAATTCAAATGTTCAGACAAAGGTGAATAATGAACAGGAAAATGTTCCATTTGTTACAGCATGAACAGAGGTAGCAAACCCATGTGGCAAAAAGAAGTAAAAGAAGAGTAAGTTCCTTAAGTGGAGTAGTAGTTTTAGTGATGCCCTGTGTACAGAGAAGAGCTGATTCACGAGATAGGAGACCTTAACAAAGAACCCAGGGATAGCAAAACAATTATATTTAGATATATAATTCAATGAGGACCTTCAACACTTTTGAACAATATGTGGTGATTTCCAACATAAATTGCACCACTTCATTAAGGGATAATAGAGTTAAGAGATACATTAACAAACTTACTCAAGATGTCTCTTAACCACCTTGTTAAGTTTAAGCTTAAATGCAGCCTCTATACACCCAAGGGTCCAATCTGGTGAATTTTCTTACAGGTTTTTAACCAACTTACACATAGGGTTGTTGTTCTGTGGAAAACAGGAAGCAGGGGTATTATGTATGTTCACCATTTGAGTAAGTGAGAGAGAAATCATCTGTCCCAAAAATCAGATAATTAAATTGCACAATCCTTTCCTTGTCAGAATTGATAATCATATCTAATCGTATATTTGCTTTTTTATCATTCTAGTTCAGGAGTAGGCAACCTTGGCTCTTTTATGACTCGTGGACTTCAATTTCCAGAATTCCTGAACAGCTGGCTCAGGAATTCTGGGAGTTGAAGTCCACGAGTCATAAAAGAACTTAAAAATTAAAAGAAAAACATAAAAAAACCTTAAACCCATCCTGGTTAAGATCAACTGCAATTATCAGAATAAAAATATAGCCAAAAATAAGTGATCTATTTCAAATAGCGCTAATTCCAATTTCAGGGGAGGAAAAAAAAAACTTTAGAAGAGTCACAAGAAACTGTTAGCAGATTTATGTGGAATGGAAAAAGAATACTGGAATCAAACTGAAAATTTTACAAGCCTCAAAAGACAGAGAAAGCCTTGCCCTTTCAAACTTCAAACTATATTACAGAGCAAGATATCATGGTTAATAGAATGTCAATACTGGAAGAACTGTTCCATGGATATTTAAGGTATTGGTACACAGAAAAGAATAAAAACCTACAAGAACACACTGAAAAATGAAGCTCGATAAAAGTACAGTAAAGCTTGATAAAAGTATGAAATGCCACAATTCACCAATTTCACCATTATCCTCTCTTCTAAATGCTTTTCTTGCTGGAGATAATTACAGTAGGAAAAGTCTGATTACATGCAAACATGGTCCAACCAAACTGCATGAACAGATTAAAGACACAACAAGGATTACTTAACGAAAGGCAAACATACCATTGCTGATGTATCCACAAACTGTTGGAAAAATAATATGATAGAATTTAAAATGCTTATACAGATTCAAGATCATGTATATAAACTTCTAGATAAGATACAGAGAACAAATAAAAAGATGCATGACAAAGTGTATGCAAAACTTCAAAGAAATAGTCCCAATACGACAATGGTAAGAGCTGTGGAACAAATCTATACATTTTATTCCAAACTACAGCTTGAGAGAGAACTGGTATAAAATGTTTTATAAATGGCATACAGCAGGGGTGTCAAACTCGCCACATCACATGACGTGTCATGACGTATCACAACATTTTCCTCATTGCCGGAGCTGGGGTGGGCGTGGTTTCAGCATGACGCATCCGGCAGTTTGACAACCCTGGCATACAGTCTTCCCAATAATTGTCTAAATTGACAAATCATATAGTAATAAAGGTAAACATGTAACCAGTCAAAAATAACATTCTATCATATGGACATGCAACCCAATTGGAATGAGATACACTGCACCATTCAGAGAATCTAGAAATAAAATTTGAAATTAAATCATGCTTTTTAAACCAGGTATAATTCCAAAACGTATCAACAAAAATACCATAAATTATTAAGGTAGATGTTTATTGCTGTGACAACAAATGCTATATCAGGTTGAAAAAACACATAGTATCAATCATATTTATCCGGGAACTTAAACATGGAGAATATGCATGTTTAAGTAAGAAGGGTTCCATATATTTTAGATATTACATAAGGTAAATGCAAATATTTTGAATATGATGTCTCAAGTTTACACTAACCGGTATGGCAAATCAGTTGTGAGAATATAGTATTATTTTTTCAGGGGTGTTCTTTTTTAATATTTATAAACAATTATAGTGGAGTTCAAAATTTTATATTAAAATTTTATAATGCCAATCCACAGTTTAAGAATACAAGGATGCTGGACTTCCAATTCTGGTTTACCAAGAAAGCACAGTTCACCTTTTTATTTGTTTAGGCAAACAACAGCACATCTGCCAACCAGCATTTTAAAGACTGATGAAAAGGCAAATTCTAGCAATAGTCTCTTCAAGATAGAAAAAGGCTACGCATTGGCATGAAACAACAATAACAACAGTGAATGAAAGAAAAGGGAAAACTATGAACCCAACATTCTTTACTGTGTTAGTCTTGCAATATGTTTTGCTTTCATCTGAATAATATTTATTTATCAATCAAATTATTTGCCACCTATCTTGCAGTTTAGATGACTCTGAGCAGCTTATATCAAGATAAAACTCACAAGCATTCAACAATTATTTATTTATTTATTTATCTGTTTGTTTGTTTATTTATTTATTTATTTATTTATTTATTTATTTATTTATTAATTATTGGGACTTATATGCCGCCCTATCTCCCAAAGGACTCAGGGCGGCTAACAACAATAACATACAATAAATACAGAAGTTAAGATAAAATTAAAATTAAAGGCCTCTGTACAATAAATTAAAATTAAAATTAAAATAAATTAAAAATTAGAGTTAAAAAATTAAAAACATAATTAAAATCCCTGTCAGTCCAGGTCAGCCAGGTGGAAAAGGAGTGTTTTGAGGCCGCGGCGAAAGGACTGGAGATCTTGGGCCATCCGAAGCTCATGGGGGAGCTGGTTCCACAGGGCTGGCGCTCCCACAGAGAAGGCCCTCCCCCTGGGGGTCGCCAGCCGACATTGTCTAGCCAACGGTACCCCGAGGAGGCCTTCTCTGTGTGAGCGTACTGGGCGATGGGAATTCATTCCCAGCAGCAGATGGTCCTGCAAGTATCCCGGGCCTAAGCCATGTAGGGCTTTAAAGGTAAGTACCAGCACCTTAAATCTCACTCAGAGGGCAACCGGTAACCAATGCAGGTCACGTAGGAGGGGTGTAATATGGGAGTATCAGGGTACTCCCATCACTACCCGTGCAGCTGCACTCTGCACCAGCTGAAGCCTCCGGGTGGTCTTTAAGGGCAGCCCCATGTAGAGAGCATTGCAGTAATCTATACGGGAGGTAACGAGTGCATGGGTGACTGTGCGTAGGGCATCTTGGTCCAGAAAGGGGCGCAACTGGCATACCAGGCGAATCTGGGCAAATGCCCCCCTAGCCACGACTCCAATATGATCTTCAAAACTGAGTCGTGAATCCAGGAGGACGCCTAGATTGCGTGCTCTATCAATGGGAGGTAACATCTCTCCTCCTATAACCAAAGATGGAACCTCTTGGACTAAACGAGATGCCAGTACGTAAAGCCACTCAGTCTTGGCCGGGTTGAGCCGGAGCCTGTTCTTTCCCATCCAAATCTGTACCGCTTCCAGGCAACGGGACATCACATCGAGGGCATCACTGGGTTGGTTCGGGGTGGAGATGAAAAGCTGGGTATCATCAGCATATTGATGATACCTCACCCCGAAGCCATGGATGATCTCTCCCAGCGGCTTCATATAGATGTTGAACAGGAGAGGCGGGACTACCGACCCCTGAGGCACCCCACAAATAAGGGGCCTAGGGGTTGACCTCTGCCCCCCTGCCAACACCGTCTGCAAACGGCCCGAGAGGTAGGAGCAGAACCACCGCAGAACGGTGCCTCCCACTCCCAACCCCTCAAGACGACGCAGCAAGGTACCGTGGTCGATGGTATCGAAAGCCGCTGAGAGATCTAATAGGACCAGGACAGAGGAATAACCCCTATCTCGGGCCCGCCAGAGATCATTCACCAGCGCGACCAATGCCGTCTCCGTGCTATACCCGGGCCTGAAACCCGATTGGTAATTTATTGATTATAAATGTAGAAACAGAAAAAGGTTACAAAAATTTAAACAAATTAAGAAACAAGGATTTGGATAGTCCCAGTCTCTTTATTAAAATTTGTTAAAAATTGCATAAAATTGTTTAAAAGAAAGATAAAAATTAATATAAAGTAATATAAAGTAGAAAAAGAAAGACAAAAATGCATTAAAGGAAAAAGTTATAAAAATAGAAAAGAAAAAAGACACAAAAAATAGCTTCCAATCTTCTTTACAGCTATGTAACTACAACTATAAAATTGACCTCTTAATCTATGATTGCAAGATGACTCTCTTCTTTCTACGGTATGATGTATCCTGTCTAACCATCAAAACCATAAATCGTAAATTCCATTTTTCTTTTTTATGCAAAAAACCTGTAAGAGCTTTGTAGTCCGCAATTAAATGTTGGTATTGTCTTTTCTCTAATAAAACAAGTCAACTTGGCCATCTCAACAAATTTTATCATTTTCATCAACTATTCCTTCATTGTAGATATTGTAAATGTTACCATCTTTGTTCATACAATAATCTTGTGGCAGTTATCATAAAACAATCACACATAATCATGAACAAATCATAAAGTTTCATGAGTTTTTTTCCCATCTGTTTGTCTATCAATCCCAAAAGGCACACCTCTGGTCTCAATGGTATATTAATTTTGAAAATGTTATGAATCTGTGTATGTATTAGAATCCAAAATTTTCTAGCTTTTTTATATGTTCAACAATCTTGATAAAATGTCCCTTCTTATATTCGCATTTTCAACATAAATTTGAAGTGTTTTTATATATTCTACACAATTTATCTGATGGCATGTATCAACAATTCATCATTTTATAAAAAATTCTCTTTAAGATTGTAACAGTACAAATATTAATCCTTTCACCCAGATATTTTCCCACTGTACCATCTATATATTATAACCAAACTTTTAATCCACTTTACCATACATTCTTTCACTTGTTGATTTCAAATTTTTACATTTTAGGAATTACATATTCATCATTTGTACACAGTTCAATTTCAAACTCAATCTTAATGTTCAAAACCATAAACTTTTATCTACTTTAAATCTTTCTAATAACTGTAAATAAAAAAACACTAACTATATCCCTAAGGCACCCAATCTTCTCATTTTCTTTTCATTTCCCCTCACAAAACTCTAGTACATCACAGTAATTCAACCTTTTGATTTGCCCATTATTTCTGCTCCATTAAATGTTTCTTGCGCTGATATTTAATTTCTTCTTTCATTTCCTTTTTCATCTTTACAAAGTCTTTCATCCACCCTTTTCTCAAAAGCTGTCAATTTAGTATTAAGTGATTCAGTCAATTTGGTATCAAGTGATTCAGCTAACTTGCTAACCAGTTCCTCAGACGTTTTCTGAATACAAATTGTGTAATTCCTCTCTCTGCAGTTTGCTCCAGCAAACCTTTCCTCCCCTCTACTACTTTTGCTGCTTTCTGGTGGCTGACATTATTTATAAGGCAAAAATGAAAGTGTCTCAAACAAGGGAAAGAGAAAAGCAAGCTTCCCCTTTTTTACAGTCAGCATAACAGTCAGTGTCTCCATAGTTACAATCAGCGCTATCGTCAGCATCACAGTCTGGCTCATATTACCATTATGTTTTGTTTTGTAAAATCATTAGTCTGTACTCTTTAATAATAAACAAAAAACCAATATTCCCCCAAGCTCCCATTCATTTATCCATCTTAATAACAATTTGTTCAAAAGCATCTTTATAAAAAAAATTCAAAATAACTATATCCTTTATCTGTTTTAAATTTCTTACATCCATTTCTTGTTAAGCTTTTTGTCAAAAGTATTTAAAGCATTTTTTTCCCTTTATAATCCAGAAAGAATGTTGACTCACCAAGTGAAATTTTCTTATACTGCCGCTCAGAAAATCTCTCTTTAGGTGGATATTAGTGATATCAAAAAGTGTTTAAAAATGAGGCTTGTGTGCATCTTATGTCCATATATAGGCTGCACTGCAGCTGTGAACTTGATAGAAATCCCAGCTCCCAGCTGCTCAACTCATGAGCTGGTACCACAAAGAACTCAGTACCTGCAGTCTAGTCACAACTAGTAGCAGTCCAGAGTAATAATCTTCTGGAGAGACTGTGGCAGCCAGAATTCATTGTGAGGCCACAGATCTCCTCTACAATATGGTCCCCACTCCTTCAGGGATGTCTACTTCTCCTCTTTGTGCAATTTTTATAAATGCAATTTTTGTAATCTTATATTTCTGTTTGAACAGAAAGTCAACAATAATTGAATCTAGTGTTAGCATTGGACCTAGAATGCTGCATATCTCAAGCTACCAAAATATCTTTTCTTATGCTACTAAATAAATGCTTAAGAAAACAACAATGGCAATCAAATGAAGAAATGGATGTTCGGTGACCTTAACTTCCTTACAATCTCCAACACTATCCCCAATTAATTGACTACTTTCTAAGAGACTTCTTATAGAATTGCTTTCAAATTGTGGTGTTGGAGAAGACCCTGGGATTGCAAGGGGATCCAACCAGGCAAAACTAAAGAAAATCAAAACCCTGACTTTACCTTTGGAAAGACAGATGCTGAAGCTGAAGCTCAAATACTTTGGCCACCAAATGAGAAGAGAGGACTCACTGGGAAAGATTTAAGGCAAAAGAAAAGGGGGAAGGCACAGGATGAGATGGTTAGATGTCATTGACATGATGAACATGAATTTGGGCAAACTCTGGGAAGCAGCAGAGGACAGGAGGCCTGCTCTACTATGGTCCATGGTGTCATAAAGAGTTGGACATGATTTAGCAACTGAACAATAACAAACAGACTTGCTATTGACATAATATTCCTAATTTGGCTGAAAGAAACATTCCTGGGGAGATAATCCCCAATGCTCTTTTTCTCTGTAGAAAATACCGCATTTTTCGGACCATAAGACGCACTTTTTTTCCCCCAAAGTGGGGGGGAAAACGAGGGTGCGTCTTATGGTCCGAAGGTGATCCGTATGGCCAGCCCCAACCTCTGCAAGTGGAAAGCAAGGGAGATCGCCAGGAGCACGAATCGGCACGTGCTGAGAAACGCCGATCTCATGCTCCTGCAATCTGCCTCGCTCGGTTTCAGCTTCCCTTGCTACAAGAGAAAGCAGGCTGAAACGGAGTGAGGGAGATTGCCAGGAATGCGAATCGGCTGATCTCGCTCACGCTGCTGCAATCTCCCTCGTTTCTGCCTGCTTTCTCTTGTAGCAAGGGAAGCTGAAACCGAGAGAGGGAGTTTGCAGGAGCGCGAGATCAGCCGATTCGCATTTCTGGCAATCTCCCTAGCTCCGTTTCAGCTTGCTTTCTGCAAGAGAAAGCCGGGCCGCAGGGCCGCCTCCGCGGGTACTGCTCTAATGCAGAGAGGGGACAAAGAGGGAGGGAGGGAAGGAAGGAAGGAAGGAAGGAAGGAAGGAAGGAAGGAAGGAAGGAAGGAAGGAAGGAAGGAAGGAAGAATAGGAGAGAGAGGGAGAGAGAGAGAAGGAGAAAGAAATAGGGAGGGAGAGAAAGGGAGAGAGAGGAGAAAGGGAGAGAAATAGAGGGAGAGAAAGAGGGAGAGGAAAAGAGAGGGAGAGAAAGAAAGGGAGAGAGAGAGAAAGAGGGAGAGAGAGGAGAAAGAAAGAGGGAGGGAGAGAGAGAAGGGAGAAAGAGAGGAAAAGAGAAAAATAGAGAAAGAGAGAAAGAGGGAGAGAGGAGAAAGAAAGGGAGGGAAATAGAGGGAGAGAAAGGGAGAGATAGAGGGAAAGAGAAAAATAGGGAGAGAAAGGGAGATGGAGAGAAAGGGAGAGAGAGAGAGGAGAGAGAAAGAAAGAGGGAGGGGGAGAGAGGAAGAGAAAGAGAAGGAGAGAGAGAAATTAAATTAGTAACATGATTGTTAAGTGAATCTGGTTTCCCCACTAACTTTGCTTCTCAGAAGGTTGCAAAAGGCGATCACATGACCCTGGAACAATGTAACCATCATAAATATGAATCGATTGCCAAGCATCTGAATGTAAATCACATGACCCTGGGGATGCTGCAACAGTCATAAGTGTGAAAAATGGTCATAAGTCACTTTTTTCAGTGCCGTCATAACTTTGAACAGTCACTAAGTGAATCATTGTAAGTCAAGGACTACCTGTACTTTATCATTTTTTTTCCTTTTTTGGTGGGGGGGTCAGGTTTTTGACACCTTGCTGGGCGACTGGTGGTACTCGGACATTGCCTTGTCCTAAAAGTGGTACAATGGATGAAAAGGTTGAAAAACCCTGTTTTAGTATACCGGTACTATTTGGTTCAGATTTTTTTTTCTTGTATGCCTGCTCTAAAAACTGGGTGCGTCTTATGGTCAGGTGCGTCTTATGGTCCGAAAAATACGGTATTCATTGTGATAGTATTATTAGCTATGAAAAAGAAGAGCAGATAACATGTAATCAACGGTTTTCTCCGTTTTCATAACAAAGTATTTCATAGCCAGTCACTCTCTCTCAGCCCAATCCACCTCACAGGGTTGTTGTTGTGGGGAAAATAGGAGGAAGCTGTGTTAGGTATGTTTGATACCTTATTTGTAAAAATGATAAAGATGGGAAATAAATAAATAGCATCCATACATCTTGGAAAATGGCACAAGATTCCCTCCCCCTGAAGTCAAATACCTAGCTAAATATTTTTTGCCAAAATAAAAAGGTACATTTTATTTAAAATGTAAACATTTCATTTAAAATGTTTCACATCAACTTATCAGGGAAGCACCAAATAACTTTAGGCCTGTATTGTCTTAAGTAAAACTTCCCATGTCTAAAATGAGATTAATAATACTGACCTATCATATTCTTCCCCTTCATGGATTACTGCCTTGTCGTATCGAAGGGGCTTGCATAATTCAATGAAGCTATGAGCTATGCCGTGCAGGGCCACCCAAGACGGACAGGTCATAGCAGAGAGTTCTGACAAAACGTGATCCACTGGAGAAGGAAATGGCAACCCACTCCAGTATCTTTGCCATGAAAACCCTATGGACAGTACCAAAAGGCAAAACGATATGACGCTGGAAGATGAGACCCTCAGGTCGGAAGGCGTCCAATATGCTACTGGGGAAGAGCAGAGGGCTAGTACTAGTAGCGCCAGAAAGAATGAAGCGGCTGGGCCAAAGCCGAAAGGACGCTCAGCTGTGGATGTATCTGGTGGCAAAAGGAAAGTCCGATGCTGTAAAGATTTTTTCTCCATAGGAACCTGGAATGTAAGATCCATGAATCTAGGAAAGCTGAACGTGGTCAAACAAGAGATGACAAGACTGAACATCGACATCTTAGGTATCAGCGAGCTAAAATGGACAGGAATGGGTGAATTTAATTCAGATGACCATCAGGTATACTTCTGCGGGCAAGAATCCCTCAGAAGAAATGGAGTAGCCTTCATAGTCAATAAAAGAGTAGGAAAAGCAATACTAGGATACAATCCTCAAAATGACAGAATGATCTCAGTTCGAATCCAAGGCAAACCATTCAATATCACAGTAGTCCAAGTCTATGCCCCAACCACCAGTGCTGAAGAGGATGAAATTGACCGGTTCTATGGAGCCCTACAGCACCTTTTAGAATTAACACCAAAAAATGATGTGCTTATCATCATGGGGGGTTGGAATGCTAAGGTAGGAAGCCAAAAGATAACCGGAATAACAGGCAAGTTTGGCCTTGGAGTACAAAATGAAGCAGGGCACAGGCTGATAGAATTTTGTCAAGAGAATACGATGGTCATAGCACTCTTTTCCAACAACCCAAGAGACGGCTCTACACATGGACATCACCAGACGGTCAACACAGAAATCAGATTGACTATATGCTCTGCAGCCAAAGATGGAGAAGCTCTATAGCAGACATGTCAAACACAAGGCCCGGGGGCCGGATGCGGCCCGCGAAATGGTTTCATGTGGCCCACGAAGCCATCCTGGAAACAGTGAGGGAATGGCCCCCACTGCCTTGGTCCTGGCCCAGAGACCCTCCTTCTGCCAGAGACCCTCAGATCTCTCCCACTCCTGCCCAGGCCCCCATAGGCACCCTTGATGCGAACGATGTAGAGCTGGCCACGCCCACCCAGTAGGCCATACGCACTCTAGACACGCCCACCCAGTAGGCCACGCCCACCCTGGCCATACCCACCTGGCCCCCTGAGGGCAACCGCAATGCTGATGCGGCCCTCAATGAAATTGAGCTTGACACCCCTGCTCTATAGTGTCAGTAAAAACAAGACCAGGAGCTGACTGTGGCTCAGACCATGAGCTTCTCATTGCAAAGTTTAGGCTTACTGAAGAAAGTAGGGAAAAGCACTAGGCCACTCAGGTATGAATTAAATAAGATCCCTGTTGAATATACAGTAGAGGTGACAAATAGATTTAAGGAATTAGATCTGATAGACAGAGCGCCTGAAGAACTATGGACAGAGGTTCGCAACATTGTACAACAGGTAGCAACTAAAACCATCCCAAAGAAAAAGAAATGCAAGAAAGCAAAATGGCTGTCTGAGGAAGCTTTGCAAATAGCTGAGGAAAGGAGGGAAGTGAAAGGCAAGGGAGAAAAAGATACGCCCAATTGAATGCAGAATTCCACAGAATAGCTAGAAGAGATAAGAATGCCTTCTTAAATGAACAGTGCAAAGAAATAGAAGAAAACAATAGAATAGGGAGGACCAAAGATCTTTTCAATAAAATTGGAGAGATGAAGGGAACATTTCATGCAAAAATGGGCATGATAAAGGACCAAAATGGCAGGGACCTAACAGAGGCAGAAGAGATTAAGAAGAGGTGGCAAAATTACACAGAAGAACTATACAAGAATGAGCTTAATGTCCCTGATAATCACAATGAGGTGGTCACTGACCTCGAGCCAGACATCCTAGAATGTGAAGTGAAGTGGGCCTTAGAAAAGCTGAGCAACAACAAAGCTAGTGGAGGTGACAGTATTCCAGCTGAGCTATTCAAAATCTTAAAAGACGATGCAGTAAAAGTGCTACACTCAATTTTCCAGCAAATTTGGAAAACTCAACAGTGGCCACAGGATTGGAAAAGATCAGTTTACATTCCAATTCCAAAGAAAGGCAGTGCCAAAGAATGTTCAAACTATCGCACCATTGCACTCATTTCTCATGCTAGTAAAGTTATGCTTAAAATCCTACAAGCTAGACTCCAGCAGTATGTGGACCGAGAACTACCAGAAGTACAGGCAGGATTTCGAAGAGGCAGAGGAACTAGAGATCAAATTGCCAAGATACGTTGGATCATGGAGAAACCTAGGGAGTTCCAGAAAAACATCTACTTCTGCTTCATTGACTATGCTAAAGCCTTTGATTGTGTGGATCATAACAAACTGTGGCAAGTTCTCAAAGAGATGGGCGTACCAGACCATCTTATTTGTCTCTTGAGAAACCTATATGTGGGTCAAGAAGCAACAGTGAGAACTGGACACGGAACCACTGATTGGTTCAAAATTGGGAAAGGAGTCCGGCAAGGCTGTATACTGTCGCCTTGCCTATTTAACTTATATGCAGAGCACATCATGAGAAAGGCAGGATTAGAGGAATCAAAAGTTGGAATTAAGATTGCCGGAAGAAATATCAACAACCTAAGATACGCAGATGATACCACTCTAATGGCAGAAAGTGAAGAGGAACTAAAGAGCCTCTTGTTGCGGGTGAAGAAGGAGAGTGCAAAACTTGGGTTGAAACTTAACATCAAGAAAACCAAGACCATGGCATCCGGCCCTCTCATTTCCTGGCAAATAGATGGGGAAGAAATGGAGGGAGTGACAGATTTTATTTTCCTGGGCTCCAAGATCACTGCAGATGGGGACTGTAGCCAAGAAATTAAAAGACGCTTGCTCCTCGGGAGGAAAGCAATGGCAAATCTAGACAGCACACTAAAAAGCAGAGATATCACCCTGTCAACAAAAGTACATATAGTCAAGGCTATGGTCTTCCCAGCTGCAATGTATGGCAGTGAAAGCTGGACCATAAAAAAGGCTGAGTGCCAAAGAATTGAGGCCTTTGAACTCTGGTGCTGGAGAAGACTCCTGCGAGTCCCTTGGACTGCAAGGCGATCAAACCAGTCAGTCCTAGAGGAGATCAACCCTGACTGCTCTTTAGAAGGCCAGATCCTGAAGCTAAAATACTTTGGCCACCTAATGAGAAGGAAGGACTCACTGGAGAAGAGCCTAATGCTGGGAAAGACTGAGGGCAATAGAAGAAGGGGACGACAGAGAATGAGGTGGCTGGATGGAGTCACTGAAGCAGTAGGCGTGAGCTTAAATGGACTCCAGAAGATGGTAGAGGACAGGAAGGCCTGGAGGAACGTTGTCCATAGGGTCGCAATGAGTCGGACACGACTTCGCAGCTAACAACAATAAAATCATATTCTTATAAAAATGATTGAATTTGTCATTGAATATTCTACCTAGTTTCTGGAATTACTTTGTAACAAAACGTACATACAGTATGTCTTAACTGATTAGACCATTTCTTTGTGAACAAAGCTATGAAGATCAATTTTGAATTGGCAGTTCTAGCTCAGCTTGTACTATTTAAAATTTTTATGCTTTTGTTTTTACTCAAGCAAACCATTTCCCAGTTGTTTCCTAAGTGCAACACCAATAGTTTATATCTGTGCTGTCTTTCTCACTTCTGCTGTTTCCACAAATGTAGCTGTTATTACATGAATGATAGCTATGCCAGCAACCCTGCTAGATTCAATCTAAGAACAATACCGTAGATTAGTTGTTAGCTTGTCTGTCCTGACGGCTGCTATTCAAACTGTCCTGAATATCTTGCATTCTTCAGAGAACAATCACACCTCCCATAATCAGCAGTGCACTTCTTATTTGGCATGACCAGCGTAACAGAGCAAGGATCAGAGAAATTTTATTAACGTAACAGTTTTACTTTACTTGTTTCCAAAAATGATTTTTCACTGAATTTTTCTGCTATTCCGTAAAATACTACATTGTGCAGCACTGAATACGAACAGATCTTACGGAAAGAGCAGCTTAGCTGTGGATATGAAGGGTGGCCTCAAATTCCTTTCTCATCCTGATCCATCACTGGCAAATAACTGAGCAGTAACCATGTGTCTCAAAAGATAGTAGAAAAAATATAATTGACAAAGACTTTGAAAAAACTGCTTTTAATCCATAAAAGTTTGCCATGTGTAAACAAAAATATAATTTATTTCTCCTTATTCTTGACATACAGTATTCACCAATGCATCCGCTCAACTCTAAATAGAATGCTTTATAGTGTGATGTGTTTTGACAAACCAGTCCAATATACTTTTTTTACCCAGTTCATTAACTCCACAATACATCAGGCCAAAGGTTCTCAAATTATCTTTGTTGATACCATCCCTAGTGCTTCAGTATTTTTTTTTCATGAAGCTCTAGGACAAAAGTGTAAACTACCTTCAGTAGTTTGACACACAATCTGGGAACCACAGGGTGAGGCTCTAAAGCTCAACAACAAACAGCCTACTTTTTATAAGCAGAACTTCAACTCAAAGTTCACTACTAAACTAACCCCACAAAAATCATATAAAAATAATTCCAGCATATCATTTTTATGATGAAAATATTCTGGAGAATCAACTAAAGCTTCAATGTAGACTTAAATAATATGCATATGAGTACTTTCTTTAGTCATCTGTTTTTTAATGGCCAGGAAATGTATTTTAATCATTCGTCATACATTTAAAATGAAATGAAAATTATTTATTTTTCAAATGTGAAGCAATACTAAAAAAAGAGTATTTCTAATTTCAATTAACATTATGTTAATGCTAGGTTTCTATGCTAACACATGAGTACAGGAAGCTACTAGTTAAACCAATCCAGATTTTCCAGGGTCTTAGATAATTATTCAAAAATAAAACCCAAAGAATCATACAGGCAAATCATATACTCTATTATCAAGTTACAAGTTCTACTTTCTTTGCGATATCTTACCACTGCACAAGAGAACTATAGACTTAGTACAGAATTTTAGCCTACCACTGAACAGTTCAGAATTATATTATCAAAAACATGAATAAAATGTAAGTTTGCAAACTTTAAGGAATTTTCTTGGGTTTCAGGAGATGGAAAGTCTGCATTTTAATTACTAATTAAATATCACATCTATGATAAAAAATATAATTTTCCAAAACAACAACAACAGAACTATTGGACCATGATACAGTACTTCCCAGACACATGGTATTTTGTGTACTTATGGACCCCATTAATAAAAGCATCTAAAGAAGAAGGTTGTCAGTCAGAAAAAGAAGCAGCACATTCAAGAAGAAAAAAGAAACTGGAATTGATTTTACCCACAACATTTTGCTTTTCTCCATTTGAACTCAGTTTTTATTACCAGCGATCAATGCAATCAAACATATTTCTACTATGACTCTCCTAACAACAGTGCCTTGGCTCCACTTCTGAAATCCAAAGAAATTTATTTTACTTAATGTAAAGTATTACAAATGCACATTTAACATTTTGCATCAAATCCATCTTATATTTTAGTATCAGTAAATAGGGGTTTGCTTATCTTTATTATACCAAAGTTCTGAAAGAAGCACATTATGACTTAAATAGCAGAGGACTCTTACATTACATATTTTAAGGACATATTTTCACAATATGTTGCCATGAAATTCTATCTCAATTTAACAAATCAAACTTTTTGAAATGTAAGGAAAATGCACCTTCTGAAAAAGTGTGTAAGATTTCAGCAGACTTTTCACTAAAAGAGGAATAGCTAGTAGTTTAAAAGAGACTTTACCTTTTCTTTCTCTCTCTCTCTCTCTCTCTCGCTCCCTCCCTTCTCTCTTAAAAATCAAGACTCACCTGAATTTGAGCCACCTCCTTCCTCATAATCTTGTATACTCATAACCAGAAATTTAACACTCCAAATGTTAAAAAGTGAAAGAGCAGAAAGCTGACAGTTGCACTCTTGTTTTGTACAAGACCTCAAATCCTGCCTCTCGATAGTGCTGGATTAATTCTGAAGCAAGTCATCAGAGCTTCATGCAGTTTAAAGTATGCATGTGACCCAAAGCCAAGCTGCAGTGCAGTGTCAATTCTCTCCAACAGATTAAACAGAGAGAGATGCTCATCAGTGATAAAGCCAAAAACGTAACAGTAAGGATAAAGCCTACATCTCTATCATCAAATGCCACCAGGTAGAAAATCTTCAATTACACATAGGATGAACAGGATGTTTACGACAGATGTCTCATTAAATAAACTATGCTCATTAGACAAGCAATTCTTGTGCATATAAAGGCAACAAATATCTGATTATATACCAGTTCATATACCAGTAGCTTACAGGACTAAATTTTACTTCTAAATCCTCAAGTGTAATTGGATTATTTTTATTTTGAACTGCTCCAAACAGTAGAAGAGGAAGATCTGGCCTTTATAAAATATTTACAGGTTGAGGTGAGATATTCTTAACAGAGAGTACATCTGATAGGAAATTTAGAAATTTCAGAGATTTAGCCAATCACTAAATCTTATATTTGGTTTTCTTCAAGTTATTGCCTGCCCTCCAGCTGCCTTACAAAACTGCTCTCCTCGTCCTGCAATTGCCATGTTCAGTGGAGTTGCAATCCAATGCATGCATTCATTGCACATTCAGTTTGCCCAATAGCGAATGTGAGTGGACTGCAAATAGTAATTGGCAAAGGACAAACAGAATTATTTGCACACCAGAATTATTGTTCCCAAACCATTAAAACCTAAAAGAGGGATATCTTCCTCTAGTGCATACATGTCAAACACAAGGCCCGGGGGCCAGATCTGGCCCGCGAAGTAGTTTCATGTGGCCCGCGAAGCCATCCTGGAAACAGTGAAGGAATGGCCCCCACTGTCTTGGCCCTGGCCCAGAGACCCTCCTTCTGCCAGAGACCCTCAGATATGTCCCCACTCCTGCCCAGGCCCCCATAGGCACCCTTGATGTGAACGATGTAGAACTGGCCATGCCCACCCAGTAGGCCATACACACTCTAGCCACGCCCACTCAGTAGGCCACGCCCACCCTGGCCATACCCACCAGGCCCCTTGAGGGCAACCGCAATGCTGATGCGGCCCTCAATGAAATTGAGTTTGACACCCCTGAGTCTAGCGTAAAATGACAAGTATCTATTATACCAAGCGATGTTCCATGGAGTGCCATGGATTACAAAGCTCTCATCTTAGTCAAAATCCTTCAATTTGTCTAGAGGAGCACATGGAAGAGGATCTTAATGACCTAAGTGTCCAAACATATACATATGAGAAGGGTATGCCAAGCCACAGAGGATCTGTAGCATTTAGCTTCAGCAATTTTTTTTCCAACAGGCATACACAGTTACTTCTTTCTAATTTGGTTGGTTTACAGTTAATCTGACTACTGTTGCTATAGATTTCACTTAAAGAAAAGCATTGTTCCACATCTCTGTATCTCTTTCATTTCCTTGGAATATGCTTCCTCCCAAGTGTGGCTCTAACTTTTTAACTAAAACTTAGTGATACTAATTATTCATAATCAGAGTTTTAAATTGTTTTAGTATCCAAGGTTTTAATTTGGAATTTCTATTTTATGTAAGCTACTGAGGCAGAGTTCATAGAGTCTAGTGGTTAAGGTAATGGAGTAAGAGCCTGGAAACTCAGCTAATAGTCCTCCCTTACGAAATGGAAGCCATGTAGGTTATCTTGAGTAAATCATTCTTCCTGGCCCAAATCAGATAGCTCTGCAACAAACCAATTGAAAAGTGAAATATCTTGGCTCATCATGCATTGATAGCCGTATTCTAACAATGCGATGACTACATAAAACAAGCAAACCCTGCAAACACAAGGAATGACATTGTAAGCTGCCAAGAGACCTCAACAGTCAGTTGTATATGTTTAAAATGTGAATAAAACTAAAATCTAAAGCTTCCTGCTGTCAATGACCACATTCTTACACATGAAACAGTATGAAACTTTTATATACTCACTCTTCCACAGATAGTTGTCAAATGCTAAATAAATAATTCCAGAGTATGGGAAACAGAGCAAGACTATAGTTATGAAGACTGACATGTGAATGCAAATTGGTCTGATTATACACTTTAACATGTTTATGCATTAGCTACAATTTTTTTTTGAAATATTGGCATGCAAATGCTGTCTGTTGCAAGGCCTTTTTGTATCAATATCTATGTCTACATCTCTTCCACATCTCTATCTTCACTTATAGAGAGACTAATTGTTATATTTATGATGAGACAGTAGAGTCCTCACGATTTTATATCCATGTTATTTTTGGAAATTTCCAGTTATAAGGCTTCCAACCACTCAAAGAAAACCTGTTTATCAATGTTGTATTTCTGAGTATTAATATCTTTAGGGGGTCTCCTTAAGCCCCCGGTTCTGAAATACTTGCATGGGCATCTGCAGAGGATGGGTCACAAGTGACAAAACATGATTCATAACGTAAACACTGCACCTTCATTAATTTCATCAGAGATGCCCTGGCTGAGTTTGTATAATTACATAACCATGCATGTGACATTATTACATAATTTTGACTATATAGGGATTTTTGTGTTAAATGTTTAGCTACAAATGTGACTGAATAACCAATGATGATTGCAAAGATTAACAGTGAAATGAAAATGCCTTCTAGAAGCTCATTTCCCATATTTGTTTGAAAAAACAGAATTCCATTAGAACTAAAAGTGATACAAATGGATATAGGAAGACTTATTCTCTAATAAAAGAATTATGATTCAAATTCTCCTTGTATTTCTATTCTGTAAGACATGCTTGGGGAACCAAACGTCTTTGGACCAAATGTAATCCACTGCATTTTTCTATCTAGTAGTTGACTGGCTTTTTTTCCTTAAGCATTATGTTTCAAAGAGGCTTCCACTGAGTTTCTCCTATATTTCCATTGAGAAACTCTTTCTGAAAAGAGATCATCTAGCAACCCTATTTTTATTTCAATAATTGATACATGCTGGTAAATAAGTGTTTATGCAAAGATAATATTTGTGGATTAGCTTCTCCAGATTCCAGTCTTCCCCAAAAAAAAGATCTTCAATTTTTAGAATCTATAGCCAATCCAACTTACTTTTTTAAAAATACAATACTTAGTAATATCACACCTATATTTCTTCCTCACACATATAGTATATATTCTGCATTTCCTTCATTTCATAATCAATATAATAGTTTTTCCATATATAATAAACATAAAATTATTCTCCAAGTGTATTGTAATTTGAATTCAGTTCAAACTACATCTGAGTATATGTGTATGGCACTGGGCTTCTCATTCAAAAATAACTCAGTTGAAAGAAACTTGCCAGACCTGACCAATATTTTCCAGTTTTTAAGAAAACTAGGCACATTTTATTTTGAAGCCTATTAAGAAACTGGTCAGTAACATAAATGAACAATTGCACCACCACATGCTTAACTAAATATACAAAAAGTTCCCTGTAAAAGGTTTTGGATATTTACTTTTCTATCCCAATATACCTTACTCTAGCCTTTGCTTCCTGAAGTGAGAAGCAAACAACCCAGTAAATACAAGACTAATATGTAGCTTAACCATCAGTTTTTCAATAAAAAATAGGAAAACAAATATTGCTTTGGAAGGCTACAATTTAAGCACACAAACAACAGGATAGAGAATTGTATCCTTTCCTTGCTACCATTTTCAATGTACTCTTTAGCCATTTTTTTCTCTAGCAAAGATCCACCTGTGAAGTTATTTTTTAAATAGACATTAGGGGGAGAATCAGCAGCTGGAACCTTAGGGATCTGACTGAAAAACAAAATCACAGGAAGGAAAGAGAGAGAAAGGATAAGACAGGCTCCATTAAAAATGTTAACATGTAATATATTTAGTTTCCAACCTACTACCCACCTATTTCCTCACAGGACTTCTCTTTTGTTAGACCCATGTCCTACTTCACATAAACATGTTTTATGAGATGGTCACATATTGTAATTAAAGTTCTAGCCAGTCTTTATTTCCAAAATCCCACACGTGTTCCTAGGAAACACAGAAAGAACATAAATGTGCCATGATGCCTTATTTCTAAACGTGCCTACCAATCTAGAAAAAAAAAGACAAAGCTAAGATATGGGTGAATAGCATGATAGAAAGGAAGAGGAAGCAGTAAGGATAATTTCCATTGGTTTTACTTTCTGATAAATAGTGGGGGTTTTGTGTGATTTTGCTTTACATATGCTTTAGGAAATAAGCAAGCATTCTCGTGATAGCCATTTTGTAGCAGCACTCATAATATACTCTCAGAATTCTAACTGTCCAACCTAACAATTTGGAAATGTCTTTAATATGTGGTTTGTGTCTCTGGATAAGTTTATTTCAACCTTAATATATATCCTGTTATATGGAAATGCTGGTCCAGAATCCGAGACCTTGTGCACAGAACATATTCATAACAATCACCACAAAACTATTGCCACAGAGGAGTATTTTTTAAGAGAGATAGATATACAGCCCTGATTCCAAGCCGATAGACAGACAGATATTACCATAATGCAATATAGAAAAAAATTTGGAGAGGGGAGAGAGCAAAAATTGACATTACAGATGGTACAACTGCTATGTAAGCTGGGATTTGATTTCTCCATGTGCCATCTAAGCATCATGTATTTAGGCAATACCAATAAAGTACAAATGTTAGACTGGGATCACTGAGATTACAATATTAGACATTCCTTCTGCAAATAGCACCATGTTCTGATACCTAATCTGCACATGTCACATCTTTTCCAGCTATCAAACTGTTATATAAAATATTAGCTCCTATTGTGCATAATTCAGGACACAGTGTTCAGCACACTTAAGCATACAATGAACTCCCAAAGCACCCACTTAAATATGACCATTTGTATTTTTGTATTAAATGTTACATTCATATCAACCAGTTTTGTGCATTCATTGAAATAGTCCTGCATAATTTGTGGCCCATTGTGTCAAATATCGAGAGCTATTTATGCCTCTCAAGTGTTTGATGAGCAAGTTCCATCCCTCACTGTTTTATTTAAACATTGTTTAAACAAGCCATTTACAAAGCACTTGCTGGGTCTTCTTACATTCAGCTTAGTAGGTCACAATACATTCAAGCAAGACTAGAAGGTTTAGTCAGAATAAAGGAAAACCCTGATTCAAATCACCAGTCCACAAGTTGTGACTGGTTAAACAACATTCCAGGTGGGGAACTGTGTTCTTAGATTTAGTTCTCTAAAAAGTGACACTTTCATAACTGGAGGATGTAATTGAGAACACATGACCTTGTTTCACCCAAATTTTGACCATTTATTTTCACTGTTGACTTTTTGTCTGCTTACTTCTGCAAAATGACAAAAATGTAGATATGTTACATATCTTGCAATTCATCAGCCTGTGACTCCTACATCTGCAATGAAAATAACCCAATTTAAAGTAAATTCCACAACAAATATGTCATTAGTATTTGGATGAACTATATTTTCAATTTAATATACCAATCATACTTTTATGAACCAACCACATTATATACACATTTTAAAGCAGGGGGAGGCGTAGCCCATGTCCCATGTGTTAAGGAATATCATCTGGTAGAATCCAGGAAGGGACCATTTCTTGCTGGCCACTGAAGACTAGGTTCTGCTGGTCAAGCCTGGGACCCTGGATGTATGGCTGAGCTCCTATTGTTGCTACACTACTCAATGTTGGATGTGTTTTTTTTCTTGGCTGCTAAATATGTTATTTATTATTTTGAAACATTGTTTTTATCTCATTTTTAAGAATGGTTACCCATTCAGAATTACATATTTGGAATGAATGAAGGAATATCTTATATTTATAAAAGGTGTTTAAAAATACAAAGTGTACAATATTTCAATTTTCTGCAATATAGTTATTTTAAACTGGAAAATTTATATATTACCACTCTGGCTTACTCAAGAAGATATTGTTAAGAAAAATGTGTCTTATCATAATGTGAGACTCTAAAAAAACCCTTATTATGATCATAAATCAGAAAATGTGTGAATCTCAGATTGTGTTAAACTTCTGTTCGATATAAACACAAATTTCACTTCTAGTTTCCTGTTACATGCAAAATCTTCCTATTAAAGAAGATAGAGGTAATTCTATTTAATGGAACATCTGATATCAATTATTATCACAAAAGTAGCTTTGCTGGGTAATATGACTCAAAAGGCAGATAGATCCTTTGTACATGAGATCATTATCTAATTATTTTTGTTGCGAACAGGTTATTTCTAGCTGCCTTTGTCAGAATAAAAGTCACCAGAATTAATGTTTATTGCTGATCAAATCCAGATAAATAAATCTGCTGCTATTCTTAACATGCTAGTTTTCAAGATATTTATCATTACCGTATATTAGTATTTTCATGCATTGAACAGCCACATGTCTGTTACCTTGGGAAATGTTGGTAAAAGTTTATCTGCTTAACTGTGATTATGCCTTTTGGTTGCTAAAGGCATAAAAATACAAACAACAACTTTATTAAAATCATACAAAATAGCCTTTCTGGTTAATAACCTAGACCTATCAAGTCTAGTCAACATTAGTCTTCAACTAAAGCCAATCTGGAATTTTCACAAATTCAGCAAAAGGATTATAGTCATGCCCTATTTTTCTTTTCAAAATTTTGGATAGAACTACTATTTGATACTGATAATTTTACTGGAGCAGCGAAGACATCAGGCTAGAAACCAGGAGATTGTGAGTTCAAGTCCTGCTTTAGGCACAAAACCAGCTCGGTGACCTTCGCCTAGTCACTTTCTCTTAGCCCTAGGAAATGGCAATGTCAAAGCCCTTCAGAAAAACCCTGCCAACAAAACTGCCAAGGGCTTGTTCAGTCTCCAAGACTCAAACATGACTGAACAGCGCGTGCGCGCACACACACACACAGAGAGAGAGAGAGAGAGAGAGAGAGAGTCAGCTACTCTAAAATGGAATTAACAGCAATTGCTGGATTGTTTCATGCGAGGAATTAAATATTACAAAATATTTTTCTTATTTTTTTTTAAAAGATTCAAGGAAGTCAGAAAAACAAAACAATTTATTGAGTACATCTAAAACAACAGAACCTTGCATACCTAAAGCTAATCTCTGTGCTGGTGATATTATTACTACAGATAGTCCTTAACTTACAATCGTAATGAAGCTTGCTTATTACTGTTGCAACTCGTGACAGTCATTAAATGAGGCACCCACATGATTGCCTCGCTTAACAGCCCAACAGCTCTCCCTGTTGCAGTCTTAAACGACCACATGGGTCTTAAACAAAGCACGGGGTAACGCAGGAGTGGGAAAGGCTCTAGGAAGCACAGTGCTTCTGGCCCACACTGTAGCACTTCCCCTGCTCATACCTGGCCTGTCCTAGCCTATGAGGGCTTCTCCCACACCAATTGGGGAAGTGCCTTTGGGAAAGAGGGTTAGCTGCTCCACATCTTGGCCTCCCTATACAATATGGAGGCTGTGTGGTGCCATTCCTGAAGAGGGCACCATTTCATAGTTACAGAAATTGAGGATGGCACCATGCGTTTCCCGTGTAGGAAATCTGCATGGCAGAATGGTTGCTTCCTGAAGGAGACCTACAGAAAAGATAAGTGGATCAAGTTGTGACAGAAATGGGGGTGTGGGACCAGAAGTTGCAACTGCAACTCAACTCACTTGATGGGGTTGTTGTTGGGTGAAAAATAGGAGTATTAGATGTGTTTGCCACTTGATATTATTTATTAAAAATAATAAAGGTAGGATCTAATGATTGTGAATTGAGGACTAACATATATTACCTAGAAGTATGCATTATGGATGTAATCATATTAGATGCTGACTTCTTAAACAAATGTTTTATTGTACTCTATACCTTTGTTATCCTAGGTAGGATAATCAGACAATCTCAATGCCTTTTAAAAGAAGTATCACGAGAAACTATAGCTTGTTATACTGCAATACTTATATGTTCATAAAACAAGGCTCACTTCTTAAAATGCATGTAGTATCAGCTAAAAGGAGCTGTAAACACTGGGGCAATCCTAAATTGTTTGTGGCATTTCATCACCTTTTTAAAAAAAAACATTCCCAGAGCTTAATTTCCCACCATTTTGAGATAACAAATAAAGTTTAAGCCTCAAACAGGCTAAAAACCAGTTATTAAAAAATAATCCCACTTAAGGGGGGGGAATACACATTCCTGACCACATCCACTTTCTAATATTGCTTTGGCCAATCTGACTTTTCTTAACCAAAGATTTTTTTTCAATCTTGAAACACAAATAGAAACCTAACCTGAAAAGAATACCGTAGTAAATTACTATGTAGGAAAAAAATAAAACACATCTTTGCCCACAAAATTCCAGTGTCTTGTTATAATTTTTATGCTGCTTTGATACTAAATATTTTATCTTTACACCCCATCTCCACCTCTACCTTGTAACTACAATAGATCTCACCTTCACCCAAAATCCAGTTTCTGAAAAGTAACTGCAAAAGTGTGAACAGATTTATGAACAAATCAATTTAAACCAATTTAAACCAATTTATGAAGCAGTGTGATAACACTGTAGGTTTATGAACCATAGTCAGAGATATGGAATATGGTACACTATATTAATAGGGGAAAATCTTAATGTAATATTCATACAATTATTAAGACGGGTTTTTAGATTTGAATTGTTTTTAATGTTATAAAATAATTTTGTATTTCACTTCCATCATGTACAAAATGTAAGTTTTAAAAAAATCATGAAATCATGAGTTCTAAGAGATATAAGGCATATATTTATTTATTTTATTTATTTATTAATTTAATTTGTATACCGCCCTTCTCCCGAAGGACTCAGGGCGGTGAACAGGGCAATACATAAAAACAAGATACAAAAATTAAAAATTATTAAAAGGTAATTGAACAGTGCCCGTAATAAATTAATACAGATTAAAAATTAAAATCCATTTATAAAATCCAACCCCATCCCATCAGGCCAGGCCAGCTTGTTCAAAGAGATGGGTTTTAAGATCGCGCCGGAAGGAGCGGAGATCGGGCGCCATCCGGAGCTCGACTGGAAGATGGTTCCATAAATCCGGTGCACTCACAGAGAACGCCCTCCCCCTGGGGGCCACCAGTCGGCATTCTTTGACCGGTGGCACCCTGAGGAGGCCCTCTCTGTGGGAGCGTACTGGGCGGAGGGAAGTTGACGCCGGCCGCAGGTACTCCCCAAGGTATTCCGGACCCATGCCATGTAGGGCTTTGTAGGTCATTACTAACACCTTGAACCTCACCCGGAAGACAACTGGAAGCCAATGCAGCTCGGAGGGGAAAGGCATTTAACTGACCAATGGCCTTTGCTGAGTACCTGGAGATAATCTTGAATTTCTCTGAGAGCAGGAAAGTAGATCTAACATACTTTTGCCCTAAATCTGTTTTAAGATTTCTAAAAGTGGTAATTATATCCCCTGTCCTGACTGTAATTCGTAAGAACAAATTTAGTTCAAGTTCCCAAGCACTTCAGGTCCCATTTCACAGTTGAGCTAGTATAAAATAAACCCATGCAATGGATATAAAAAGATGGGATCCAGACTCCTATGTTAACATGCCAGGTTTTTGAGATGTTAAAAAAATCAGACCAAGATAAATCACTTCACATTTTTTTCCACCTTTAATTTAACATATAAGCTGTACAATTCAGTTGAAAAACAAACCAAAATCTTTTAGGGGGGAAAATAACAATAAAAATATACAATAATTTTAATCTCACTTTTTCTCTGCACTATGACTGACATGCTTGAGAACACTTTCTGGATGGAAAAATAAATTTACAAGCAAAATTTGAAATATTATTTTTGTTGTATGCCACGCAGAATTATCTGATTATGAGATGGGCGGCTCTATAAATTAGATTAAATAAATAAATAACATTTTAATAAACTTCTACAGCATCATCTAATAAGCTGAAGATTCCTTCCATATGTATTTCTCATATGTATTTAAAAAGCAAATATTTGAGTTATTTCCCTTTGTGTCACAATCATAAAAATTTCAACCACTATAATTTTTCATGCTACAGGTACCCACTTCAGAAATCAAGATAAAATGCATGACTTCTACAGAAGGAAGGTTTAAAATATATATATATTCTACTGGGTTCTATTATTCATCAGCAGTGAAATGTAAAACCACTTTTTACTAGTTAATAAAGTTAACAATGTTCCCTGTCTACCCATACCTACAAACACTCAGGAGAGAAAGTAGATTTTTAATAATTGGTGATAAATGACAGCAAAGGAGATTTCCTAATCACACCTTAGCATATACGAAGACTAATTTGAGGATTGATCCACAGCACACTCCAATTCAAATAATCCATTTTCGTACTTAATACTTTGTTATTTTTTACCCTTTGGTGGTAGTAAAGGTAATTTGAGGAAGGGTTAAGAATTTAGGCAATACCAACATTTTAATACAAGCCAGTATGTTTAATAAAGAAATCTATGTTGATTTTTATTTTTGTAGATCTGCTTTATCTGTTTAATATTGGAAGATAGGTTTCACGCAAATAGCAAGTATCTATAAATGGAATGTTCAAGTACACACAAAAAAATAAAATTCATTGCAAAATGAGATAGATTTTGAACATTTAATTCAGTGCTTATGTTAAAAAAAATCCTGATTTTTCAACTTATATTTAATCTTGGAAAGATTTAAAATACTGTAGTTGAAACATTTTAAGTAGGGGGGCTGATGTTGCTTTTTTATGATTAGATAAAAATGGATTCCTTCCAAACACATTAAAAGCATGGAGTTTCACATTCATTAATATGATTTTGCAATTCTCACTGATCATTCTAACTGAAAGACTAGTCTATGGGTCAATTTATGGTTGACAGTAAATCATCCAGACATATATTTTTTGGCAACAAAATTATAAACATAGACTGACAGGTTATTATAATATAGTCTGTTATAGCAATAGCTCTTGGACATATATACTGCTTCACAGTGCTTTACAGCACTCTCTAAGCAATTTACAGTCAACATATTTGCCTCAAACAATCTGGGTTCTCATTTTACTGACCTTGGAAGGATGGAAGGCTGAATCAACCTTGAGCCAGTCAGGCTCGAACTCCTGGCAGTGGAATGCAGAATTAGCCTGCAATACAGGTAGACTTCAAGGTACGAACCTAATGGAGCTTGCCAATTAGGATCCTAAGTCAAAACTTCATCAAATGAATCAGACTCAATTTTACAAATTTTGAAAATCAAATTCAATTGAATCAAATGTGTCGTTAAAATGAACTAAGATTTCCTCCTATTTGTTAATTGATCGCTGCCATTTAACTGAACTGACAGGCTTCCCCCCCTCCCCTGCTGGCTGCCCATCAGCTGTTTCTGGTGTAACCTTGGTTGAGGAACTAAATTGTCTCTAAGCAGACATGCAGCAATCAGTTGTTGTTTTTTAAATCACTTGTTGCTAGTCAGTTCAAGAGTCTTCAGCTGCCCATGGGGGGGCAGTAATTTTTTTAAAAAAACTTGTCACTAATTAGCTTAAGAGTCTCCACCCAGGCACCCAGAGGAGATGGGGGAGGGATTTGCAGAACTTTGGGCTTGCAACAGTAAAAGAGATGGAACGGACGTTGAAGTCATCTAGTCTAACCCACTGCTCTCACAAGAGAGTATTTCTGATAAATGCCTATCCAGTCTCTTCTTAAAAGCTTCCAGTGATGTGGTACCCACAACTTAAAATAAAAAAGGAGGGGGGATTTTTATCAAGTTGATTCAACTGTTGATGGCTACACCTATTTGAAAGTATTTCAGAAAGTATTTCAGATGTAGAACAAATTGTACTGGAAAAAATATAATTCACTAGAACAGGGGTCTTCAAACTTGGCCCTTTTATGACTTGTGGACTTCAACTCCCAGAATTCCTCAGCCAGGCTGGCTGAGGAATTCTGGGAGTTGAAGTCCACAAGTCATAAAAGGGCCAAGTTTGAAGACCCCTGCACTAGAGAATCACTTTGTTCCATGCAAATAACAATTATTTTGAATAAATTAAAAGTCAACTCCAGGTGGATACACTCATGATACTGATTTGAAAGTATTACAAAAGTGGTTTGCTTTTGTCTTCTCCCAAGATTATTAAAGAGAGGCAAAGACCAATTAGATCCTACCATATCCCAAGGCCATATTAATATATCAAATAGCCTATGTGTAGCATGACACATAAACCAATTACTCAACTGAAATGCACTGCACTGTAAACCTGTTGATCAACTGCATGAATATATTAAAATGTTATCTTCTTTGTTTAGCAAAGTAACACAATGACTGAATACATTTAGTGTAGGAGAAATGTCTTTTACAATATTACAAAGTTTGTTGTTTTGCTACCTTCCAAAATATTCTTTGAAGAGCCTCTTAAGAAGTGGAAGAAATTCTACTATATAAACAAACAAAAATTCAGTATAAAATTCCCTAGACAATTTAGCCTGTTCCAGGCAAATTTCATAATTTCAAATTTCCACTTCTGTTCCAGGCAAATTTCATAATGCCAAATTTTGAGTAACTTGAACCATTATCTCCTCTGTAACTGGCTGATTTTAAAGTCTGTTGCTGAAATTTAGCCAAAGATAATAAATGTAAAATATATCAAAAGCAAAAAAAAATCATTTAACTCAACAGGACCTATTTAATAAGAATTACATAAATTGGAACAAAACATTCTAAACCCATTTACAATCTCATAGGGAACAGTCATGTCAGTTTTGATTTTATTGCTGTTATGTGTAGGGGTTTTTTTCCCAAGTAGAAAGACAGAGATTCTTTTCAAATAAGGAGAACAACTGAACCCATTCTTTTCTTCTACAGATTCAAAGTACAGGTAGTCCTCACCTGACAACAGTTCATTTAGTCACCGTTCAAAGTTACAACAGCACTGAGAAAAGTGACTGTGACTCTTGCATTGCAACATCCCCATGGTCACCTGATCAAAATTCAGAAGCTTAGCAACTGGTTCATATTTATGACCGTTGCAGCGTCCCAGGGTCATGTGATCACCTTTTGCGACCTTCTGACAAGCAAAGTCAATGTGGAAGCCAGATTCACCTAACAACCGCGTTACTAACTACTACCTTGATTCACTTAACAACTGTGGGAAGAAAGGTTGTAAAACAGGGCAAAACTCACTTAACAAATAACTCCCTTAACTACATAAATGTTGGGCTCAATTGTGGTCATAAGTTGAGGACTACCTGTATTATGAACCTGAATCAGCTGCAATGCAATTACGAAGTGTGTTTTTGAATGTGTTTAAAAATGAAACCAATTATTAACAAGTATTTTAGACTAATAGCATAAAGGCAAACAATTACATTTTACCATTTATGGAAAATATAACACAAAAAATATAAAATCATAGCAGTAATAATCTATGATTATTTACTAAATTATTCAATTCAGTGGGAGAAAACCAAGACATTCAGAAACTATCACATTTAATTCTCTGGGGGGAAAACAGCAGTGAATTTGGAGTTACACATTCAATTCAACGAGAAAGTGATTCGAAGTTCAGAATGGAGTACAGTGAATTAAACAGTTGAGGTATGGAGTTAACTGAGCATCAGGTTAAATGAGGGAAGTCTACAAGTGATTCATTTTACTCACAGTTCAGTTATAGAAAAAGGCAGAAACAAAGACTCTTACTAAAAAACGAAGACAGAATTTTGCAAGCTCCCTGACACCGTCCAAAAGGGAGATATATTTAGAAAACTTAGCACTCACACGTGCTAAGGAGAAGTAATTTCTGCACAGGTACCATTTCATTTGGAAATGGTGTATAAAAAAGAGAAAATGTTTCTGGATATAGGTAGTCCTTGACCTACAGCCATTTGTTTAGCCAAAGAAGACAGAGTTCTTGATGCTCTCTGAGCTCAGTAGTTTGCTGACAGACATTACCTAACTATAACCTAACTAGGTAACATGATCAGTGTGAGATATTACCAAGTTGGGCAATGAAATCTCTGCAAGCAAACCAAGCTTGACAACCCCAAGAATTCCACAGTTAAACCTTGAACTGCAGACATTCTGTTCCATTGAAACAATGGAAGATAACCAAACCTTAGGCCCAAAGGGTGAAAACCTATAGGTGAAAACTATAATCCGCTTGCACTTGGAAGCACACTGGTAACCACTGCAGACCAGAGCAAAGCTGTTATACAGGCATGATGTAACAGGCCCATAATTGCCTATCCTGCTGTGCTCTGGATTAGTTGCAGCTTCCAAACAGTTTTTAAGGGCAGCTTTATGTAGAGTAAATTACAACAGCCATGCACAAAGTAGTTGCCCAAATATTTATAAAACTTTTATGAGGAAAAATTAACCTCAGCATTCATCTTTCATTTGGGGAATACAAGGAGTGTTTATAGAAAATACATACATATTTGTTTTCCTTGGCCAACTAGGAATTTGTGACCAATGAGTCTCTCTGTGATGTGAAATGTAATAGTGAAAGTTTAACTTTTCAGGTTACCATACCACGCTGGAACAAAACAGCAGTAAGAAAACAGAAGAAATACATCTCAGCATTTAACCGTAAATCTGAACTCCAAAGAGCCTGGGAATTAGAAGTCTATCTTAATTAAGGAATACCAAACTGGAGTGTGTTGTTTTATACATAGTTTTATACATATACACCATTTTCCCTACTCATTTTCGACTGGCACAGAGGGAGGGGTGTTTACCAGGTGCTTTGCTAGACTAAACAGATTTTCTCCCATGGGAACCAAGGTCATTGGCTGCTCCCAGGACTGTAGGCTGGGCGGTTTATGGAAAGCCCGCCAAGATGTATTGGGAACGTAGTAGCTTGCATAGCTTTAGAGGTGGGATTTCTTAACTTTATATTGGGGATTGTTACGTGTCTATTCAGACTTGGTTTCACTTTTGATGTGCCAATACTTTGTATCAATAAACATGTTATTTGAGGAACTTGCAAGCCTTGGAGTTCTGCTTTATTTGTCTCTTGTCTGTCGGAACCATGACACATAGTCCTTGATTTACAACCACAACTGGGCTCATAATTTTCATCATAAGTCAATGAGGTTGTAAAGTGAGTCAATGTGTGACCAAGCCCAATTTTATGACCATTTTTATTGTGGTTGTTAAATGATTCCAGCTTCCCCAATTGATGTTTCTTGTTGGAAACTACCCCAGAAGGTTGTAATCGTGTGACCGCAGAACCCTGCAACCAGTCATAAATGCAGGCCAGTTGCTAAGTGCCCAAATTGCAATCACATGACCATGGGGATGGTGTGACAAATGTAAGGATAGGTTACAAATCACATTTTCCAAGGCAGTTGTAACTCTGAACACACAGCTGTAAGTTGAGGACCACCTGTATATATTTATCCTTTTTGTTACAGCCATTTCTTAAGTCATGGTAATTTATTATGTCTTCAAATAAGTAAACACGTGACACATAATTAGACTGCATGTAGCCCTCATGTAACTGACTACATTTCATTCCCATATGAAATAACTGCAGACACGATCAATTTCATTTTCTTCTATATAAAACATTCTTAAGGTATGAAAAATTAGGATATCAGGGAAAGCCTTGAATAGAATTTTCTACCTTTGCTTTGCCTGTGTATGAAGTATTTTATACACAAAGAACATTTTCATTAATTGTTGAACAGCAATTAATATATTAAGTCCACCAATAAAATTCACCTGTCAGAAAAATTTGATTACATTTATAAAAACTGAAAAACAGTATAATTAGTAAATATACACATAGTTCATACTACTAAAAAATACAGCAACAGACAGAAAGAGGAACAACTGATAAGAAAACCGGTGAAGTATGTGAGGAGTATGCTTAAAACTATTAGGTAACAAATATGTTTCAAGATGTTAGGTAACCAATAATTTTAACTTACAATTTACTCTGCATTCTGCATTTCCTCTAAGAAGGAATACAATTTAAGCTATGCCTAACTGAAACAAAGGCTGAGGGGGAAAAATATCTAAACAATATATTTTCAGGAAAAAATTAAAGGCAGCATTTCATATGCATACCATAAATTCATGACATTTTCTTTGATACGGTGTTATGATTATAGGCCTAGGTGGCTTTAAAATGAGGACCTTCATATTCCTAGATTACAGGTCTATTAATGACTAGATATAACAAATGAAGAGGACCCCTCATGCTGAGAGGATCTGAAAGTCTTACTAACAAATAAAGAATTGGGAAAGGATGTTATTATCAGAGAGGCTTTAATTTGGAATCCTGTACTGATCAGCAATTGGACCGGAGGCCTAAAGAAACCTTGTAAACTCTATGATTCTATGAAAAGAAGAACCACTGATCTGACCAAACAAAGCTATACTTATATTCATGCCTAACTTGCTTCATCACCCCCTCCTAAAAATCCATGAGCATTACTGTTTTCTTTCTCCTTACTACCCTTCTGTTTTTGGAAGTTGAATTGTTTTAAAATGCTTCGAGGTATGAGAAGGGAACTTTGGATTGCACTGTCATAAATGATGTTATTCACAGAAATTAAAACACTCTTCTTTCCAACCCAGTCTGTGTGCATCTCTGTTTTGCCACAAATGTCCCATTAATTTTTCTTTCTCCCATTGCCTGCTGTATGTATCTCACTTTGTCTGCATGCGTTCTAAAATATAAACCACTCAACATACATGTGCACTAAAATTATTTTTCACATGAGCACAAGACGTAAATGAAAATGTGAAGAATTGTAAAAGAAGATTTTGGGAATTCAAGAGGGGAAAAATATAGTTTCACACATTCTTGCTAATGTTCAATATATTTATCACCTAGAAATACTGTTGGACAGAATCTGCAACTTTTTCTTCCTATTTCCTTCCATACATTAAACATGGACCTACCAGTCAGATCTTGCTTTATGCAATTGGCATCATTCTCAGAAAATATTCAGACCTGAAGTATCTTAAAATTTCTTAAGTGAAACAATCTCTATGAAGCAAAATATAGTTGAACGAAAAGACAAATAACAAGAGGGATATATGACTTAATGGAATTCAAAGTTAGACAGTACTTTATTAAGACTAATTTATCGTAAAATATATAGTGTTTAGGTTATAGTACTTGAATTAAACTTTTAACTCAGCATCAAGAACTTCAAACAACTGAAGTAAGAACTGATAAAGGAGAAAACAAATGGATGTGATTATAATCTATAAATTAGGAATTATCACAGGAAGGAAATCCCAGAGATAAAAATAGGAAAGGTTGGGTAAAGGAAAACAGAGTAAGGAGAACAAGGAAGGAAGTGATAGAAGCAGCTGAACAAAACAGAAAGTGAATGAAATTTCTGAATAATCAGAATTAGTCCTTCATATTTGCAATTTCCAAATAACATTTGTGGTATTGTGGAGTAGAGTTGGGCTCGATATCCCCATAAGTTCAATTTTTGAAACAAAGAGTATATAGGTAAAGATGATATACATATATCCCTACTCTTACATTTTAATCTAGCAATCTGTTTTCTTTTATGCCTTTTTCCTCAAATTCTAGCAACAAGCACAGCTGAAAGAAAAATGCTGGATTTAGGAAAGAGTTGATGATTATATTTTGTCACACATTGCTTTGGTTCTATGACTAACACAATTTTCACTTTCAAAATAATTGGAACACTTTTAAATCCATGTCTGCCCAATCACAATACGTTTTGCTATAAAGGAAACATATTAAGATTCTAAGAGGTAATGGCTAGCAAGATTGGGGGGGGGATGCTAGTTTCCATTTAACTAAGAATTTGTGTTTCCTGAAGACCTAATTGATGGATTCCACTGTTATTGAATGGATTCAAAAAGGCAACCCCAATGTGGTTCTCATGTATTTTGTTTTCCTGTCTTTGTAAACTTTACCAAACATGTTCTTGTGCTTTTGAACCTTCCACTTTTATGCTGTCCATTACTGGAATGATAGGAAATGCATAGCAATAATTTGTGGCACATTTTTTCTAGGACTGTGTCACTTCAGTTGCAGATAAAAGATTCTATTATAGAATTTTCTCTGCCGTAAAATAGCTCTACCTAAAAAGATATCTCTTGAACAGAATAGAAAGCTTTGTAAGTATTCTTATTGCGGACACATAATTTAAGATGCTCTAACAAGAGGCTTTAAACATCCAATCACCCACTTGCATTCTGAAGTAGTACAGTTTCAGGAAGAGATAGGTAGTCCTTGACTTATAACCATTTGCTTAGCAACTATTCAAAGTTATGACCTACCTGAAAAAGGGGGCTTATGATCCAGATCCAAAGTTCTGATAGTTGGGCAGCCCCTGCAGTCACAGGACCACACTTCAGGTACTCATCAACACAACTGTATTTCTGGTCATGGGACTACATGACCAGAAATACAGTTTTACAGTTTTGTTGAAAACTGGCACTTATGATTTTTGGCAAAACTTGTGCCATGGTGAACATTGGCTTTGCTTAATGACAGCAGTGTTCGCTTAACAACTATGGCAAAAATCATGGTAAAATCAAATTAGTTATGTAAGCAACTCTTTTTACAACTGTTACGACTTTTGATCATATTGGGCAGGCTCCATTACAGTTGTAACTCGAGGACTATCTATATAGTCGCTGGGTGAGATCATTCATGCTTTTGGGGTTGGGTATCATCAATATGCTGATGATACCCAGCTTTATATTTCAACCCCAAACCACCCCAGTGATGCCCTCGATGTGATGTCCCGTTGCCTGGAGGCGGTCCGGGTCTGGATGGGGAGGAACAGGCTTCAGCTCAACCCTGACAAGACTAAGTGGCTGTGCATGTTGGCATCTCGGGAAACGCAGAATATTCCATCTCTTAATATGGGGGGTGAGCTATTACCCCCCGTAGATCAGGCTCGCAACTTGGGGGTCCTTCTAGATTCACAGCTCTCCTTAGAAGATCATATAGGAGCTGTGACTAGGGGGGCCTTCGCCCAGGTTCGCCTGGTGCGCCAGTTGCGGCCCTATCTAGACCAGGATGCCTTGCGTACAGTCACTCATGCGCTCGTGACCTCTCGTTTGGACTACTGCAATGCTCTCTACATGGGGCTGCCCTTGAGGACCACTCGGAGGCTTCAACTGGTGCAGAATGCAGCCGCACGAGTGGTGTTGGGGGTCTCCCGATACTCCCATGTTACACCTCTGCTCCGCGAGCTGCATTGGCTGCCAGTTGCCTTCCAGGTGAGATTCAAGGTGCTGGTAATGACCTATAAAGCCCTACATGGCATGGGTCCGGATTACCTACGGCAGCACCTGCTGCCGGCATCAACCTCCCTCCGTCCAGTGCGCTCCCAGTGGGCCTCCTCAGGGTGCCTCCGATCAGAGAATGTCGATTGGCGGCCCCCAGGGGTAGGGCGTTCTCTGTGGGCGCGCCAGACCTATGGAACTGCTTGCCGGTTGAGCTCCGGATGGCCCCCGACCTTCGCTCCTTCCGGCGCGATTTAAAAACTTATTTATTTGAACAATCTGGCCTGGTTTGATGGGTTTGGGGTTGGATCTAATTTTAACAGTTTTAATCATTGTATTATATTGGGCATGATTATTTAATTCTTTTAACTTCTTTTAACTTTTGTATTTATATTCTGATATTTATTGCCCTGTACACCGCCCTGAGTCCTTCAGGAGAAGGGCGGTATAAAAATTTAATAAAACTAAACTAAACTAAACTATATGTATCCCTGTCAATGTGGTCCTGAAATTATCTGGACTTCAACCCCAGTTGTATCTTGGATCACGTGATCTACATATGTTTCTACTGTATTTTTAAACCATTTATTTAGCCCTATGTTCCTAATTACAAAAAGGCAATTCAAGCAACACAATTGATCCTATGTTGGAAAAACTATTTTTTTTTCCACTATTTTTTTCAATTAATGTTGTAGATTGAATTTGTTTGCTATTTAAGCAGAGTTCATTTCTTCAATTTGCTAGCTTTAAACCATTTTTTTTGCAAATTGTTGTTGTATTCTGTATCAAGAGTTTCTTCTTTAGAAAAGAAAACCAGAAAGAAAGCAACTGCTATAATTATGTAGGTTTTAGAATGCAAAAGCAACAAATTCAGTGTACCAGAATAGTATCAAATACTTAAAAGCCACAAGCAACTAACCCATTCTTAAAATTCTCCAAAAAGGGTGGATGGAGGCAACCACTACAAATCTGATTTTCACTCTCAAATTTATTCTACTGGTCATTAAGGTTCTCTTCACCTGAAATACTGTTATCTGTTTAGCCTTCCAAAGATTTCAAGAATGATCTGATGTTCTGTCCCAGTATTCTCTTTTCCACCGTTCTTCATAGGATATGTTTTGCATAATTATTGTCATCTTCATTGCCTTCTCTCCACTACTTCCAGGTATTTTTAACATGAAGCATTAATTAAGCATCTATCAGGCGCTGCTGAAAACTAATATAATTTTTATAGCATAGGTTGCCTATAGATTTTACTTTTACTAGGCGTATAGCTATGACCTAACATTCTATATTTTTGTGAATTGTTTTCTTACATGGACAATCATTCTTATCAACAGAATTCTGAATATTCTTAGACAAATACTTTCATGATTTCTTTAACAATTCATACTTCCTGCCAACAAATTTAAAAATTTATTATTTTTACAGTTTAGAATTACAACAGTAGTAACGCTTACATGATACAAATTATAAAATACCTGACAATGGATTTCTGTCACACTAGATTAGTTAAAACAAGAAAATACAAGTTATTCTCAATAACTGCTTGTGAATCGTCACTGTTTAAAAACAGGTTTGAATATTCCATAGGTTTTATCTCTTATCTCACTATTTACAACTTAATTTCCTTCTCACTAAAAATGTATACTGTATAAACTATTCTAGGATATTTCATACATCTTATAAAATGAAAGTTACATATCCACAAAAGTATGTGCCACTATGAAAATATCCTGAAAGTGTCACTTACCTTACTTTCTATGCTGAAACACAGCAACTTCTCTAAAAATTATTTCCTAAAATATCCAGACACTATCCCTCTCCTTCTATAACTTAAGACATCTCCTAGGTACAGTACCAACCTAACAAAGGAACAGCCAGATAACAGGCTCACATTATTAATATATATTTAAAGTACAGAATATGTTGTGATGCAAATTACTAGGGAAGCATTTTTGAAATCTGATGAAACAGGATTAACAGACTACAGCATATATAGCACAAAGAGAGCCTGTATTTTTATTATATTACCATTCTACCATTATTACAAACCAATGCTAAAGCCCCAAATTTAAACCAATTCATATCCAGCCCTATTTCTATCACAGTATTTTTCTCTCCTCTGCCTTTCCCCTAGACCTAGAGGAAAACCAAAGGAACTTTTAAAATCACTTTATATTTATCCTCCCGTATGCCATTCACTTCTGCTTTACTAGTGAATCTAGATCCTTTTATAATAAGTGGGTGTAAAGTTTAACTAGTCCTTTATCAATGATTGATACAATATGCCTTATTACTGATTTATACAATTAGCAAAGAATGTTGAACATGGCACAACTGGGCCCACTCCATACTAAAATTAAGGAATCTCATTTTTCAATGTTTATATAGTTATTAATTGGAGACACAATTCACCTAGTTGTTTTTTCTTGATGTGCTAATTTTTCAATTACAAAATATTTTCCAAGAACAGAATAGCAAGCAGTCAAAATACTAAATCCTATCTGCAATTTAAAGTGCTATAGTCCAAGATAATTGTACAACCAGGCAATGAATAAATCTCTCTACCGTTTGAAGCAAAAATGGAATTGGTACACATTCTGGAGATTTGGGAGTTAGTGTATTGTGAAATAATCTCACCCTTTCTTTTGCAGAATGAAACTGCACATAATACAAATCTACTGCTCTATCATGTACTTTTTTCTCTCCTTTTTTTCATTCCCCCCCCCTTACCTATATAATTTCCTTAAGAAGTAAACCTGAGGCACGACTATTTCGGAGTCAATTGGTTTGAGCTGACTGAGAATTAACTTCAGAAAGAAAATACATCATATGCCAGTCTGTTCTAGTGAGTTTCCCATAGTGGAAAAAATAAATAAATAAATAAATGCCCATCTTCGATGACCGAGAATGCCTAAGTTAGCTCCTCCTTGTTTTCATCCGCTGCCAGGAAAGGCCACCTGTGGGACCTGCTGCCAAGAACAAACAGCAAAGTCCCAACCCTCCAAAAATGCACTTCTTCCAATAGTAAGTACTCTGTCAATCAGCCAAAAGGACCTCACAGGCTTCCTTTGCACAACCGTAAGTGTTTCTGTGTTGGGGGATAGGGAGAGTTGCCCCAAACTTACATGCTTGCTGCAAAAAAAAACAACACGAAGTCGGACTTGCTCCAGCCACAGGCACCACCTCACAAAATCTACGCTGGGGAGTGAGGAGGAAACGGAGCTGAAATTTATTTTCCCCCCACACACACACACACACAAATAAGACGCCCGAACAGAAGGGATTTAACCTCAGCACGCGAACGCCCCACCCTTCCCTTTCTTCCCGGGCGACTCTTTGCGACTCACGTGCTCGTCGGTTCTGATCCCCAGGCGCAGAACCGGCCACTCACCTCGGCTCCCGCGCTCCACGCTGCCACTCACACTTTGTTGTGGTTGCCGGTCGTGGGCATCAGCGCAGCCCTGGCTTTTACTACTCTTCTCATTGGCTGGCTGGTCTAAACGCTCCGTCTGCTGTAGCCCTTGGGCACTCGGGGCCTCGTTGCCGCCAGCGGGCGCCTCCACCGGCACTACCGTGAAGTTGGTAGGCATGGTAGGGCTCTTTCTACCGGAGCGCTCGCTAGCCTGTGGCTAAGTCGCCTGGACAGAGCCAGAGTCACCCCCACGCAACCGCAACCCGCCGCCGCCGCCTGCCCCCTCCCGGGTAGTTGTGGCAGGAAGAGGAGCGAGGGCGGCTCTTTCTTCCCTTTTCTCCGCCTCTCCTCCCCGCCCCCAAGAGCGGCTGCCCGGGCAACAAACCTTGTTGGCCGCCCTCTTTTGCTATCAGCCAGGCAATAAGACGCGCCTCGCACCAACGGGCCGTTTCTGCAAAATGAAAAGGCGGGAAGAGAGGGAAGCGCCCTCTCTTCATATTGGTTTTTTTTTATTCCCCCCTCAGGGATCAAATTTAATTATTTTAGCTGTTTTTAACTCTTGTATTGTATTGATGTTTTTAAATACTTTGTAAACCGCCCTGAGTCCTACGGGGGAAAAGGGCGGTATATAAATTCAATAAACTTAAACCTCTGTGCATCTTTTTTCCCCCCATCTGTTTTGTTGGCCCCCTACGCACTCTTGAGAAACGCAGGCGTACTAACCTCAATATTCCTTCTGTATGCCGCTGGTTTCACATACAACCCCTAAAGCGCTTGATTTGGGGGAGTTTCGAAATGTTTGTCCTGAAGGTTACGATTTAACTCTCTAATATGCAAAGTAGTCAAAGTTATGCCTCTAGGTTTCTGTCTATCTCCCACAAAATAATAGTCACAGCTGGCCCATACATACCTGCTATCGAAGATTATGCTTTGCATTCGTTAATAAATAGCTAATGGTCATGAATTTAAAAACGTCAAGTCCCCGAATTTTTGAATGGAGAGCATATAAACCATTTAATCTGGTAGTTAATTTTCTCTTTCATGGGGAGGAAATAAACAGGCTTTGTTTGCACCTTCAGGCCAAATCCACATAACCATCCCAACCAACCATCAAAAGCAGCTAATTTCTACTTGCTCACACACACTGCCTTTTTAAGCAGGAAGTACACTCAGCATCTCTGGATCACTCTGCACTAAATCAAGGAGTTGCTGTTACATTTCCCTATAAGCATCACTGGTTGCATGTAAGGTCAGAAACCAATGCAATCATTTTTCAACTCGCTCCCCCCCACCCAACTATGTAATTGAGTGCATGTCTTGTGGCAGATTGAGCTATCAATGAAAGCCTCTTATCTTGGTTCCCAATCACGGATTGTGATGGTTTGTTACGCTGGCAGATCTATCAAGCCACAAGTAATGTCATTTCCACTTAGCATTACTCTACAGCCCTTTATGTTGTACTGCAACATTGCAGCCTAACTCCCTCCTGCTCTTGCTAAAAGCTATGTGAACCTTCATCTACCAGTAATCCAAGCCAATCCTTTAAATTCCCAGGAATGATTTCCATTGTGAGGACAAATGCCCCATGCAAATGCCTAATGGCAAGTTTCAGGATATGCCTTAGTCACTGGGGCATTTGTCTTCAGAATGGAACATGGACAAGAAGCTAAATGGCAATGTTGAGCAGATATAGCCCTTGATAATATGATCTTTGTGGCATGCTTCAATGCTGTGCCCTTCGTGCCACAGTGTGAAGTGTCTTCAAAGGGACCATCTTGCTCAACTTCCCTAGCATCAGATGCTTGAGAGTCCTTAGCCTCCAGGTGTCTTGAGTTTATGGTAAAGACCAGTGCTTTTTTTGTAAAAGAAAAAGGTGCCAAAACTCACACATGTCATACAACCCACCTTGCCTACCCAACAAGGTTCCATCCAAAAAAGGTGCCGGAACTCCGTTCTGAGCGTTCTGTGAGAAAAAAAGCCCCGGTAAAGACAGAGATAAATCCCAGTTGAGCAAGATGATCCCTTTGAAGGCACTTCACTCTGTGGCATGTAGGGCACAGGACTAAAGCATGCCACAAAGATCACACTGTCAAGGGCTAAATCTGTTCAACATTGCCATTTCCTTTACAGGGTGTTGTCCCACAGTTGTCACCACTGGCAGAGAAGTGAACTGCTCAGCAGCCAGTAGATTTTTGTGGACGGCTCCTTTCCACTTCTGCTTTTGTCTGTTGTAGACAGAAGCATGTTGGTCATTTTACCACTTCTTACTAAGTTTTCTCCCTGCAAGCAGGTTCAGCTACAAAAGGTAGTGCTATTCCCCATCACAGTTTACAGAAACATAGGCAAGCCTGACAGGAGCCAGTCACCAAGGCTCTGCTCTTATTTACAGGCCCTAGTATGCAACTTGTGCACTAAGTCATAAATCAAACATCACATTGGTCCAGAGCTCAACCACAGGCACAACCTATGTGCTTGCAGTAGATTACTGTATCATGTCACCTCAGGATCATAGGCAGTAGGTGTGGTATTATTATCCGCATGCATTTACATACTTAATATATCTGCAAAGTAATTTGGGAAGTCAACAGGAGGCTGTAAGCCAGGGGTGTCAAACTGCCGGCCCATGGGCCGGATGCATCATGGCGAAACCGTGCCCACCCTATTGCCGGCAATGGGAAAAAAGTCATGATATGTCACGTCACATGACGTTGCGAGTTTGACACCCCTGCTGTAAGCCATGACCACACAGGCCATACTTGGTAAGATGCCTATAGTTCATCCACCTGCCATGTCCATCAATGTTGCACAAAAAGGTTTGGTTTATAGTCACTCATGCATCCATAGAGTGATATATGTAAATATTATAAGCTCACTTGCTTTCTACTTGGATTTCCAGATAACTGCAGCCAAAGCAGTCAAAACACCAAAGCCTTGGTCAATAGCCAGGAAATAATCAGGAATGCCCTAAAGTCATTTTCAACCAAACCTGAGGCACCTCAGGTTCTTTTGGAATACACGGAGGCCCAGCAGCAAGGTAGCAGCAAAACAATATACATTTGTTCTATCTCACTGACACATCCACTTACCCAGTCCTTCTTAACTAGGCTGTCAGGTCCTAACTAGAGAGAGGGAAGCTGCCAAGTATAGATCCAGGATGATTCATAGAGTTGATGGACTTCAGGACCCCTTTATAACCGAAAGGCCTTCTTTGATTGATTTATAAGCCTGATAGTTTTCTACATAGGCCCTGCCTCCTTTGTCTGCTTCAGGTGATATTTCTCCTTTAATTCTTATTTATTTGTTTCCTTCTTATCTATCTCCCCAAGGAAATTTTTTGATAATATTCCTGGCTTTTGTCTTCTCTGTTTTGTTTTTAGGTTATAGCAGCTTCAGCCTAGTCTCATCTTATGATGTGTGGGAATGTCATGGAGACAATGATTTCCATTTATCCACAGTAAGTGAACCAAGAAGGTTAGAGAGGATATAAGTGGCAACTCCATACAATAATGAATGAGGTGATAACAGTTTCATAGAGTAATATGAGATCAAACCCGATGCATTGAAAGGAAACTGAAGGGTTAAAAGAGCTGACAAACAGCCCAACTATTCAGCACATATAAACCTAACAAATGGGTTTATATGTGCTATGCAATGAAAACATGTATGAGTGTGGTGAACCAAATGAAGCAACCATACTGTATAATTACCGAAGTACAACTATTACTTTAAGAGCTCAGAAAGGTTCTGACGTACAGAAATGTGAGCAGGAGAAGAATAAGCAGTAAAAAGCCATTAAGCCTGACCTTTAAACACAAGATAGCAGCTTTTTCTAAAACTAGCTTGGCTGGTGAAATCTTTTGAAGTGCTCCATGCAAAGATGATGATACCAGCAACAGTTCTTTCATTCCTGATTTGCACTATGGAATCTATGTACACACTATTTGGTGTTTGAAAGATACCAGTCCTATTTATATATCATATGTGCCTTTGTTTAAAATAAGTAAAATACCGCATAGAGTTCTTAACTTGGTGTTTATAAATATAATTACTGTCTAAATTATTATAATATATTAAAATAATTTCAGTATAAAAATATAAACCATTCATAAAGCCATATGAAGTATCTTAAAAGCATAAATGGGTCTTGTTAATTAAGACATTAATTAAGGAACAAAACAAACTTTGCTGGGTCAAAGAGAAAATATCATACAATACTGGGAAAATTTATCCAGAGAACCAGTGATATAAATACATCACAAACAATATTTTATCTTTAGAGAAACAGATGCGGGGGGATGGGGGGCTTTGCAACACAATATTTAATAGAAACAATCTGAGTAAATGCTACCATGCAATGTTTTAATTCTCTGCATTACTGGGGCATAAAAAATAGATAGATAGATAGATAGATAGATAGATAGATAGATAGATAGATAGATAGATAGATGATTGATAGATAGATAGATAACATTTATTGTCATTTTTTACTGTGGGCACAATGGCACACATTAAAAATAAAAATTTAGTTGCTTGCTCTCAAAGTGTACACATACATAACACACATTTAAACATACTATACAACATATGTATAGACCTACACTGTTACATATAAGCAGGGCTTTTTTTCTCATAGAACGCTCAGAATGGAGTTCCGGCACCTTTTTTGGATGGAACCTTGTAGGATAGGCAAGCCGGGTTGTATGACGTGTGAGTTCCGGCACCTTTTTCTTTTACAAAAAAATCACTGCATATAAGTAACATATAAATATTAATCACTGTCCATCTTGAATACATAACGGAAGGAGGACGCTTTAGAGTTCACAAGGTTAATACTGTATGGAACAAAAAGTAAGGCACTAGCTATTGGAAGAAGCCTTGTGCAAAGCTCCATATGGTTTCATAGAAATTCATGTTGTCAAGGTCTTCCTCCCTGAAATTAGTTGTGTATTTATTTTGAAATTTAGGATATAGCCTAACATTTCAGCACGCATATACAAGATATCATAAACAGCACATAACTGTGCTGAAGAGATTTTGAACATTAGTTGTCATCCATACTAGAATAAAATAAAATCTTCCCTAATATGCTCCTACTGAAATCAGAGTTTGCACTACCTTTTTACCCCATTGTTCTCTACAAACAGTTGGTGGATTTAAGCACACTATTTAATTGATGGCAGCAAAAATTATCAAATGTTAGTTCAGGAAACATCACAGTTTTGGCAGTAAAATACTTTTTATTTCAACACATGCTTCAAGCTACTCATGCAATTACAGAAATTAATTTTAAAACTTTTGATTCAAATCTCTCTCTCTCTCTCTATATATATATATACATATATATATATATATATACATATATATATATATACATATATATATATATACAGTATATATATATATATATATATATATATATACAGTATATATATATATATATATATATATATATATATATATATATATATATATATATATATATATATATATATATATATATATATATATATATATATCCAAATGCCTCAGCTATTGTATAATTCACATCTATCTTTATTTTATACCGCTTTCTGTGATTCTTGTGGTGACTCCCTATTGTCTGAATTATCTTTGTCTAGGATCATATGTCAGCTATCATTTTAATAATGCCTCCTAAAGCCCCAAACAAATCACAAGCAACCCCTCCTTGATCCATTCATAAACAGCTACGTAGGCCTGGGTTCCACATAGAGGAGCACTTCATCCCATTCTGTCAAGTGTGCTTTTAAAAAAGTACATTGGAAGGCAAATAAAACAAAGGAACATAAGCAATCAGCTTGTAACTATTTGTCCGACACTTGCCACCATTTACATTTAAATTTAACTTCTAAGGTTTTGTAAGGAATTGTGAAAAATACAATAATTCCCTTAGCAAGTGATTGTATATTAGAATGAATCAGTTAACAAATGTTTGCTTTTAATCTGATTTTGACTTCTTATCTCTCAGAATAAATGTAGAATGTATGTTCTGAAATAAATTAGAATGGAATGTATTCATTTCTGGTACAATTCAAATATTTAAAGTTTATACATCGAGCAGGAGAGGAAGGGGAAGGAAGGACAAAATACAAAAAGAGAAACTTTACAGTATAGTCAGCTTTATTTTCACTTTTATTGTGAAGCCAAATCCTAAATAAATTAATCTGTTCCTTGATACCGAGCTTAGCAACAGTAGCTGAAGGGAAGGTACAGGTTTCTCCAGCTTACATTCCACTTTTTATATTTAAATTAATAATTTAGCCATTATTTCTACAGGCAGAACTACTCAATCTAAATTTCTAGTTACAAGACTACTTGCTATTGCTGCTTCTTTCTTTGCACAGTCCTTCTTTTCTCCCAAATGCTTTTGAGTTGCTTCTAGACTTGAGATATCATATAATGTTTTTCGTTGTATGTCTTTGTTGATACTTGCAGAATCGATTTAGTCTTTTAGTCTCAGCTTAGAATGGTCCTGTGGTGGGATTCAAATATGTGAACAACCGGTTCTCTGTGTGGATGCCGCTTCTGGAAGTCCATTCTGAGCCTGGGCAACAAAAAATTAGCCACCAGTTCTGCCGAAGTGGTGCGAACCGGCTGAATCCCACCACTGGAATGGTCCTAGCAATAAGCAATTCCAGGATAATGAGAGGGCTCCATTTCGCTTTATTCTGTCTGCAAGGACAAAGATTTTAGCCACCCTCTGTTTCAGGAATCTAAAGCACCTTGAGGCACACTTGAATTCCCACTATGTTCCTGAAGAATAGTTTTCCAGGATTTTCTATCCTGTTTTAATCCTTCCTTATCTCATTTAATTCTTTAATAATGTTTTCATGCTTTCCCATCGTCTAATAATATCACAGCTAAAGAAATCTGCATAGCTATATGCTCATCTATTTTGTTGTTAATTTTAACTGGGAATACTTAATTGTTACTGCAAAAAATGGGATGACTACTAGATGGTAGCATGTTACAGTTTTCTGGACATATGCCTGTGCCACTATCTTGTGGTCATTTAGATTCCTGCAGCACAGATATAGTAGCCCTATTCTAGGAACAAATTTATTCTTAGTCTGTGTTCTGATTTAAAGGCAAAATGATACTATCCTTCAGCTGTACACATCCTTATAATTTATTTCTAACCAGTGCTTTTATGTTATTGTAATTACCTTTTATTGTACTTAAACATTACTGTAGTAGTTATGTTGGGTTTTTAGGTTTTATCAAGCTTCTATTAAGTCATGGTTACTATGTAATTTCTTCTATAATTAAATACTGCTGGTTTTACAATTTACAGGCTAACTTTTAATCACTATCCTGAAAGTCTTTGGATTATAATGATCAGATTTCAGCTACATAATCCTATGCATGTCTCTTCGGAAATACATTCCAATGAGTTGAATTGAACTTAACTCCTAGATATGTGTGTATAAGATTGCAATCAACTCCTTAACCCAGACATGTCAAACACAAGGCCCGGGGGCCAGATCCGGCCCGCAAAGTGGTTTCATGCGGCCCCCGAAGCCATCCTGGAAACAGTGAGGGAACGGCCCCCACTGCCTTGGCCCTGGCCCAGAGACCCTCCTTCTGTCAGAGACCCTCAGATCTGCCCCACTCCTGCCCAGGCTCCCATAGGCACCCTTGATGCCCACCCAGTAGGCCATATGCACTCTAGGCACGCCCACCCAGTAGGCCACGCCCACCCTGGCCATACCCACCCGGCCCCCTGAGGGCAACCGCAATGCTGATGCGGCCCTCAATGCAATTGAGTTTGACACCCCTGCCTTAACCTGTCTCAAATCCAGAATTGGAGTTAGAGTACAAGTGTCAGAGAGCAGAATGTGCACAAACATGATCAAATTGCACAGTATCTGGAATGTCATTAGACTAGAGAATCAATATTAACAATAGTAGTGCAATAATGATTCATGATTCTTCTGTAATAGCTAATTCAGATTTATTTAATAGGTGATGTTTATAATATTCTATCACTATAAATTTCATTATTACACTACTTGTGTTATTTAATGTGGTTATTGGTGAGCTATAGATAATCTATAACAAATAGAGTTCATGGATATGAAAGAGACTTCATGCCATTGTTATTCTGTAGAAGTATTACATCTGTATTTTAGAAGGAATTTATGGCCATGTGTTTGAAGAGTAAAAGATTATTTGGATGATCAAGATGTGAGGTCTTGAGTTGTAGCCTACCTAGTTGTCCCTCAATTATCTAAAAATGTAATGCAGGTCATTCAAGTCTGGTAAGATTTAGTAATAAAATAAAGGAGGATTACCAAGGATATTTGCTCTACAAATCTTGAAGTCTAAGGTACTTTAGAGAAATTGCTTACAGATGTGTATTCTTTGCTGCAATTTGATTTACGAATAAACTGAGATCTCTCCATGAAACATTGTTGGAAAAATGTTATGGACAAATTTCTAATAAGCCATGGTTTGGCTAGATATTTCAAACCAAAGCTAAAAAGGACATGATTATTCTGTAGAAATATAGTGTGCTGAGTACAAAAGAACATCATAGTGCATGGGTTCCCGAATTTAAGAGCTTTTTTAAAATTTCACAAGAATGTTATTCAATCCCATTCTCAAAGATTCCCAGCTGTTTATATTCATAATAACACCAGCTGATATTTTTCCATATTTGTTTCTGAAAATATTAAAAAAACTAAATGCTTACCCACAATTCCTCACAAGGGTATTCTTAGGAAGGCGGCAACAGCAAATGACTTCTGAAAAATCTTGCCAAGAAAACTGGAGGCTAGTCCCTTTGGGAGTCAATACTGACTCAAAGGCACACACACATACATGTGCTGAGGGTATATGGGGGCAAGGAGTGAAACTAATGGTTGTCTTCAATCAAGAAGGCAGGACAGGAAAAAAATTTCCACTACAAGGAAAATAGACTGGTTACCAGCTCCACAAATCAAACAGGCAACAGCAGAACCAAGAAAAAAAATGAAGTAAAGTCAAAATACAAGACTTCTAGCTTGCTGAAAGCACAACGTTCTCATAATTATTAACTACATTAGCATTCACAGAGCATATATGAAGTATTTATTTGTGTTACTTTAAATCCAGATTATTACATACATTGCTGCCTACACAAATTGGCTAACTTCTGTTTAGTAATTATAGTTTACTTCTCAAGGCTGGCTAAGCTGTTATTTTTTGCCATGAAAATTGTATCCTTCTGATATGCTTTTACCTACATTACCTAGAACTGTCCTTTAAAGTTGTATGAGAGTTAAAACATCACACAGTAACTAGATTCAAATATTACCCTGAGCTCTAATATAGGTTGTTTGGTTTTCTCATGGCATCCTGTGCAAACTAGGCTATTATGGCTTGTAATTCATAACATATGGCTTTAGCATGAACCAATTTACCATAGTTTATTTCACAAGCCATAGTTAAATATGCCCCCTTTTTTACCAGAACCAATATAGGTATATTTGAAATGATTCACAAAATGAGTTAAATAAGGCAAGCATTCCTATCATTTGTATTTATGAATACTTTAGAGAGATGAGGCATGAGGGTAAATGGGCCAAGATGTTTATAATCTAAATAGAAATGGGAAAATGCTTAGGTAAGCAACAGAAGAATGTGTGCTTATTTCAATTTACATTGCTTATTTACAATACAGTAGATACTCAAATATTTATTGTACTTCCCCAGAAACTGTATCTGAGGAAGGATTTAAAAGAAATAAGGGAGATAATTGACTGCATGCACTTCAGAGGTAGTTGCCTTGAAAAGGGCAGCAACAAAAGAAAGCTGAAGGAGAAATTGGATGGTGGAAGATTGTAGAAAGTGATAAAGGTGCAGAGAGAGGAGGAACAACAAGTTCTTGGAGAGCTTTGAAAACAGGCTATGCTATGCAGTACTGTATTTGTATATTGTCTCTTCCATAAAGCATTGGTTCCTAAATTGCCTTAATGTAACAATCCATTTCAGCTACTCACTGAACAGAGAAAGATGTTGTAGACGAGAGCCATGTTAGTCTATGGTAGTTAAAAATCAGGAGGAGTCTCATGGCACCTTTTCAAATTTTATTAAAAGGCATCAGCTTTTGTGAGCTATAGTTTACTTCATCAGACTGGGAAGGAAAGCCTGTTCATACTTGCTATTTCTTCTTTCCATATCCACAAGTTTGTCCAAAAAAATCTGAATTGAGACCACATTAGGATTTGTATGGGAAACTGAAAACTATGCTTTCTATAAAGGTCATCATCATAATAAGCTACGAAAGCACGTAAAAATGCAAGTAGAAAAATAGGGACCACTACGGTGGGAAAGTAAGTGTTCCATGCGCCTTTGGCGTCTAGTCATGCCACATGACCACGGAGACGTCCTCAGACAAGCGCTGGCTCTTCAGCTTTGAAACGGAGATGAGCACCGGCCCCCAGAGGTGGAAACGACTAGCACGCATGTGCGGGGGAACCTTTACCTTTAAAAAGGTAAAATTGTTGGCAGTGGGGGGAAAAACCATGTATTGTTATCAAATAGATAGACAGATGTTTGAAGTCATCAATGGTTAAGCCTGATTTAAAAAGAAGTTACCTTTTATAGCATGGCAGCTAGTATTTCCTTTTTGCGGATGAAGAATGTGTATCACTTAAAAGAAAACAAAAGGGGTCATGAAGAGGTATAGGAATAGGTGTATACACATTTAGATACAAATTTAAAAATTAGCTACAGCCTAAATAGAAATATATAACTTTCCCTTCTAATGGTTCTTTACTTTTAACCTTACTGGATAGTCGACTTTTGTGATCTGCCTTCTTTAAGGAAGACACAGACCACCATGGCTGTGTAGAAGGAGAGATTTAATTACCGGTACATGCTAAGTTTGGTTCAGCAGATACAGCCTATTATGTTAAATGGGAACAGACCTGTTCTCTTTTGCATCTGTGTTTGCAAGAAGGGAGTAGTGGGTTCGATAGTGTTTATTAGCAAAATAATTCTGCAGGTGTTCATATGTATATCTTCAAAGCTTTTTGCAGCAAGACTTACAATTAAAACAGATATATCAGGGGTTGGACACTACAGCTCTTTTAACCTTGGCCTCACCATCATTATTAAAATGATTTTCACAGTCTAAATAAACATAGCCATCTTTTCACTCTCAAAAGGCAAATGGGGGAAATCCTGTTTTTTTGTATTTTTTTGTATTTAAAATGGCTTGAAAATGTCTTTAAAAATTAACAAAACATGTAATGCTAGGAATATATATGATCTTACTATGTCAGTAAGGGATCAATATGATTGCAGCGTGGATTTGATAGTCTTATACTCTGCTTTTCTTCTGGAATTTAAAATTAGGACTTATGCTTGAAAGCGTAACACCATTATAGAAAAATAGAATAGGAAGGAAACTAAAACATAATTTTTTGCAAGGCAACCCCGTTTTAATGCAACTTCCCAGATAATAAGTAATTGTGGTTTTTCTCCAGTAGTTTTGGAGAGGAAATAATAGTGTAGAAGGAGACACTCTGGCAAAAAAAATGTGCGCTGGTGTTTTTATTTTTATGCTACAGGATTATTATTTTTATTCCCATTTATATCCCACCCTTCTCCAAAGACTCAGGGCGGCTTACAATCTCAGCACAAATCAATGTGCTTAGCAATAGCCTTCATTCTATGTATATGCCTGCTTATTAGGGCTTTGCCCCCCCCCAAGCGGCATTATTACAAAGTCAGCTTATTGCCCCCAACAATCTGGGTCCTCATTTTACCTACCTCGGAACGATGGAAGGCTGAGTCAACCTTGAGCCTGGTGGGACTCGAACCTGCACTAATTGCAGGCAGCTGGTGTTACTTAAGGAGGCATTAGCCCACTGCTCCACCAAGGCTCTTCATGCATATGATGATGATTTCAATGGAGCAAGGTAATTTCTTCATTTCTAGAGCACTTATCAAGCTTCCCATGCCTATTTTTTTATTTGTTAGATTTATATCCTGCCTTTCATTCGGGAGCTTGAGACAATGCATGTAACAGTGCTTTCTCCAATATTTCCCAACAACAACAATCCTCTGAGGTATATTTGGCAGAAGGGAAGTGATTGACTCTAAGTTACTTAGAGAGCTTCTGTTCCTGCAGGTGGATAGAACCTGGCTCTCTTGTGCCTGTCCAATATCTTAATCATTGTACCATACTGGCTCTTTAGCATGGGAAAGGTAATGACTTGCTGACCAACTGTTAGGGTTAACATTTCTCCTCCATCTGTTTGTATATTTGTTCCCCAATCTTATCTAAACAAAAGTGAGTTAGAGCTGATGTCCATGACAATTAAAGTCAGAAAAACTTGGTTTCTAATCCTTTGGGTCTAATACTTCTTCACCCATGACAGGACTAGTTTTCTTGGATATGTGAAACATTTGCCAAGATCTTATTTAAGAATGCTGATTGGATTCCCAGATTCCCAGGCTGAAGTAATGTGCCAAAATTAAAAGTTTTCTCTTTGACCATCATATACCATTGCCAGGCTAGTGTATTAAGTAGATTAGATGTATTAAAAACAGTACTCCCCCTTTTTCATTCTCACTGGGTGAAATAACAGTGATGATCCCTTTCTCCCCCAGGAAGCTAAAAAGATGGCATGCATTACATAATGACCAAGCCAACTGTTATATACATGGCAGTTACAGTACTCCAAGTCCTTTGATGTGCACCTGTATTTATATACAAATATATTGTTTCATTCATTCTTTAGATATACACTAAGAGGAAAAAACCTTACCTAAATATCATGTGTGACCCATAATAGAGGTTTCTTGTTTAGCATGGGCTTCAGTAAATAACAATCTACATCAGGTAAAGGGATTAACATCTGCAAATATTCAGAGGAACAGCTCTGAGGAAGCTCGAGGAAGTTCCAAGAATGGTGTTGTGTTCAAAACTTCCATATTTTTCAGTGCTTAAAAGATTATGAGAAACTCATCTGTAGATACTGTACTTATAGATTCCTAGGGAACTATATGTTTCCTGTCCTTTATATAACAGAATGAGATGCCATAGCTTCAATGTATCCCATTGTTTTTGGATTCTGTATAAATGCTGCAAAGCATTAAATTATTTAATGACATTCTACCATTTTATAATCTGAACAGTTGTTAGTCAGCTATGTATCTGTCAAGATGCATGTTTTAGGTTATGTCCACTGGAGATTCTTTGCAACACTGACCTGCTCTAGAGTCTGGAGAAAGCATCTTGAAACATTATGATTCTCCAATAGATTAAGCTACAACTTGTAATTGACTTATGTGAAAGAAATCTCAAAATCATTGTGAATGCCCATAAATCATTGAACATTAACCCATCCCTTAGAGGTAACTAGTTGTCTGGGCATCGCACAATGAAATGTTAAGAAAATGCTCCTACATTGCAGATTTTGACTGTTCTCTGTTGATGAAGAACATATAATTTTTAATTTTTATTACAGAACAATGTCCCAGGAAACTGAAGCCAAGAATATAGGAAGTTAAAATTAGGAGTGTGGGACTTGCTATAGGAACTGATTTTATAGGGTTTTATTGACATTTTTCTTATGCAGCATTACAAGCCCAAGACTTTTGACAGACAAACATTGGAAAGCTTACAGAAAGTTTAGTAAACAGTAGCTGAGCACAGATTAACAGTTAATCGTGACCTTGTGTATAAAACTCTGTTATACATAAATACAGAGAATTCAAAGCATATTTAATAATTCTTAATGTATTGTTGTTAGTAAGAATATTGCTAATAAAGACCACAAAAAGAAAGTCTGACACTAAAATAAAATAAAGCTTTGAGAAGATGGAGCATAAATCAAAACTGCTCTAAATAGGTTTAATGTGAGATAAGACAGAAGTGCTGGTCCTTTGCCCAATTGATGAAATATTTAAATAATAAGAAACTTCAGAATTAAAAACGTGTTTATTCATTTCTTATAGCAACAGTTTGCCTGCTATCTGAGCAACAGAAAAATCAGCTGGAGCTCCATAAGGTGCCGGAACTCCGTTCTGAGCGTTCTATGAGAAAAAAAGCCCTGAAAACATGTATGAAAACATGCCTCAGAAAGAAAGACCTGCTCTAGTTATTTATCAAACTTCACAAAAAGGATGGCTGTTGAGACCAAAGGGAAGCATGTATGCAGATTACTGACCAATTCCTGTAGCCAGTTTTCTTTTAGAAAAGTTCACTTCTAAGTTTGGAATTAATCCTAGAAAGAGGATTTTTTTTTAAAAAGTAGCAGTTAATTTGGGGGATGGGATGCTGCTGATAACAGCAGAAACGTGTACCTGTTGCAGTAATTTAACTGGGAGCAAAAATGAAAAAAAACTTTTCTGACAAAAGCAAAATGGATGCATTATTTTATACATTGGCTTAATGGATCTATTTTGCACTTTTTCATGACAAAAAAGGACTGAAGATCATAATCCCTGAAATTGATGATTTTGGTGGAACAAGCCTGCAAAGGGATCAAATTTAATTATTTTAACTGTTTTTAACTCTTGTATTGTATTGATGTTTTTAAATACTTTGTAAACCGCCCTGAGTCCTACGGGAAAAGGGCGGTATATAAATTAAATAAACTTAAACTTAAAGGCTCTGAAAAATGTATGCATACAAGTAGTCCTTGACTTACAACAGTTCAAAGTTGCAATGGCACTGAAAAAAATGACTTATGACAGTTTTTCATACTTATGACCATTGCGGCATCCCCATGGTCATGTGATCAAAATTTGGACACTTGGCAACTGACTCATATTTATGACAGTTGCAGCATCCCTAGGTCATGTGATCAACTTTTGCAAGCTTTTTACAAGCAAAATCAATGGGGAAGCCAGGTTCACTTCACAACCATGTTACTAACTTAATAACTGTGGTGATTCACTTAACAACTGTGATAAGAAAGGTTGTAAAATGGGGCAAAATTCACTTAACGAATGTTTCACTTAGCAACAGAAATGTTGGGCTCAATTATAGTCATAAGTTGGGGACTACCTATATTTTGGTACTGATAAGTATTAAAGGAGGAGCATTCATACTATCACACTGAGAATCACATTCTGTAGTTTCTAAAAACTGAAGTTTTGCATTAGAATTTATATCACTGCTTAAGGAGAAGCGTGTTGTAGAACAGCCTAACTTTTTATGGAAATTGTTTTTCTAAGTTTTCTAAGTATCTAGGTACATAGGTAGATACATTATGGTAAGAGAGGGTAGGAGTATCTGCACCACAGGTAGTGAAGTCAATTAACATAACTCAATTTGCAGATTTTTTTTTAGATCAAGCAAGAAACAGCAAAAGAAAAGGAATACAAGACTTTAATAATTACTTGCTGACAAAATCAGACAACTGCCAGTCTGCTCATGACCGGTAATTGGCAATTACCAGCAGAAAAAAAGCTGGCTGGTCTCATTTTTTTGGCAGCAAGCAAGCAAGCACTGAGATGTGATTTGCAATATCTGAGCTTGTGCAGTGATGTCACTACATAATCCCTGCCCCCAAGATCATAAGGCAGGAATGTAAAGATGGAGCTTAGAACTTCTTTCCTATGGACACTCCATGGAAATAAGCAACTTGACACCCTCCAGACTACAATCCCTATAATTCTCTTCTAGTAGATTTACTAAGGTCCACAGTAATTTCATCCAAAAGATGTACAAATCATCATGTTGTTAGGTGCAAAAAAAATCAAAATTTCATGCACTCCAAAAGATGGGATCAACAAAATGCTTCCTCTGTTAAGACAGATAGAGTTATGCCTGGGCAACTTTCTCTTAAATGGAATGACTGGTGTCAAATTAAGATGGAGATTGCTGCTTTTGTTAGCAGTGTTAGTGTTTTGGAAAATATCTGCTAGGAGTTTAAGAAAAGGAAATTTTGAATGCTTACTGAGATCCTGCAGAGGGTGCTGTGCAGTGAAAGTGTTAAGTGTGGAGGTCTGAGTTTAGAGGCCTGAGTTTCTGATTGGAGAACCTACTGTTTTGCAAATTCAGGAGAGTACTTGGCTTTATGTAAAGCCAAGATGGCAGCAGAAGGAAAAGGTAAGTGGGTTAAGATGTGGAGAGTACTTTTCTTCCTATACTTTGTTTTCAGCCATCACAGTCCACAAAAACTTTGCCTTTAACCCCCATCCTAAACACTCTCATACACACATACACCTACAAAAATAATTTATTCTCTTCTTATTTTCTCTCTAGTCACTATTAAAAATGGATGAAAACATAAGGGATGAAAAAAGGAATTTTATTTTTAAAGTGTATGTACGTATATAGATTCCAAGTGGTTCTCACAATTTGGAGACAGGATTAAATTAGCCCAAATAAGTATTTTGAAGGACAAGATGGCGTCTTCCCATTCCATGTGTAGAAGCAAACTGGAATGGACACTTTCCTTTCTTATTTAGTATTTAAGATTGGAAGCTTAAACCTCTTATTTTGAAGAAGCCTGTATCATTTTTTGAAAATAAAATAAAAACATTATAAAAGAGAATATACTGTGTTCACACTACTCATTTAACCAAGGTTAACAGAATAAATTCAGTATCCAGTGTTTGGACACAACTGCACACTATTTATACCAGCCGGTTCTTTTATGCATTCATGTCAGATTCAGACACATTAGGATGAACTAATGTGCTAGTATTTTCTGTCCAATTTTTTAAAAAATTTTGGTGGAATATTCCTTTCCATTAAGCTTCATGTAAGGCTGGAGGGAAAATCTAAGACAAAAAATATGTGAAGAGAAATTTAATGAGAAGAAACTGAGGTGTTTTCAAATCAGTTGTTTCTCCTTTTCTTCTTTAGCTTCAAAATATACCTGAAGGAAATTCACCCTTCAACCTTATTGGCAACTGCTTTTCCTGTTTTTTTTTTAAATCTAGTATTTGTTCCCATTGACATATAGTTCTAGAGAAAATAATTGCTGAAGAAAGAAAAATCAGTGAACTGGAGATACTAGAAATTCAGCATTAATTCTGTCACAACTTCCACCTTCACTGCTGCCTTTCACCTAAATTGGAGAAAAATACTTGTAGATAGATAGATAGATAGATAGATAGATAGATAGATAGATAGATAGATAGATAGATAGATAGATAGATGATAGATCTCTCTCTCTCTCTCTCTCTCTCTCTCCTCCAAGCCCCCCCACACACGCACACACATTCTCCAATGTGAACTTGAGCATATTTACTTGGAAGCAAAAGTTACTGGATTCAGTGAGACTAGGTTCCAAGCAAGTATTTACTTGGTGCAATTTTGTTCTTTCAGAGATAAGGTATGAAAAACTGGTTTTGCAAATATGCAGAATAGTGTGGGTAGAATGGTACCCACCATGGGGTACTGGTTGAGTAGGCTCATAATATCGCCACATACCTTCTATTGTTTTCTTAGGTAATAGAAAGTTAGTTGTACAAACTGTACAGGTGCACTTTAAAAATGAGAACAAAAATGTTTAAAACATGGGAGGAAAGTAGAGGAAGCTGAATTCAAATGATCCACTTCATATAAATGCATATAAAAAGAGATAGTTTTAATTGTCTGGCAAAGCTCTTCTCTCCAACAGTTGGACCTACCACTTCAGAAAGTAGGAGAATCACTACAAAATATGCCCCCCTCCCAACTCCAATTCCTTGGAAACAAGCCAGTGGGATATCATAGTCAATAGTTTAGAAAACTACTGTAAAATCAAAGAGGACCAGGCCAGTTACACTTCCCAATCATGGTTATTCTATAGGTCATCCACAGGTATGACCAACATTGCTTCTGTACTGTACCTTGCTCCAAAACCTGCCAACCAAGGGTCCATATAAATTGCTTCCTCTAGGATTCTCTGGAGTTGCAGGACTGTGATTCTTTCTAAATCTTTCTAAGAAAGCTGGAGACATCTAAAATTACCCCACATAGTTGAGAGTGAGTAAAGTCTTCTTGAGCAGACACATGCCATAGCCTCCCTGTGAGATGACAGAAATACCCTCTCATTCAAAGAAATGTTTACTATCCAAATCCAACCTCCTTTCACCTTATAGGGGAACTTACCAACCATGAGAGACAGAGATGCAAATAGAGAATGGTGGAACTAAAACTACAAAGTCATTATCTGTTCTTCCAGAACTCACAGATTCAAAATGATTTAGATCACTCACAGTATGAAATCCCAGGCATCCATATTAGCATCTGCAGAGCCCAATTCTTGAATCTGAGCAGTTTCATTACTCATTTCTTCACGGTGAGCTTTCAGATAGTCTTGGTGAACATCCTTTCCCAAGGCAGATTTAAAGAGGGCCGGGTAGCATTCTGCAGACACAATCAGGATAGCAAAAATCACACCTCTGTATGGATCTGAACATGAGCTTTTACCAGTGTGTATGCACACTCCAGATGGGTTTACTAACTTCCAGTGATGTTCTAGGACTGGCTTCAGCTACTTCACTTCTCTGAGCTCTTTAGTAAACCAAAGAGCCGCAGTTGAGCTACAAGAGAGATTATTCTACTGCAGTCCAGTCAGGCACCCTAATCTCTTTTTCCCCATTCTGGTAGATAACCAGAGTCTCGAACTGCCTGCCAGGTCATTGGGAAATTCCTTATTCATCTCTTGAAAACCCGAGAGATAGATTAAGTGTTTGAGGAAAACTGATGTAATAAATTATTCTCCACCATGGAAGAGGATCCCACATAAGTGGATTTCCTAATTATATTCCTTGTGTCAAGTTTCCGACGTATGGGCTTTTCAAGTGACTCTGAGGCATCGTTTACCTTAAAAGTCCTTTATTTAGCCTTATACACCAGCAAATGCTTGCTCAAAGGAAGCTGGAATCTGAAATCTCCGCCCCCTTGCACAATATATTAAACACAATTCTCCACCTTTCTAATTTTGTCAATCATATTCTCCAATTAATTTAAAGAAGCAGTTTCCCTTCTGTTAGAAAACCCGCCAAGTTCTTATCTTCTTTAATTTCATGGCCTAGAGCAGGGGTAGGCAACCTCGGCTCTTTTATGAGTCATGGCCTTCAACTCCCAATATTCCTGAGTCAGCATAGCTGACTCAGGAATTCTGGGTGTTGAAGTCCATGAGTCATAAAAGAGCAGAGGTTGCCCACCCCTGGCCTAGAGGTACAATCCTCCTTCTCCCTCCTCCCAGCCTTAACCCTATCTCTTAAAGCAGGGGTCTTCAAACTTGGCCCTTTTATGACTTGTGGACTTCAACTCCCAGAATTCCTCAGCCAGTGTGCCTGGCTGAGGAATTCTGGGACTTGAAGTCCACAAGTCATGAAAGAGCCAAGTTTGAAGATCCCTGTCTTAAAGCAATACACAAGTTTAACATATGAAATAGCTGCTTCTTCATCTCTTGTCAGGCAAGAACATTCGATGTTAGCAGCGTTGACACCTTGCCTTGTTTCTGCCTTTAAACAATGGTGATACCTTTTACAATACCTGATTTAGAATCATTGCCTCTCTTAAGTAACCATCTTATAAACATTCTCAAATAAGAGTGTACTCACTTTTTCACAATTTAGACACATCTCTATCACCAGATTTTTCACTGCTAGATGAACTTAGTATTAAATGTGTTGCAAATTGTAATTGGCATGTTTAAATTTTATATTCTGGGTGTTTTTTTTTAAGTGTTGCAACTTGAGTGCTTGCCAGAGCAGAAAGGCACATAGAAACCAAATAAAATATTCAGGTTTATATAACATTTGATGACAATCAACTAAACTCATTTCGTTTTTCAATGACAATACATCTTCCTGATGGTAAAAATACCATTGTATTTTAGTGTGGCTTCATTCCTCTTAATCTAGTGAAGTCATAATTCTGAATCCACTGTACGTGTTATTATGATGGAAAACTGATTATGAATAATCGCATTAACAAAAATACCCTTGATGGGAAGACACAAAGACATTTTCAAAACAAATACCTAAAGATTAAGGCTGGGATGTTTGGCGTCTGATTTGTAAGGCATGATCTGCTGAATGTGGGCAGTAGGTTTTGTAGTTGTTGGTTGATGACAGATAGCATTTTTGTGTAAGCTGAAAGTAATGCAGGAGAGGCGTTAGTTGTGGTGATGATGTTATATTCTTTTGATCAGTAGCTGTTTCTATCGAAACCACTGTTGCAGCTGTTAAACAAATCACAAAAAAATGTAAATATGTGACTAATAGTAGGTTGACTATAATGCGAACAATAATGTTGTTATCATGCCACTCCTTTCAACACTCTGAACAAATTATTTATATCTCTAGCTCTCCTCTTTCCTCAACATACTTTCTGCAGAATTCCAGACAGCCAAAAGGTTAAGAGCAATTTTATCTCTTCAACATTATCTTGTACTGCTTAATTTGGGGAGGGGGTGGGTGGATGAAGGTATTCTTGCTTCAAGCAAATTGGCAATTCTATGGTGAGTGTGAATATGTGATGCAACCAAAGAAAAGCTGATGTGTTTTTTACTTTTTACATTACCAAAGTCCAAAAAGATGTACTTTTTTCACCTGCACAGTTAAATACAGGATATCTTATGCCATAGCAAGTCTGATTCAAGAACAGGTTTTCTCACCATCTTGCTTTGCAGAGATTTGCATGCCAAAAATAACTTTTCTCTCCCAGTGAAGAGGGAGGATAGACTAGAGCAGGGGTAGGTAACCTTGGCTCTTTTATGACTCATGCACTTCAACTCCCAGAATTCCCGAGCCAGCATGGAATTCTGGGAGTTGAAGTCCACGAGTCATGAAAGAGCCAAGGTTGCCTACCCCTGGACTAGAGGAAAGAATAATGTGGGATCTTCTAAGGCGGGTGCTGGTGGTGCTGGTGGTGTGTCAAAGTCTGCAATAGCAGACTTTTTAAGGGGTCTGAATTGCAACCTTAAGTGGTGAATCTACATTCTACAATCATCTAAACCACAGGTCTGCAACCCGCGGCTCCCAGTCCTCTGCCATGTGCAGTCCAAAAAAAAAGTGGGAATAAAAAAGTTCAACCAATCAATTCAAATATGCAGGGTAGGTGCATATCTCGCCTTGGCTCCACTCTTCAGTCAAACCCTGTTCTGCACATGCGCCCATGTACGTGCATGTGCACACATTTTTTGCGGCTCCCAGTTTTTCCTTTTGTGAGGGAACCGGTTACAAGTGGCTCTTTCACTGTTTCAGGTTGCTGACCCCTGATCTAAACAATGATGATACCTGGGCAGAGGTTCTATGAACTTCACTTAAAACTCCTGTACCTCCCTCCCAGAATGTTTCCTCGGTCCTGCCTATTTTTGAAATGCAATCTTTGAGCCACTGGAGCCATTCCATACATATCTTATATGTCTCTTCCCAGTTGGTTCTGGGGTCCTTTGATTTGGCAGCCTCCTGTTAGAGAGCCAATTTGAATTCTCACTCAAGCACAGGCAATTGTACTTTAAGAATGCTGGAGCTTATGGACTGATTGTTTCCACTGGCAGTAACCCTCGTCTTATCCTGTCTCTTGCTTAATTAATTTTCCTCACTTCATTATTATTATAATAATTATAATTATAATTATAATTATAATTATAATAATAATAATAATAATAATAATAATAATAATAATTATTATTATTATTATTATTATTATTTATTGAACTTATATACCGCCTTTCTCCCGTAGGACCCAGGGCAGTTCACAAGGCAGTTAAAACAACATTAAAATACAAAAAGTTAATAACAATTAATATGGATTAAATTATCCTTGATTAAAAATCTAACCCCCCTATAACTCTGATTAAAACCCAATTATAAAAAGTTAAAAATTAAAAATTAAAAATTCTCATACAGGCAGTCCTCGCTTAACAACTAGTCATTTAGAAACCATTCAAATTTACAATAGATTCCTCCCCCCCCCCAAAATACTTACAATCCAGTTCCGGAGTTCTGATGGCAGTATAGGTGCTTGTCAATTGGTTCATCTTTACAGCCAGCTGCAATAATTCCATGGTCACGTAACTACAATTTATAAGGGGGGGGGTTGGCCACTTTCCAACCTTTGGGGCTAATTTCCAGCAAAAATGCTCATACAAATAAATGGATTCACTTAATGACAGAGATGTTTGCTTATTGATTACAGCACTTGCTTAATGATTGCTGCATTTGCTTTAGAACTGCTACATTTAGGCTCATTGCATAAATAAATAAGTAAGTCTCAAAATCAAGTATATTATCTGAGCGTATCAACTTACAATCATCTTAATTTACAATGGAAATTCTGGGCTTGTAAATTGAAGACTGTGTAGCAGGAAAACAGTTGCAGGCTATCCTTTCAGTGGTTTTTGACCACCACTGAGTCATTTGTACAGTTTTCTGCACAGCACAGTTTTTTTTAAAAAAAAAAATAAAACATTCATTAAAGCAACAAATGTTACTTGAGTAGTAAGGAAATACGCTGATTTTTCTGGGCAGTTGGAAGGAGAGCGGTGGATGGATGCAGTGTTCTCAGTGTTTTGAACTTCACCATATTGGGGACAGTCTTGTTTGAAAGGGTTCTGAGATCAATCTTTAATTAGACTTAGTGCTACAGCTCTTCCTTGTGGAATTTTGTGTTGCTCATGACTCACTAACCCCAGCTATGCTCTCCCATAGCATCTGTTTGTTGGTGGAGCCAATACATTTCTGACCACACTGAAGACAGTATGGATTGGCTAGCTTCCCATGGCAGAATGTTCTCTTCTTTGCCTTGGGTTCAGAGCTTACGCTCAGCTGCTTTTTTTTGTTCCTGGCTTTTAAGTGTAATGGGGGAATAGTGTGATCATAGCTTTGTAGCACTCCCATTTTACTTTTTTTTAAAAAAAAATCACTGGACTAATTCACACATGTGAATGAAGCAATGCCCCATTGCTTGAGTGTTTTTCCCCATTCTTCCAGATTGCCTCGTAGTTTTCTTAGCACATAGAGGTTTAGAGTCCTCACTTCATACAGGCAGTCCTCGCTTAACAACTAGTCCACAGGTCTGCAACCCGCGGCTCTGGAGCTGCATGCGGCTCTTTCAGCCATCTCCTGCGGCTCCCAGTCCTCTGCCATGTGCAGTCCAAAAAAAAAAAAGCGGGACTAAAAAAGTTCAACCAATCAATTCAAATATGCAGGGTAGGTGCATATCTCGCCTTGGCTCCACTCTTCAGTCAAACCCTGTTCTGCGCATGCGCGCATGTACGCACATACGTATACATTTTTTGCGGCTCCGAGTTTTTCCTTTTGTGAGGGAACCGGTTCCGAGTGGCTCTTTCACTGTTTCAGGTTGCTGACCCCTGAACTAGTCACTTAGAAACCATTCAAATTTACAATAGATTCCTCCCTCTCTCCCCCCCTCCCCAAAAATACAATCCAGTTCTGAAGTTCTGATGGCAGTATAGGTGCTTTTGAGAAAGGAATGAGGAGTAGTAATAGTAGATATGTGAATTAGGTCAAACAACAGAATCTAATTGAGTCAATAGATTTAGGTCAAATAACTGAAAATAGTTGTAAGAAAACCCTCCAAAGCCCGTGCAATAATTATTTCTCTGAAACTAGGTCTTGGGGGGAGACAAGAACTCTGCTTGAGTAGATACTTTATTGCAGATACAAGCTTAATGATGACACAAATCAATTTCTACAACAGCTTAAAAAAAAACCAAGATTCTCTTTCTGTGTCTCTATGTGTCCCCAGATTCAAACATTGACTTTCTGTCTTCAGTCTTTTAACAGAGCACTTGCATTCGATTTCACAGCTGGCCTGATTATACCTGGCTTGTTGTTATTATCTTTGAATCACTGTTGACTTTTGGCGATTGCCAAGACTAGTCGTGCATTTTTATTGGTAAGATTTTCGGAAATGGTTTCCCGTTACCTCCTTCCCAGGGCTGAAAGAGAGTGACTGACCAAGGTCACCCAAATGGCTTTGTGCCTAAGGCAAGAGTAGAATTCTTCATGGCCTCCAGGTTCTAGCCTGGTGCCTTAACTACTACATCAAACTGACTTGAAATCTGGTTAGTGGTTACCAAATGGTCATATCTGGTCCCAAGATCCTCTTTTCCTGCTTTGTTATCGCCAACCCACACATTAATATAATAGTTGTAGAGTTGCAGCTATTTACAGCACATCCTTAATTAAAAGGTCTCTCTCTGCTTCAGCTATTTCTCTTCTAGTGGATTTCCAAAAGAGAGAAATGGAGAGAATTAGTTTTCTGGGGAAAAGGAAAGGTGCATGCAGAAAATAATTCACTTCCAATTTCCATTTGCCCATCTGTCAAATTTCATCCATACTTCATATGAAGTTGTCATGACCACACTATGTGGCTGAGATTTAGGAAAGAAAAAACTGGTAATATACTGTACTTAGTAAAATTCCTTAAATGGCAACAGTTGTTGCTATAACTAATGGAATTATTATAACTTGCTTATATTTTTATTGAAAACATTTGTATAGCTGCCTGTCTTATAACCAACTCTGGACGGTTCCCAATTAACCAATTCTAGCTGGGAAGAAGCTTGAGTATTAGTCTCAATGAGCTTGCTACCTGACAGCGAAAATTTATGGACTTGCTGCTTTGTAGTCCAATTCTATTTATGATTATTCAGAAATGTGTTTAAGCTATTTCAGTCAATAATTTCTCCTTAATTACGTGTGAATAAGAATAAGCCTGCATTACAAAAACAGGAACAATTTCACAACTTTTCATATGTAAGCACTCAGGAAGACCTTTTTAGTTAAAGTGCATGATAGGAATGTTAAAAGTAAGTATTACAGTCAGTTCACCTACTGTACATAAAGCTGTTCAGAGCATCTGTATTTGGAGCAAATCAAATTCTACAAAACATGAATAATTAAAGACTAAATTCAAAGTGATTAAAGGGGTGAATGATTTACACATTGAGAAATAAAATATTTGTACTTAAGCTTATTTTAATCTAGCAACTAAATATCATCAATGTAATTGCATAGAAAATAAACAGAGGCATATAACTGTATGACCCCTTCCCATATAAATTACGGGGAAAAACAGTAGCAGTTGATTTTTACTCCACATTTTTCAGCAAATTCAGGCCAATAAGACACTTTTAAAAATAGTTTTCAGTACACACATATGCTATTTGGTTTTGCTGTGTTGTTTCACTGCAAAAAAAAATCAGCTTTGGAAAAAGGAAAGAAGCTGATTTATTTCACTTAATAGAACTATTGCTGTTCGGATGATGTCTGAATCAGTGGCCATTTATTTATTAGAAGAAGGAGACTGCAGCTTGTTCTGTTACCCAATCTCATTGTTCAATAAAATTGCTAGCATGATGCATAAAACATACAGCAGAGAAATAGAGATATGATAATGTGATGGTGCTTGTCATACTAGGTTTGACATGAGTTAAGGTATGGGAGATGACATCCCTGGATGATGATTATCAACATCAGTAAGTAATCACCTCTGGTTGCAACTTGTAAAAATTCACTTAAAACCCAGAAGTCTTTCCCTTCCTTCCCTTCATACTTTTTAAAAAAATAACATGTAAATGTATTTTATCAGGTAAAAGGACATTACCTTAAGAAATAGCAAATTAAACCAATATTTATTTATAGCTTTCCTTTGTTCTTTCTAACAATTTAATCACTTTAATTACTTCTGATCAAAACACCAACTTGACTGATAACAGCAAAATAAGGTTTCAAAACTATTTCAGGAGCCAACATCTGCTGGCAACTGTAATGTAGGTATTCAAACCAAACAATGAATAAGTGATCCTTAAGATTGATCAGGTTTTTCCCCCCAAGTCATTCATATTTTATTCATGTGAACCTTCCAGAAAGTCTCTTAATTATATATATGCCTAACCTTTTCCCTGATGTTTCAACAGATAGTAAATACTCTTGTTCTTGCTTTACAACTAAAATTTAGGATAATGTTTTTGCGGCACATCTTAGCATCATCATGCATTCATTTTTTATTTCTTCTACTTTCCTAAAACTCCTGTTTTCAAAGAGATAACTTGGTCTACCTTCCCATTCTGAATTACATCTTGTAATATACAGTAGGAGTTTCGCCTTCAATTCCCTGCTCTGTAATCCAATGATTGAAGAAGACTCTATAATCTATATTCTATAACTTTAAACTGCTTATTTCTGATATATATTCTTCTTTATCTTGCATTCTTCACCTTTTTTCTTTAGTTCGCTTATATCTTCACTTGGAATAAAAGCAGTATTTCCTGAAAAATAAAGGCGATTGGTTTATATTAAAGCTGGATTCAGAGATATTAGTGTTATAACATATAGAAGACTTGATATACACTTGAAGGTCATCATGTTTTATTTTGTTTCCTAAGTGTTCCTCTTTGCCATAATAAAGATAATGCTAGTTGAGGTTGCCATGCTTCCTGTGGGCAAAGATAGTTACCAGAACCATATATATTCAGCGACATGTATTAGAAGATAGGACATATATATTTTTAAGGGTCAAAAGTTCAAGGTGGCATATATAGTGCTCTTCCTATTTTTCCCCACAACAGCAACCCTGTCAGTAGTTTGGGTTGAAAGAGTGTGACTGGCTCAAAATCAGCCCATGAGGCTAAACCAGGCTAAACCATGAGTCGCGCAGCTCCTAGTCCAACACCTTAACTACCTCACCATGCTTGGCTCATAAGCAGTACAATGCAATATTTAAAATGTGGGTACTAAACTCATCCACAGAGCGCATAACATTTCATATGTGAGAAATGTAGAAAGTGTTGAAGTTCACATGTCTTTCACAGCCCACAGCATCAGTGTAGTAGGCTCCAATTGGTGGTGGTTTTACTTACATTAATTATTTGCAGTTGTTTCTGTATCTTAATGTAGTTTAAGTAATAATTGTTTTAGTTCCTTTGTCCATCTGTGTAACCATCTCAGCTAGAAATGCATTTTTGGAAAACATTTTACTCAGTGCTGTGTGAAAGATTTGTTATAAAAGCAAGCCACAGGGAAAAGAGGGTTTTTTAAAATAGAAAATATAATCTGGAGGTCATGTTGAAGTGCAAGGCATGTTTTTTAGTGAGATACACATCATGCTGATAGGGTATCAAATTTCTATTATTTAATATTTAGATAATTTTCATTATTTAAGCATAGAAATTATAATTAGTTAAGATTGCAATTGGTTATGCAAAATGAGAGCAAGGTATATATTTCTGTATCACATGCTATCAAAATTTCATGATAATTTACAATAAAAACATGACACCAACCTTTATTAAATATTAAATGAATAATTTTACTGAATGCAGAACAAACTTCTGAATAAACATGATTAAAAAGTGCTGGTTTATGAACTAGGTTTGTGAGAACTCTAGCATCATCATCATAAGAAATTTGTGTTTGTTACCAAATTAAGATCTATACCATCATCTTATACTTTTTTTGCAACTATAGAATAGCCTGAATTTTGAAATGTATATTCCTGATATGTTGTTAGAAATGCATTTTCTGGACTGCATCTGTCTAGGAATAGCTAAGTTGTTCCTCTATTCTGATGTAAACTTAAATGCTATATTTTATTTAGATTAAGAAATGCTATATTTTTAACATCAATGCATTTGGGACACAAAATAGAATGCAGAACCTTTAGAATAAGAAAATTAATCTTCCTTTTCCTAATGCACAATAATAATAATAGTAATAGTAAATAATAATAATAATAATAATAATAATAATAATAATAATAATAATAATAATAATAATAATAATAATAATAATATATGAAAAGAAGAAGAAAAAGAACTGGAAAAAATATGAAATACCACGACCTGGCCATCGAAACTGCATGATTATGGATGAAACGTGTAACAGTGATACCCATTGTCATCGGGGCACTGGGAACTATGTCCAAAAACTTTGCAAAATACATCAAGAAATTGCAGCTTCCTGCAATAACTCCAGCAAAGCTACAAAAAACTGCGCTACTTGGAACATCTTACATTTTAAGGAGATACCTGGTTTATATCTAGGATGCTGGCAGGAACCCGTATCAACCATTACTACCAGTCAACTTGAGTGTTCAGTTGACTGAGTTTCATGTTTTATGAATAAAAGTTTTATAATAATAGTAGTAGTGGTAGTAGTAGTAGAAGAAGAAGGATGTTCTGACCATATGTGAAACATGTTAGCTAGCTGTTTTGTTAGTTGTTGTTATTTAGCATTTAATGCTAAAATGCTTATATGTAGTTCTTCCCAAAAGCAGAGAACCACAAATAGACAAAGGTTCATCTGTGCTAAATCAATACTTTTCTAGGCTACTCCCAAATAATAAATGCCATATTCTCTTTCATATATATATTAATAGTATTAACAATTTATTAAACTTATATGTAGCCTGACTCTCAAATGACTGTGGGCAGCTCACAACAATCACTATCAATAATAGATAAAGATAAACTATGGCATGTGGAAAGCAAGGGGTCTCTTTTCCCTTGCCAAATTCCAGGTTTTTATGGTTTTTTTGAACAACAGCGGAATGGGGGCCATCTGGACTTTCAGGGGTAGTTCATTCTGGAGGGTAGGTGCTGCTACAAAGAAAGTGTGCTTCCAGGGTGCTGAAATATAACATTGCTTAATCAAAGCAACCCAGAGAGCGCCGACTCTGCAGAATTGAATTGGCTGGGCAGATCAGCTGGGGAGATAGGAAGCCTCACACCTGGAATCAAATTCTGATAGTCATTACTGACTGAATTCTGATTTAATTTGCATAGCATCTCCTATGAAAAATATCCAAGAAGAAAGTAATAGCAAAACACTTCCAAGATGATGCCTAGACCAGGACTTTTCAACCTTTTCATCCATGGTACCACTTTTAGGATATAGCAACATCCGAGTACCACCAGTCGCCTAGCAAGGTGTCAAAAACATGATGACCAAAAAAAAAGGAAAAAAGTGATGAAGTACAGGTAGTCCTCGACTTACAACAGTTCGCTTAATGACTGTTTGAAGTTACAGTGGCACTGAAAAAAGTGCCCCCTAGCCACAGCCGAGCACGACACTTGCCTGCCCACCTGGCGGCGCTCTTCTTCCTCTCCGAGGTTTTTATTCCCCCCCCCTTTGCTGGGTGGTTGCAGCAGGTTTTGGTCACTTCACATGACTCTGGGACACCGTGACCATCATAAATATGAATCAGTTGCCAAGCATGTGAATGTAAATCACAAGACCCTGGAGATGCTGCAACATTCCAGCTGATTGACGCTTCTTCAGGGCTCAGCAGAAACACTGGGATCAGTGCTAAGCTCCAGCTGGAGCCTGGCACTGATCCTGGCGCTTCCGCTGAGCCCTGACAGCCCTGCAGTTCCAGCCATCTCTCATTCAGGCTTGTGTGGTGCTGCCACCGGTTCAGCTCTTTCACCTCCTCCGCTACCACTTTTCACATACCACCTGCCAGGTGTCAATGTACCACAGGTGGTACCTGTACCACTGTTTGCAAAGCCCTGGCCTAGACATGTAGTCATCGAGATTGATTTGGAGCAAAATTCATCTACATATAGAACAGCAGATAAAACTGGCAATTTAAAGAGTGAAAGGCTTGGGAAACAATTGACTATGATACTGCTCATGTATTTTGAAGGACTAATTCAGTTACATATACTGTATTTTTTTTAAAGTTTCTCTATAGTTTCCTATATGTTGAGGACACAATTGAGAGTAAAGAACAATTTTGTACATTAAATGAGAAATATAATACTGTATCCAAAATAAGAATTTCTTTGGGTAAAAATTGCAAAAAAAAAAGGCTTGGCACTCAAATTCCTCTTTTCTCTCCCATATACATAATATTGTTGTATCAGGACTATGCACCTAGTATCTAGTGAAATAGACTGTGGTCCAAGAAAGTCTATTTATTCATGAAAAATAGGGTTTAAAAATGCCCCAAACCACTTGCTCTTTTCGCAAGAGATTGATGTGCTTACTGCCTAAGCTTTTCTGCTAGTGTACTGAACAACCAATATGCATTATTAAATATATCTCTATTTCCATCTTAACCACAGTTTCTTCCTAGAACTTTATCAATATATAGTAGATAGAAATAGACACAACTCTGTTCTAGATATAAATAGATCTAGGCTCTAAGTATATTGAATGGGCACAAGAAAGAAATAAAAATAGTTTGTATCCTGATGTAAACAGAATGATAATGATAATCTGAGTAATCAGCCTTTGATCATTCAAATCAGGAATGTGAAGTTCAGGGGTATGGAAATTTTCATGGGATGGGAATGGGAGCAGCACTTTATTAAACATCTAACATCTCAGTTTTGACTAAGGTGAGCAAATAATAGCAAATAAAAAATATAAGCTCATATTGTCAATTCCAATTAATGTTGTCAATTTCCTGTGAGAATCCATGATAGATCATATCTGGGAGGTATTTTCATTTTTGAAGGGGGACCACTGAGGCAATTGATTCAATATTCTCACTGGAGGAGGCAAGTTTAAAATGTTTATGAGCCACATGGATATATTAAATTTTGTTCTACGTACGAGCCAAGCCCAGGAAATAAATTACTAATTTTATCAGCATGATCCAGAGGTGTTCTTTGAACTACCCAAATATTTACAGTGCATTCAGAAAGTATTCAGACCCCCCCTTCACTTTTGTCAATTGTGTTATGCTGCAGCCTGATTCTACAGTTGTTGAAATTCATTTTTCTCTCTCAGTACCCCAGAATGACAAAGTGAAAACAGAATTTTAGAAATAGCTGTAAATTGAGCAATCGGGGGAGAATGGCTTTAGTAAGAGAGGTGACCAAGAACCCGATGGTCAAGAGATCATGTGTAGAGATGGGACAGAGTTCCAGAAGGACAACCATCACTGCAGCCCTCCACTGATCTGGGCCTTGTGGTAGACTGACTAGACGGAAGCCTCTCCTCAGTGCAAAACACATGAAAGCCCGCTTGGAGTTTTTTTGGGGGGGAAAAACACCTGAAGGACTTTCAGATTGTGAGGAACAAGATTCCCTGGTCTGGTGAAACCAAGATTGAACTGTTTGGCCTCCCTCCTAAATGTTATATCCCTCACTTTCTTCTCCTTTTTTCTTCCCTGTTGTGGCCTACTATTTGCCTTGTATTTTGTATTTTACTTTGCATCTTAATAAAATGTTTTTAAAAATAAAAATAAATAAATGTTATATGTAGATTAATGAGGGGAAAAATGAGTTTCAACAACTGTAGAATCAGGCTGCGGCATAACAAAATTGACAAAGGTGAAGTGGGTCTGAATACTTTCCGAATACAATGTAGGAATATTTTCAGTTCATTTGTAAAATGTAACTTGACTTATAGGATTGATTCTTGTTTTACTTTTGGATGGATTTGGCTTTACCAATGGCAACTGAAGTTTCTCCAGTATTCCAAGTCCTGATCTGGAGAAGAGAGAACAAAGACTGTAGTTTCCAGTAGAGGGCAGCCTTGTTCTTGATAGTCCTGCAGCTAAGCACAGAGGTCTTGTGTTTTGTCACTGAACTGCTGACTTACTCCTGAATTTCTTCCGGCAAGATAAAGCAGCACTAATGCATAAAATAATCTACAGTTCTGTTAATGTCAAACAGTGCTCATCCAGAGAACATTCTGGGTAGTTGGTGGGGAGTTAAAAGAATTTGTAGCAGAGGTGTGAATTAAAAACTATTTTCTTTTTAAAAACATTTCATTAAGGTGTAAAGTAAAATACAAAATACAAAGCAAATAGTAGGACACAATGGGGAGGAAAAAGGGAGAAGAAAGAGAGGGAAAGGGTGGAAAAGGAAAAAAAAAAGATTGACTTCCGACTTCCCCTGTTGCAGTAGAATAAAGCATTAACGTCGAGTCTCAACTTTTTATTTTTTCACAATAGTAAAAACTAGCTAGCCATTTCTGTAACAACCAATCAATCTAATCAGTGAAACCCAAAATCAAAGTTTCATTCTTTTCCATCTCAAGCACAAATCCAGAAGCTTCCATGTAGAAACGAAGGTACTTGCATTCGTTTCTTTAATCAAAACAGGCAATGTTGCTATCTCTGCCAGCTCCATCAGCTTCTGTAGCCAAATTTAAAACTATTTTCAAAGTCACAGAATTAGAAATAACCTCTCTTCCTTAAGCATGGACTCAGGGACCCTGTACCTGAGAGAGGTACAGGTGGGATTCATGTGACATAAACATGAGGAAACATTTAGATTTAAACTGTTGATATAATAGAACACCTTTAAGTAGGTGTGGCAACACTCGGACAAAGTTTCTCTGCATAAAGCATGAATAGATGCCAAGGGGCAAAAAAGAATCTGGTTTCATAATTTTCTTTGATACGTTTATCTCACAGCATCAGTTTATCCGTGGCAAGACAATCACATGTTCCTTTGTCCTTGCATGCAGTTGTAAGGTGTGTTGAGCAGTTCCAGGCTTGGCAGTTCTCAGAGGAGAAAAGCCACTGTTATTTCCCGTCTGTGGATATTAAGATATGTTGCCTGAGTACTAAAGATTGTACAGTATTCAGTTGGGCTGGATGCACACTTTAAATATGACTTGGGAAAAGTGCTTTGACCCCATAGGTCAAGCACGTTTCTCCTATTATTAAAAAAATCTTTTTTTTCCTCACAAGCCTGAAAAGTGCAGCTTCTATAAAAGTTGTGTTAATTTTCTTAAGGTAGCTGCATATTTTATTCAGGTACAGAAGCCCTGGGAAAAAAAGCAAAAGTATCCAGAGTTTTTGTAAATTCTGCATAGCATAGCAATTCTAACCCTTGAAATCTGTTGCCTCTTTTTATACTGCATTAGGAAAATACAGACTTTTATAAATTACTTCTCCTGTTTGGCATATAAATCAGAGTGATAAAATTCTTGAGAGCTAAAATATTTTACTTTGTGACTGTTTAAATCATTTACTACTAAATATATACTAATATATTTCCTTGCTCAGATTCCTGCAGGGTACTTAAATTGCTATAATATAGTATTTTAGTGAAAAAGTCTTTTTTAGTTTTTAGTTAAAATTTAATACTTATCTTCTTAGCACATTGCTGGCTTAAAATCTAAGATAACACAATTGTCTTTGTTGATCCTGCCAGCAATAGTTTGAGAATATAGATCAACTTAATTTTCCTTTCATATTAATTTCTCATTCACTTATAAAAAGAATTAGAAAGAAAAATATGAAGATTCTTAGGAAATTATTAAAAAGCAGTTGTTCTTGCGAGCTATGTATGAATGAGAATGTAATATAATAGTTAATATTTAATAAAATATTAAAATAGGTAATCTTTGTTACATATAAAACAGTAACTTACAGAAAGAGTTTAAAAACCAAATTTGATCATCCTAGATTTTTTTTGTCTATGAATAACATCAAATTTAAAATGAAATACAAATTGTTTCTTATTATTTATTTATTAGCAGGTTGGACTTTAGAACACACATCTTTGAAACCTTTTACATATCCAATGCCTGAGACAAGGTTTTTTCATGCTGGTGTGAATGTATACAAATTTAAGATCAAATATGGCAATACAATTAGGTAAGTGTGATAGTTCTATTAATCTAAAATTTTTCAAATTTGTCAGTCACAAAGCAGAAATAAAATAAAGCCACAAAGCAAAAATATTGATTCAGAACCTAAAAAGGACAAATTAAACCTGTAAAATTCAAGAATTATATTTGAAATAATAAGATGCAAATTTAGGCTGCTCTTAAATAAGGATGAAGAGAATAGGTATAACTGGAAATCTTTGATTCCAGTTTTGTTTCTGAACTCTATAGCATTAGGTAAATTATCCTTTCAGTCTCATTACTCCATCTGTAATATGGGATAATTACATTACTTGCCACACAGGGTGCTGTAAGAATTACTGAAATAATGTAAGGACAGATATTCAGCAATAGAGTTATCATACCTTTATTGCCCATTTCTTGCATTAGCAAGAAATATAGAAAAGTATAAGTTTACAACACATCTGTTATCCTACTCAGCCAGCACTCCACCTAATATTTTTAATTCTGAATTTTCAGTACATTTTTTAATGTGGCCAACAATTTTTTTCATCCAAAATTTATACAGAATAATTAATTGACTAATGTAAATAAAAAAGAGGAAAACTTCTAGAAACTTCCTTGAGTTTAGTCTGGAAGAAAAAAAATGAATGAATGCCTAAACAGCCATGTAACTGTAGCACAAAATGGGCATTATAGATACACCCTAAGAGAACTATGGATCTTTAGTCTGAATTAATGACAGTTCTCTTGATTTCTGCAGTTATCTTCTATTACATTTTTTTTCACAGCGTTAATACTGACCTTGATGAAAGCATTGTCAGTAAGGAGCTACAGGTGAGATATGAAATAAATATTTGTTTATATCAAAAAGTAGCAGGTAGGGAATGTGGAATTTAGATTTAATCCTTTTTGCTTTGGGAAATCAGTAGAGGTTAGCTTTATTTAAATCATGCTGATTCTTAGAGTTTATACTTGTTTGGGAGTTAATTGGGAGGACTCACCCTAAAAATGGTTCTGTAATCCATGGAATCTACTGCAGAATTTCTTGATATGGGCAATGTCACAATGATTATATTTGCATCTTATTTTTTGTGGTTTCTTTGAATAGCTATTTGTTTTGTTTATAAACAAATACTTATAACTTACAAATAACTCTTGGAAATACCTGTATCAAGCCAGGTATGGTATGTAAATGTTGCATTAATATCTCTTGATTATTGTATTATTGATCAAAATCCAAGTAGATTTAATGTATCATTATAATTTTTAGTAAAATAAGTTACCTATTTCAGAGAAATATTTAGTGTGTTCAGAGTTTAGAGAGGTATTAGTATGTTCAGTATGTATTTAGCATGAGAGATATCTAATATGTAGTATGTTACCAATTTTACAGTATGTTCGGAGTTCAGACAAGTATCTTAGTTTGTTGAACTTTTTTTACTCTGTCTTAGTGTTAAGAGGCAGTAATCCTCTTCATGGATTACAGCCTTGTCGTGGTGAAGGGGCTTGCATAATTCAATGAAGCTATGAGCTATGCCGTGCAGGGCCACCCAAGATGGAAAGGTCATAGCAGAGAATTCTGACAAAACGTGATCCACTGGAGAAGGAAATGGCAACCCACTCCAGTACCTTTGCCATGAAAACCCTATGGACAGTACCAAAAGGCAAAACGATATGACGCTGGAAGATGAGCCCCTCAGGTCGGAAGGCGTCCAATATGCTACTGGGGAAGAACAGAGGGCTAGTACTAGTAGCGCCAGAAAGAATGAAGCGACTGGGCCAAAGCCGAAAGGACGCTCAGCTGTGGATGTGTCTGGTGGTGAAAGGAAAGTCCGATGCTGTAAAGATTTTTTCTCCATAGGAACCTGGAATGTAAGATCCATGAATCAAGGAAAGCTGGACGTGGTGAAACAAGAGATGACAAGACTGAACATCGACATCTTAGGTATCAGCGAACTAAAATGGACAGGAATGGGTGAATTTAATTCAGATGACCATCAGGTATACTACTGCGGGCAAGAATCCCTCAGAAGAAATGGAGTAGCCTTCATAGTCAATAAAAGAGTAGGGAAAGCAATACTAGGATACAATCCTCAAAATGACAGAATGATCTCAGTTCGAATCCAAGGCAAACCATTCAATATCACAGTAGTCCAAGTCTATGCCCCAACCACCGGTGCTGAAGAGGATGAAATTGACCGGTTCTATGAAGCCCTACAGCACCTTATAGAACTAACACCCAAAAATGATGTCCTTATCGTCATGGGGGATTGGAATGCTAAAGTAGGAAGCCAAAAGATAACCGGAGTAACAGGAAAGTTTGGCCTTGGAGTACAAAATGAAGCAGGGCACAGGATGATAGAATTTTGTCAAGAGAATACGATGGTCATAGCAAACACTCTTTTCCAACAACCCAAGAGAAGGCTCTACACATGGACATCACCAGACGGTCAACACAGAAATCAGATTGACTATATGCTCTGCAGCCAAAGATGGAGAAGCTCTATGTTGTTGTTAGTTGCGAAGTCGTGTCCGACCCATCGCGACCCTATGGACAACGTTCCTCCAGGCTTTCCTGTCCTCTACCATCTTCTGGAGTCCATTTAAGCTCACGCCTACTGCTTCAGTAACTCCATCCAGCCACCTCATTCTCTGTCGTCCCCTTGTTCTATTGCCCTCAATCTTTCCCAGCATTAGGCTCTTCTCCAGTGAGTCCTTCCTTCTCATTAGGTGGCCAAAGTATTTGAGTTGTAGCTTCAGGATCTGGCCTTCTAAAGAGCAGTCAGGGTTGATCTCCTCTAGGACTGACCGGTTTGATCGCCTTGCAGTCCAAGGGACTCGCAGGAGTCTTCTCCAGCACCAGAATTCAAAGGCCTCAATTCTTTGGCGCTCAGCCTTTTTTATGGTCCAACTTTCACTGCCATACATTGCAACTGGGAAGACCATAGCCATGACTATACGCACTTTTGTTGACAGGGTGATGTCTCTGCTTTTTAGTGTGCTGTCTAGATTTGCCATGGCTTTCCTCCCGAGGAGCAAGCGTCTTTTAATTTCTTGGCTACAGTCCCCATCTGCAGTGATCTTGGAGCCCTGGAAAATAAAATCTGTCACTACTTCCATTTCTTCCCCATCTATTTGCCAGGAATTGAGAGGGCTGGATGCCATGATCTTGGTTTTCTTAATGTTTAGTTTCAACCCAAGTTTTGCACTCTCCTTCTTCACTCGCAACAAGAGGCTCTTTAGTTCCTCTTCACTTTCTGCCATTAGAGTGGTATCATCTGCATATCTTAGGTTGTTGATATTTCTTCCGGCAATCTTAATTCCAACTTTTGATTCATCTAGCCCTGCCTTTCTCATGATGTGCTCTGCATATAGGTTAAATAGGCAAGGCGACAGTATACAGCCTTGCCGGACTCCTTTCCCAATTTTGAACCAATCAGTGGTTCCGTGTCCAGTTCTCACTGTTGCTTCTTGGCCCGCATATAGGTTTCTCAAGAGACAAATAAGATGGTTTGGTACGCCCATCTCTTTAAGGACTTGCCACAGTTTGTTATGATCCACACAATCAAAGGCTTTAGCATAGTCAATGAAGCAGAAGTAGATGTTTTTCTGGAACTCTCTAGCTTTCTCCATGATCCAGCGTATGTTGGCAATTTGATCTCTAGTTCCTCTGCCTCTTCGAAATCCTGCCTGTACTTCTGGTAGTTCTCAATCCACATACTGCTGGAGTCTAGCTTGTAGGATTTTAAGCATAACTTTACTAGCATGAGAAATGAGTGCAATGGTGTGATAGTTTGAACTGCTCTTTAGAAGGCCAGATCCTGAAGCTTAAACTCAAATACTTTGGCCACCTAATGAGAAGGAAGGATTCACTGGAGAAGAGCCTAATGCTGGGAAAGATTGAGGGCAATAGAAGAAGGGGACGACAGAGAATGAGGTGGCTGGATGGAGTCACTGAAGCAGTAGGCGTGAGCTTAAATGGACTCCAGAAGATGGTAGAGGACAGGAAGGCCTGGAGGAACGTTGTCCATAGGGTTGCGATGGGTCGGACACGACTTCGCAACTAACAACAACAAGAGTGAGGGACGCGGTGGCTCAGTGGGTTAGGACGCTGAATTTGTCGATCAGAAGGTCGGCAGTTTGGCGGGTCGAATCCCGAGTGCCGCATAACAGAGTGAGCATCTGCTACTCGTCCCAGCTTCTGCCAACCTAGCAGTTCGAAAGCATGTAAAAATGCAAGTAGAAAAATAGGGACCACTACGGTGGGAAGGTAACAATGTTCCGTGCGCCTTTGGCGTCTAGTCATGCCAGCCACATGACCACGAAGACGTCCTCGGACAAGCGCTGTCTCTTCGGCTTTGAAACGGAGATGAGCACCGGCCCCTAGAGTTGGAAACGACTAGCACGCATGTGCAGGGGAACCTTTACCTTTACCTTTACCTAGTGAAGATTATCCTGTTTTTGGAGGAAGGAAGAAGAAAGATGATCTATTGGCAATTATTAGATTTAAACTAAATTATAAAAACAATTTTGCAGGAACATCTTGCTAGGTGAGTCCCCGTTTAATTATCATAAATTTACAAGCACTAACAATGTTTAAAATCTCTCTTTAAATCTTTCAGGATGCTATTCGAGTAGTACTTGGAAACCTTGATAGTTTATGCCCTTTTACAACTGAACACTTGATCATATTTCCATGTATCCTTTCATTGGTGTGCAATAATTTGAATATGGGATTTATACAACCAGCCTGATATCAAGACCATATATGTGACTCTTCCTACATCATAGAGGGGAAAACCTTTAATGGTATTGTCAAGGTACTCAGTACTATGAACTAGGAATGCTAACAGTTTTAGTCCAGAAAACCTGGAAGCATTACACATTTCTGTGATGATGTATATAGTAGTTAAATTGGGAACAAAGATAAATAATAACATTAACAGATAAAAGAGTTATTTGTCTCAGCAAGCAATCAACACCAACAAGACATATCAGAGTACAGAGAAGGAAAAAAAAATATAAACAGCAATGTAGAATTGAGAAAAAGAATAAGCTTTGGCCAAATGGAATATAATTTGATTAGTAAGTGTAAATATGATCAGTTTAAAGACATGTGGCTCTTTTAATAGGTAATAAGGTATTTTTTTATAATAGAGTAGGAATATAATTTTCTGGTTTGAAAAATTCTGTTACATATACCCATTAAAACAATCTCCTATAGTCACTAAAGTTATCCAAAAACGCCAGGTTTCTGTCTCTTCATAATTTCTCCTTTGTTCCACAAATACTCCCCCCCTTTAAATCCTCATGATATTGTCTTAGTCCCATCCCTAACCCATACCTGAGGCATCTTAAAGTCATCCTTCGTCATTCCTGTTTGACAGTGATATTTTTCTTTTCCTGTGGATATTTTGTCCTATGAATATGATCCGGCACCCTTCTCTGATTCTTTGTTTGCTGATGTGGTCTAGGGTTGGGATCCCCTCAGGTCCTGAGGCCTAATTTAAACTATTTTGAGCATGACCTCTTCCCTCTAGTCTACAGGTGCTTCTCTTCATAATCATTTTGAATTGGTCTTCAGGGAAGACTAGAAGCATCTGCCTGCATACTACCTGGATGGTATTTTCCATAGTAATTGTTTCACAAAGAGTGCTAGATTTTTTTTTTAATGAGGTTAGTACTTTTTGAAAGAGAGCTAGTCCTGTGCTATGCAGAAGGTAGCTGGAAAGAATACTGTTTTTGGTTAGCTGTGGCCTGCTAGTTGTGTCACCATTGAGTGAAGGCAGGTTTTCTGCTCCTTCTGCTGATACGGGCTTTTATGGGACTATATTGTTTATTGCTTTTATGACTTTTGCTCTTTTTGAGGACTCATGCATGAATGCTACAACTGTCCAGTCAGTGCTTATGAGACCATGTCTCATATAGTTAAAAGTTCTTGAGGCTAGTGCTGCAATGCACCAAGGTTATAGTTGCCTTTGGTAATAGTGGGGTGCTACGTTTCCTCCTTATTCTTGCTTTGTTAGCACTACAGGCCTTGGTGGTACTGTGGTTACTATGGGCAATCACAACTGTGTTAATTTGGAAGCTGCTCTAGTGCATGTGTTCTCCATGGCCGTCCTGCGTCTACTTCTAAGTGCTGCTGGGCATGAAGTCAGAAGTGGATTCCTTGCTCACTTGCTGTCAGCATCACCATTGCCTTACTGCATTAAAGAAGGGTGGAGCACATTTGTTTCCAGTCATTCCCTTCAGCCTCAATTCACCTGCCAGCCAAGATATTTTTAAGCACAGGTTGCACTCTCTAATGAGAATGTTCTGCCCCTGTTGAAATGTAGCCTGATCAACAGGTACCAGGCATAGAGGAAGGCCATTTGTATAATTCTATCTCATTTCATTCTGTATTTCTCCTTAGCCCTTGCTGCATTTAGACTGGGCAATTTGACAGATGCTAAACTTGCTATTGGAAATATCCATCCTGGGTCAGGCCATCATGCCCATCCCATATTAAGGAGAGTGACTAGGGATGCTTATTAATAGATAAACTGCCATTCTTGTTAGTGTGACATAATAGCAGTTTATGCTAGGGTAATATTATTAATTAGCTTATTTTGTGCCACCTTAAGGATCAGTGAATAATTTCACCTCAGCTGTGAGAAAGAGCCCTAAATGTTGCTTCTGTACTAGCAATAATCTTGACTTTCTTTCCTATTTATTAGGAATTAATATTTGGGGCTGTTATTTAATTTTTTTCTTAACTTTTGTACTGTTGGTTTTTTATTGTTGTTTGCCGCCCTGAGTCCTCTGGGAGATAGGGCGGCATATAAGTCCCATAATAATAATAATAATAATAATAATAATAATAATAATAATAATAATAATAATAATAATAATAATAATAATAATAATAATAATAATAATAATAATAATAATAATAATAATAATATAATAATAATAATAATAATAATAATAATAATAATAATAATAATAATAATAATAATATTTTTTTCTTTCTCCATCCCTGTTATACCAGAATTAACTACTGGTACTAGTAACACTGACTTGGAAAAACAAGCTTCAAATGTTGTAGTATTTGGTGCTTCCATTCACCATTGGAGTGAGATAACAGGAATAGTGTTGAAAGAGTAGAAACTAGAAATGAGACTTGCTTACACAACATATGCATCAGTTAAATAATTAAAGTGTGTCATTCTTCAGTTACTTCTCAAATTTAACCACATAGCAAATTCTGGTGTTTTTTTTTAACTACCTGAAACGCTCTTATAGCAAATAAATATGATGAACTTCAGTAGTTTTTGTAAGGACATGCAAACATTACTTTCCTGTCTACTTTATATTAATGGTAGGCATTGTCATTTTATTTTTGCCACTATAGGACTAAGTTGAATATACAATACTAACAATAATTGTATTATTCCTTTTACTGACTATATTGCACCTTAAGAATGCTGTTCAGATTTAAATAAGTGGGAAAGAGTTTCAGATTTGAGGTTTATGCATGGTGATGAATTTCTTACTCCTTATCCATTTGTGTGCACTATTTATGTCGAATTAAATTCATGCAAGAAAAATAACTGTGAAGGTAAGTTCAGAAGTTTTTTTAAAAAATGCCTCCAGCATATTTGATATTCCAGGACTATAAAAATGCTGAAGATTTGTTTGTGTGAGAATAAATAATGATGTATATCATACTATTTTTTTTGCATGTCAACTGAAAGTAAAATAACTTGTATTAACAATTCCTCTTTCTCATAGGGTGGATTATAATCTCAAAAATGGGCTTTTCATCATAGCAAGACAATAAATTTCTACTGAAACTATCTTCTGTCCTTAAGCCTGACACAAGTTATTGAATCTGAATTTTGTGTGCTACCCTACCCAAACCAGTTCATTCTGTAGACCATAATGGGGGAAAACAGAATCACATAGAAATTAGTTCTTTAATCTCAGAGTGTCAGTATTACAGTATAGTGAGTATTCTCAATATGAATACATGAATACATATTTGCATTTATTGCAATGGATTACACAGAAGAATTCAAGAAATTATAATTGGTCATCCTACCTCCATTAATATTCTTTTGATACTGGTATTTTTCATGATGCAAGATTTTTAAGTCAAGATTCCAGTATAATTAGTTATTTCACTCTATGATAACCTGTAATATTTTGGTCTTGTGTTTATTAATGAATTTTAGAGGATATTTTTGGATTTGCTGGAAGTGTATAAAAATATGGGACAATTTAAAACATCAGCATAGAAATTTGATTCTGTAATATAAACACATCTTTATTCAAAGTTTTCCCCCCATATGTATCCAAGACAAATTTTAGCTTGATAGTATTCATATTCATCTGAGAATGTTCTTAGAACTTAGAATGAAAGTTAATTTTTAAGGAGTGCGTTATGAATAAAAGTTATTGAAGCTCATTCATTTTTAAAGTATGAACATTGAGGTAAGGTATGAATATATTACCTTTTTTCTAGGGGGAGTCTAAGAATATTTAGTCACAGTTTTTGCTATTCATATTTTTGTAGATCATTTGTGTGATATTTTATGTATAAATTTGTTAATGTATTGCTGATTTTATCTTGAAGCATTTTATACATTTTAGGTGAAGGAGAATATAGGGATTTCTGTAACTCCGTGAGTATTACCTCCCAATGTTTGAACCTGCCTGCCTGAGCCTGGTGGGATGCGAACCTGCCTGCAATTAGTGCAGGTTCGCATCCCACCAGGCTCAAGGTTGACTCAGCCTTCCATCCTTCCGAGGTAGGTAAAATGAGGACCCAGATTGTTGGGGGCAATTAAGCTGACTTTGTAATAATGCCGCTTGGGGGTGTGTGTGTGTGAAAGCCCTAACAAGCAGGCATATACATAGAATGAAGGCTACTGCTAAGCTTGTAAGCCGCCCTGAGTCTTCGGAGAAGGGCGGGATATAAATGGAATTAAAATAAAAAAAAATAAAATAAAATAAGATGATTTAAGAAAATGTTATGTGCCCATTGGAATTCATATCTAAATAAAATGGGAACAGGAAATATATCTAGATTATGACTGTACTTCAGAACAAATTCACTATATCGGAGGAGCTGCAAGTCTTAGGTGGATTCCCAAAATTGTCCACAATTTGCTGCCAAATTGTAACTTTGACTAAAATTATAACTTTTATACCGCAGAAATAGATAATTGAATATATTGGGAATAAAGCAAATGGAGTTAATATGATTATTTTGTTAAGGGATATAACACATTATATTGAATCAAATTTAGTTTTATTCTGACTTCAGTTACTTTCTTATCTGACATTAGCCATGATTGAAAATGTAGACTTCAGACCCTATTCAAATGCCATATCTGCCTTTCAAACCAAAAGGCCTTTGTTCCTTTTCAATTTTTTTAAAAAAAGGATTGCTACTTTTTGAAGCCTTACAAAAGTCATGCCTGCAATTGCTCTTAAGTTATTGTTTGAACAGCATTTCTTCAGTTCTAGACATTATAAATTCAGGGGGGTGGGTGGGGGGGGGAGGAAGAAACATTTCAAATGCCATGCTCTATATGGCCACTTCATGTGTAAATGGCTTTATCTTTTGGTGGAACATGATCATATCATCCACCAGAATATTGTAATTCCAAGGTAGTCATTTACATAGAGACAGTTCATTTGATAAATACTATACACGTGATAAATCTTGGACACACATTTACTTCCTGATGTAACTCTTTTATATATTAGTCTTGCTTTGCTGTATGTACTATTTGAACTGCTTCTCATAGATCTGCATTTTAGTTGCACATTGGGAGTAAACCCCATTGACCATGTAATGTTCTAGGCTGAAAAGGATAGGATTAAGCTATCCTTTTCTGGTTGATTCCAGAAAAGTTTTGTTTTGATCCCAAAAGATGGCCTGGAGATCTGTAAAGAAGTGAGAATGTACCAGGGATGTAGCCAGCTTGCAGAACATTCAGTGAGGGTTTAATTAAAATTATTAATAAACAAAATTCTCTTTCGTTCTTCAGATGACTGGATCTATTATACCGCTGAAGCCAAAACATTAATCCTCACAAGATGTAAAGAGTAGAAGTGATTGTCTATGATTAGACAACTGCCTGCGAACAGAAAATTTAGTTTCCCTACCTTATTAAGGAAAAGAAACCAAAATATTGTTTCTCTGAGGGCTTGTTTATAACTCTGAAAGTTGGAGTAGAGGAAATATTTTTTTAAAAAATTAACATAGTTTTGTGAAAAGGTACATATAGTATTGGGAGACAGTGTGGTGTAAAGCGTAAGGTATCAAGCTAGAAACTAACACTGTGAATCTTGCTTTGAATTCAAAACCAGCTGGGTAACATTGGGCCAGTCATTTACTTTCAGCCCTAGGAATAAGGCAATGGCAAACTACTCCTGTAAAACCTTGGCAAGAAAACTGCAAAGACTTGTCCAGGCAGTCTCCAAAAATCAGACATAATTGAAGAATTGTTTTTATAGTATTAGCTGGAATGATAATGAAGAGCCAAGTTAAAATATTTTTATTTTTTAAGAAAGTGTATATTGTACTAAACAAATAGCACCCGCTAGGATGAAATTTGTTATCTGCTAGCTTAATACTGTGCAAGTGCTGTTATTTTCTAAAATATACTTTAATATTAATACAGACATTTGACAATATATTGCATTTTTAAAGACCAAAAAAAGAAATAAATTGAGGGAGAACGTGGACATAGAAAGAGCTACGAAACAAAAAAGACTGGAAGACATATTAGAAACTTCACATACACAGCACTATGTCAACAGGTTGGTGATACGTATTTTGTCTCCTATTTGCTCTCAAAATTATATTTAAAAATCACAGTAGATCTATTTAATGACTATGCTGGGCTGCTAAACTAAAGCACCTTAGGAGCATTGGTTCTCTAATACTTAGAGTAAAATAGGTGTAGGGAGTTAATAGATGTGCCTTAATTAACTCAAACCCACATCAAACTTTATTGGAAGCTTGAGGAATTGCTAACTCCAAGAGCAGTCCAAATAACTAATAGTAGGAAAGGATTATTACCTCAGGTATCAGGAATTCAAAAGATTAGTAAGTTTATTTCCTCACTTAAACACCCCCCCCCCTAATTCTCTTCTATAATAGTATGTGGGAAAGGCCTTGGGAGACTGGCTAAGAGATGCTGCCATGGCAATGGTTAGATAAGAGACAGCATGGCCTGCAGCTAGATAGTCAGCGGGACTAGAAGTTCAGAAGACATACGTTCACATGCTTAATTTTAGAAAGAAATTCAGTGCATAATATACAGTAAATACTTTTATCATAGTTCAAAGGAAATAAAAAGATACCATTTTATTTTCAGTATGGAGAAATTATGCTGTTTTACATTTCTGTCATATGTACATTATTTCAGTTGAGCTGGTAAATTTATATTTCTCATCCTAGTAAGGATTCCAGCTGTGATGAACGTAACAGAGTAAATGTATAAAAGTTTTAAGAATTATTACTGCATGGGACAGATTAAACTATTCACTGTCTATTTATTATTAACACTACATGGTAATTTAATTTTAAAACCATTACAGAAGAAATCAACAAAGTAGAATTCCACAATTCCTGACTCATTTTAGCAGAAAGAGAAAAAGTGAAAGTGAAATGCCAGGATATTTTTAAAAAAAGATTACAGAAAAGATAATATGTAAGTGGACTACAGTGAGACCAGAACTCATATGCGTCGCCTCTCCTCAATTTCTTGAGGAAATTGAGGGCATGAGAAAATAATCTGTGTACAAATGTCATGCTGTATAAAAATATGGCCCCAACTCCAAGAAGGGAAGCCACTGTTGATTTAGGTTTAGGATTACACTGACTGCTAACGTTATTCTTGATGCCACCTACTCAAGCAAGTATTCATCAGTATGGATTAAAGATTCAGTATTAGATTCAAGATGAGTTCAAGGTGCATTCACTTCTGCCTGAAAATATTTATATATAACCTACTAATAATATAAACACAGAAAATAAAGTGAAATGAGAAGCAGGAAAGAAGTATGAGAACCAGAACAAACTGGGACACCAAAGACTAGTTTGAAGTAGCGAATTCATATTTAATGTATAGCAAAACGATCATGAAACAAAAAGATCCTCAAGAATATAGTACTTAAAGTGTCTTTTGAATGCTTAAAATGCACACTCATGATGAGAACATATACTTGGTTTTCAGATAATTATTGCAGAAGAAACATTGTTTGGCAAATTTTTTATTTGGCAAATATGCATTTTATAAAAGGTATTCTGAATGGATGCTCATAATTCTTTTCTGTGTATTTAGTTCTTTTCCATAATTAGTTGCAGAAGCCAAGGCAGCCTTACATTTGATCATTTTAAATGTCTTTTACAGAAATTTGACTGAAAATGCAATTTTTATGAATACAAGCCAGCCAAATACTGAATTTGATGGGACAGGACTTCAGAAAGATATGACATATCCAATGAAGGTATTGCAGAATTGCATAAATCCAGATTTGCTCTGTGAACATTGATATTTATAAAAAGATTGCCTTTCATCAGAAACTAATTTCTGCACTAGCAATTTCTAACATATTCTAACCACTGTTTCTCCCCCTATGATTACACTGTGACTTTACTGTGAGTAGATAATGAGATTTCATGAAGATGCAGCCTGGGTAAAGGTTTGCCTACAACTATATATCAGTAGCAATTGCATTTAGACTTATATAGAGCACCAAAATGCTTTACAGCATTCTCTGGGCCAGGGGTAGGCAACCTTGGTTCTTTTATGACTCGTGGACTTCAACTCCAAGAATTCCTGAGCCAGGGTGGCTCAGGAATTCTGGGAGTTGAAATCCACGAGTCATAAAAGAACCAAGGTTGCCTACCCCTGCTCTGGGCATTTTACAATGTCAGCATTTGTCCCTGACAATATGGGTTCTCATTTTACCAACCTCGGAAGGATGGAAGGCTGAGACAACCTTGAGCACCATCAGGATCGAACTCCAGGCTGTGGGCAGAGTTAGCCTGGAGTACTGCATTCTAACCACTGCGCCACCACGCCTCCTATATATTCCCGCTTCAGTCTTTTCCTTCCTTATTAGTCATAACTGCAAATTATACATAAACCTCTATGAAAAACAGGCTGCAGAGAAAAAGGGGATATAAGAACATTATAAAATCAGTTTGTATCAGTATTAGAGAAAAATAATAAAATGGTTTTTTTCCCCCTCAGAATCAGTCAGAAGAAACCAAGTATTCATGCTGTAGCTCTGTCATTTCCACCAATGGTCATAATATGAAGGCTTTAGGTAACTACAAAGGTGCAGGACTGACATAAACACTGGGAACTAATTTTAACCGAGTAACTGTCCCAATCTAAATTGTAATAATTGATGCTAAGCCTTGTGAAAACCCTTATTATTTATAAAAACCAGCATGGCGGTGATGGTTAGAATACAAGGGGATATCTGGGAAGACTGGATTAAAGTCCTTCTCATGTAGCTCATGGAGTGACTTTGGTCAGATCAAAATCTCAAAGTCCAACCTACTAAATTACTCAGTAAAATGACATAAAGGATTAAAAACAATGGAATAGTACAACAAATTACTGAAGAGATTAAATTTAAATGTTTGGTTAAGTTGGGTGAGTTTGGCTGTAAATTTGCATGATGTTGCCTGAGTTCAATTTGGCAGATTAAAGCATAAAGATTTACACACTTATTTTCTTTCCTCAAAGGAAAGTAGAGAGTTATATATTTTTAAGAATGTTTGCATATAGATTGCTTACTTGTGACAGCTAATATAAATAGTGTTGACGAAAGGATCACAAGCTTGGTAATGCCCTGTAAAACTGTGTAACGTAAAATTGCATTACCCAATAACAAATCTGGAAGCAGCTTCTGATATGGAAAAGAAATCAGAATAAATTCTGGAAGAAGATTCTTGGAGGGAGCATCCTATAAATGCAAACCTCTCTTTTCTCTCTGGTTATCAAACTATTAAGTTGTACAAATTAGTAAGGCATTGTTGATCCTACACATTCTTTAGAAAATGTCTTTCATACAGTTTTCCTATTACTTAATAATAGAACAACATATGGAAATGAACAGATCAAAAATTGCAGAGAACAATAAACAAGAGAAACATACAACTTCACAGAACAGATCAGAGCAAAGAATGGAGAGAAAAAAGAAAGGATTCTTGGAATACTTGAAAAGGTACTGCAATTAGTATGTTACTGTAAATTGTTGTATTTCTTGGGGCTGTTGTTTTGGTATATCCCAGGGGTAGGCAACCATGGCTCTTTTATGACTCATGGACTTCAACTCCCAGAATTCCTGAGCCAGCATGGCTCAGCTTGGAAACCTCTCCCTTTCCCCTCAGCATGGCTGGCTCAGGACTTCTGGGAGTTGAAGTCCACGAGTCATAAAAGAGCCAAGGTTGCCTACCCCTGGTATATCCCTTAGAGTAGGCTTGACTAAAAAGGTTTATATGTTCATTCATAAACAAGGAAGTAAATAAAAAAGCATGAAAACATCTTGATTTTATGACAGGAAAATTATAGCAGCTCCAATAAGCTATTTAACTATACCAAGGGTAGTCAACCTTGGCTCTTTTATGACTTGTGGATTTCAACTCCCAGAATTCCTGAGTCAGCATGGCTGGTTCAGGAATTCTGGGTATTGAAGTCCACAAGTCATAAAAGAGCCAAGGTTGATTACCTCTGAACTAGATCATGGATAATAAGATATGTTAACTCGAAAATCCCTTGAGGCTATTAATTTAATGTTACAGGTTTGTGTGTGCATACGATGATCACAATATTTACACAAATACTTAAAAAAAAGAATTTTTCCCCAAAAGCCTTCCCCCTAATCATATTAATAATGCAGTGACAGAATATGTGGAAAGAGCCATGCAGGGGAGGGGAACATATTGTAAAATGGGTATTCAAAGCCTTTCAATCACGGACACATTTTTTAAGACCAACCAAAATAACACAGAGGAGACTGCAAGTTTTCTAAATCTCATTAGTTAACCCAGATGTTTACACCTCCAAATCAATCCCAAGATGGAGGTTATGGATGGTATATTGAATTTGTGCTAAATATTATTAATGGATTATATTTAATCTTTTGTTAGAATATTTTTCAACATCCACTTCTCTAGACCAGCGGTCTCCAACTTATCTGGGACCAGGGACTGGTTTCATGGAAGACAAGGGTTTCCGTGGTCCTGGGTGGGGGGGAGGGAAACCTAGATCCCATACATTGAAGATGTTCACTTGCTTGCCCACCTCTTCCTTGTCCTGGGCTCTAACTAGCCATGGACCAATACTGAACCGTGGCCTGGGGGTTGGGGCCCCTGCTACAGAGGACGTTTTTAACAAGCATTGAGGAGTTCATAACATGAATAGATTGTAAATTCCTCTCCTCTACTAGGAACATAAAATGTAGCGTTGATTTAATAGTTATGTGATAGACAAGATTCTATCTGTACATTAGTGCAATAATCTTTATGTGAAGATTGCAAGTTAATGTGATTACAGAAGTTTTACAAGGAAAGTTGTACAAAGAAAAGATAGTACAAATATTCTTGTATGCAGTAGAACAGGCTGCCTTCTTGGAAATCTTTGTTTTTAAATGTTGTTGATGTTCTGTGTTGAGCAATGCTCTAAGTGCAGGGTTTTTTTTGTCCCCTATCAGTGCTCTCTTTCCACAGTTCCCTCAACAAAATTTTAGTGGCAGTGATCAAGCTTCGTGAGTCCCTTGTGTAACTGCAAAGATAAGAGACGTCTCTTCAAGAAATATAGAAATTCAAAAGAAAGGAGCTTGCTGTTCGACTTAGTACAGTTATTTTTTAAAAAAATTAAGATGCTTTAGGATCTGATATGCGCATATTGTTTATATTATTATTTTACCTTTAAATATTTAACATAAAATCAATTAAAAAAATAAACATTCAAGTCCGGAGTTGCTCATGTTTAAGGACTTCTTGTTGAATTTTCATTGGTATAAACATACTTAAAGTAACTAAGTATTGTCTGAATAATATTTTTTAATATTCACTATTAAAAGTTAAACTACATTGTTACAGGACTGCTAGTATTACCATAGGTCATTGATATTACTCCATCTATATGGAGATAAATATAGTACATACATATCCATAACACTCATATCTTTAGGGATAGGTAACTTGATGCAAAGCATAGAAAAGAAGTAAGACATGGTAAGCCAAAGGATGACAAAAAGAAAAGAAATTTGATTTACCTAAAACCATTTACTGTGCATCTCCATCCGTTTCTGTCGTTAGAAAGCATTCAGGCTTTCACTACCTCACAGAATATGGCATGAGAAGTGGTCCTTCATTAGTTCAAGGACTATAATATCAGACATTTATATATAAATATGTCATGAATGGCAAATGGAAAAATCACCATGATATTCCATTACGTATACATTCATTAAATAAAAAAAAACTTTGCTGCAAAACAGAGGTATCTTTTTCTTCATTTAATTTTGCTTATTTATTTGGCAGCATTTTTCATTAGCCAGAACACAAGTGTTTGGTTTTATACAGGGGACTCAAAATCACAGCCATTCACGTTACCTTCAATGGCCACCACAATAATTAGGAAAGAGGAAGTTCCAGTGTATGTGTGAATGTGTCTTTTGGCTACACCTATCTGAAAGAGTGGCTTAATTCAGGGCTAGGAGTACAGCTGCTCCCTGCAAGCTCTGCCTGGCCAGTTTCTTGTCAATGTAAAAGAGACTTCTTAATAATTGGCCTTAATGAGAGGATTGAGTGCTACTTCTTGCAGGCACTCCTATTCTTTGGACCTGGTAATGAGCTAGTGTTCTCCTTTCTCCTAGTCTCTGTGTGTCTGTCCCCACAGAATGCTCTCCACTCACTGAAATGGGCAGGAGCAATTCTGCCTTTTTTGGGGGGGGGCATACTCCTTCTTAGCAAAGGGAGATGTCCTTACTCTTTTATTCGGTTTATTTATTCTTCTTATACTTTTATTACTCTAATATTGTTGTGGAACACAAAAATTACTTGGAGGGCTGGGCACAAGATGTGATTTTGAAATCCCGGATCTCTGAGACTTTCATTTCTGAAAAGCATTGTCTGTGATTGTTTCCAAACTAAGCATTAGTAGATGGAAAGCTACGTAAAGTTTGTGTGTGTGTTATGCTTCATTGGTCATGCAGTGGTCTTTTGAGTCTAGTGTATAGATAAGAGTCATGGGCCAACTAACCCCCAAGTTCTAAAATTAAACATGGAATGTCTTACCATTTACATACATACCAGTGACCCACACAGCCTTTAAGCTCCTGCTTCATTCCTTAACTCAATATTTCTCAAGCTTGGCAATTTTAAGATGCATGGACCAACTTCTGGGAACTGAACTCCACACATCTCAAAATTGCCAAGGCTGAGAAACACTGTACAAACTCATAACATGGTAATACAAAAAGGAACCATAAAAGGGATATAATAGCCACACTTTTGTATGATTGCTCAACCTCTGACCTGTTTTGATAGTGAGAGAGAAGAATTAGTTGTGCATTAACTCTTTTGCGGGAGGGGCTCATACAACCACTGACAATTGCTAATTATACAGATCATTGTTCTCAATATTTTTTTATTCTTATAACACTGAATTACTCTATCTTCCTACCACTTTTAAAATACCACTTTTATTCTGTTTCTCTGTAGATGAGAGCTTCTAGGCCACTGCAAATCTGGTTCTTCACAGATGCTTTCTAATTGTCTTTACTTAAAAAAATTAGCTATAAATACCATGTTCACCATGGCTAAAATGATAATTTAATGATATAAATTAATAGGCAGGTTGTCCAGTAGAGAAGACTCCAATCTTTTTCTTAAGATAGAGATTTCTCCAATAATAATAATAACAACAACAATAATAAAAATGTGCCACACTCACTATCAAACAAGGAAAAATAGTGACAACTGAAGGAGTCAAGATGCCCCACAAAAATAACATTAAGAGTCTTGCTGAGGATGATTACTACAAATATCTGGGTATCCTTCAAGCTGAAATCAAGAAAAAGATTAGAGGTGAATACATCAAGAGAGCAAAAAAAGATCTTAAAATCCAAACTCAATGGAGGAAATATCATCAAGGCAATCAACACCTAGGCAATTCCAGTCATTAGATACACAGCTGGGATAATGGACTGGACTCAAGCAGAACTAAAAGCGATGGGTAGGAAGACCAGAAAAATAATGACAATGAATCACGCCCTTCATCCATGCAGTGACATTGAAAGACTCTACCTACCAAGGCAAATAGGTAGACGTGGAATGTTACAAGTACATCAGATGGTTGAAGAAGAAAAATGGCTTTGGAAGAATATCTGAAGGACAATGATAAAGATGCACTAAAGTTACTATATCAGGAAGGCTTACTGACTACTGGTAAGCTGCTGCAAAAAGATTGCACACTCTGACTACAAGCAGCGGCATGACAAAGTAGCAACAATGGTGCATTGGAAGATTTGCAAGAAATTTTTGCCTGCAAGCAAGAACTGGTGGGACCATAAAATAGAGAAAGTCATAGAAAATAAAAACTTTAAATTGCTCTGGGACTTTAGAAGTCAAACAGACAGGCACCTGCCACATAACGCCGCAGACTTAACAATTGTCAATAAGAAGGACAAAAAAGTTTGGATAGTGGACATGGCAGTGCCTAGAGACAGCAGAATAAAAGAGAAAGAACTGGAGAAGATAATACCAAAGACCTACAAACAGAAATAGAATGACTCTGGCAAAGGCAAGCAAGGGTAGTACCAATAATAATAGGTGCCTTGGGTGCAATTCTGAAACAACTGGAGCACGACCATTGGCATTGAGAAATTTGCCATCAGTCAATTGCAAAAGGCAGCCTTACTGGGAACAGCTTCCATCCTGCAATGGTATCTGTAACACCATCAAACATCCACATCTGCCTATCCCCAGGTCCTTGGTAAGGACTCGGTAGGTAGACAAAAAATGCCAAACCCAGTCTGAACATCTAGCTGACTATGTGATGGATAATAATAATAATAATAATAATAATAATAATAATAATAATAATAATAATATCATCATCATCATCATCATCATCATCTGCAGTGCAGTCTTCATTTCAGTAGCGTGCTTGAAAAAAAATAAAAAATAGCCTTTTCTGCTACTTTGTACAGCACATTTAGTTCTTTTCCTATGAGAAGTTCTCTGTTGCTCTCTACTGACTCAGGTTATCCATTTACAAAGAACATCAGTATCATAACATCCTGGGAGTAGGAATAATAAGGCACTTCGTATTCTTTTCCTGGAAAAATCTACTAAATGGGCAAGTGTAGATCTTTGAAGAAAATGCTTCGCCTGAATGAATAATGACACAGCAAGTTCAATATTTTGTGAGTTCTAGTCAGGAGTTAGGCATAAAAGACGACTGGGTGACTTTGGGTCAGTCACTCTCTCTCAGCCCAACCCACCTCACAGGGTTGTAGTTATGGGGAAAATAGGAGGAGGAAAGAGTATTGGGTATGATACCACCTGGAGTTATTTAAAAATAAATATCAATGCTATGAGATAAATAAATACATTTTGGCGAAGCTGTATATTTTATAGCATACACAGAATTCCAATCTGGAGCTGTAGTTGTTGTGATGCAGAATTGAATGCTTAACCCTTAGTTCTTGCAGAAGTCTAAGTTATAATTTTGATAATCTCACCCCCCCAATTCATCCAATTAGACATTACAGAACTTATACCTTTACTTTCTATTCCATGCTGCCTTTAAATGTGGATTCAGCACTTCAGTATTTCTTTCCTGCTGCCTGTCTTGAGTTACATTAGTGAGAATGGAAAATTAGAAAGCAAGAAAGTAAAGAGATTTAAAATCAAGAAAGGAGGTCTGTGTATGGGGGGTATACACACACATACACACACACTTTTATGGACTCTTTCATACTACTTGCAAATTGTGTTACCTATCCTAAGAAGAACTGCTAGGAATTCTAAATGTCCCAGTATTATTTGTATATACTATAGATGCACATTAAAAAAAAGAAATTCATTCAGGGATGAGATATTGCAGTTTATGAGCTTTAATTCCGCTGGGCTAATTTCCTCTTCTCTATCTAGTGTTAATGAGGGTTGGACAGAAAGATGCAAGCAAGAAAAGCAAATCTATTTAAACAGGCTGCTTAATGTGCCTTGCAGCAAATTACCCTGTGAATTGCTACTCTTCACAGCTTTGATACCAAGCAATCTCTGACTTCAGTTGGAGCTTTGGCAGATAAGACATTAATAAGTCTCAGAATAACCTTGGTTAATCAAATGAGTTGCTGACGCTTCTTTCCTGCCCCAAGACAACACCAATACGTTTGGTGTCAAAGGTTCACTATAAAGAGTGGAAGCTGGCAGCTAAAGCTTCCTTTTTTGTCAAGCCCAGAACCTGTGGCAGATCTGTGTACGAGAACGATCCAGCCATGGTAAAACTTCAGCTGCCAAATCCTGGTCTGGATTTGAGAATACCTTCTCACAAGGAACTAGAAACGATAGAGGCCACAGAAGCAGACTCAAGACCCAAATGGGACAATAAAGCACAATACATGCTCACCTGTATCGGGTTTTGTGTAGGCTTGGGCAATGTATGGCGCTTCCCCTATCTCTGCCAGAGCCACGGAGGAGGTATGTTTGTGATCCCTTCAATCCTCAAAATTAACATTGATTTGATGGAAACTACTTATATGGTAATAATATATTTTTCACCATATATCACTGTGATATCACAACAGCAAAAAGAAGAAAAAGTCAGAGTTTAAGGGAACATTATCTTGTTTCTTGGGAGATTGAGAGACCCAGTTGTAGGAGTTCTCTGAGACTGGCTTTCCATTTGAACTTATCTCATTAACTGCCTGTGAGGCATCTTCACTGCTATGATCTTGGAGAAGAGAGAGATATGCAAAAGATGGTTTTGTATCATTTTATTTACTGAGAATGAAGTCTGCTAAATTCAGTGCATGGGGTTTTATTAGTGACTTTAACATAGAAAGATCCATTCTAGGAATTCTTAGAAAATCAAGAATGTCAGCCAAAACTTTCTTCCAATTTCTCTCTCTCTTCCTTCCCCCTCTTTCATTCATGTCTATAAATGGGCAAAAATGTTACTTTGTTACCTGCAAACATGAGAAAATAAAAATTGCTCTGTGAAATTTGTTCATTGTGAAAAATTAAGTTGTTTGTTTTCACCAACAATTGTAGGCATGTCTTTCATCTATCCCTCTGGCGTGACATCTTTACGTAATTCGAAAAAGCTTTTATGATCAGTTCCAACATCTTGGGATGAGAGATAACTTTTATAATCTCTTTATAATCTCATTTATAATATTTTAAGACCGATAAATTGAGCAAATGAATCTCCTTCTGTACTTCATGAAAAACACTAATAGCATATCCACATTCTGGAATATTTCTGCTCATTATGTCTGCTTCGTATTTCTTGCCTTTTCAAATCCATTAGTGCTTGGCCAGCTGTTGTGCCCTTTCTTTCCATCTGTTTGCAGTTCAATGTAATGGAGTTGAATATAGTTTACAGATGGCTCCATAACTACAAATTATTACTATCCCCAACAGTGTCAAAGCCCAGTTGATACAGCGATTAAAAGCATTGGATTAGAAACTGAGAGACCATGAGTTTTGGTCTTGTCTAAGGCATGAAGCCAGAGGGAACACTTTCTGCCAGTCACTCTTTTTCAGCCCCCAGAAGAAGGCAGTGGCAAACCACTTCTAAAAAATAGTGCCAAGAAAAATGTACCGTATTTTCCGGCGTATAAGACGACTGGGCGTATAAGACGACCCCCCAACTTTTGAGGTGATTTTCATGGGTTAAAAAGTCGTCTTATACGCCGGAAAATACAGTAAGAGCTTGTCCATGTAGTCACCAGTAGTCAAGATAACTTGAAGGCAGGGAAAACAGCAACCACCGTCTATGGAATCAGATCAGATCTTTTCTTTGAAGAAAACGAGGAGGATGTTAGACTTCCTTCAGATGGCAAACATAACTGTTATAGTAGACTACTACAACTACTCTCAATGTCTACTCTTAATAATAAATGCACTTTCATTTTTGCAGTCAACATTTTTAATGTGTTTTTGTCATTTTTGTTCCATTTGGCTTTCACATTTTGTTCCATCAGAAAAGTACTCAGAAAAGTGGTGAATTATAAATCCAATCAGTCAGTAAAATAATTGCAAGCAGATTAGTACCGATATCAATATAACATGAGTTTTGAGCGTTTATTAACATTGGGGATGAATGCTCACTATATTGCTTCCAAATTATTTTCTGTTTCCAGAAATGGAAAGAATTCTCCTTGCCACTCTTCTCTTCCTTTTCTTGCTAGACTGGAAAGTTGTACATCAGTGGGTTTCCCCAAGTTCAACAGGGGATAGAAATTGGATGCCTGTTTCAGTCTTTTTGGTAGATGGCACAATTTCATAGGAATCAGCCTGGGTATGGCTTAAACCAGAGGTAGGCAACCTTGGCTCTTTTATGACTGGCTCAGGAATTCTGGGAGTTGAGGTCCACGAGTCATAAAAGAGCCAAGGTTGCCTACCCCTGGCTTAAACCATGCAGTTTGGCAAAATTTAAGGGTGGTGGTGGTAGAAAGAGGACCTTGACAGTAACTTAGCTTTTATTTGATAACTCTTGGGGTTGGTTTCGTACAAGTATTTGCTTGTTTCAGTTATGTATATAGAAATTGGCTGCCCCATCAGTGAACCTGTGCGCTGTTATTTCAAACTGTAACCTAGCATTTTGGAAGCTTTCGTTCAGGCATTTTTATTCTATCCATTTAGGCTTTGCAGCCAAGTAACATTAATGGAATATTTTAAAGTGATCTCGTGCTGTAGTTTCTATTTTTAAAAAAAATCGGTTCAGAATAGTTCTGACTGACCAACCTGACATTTGAAGATACAAATAGTCTTGAGTTTTCAGGACTTTCATTCAGTGGACTTTGTATGCAGCAGATAACATTTACTGTGGACTTCATGCCCATTGCGAGCAATTAATATAATTTACGACATTTGCATCATTTTATATTATTTGTATAATTGCATCAATAATGCTTTTATATCAGTTATGCCAATTAACATCATGCAAATTACATACAGGACATTGTACAACGCAAATTATCAGCAAAAAGCCCATAAAACTTTTCCAGAATTTTATAGAAATATTTTAACATTGTTCAAACAAGTCAACTTTATATTCCTTTCTTTTGCTTCTAACCATCTTGACCTTAAATTCATTGAGTTCTGTCATAGTATTGAATCTCCATTCAAACTTATTTTCTCCTATTTCAAAGATTTCTTCAAGGCTTTATAAACCTTCTTTTGTAAATCCAGTGATAAATCCTTGCCCAAGTCTTTTTAACCTCTTGGCTTATCATTTGTATTCCTACTCTGGCTTCCATCTCTGTTTTATAATCCACAATGTCTTTATTTTTCCATATTTACATCAGCTGCAATTTATTTCACCTTTTCATCTTGTCAGTCTTTAACTTGAGAATGAAGGTCCATTCTTTGAGCTTATGGGTTGGTTTCCGAACATTTTGTTACCAGGCTAGGTAACATCTTCAGCGGAGTTTAGGGGATATCATAGTGTTCTTCTGTTTATAATGGCTTTGTGTGTTCAGTAGATCTTGTGATGGGTCAGTAGATCTTGTGAGGGGTCAGGTGTGGGTGACCCAAATCAACTGCACAGCCAATGAGCCAATCAGAGACAGCACCGACCCTCAACCCTCAATAGTTCAATTTTTCCTGATGGTTTGTTTCTAGCAAGGGTGATTGAAAGAATAATATTTGACCCCGCTGCCATCTTGTTTGAATTCTAGATGTAGTTAGTAAGAAAAGTGACATTCTGTTCTATTGCCTCCGTTGTCAAATTTATGGCTTTAAGGACTGATGCACAGATATGTACTCCCAAACAGTGTAAGTGCACTGTTTGGGATTCCTTCTTGATCTTGAGTTGTTCCTGGATTCCCCAATGACAATTGTAGCAAAGACCATGCTTGTGCAACTATATGTTTGTTCCTGAGCTGATTGGATTTCATAACATTTATTCACACCTTGGCCTTTATTGTTATACAATTTACTTGGAGATAACCCTTTTGAGGAGTGTTTGGAAGTTTCAACCTGTACAAAATGGGGGAGTTAAATTGCTCACCAGCACAAGTAGTTATATTATCACTGTTTTAAAAGATCACACTGATTGCCAACTGTTTGGGGGGTTTTTTGCACACAAGTTAAGGTGATGGTAACATTAACTTTTAAAACACTAAAAAGTTCTGACTACCCTTGGAGTATCCCTTTATGAATCTTTTTAGTCGTTAAAATATGCAAGAAATTTTTTAATAAACACTCCCCTGCTTTTAGAGCCCTATTTGTTGGACACATTAGGGAGCACTTTCCCCTACTACACCATCTGGACTTCATCATTGTTAATTATTTTAATACCATTTAAATTATGGTTGTGATGTTTGTATTTTAGATGTTGTATACCTTGCATGTTCATATGAACAGAAAGGCAGGAGACCAATCAAATGAAATATACTGAATAAATACTAAACAGGAGGTCTTGGGGGTTATTTATATCATATTTCAGATACTGATATGAGCACTTAACAAAATCATTTCAGTACCCTAAGCATAAAGGCGATAAATCTGAGATGCAGGTACAACTTGAATCTTATTAACAGTTCAGTAATTCATTTTTAAACCAGTTTAACTTCAGCTCTCCATTTTCTTTCTTCCAAGTTTACTCCATATCAAACTAGTTTTATTTTGTTCATTTTTACGTTCCATAAATTGTTTGTTACTCAGATTTTCTATAGAGAACTGAAAGCAGAAGAAATTCAAAAACTATGCCAAAGAGATACAGTATTATAATAACAAGAGGGAGGGCCAGGAAAGGGATGACTGGAAAGGTGAATCAAGTATTCACTGACCTGTAGTGTCTGATATTATTCATGCTTTTGTCTTTTATTTGACAAAAGTTCCAAAAAAATATTTCAGTTTAGTCTTCTTTTCTGATATAACATGGTTCCTTTTAAAACAGAAACTTCATCTGTATTTTGGCATGATATTGTGCAGTCCTGCGGATTAGATTCTGAAACTGAATTTAAATTCTAAATTAAAAAAAAAATAAAAAATCTGGAAGTACAAATGCTGTACCCATTGGGAAATCATTAAGATAGCCATTCAATCCTGGAAAACAGATTGGGCTTTAATGGGATGCAGATATATACTGCATTCACGCTCCCACATGTTCCAAAGCATCTATTCCAAAACATCTCCCATAGGATCAGAACAGAGATGGGAAATTAATTTTGCCCTTTTCCCTTACTATAGCTTGAAGAAAAAAAAATCAAAGCTAATGTTTGTTGTGAAGAAAAAACAACAACACATTGCCATCGTTGCCATATCCACACTGTCATTCCTTTGTCATTACTAAACCAGATGCTTTCTGGTTAATAGTGCCACCTTGCAGATGAATTAGTAAGCAAGCATAAGCAGGCACATTAATGAAGAAGCTTTGGAATTAGGGTTCAAAATAAAGCCATAGCTGCAAACCATAATGTGTAGTAGGCCACAATTGCTTAGCTCAAGGGCTGGCGGCATAGTACTGCTAGTGTCCCCAAGTTCAACTAATTTTTTTAAACAAACAGTTCCCCGAATCACCAAATGGATTTTATTCAATGTTCTTGATTGAGAATTTGAGGAATATCAAAGTAAATTCTTAAAATGGACATCTTATCATATACATATATATTTGCAATGAAGGCTGCATAACATTGTATCTTGGCAGTAAAGAATATGTGCATGTTCACTGACATTATGGATCACTATTCTCCCCTTTGCTATATATTTTATAGGACAGTATACTTGAAAAGAATATATATTCCCTGAGCATAAAGTTGACTGGAAAAGATAAGATGCGTTATTCAACATAATGCATTGCTGGATTTCACTTCCTATCCTCCCTGCTCCATTAATCTGAAAGGTATTAGATTCAGGAAGAGAAGGAAAACAGAAATCAGTTCTCTGAGGGACGCATACTGTACTAAAAAAAGAAGAGAAAAGCAAAATTCATGTCCTTTTTCTTACATTTCCCAATCCCACTGACCTATTTTTGCCTTTCCCCCCCCGCCCCCGATTTGTTCCACAGCATATTGAGGCCTTTAGGAATAACTCTGAAGGATCCTTTTATTATTTACAATCATGCTTGTAGTAGGCTGCATGCACAGATAATACACCAAATGCTCTTATAAAGTACCATAGTAATTTATTTTCTTTCAAACTAGAGAAGATTCAGAATAGAATTCACCAGAAATGTTTTCCTGTCTTTCATCATTTCTCATGATCAATAAATCCACTCCTCTGCCCACTTTAGGCCAGTTTTATACCAAATATACTCAGTTTGATTATAATTCCACAGGAGCTTTTATGATCCCTTTTCTCATCTTACTGGTCCTGGAAGGCATCCCATTGCTCCATCTTGAATTTGCCATTGGACAGAGACTCAGAAGAGGTAGCGTGGGAGTCTGGAGTTCTATCCATCCGACTCTGAAGGGAGTAGGTAAGTTTTGGAAAATAATTTGACCAAGTAATAAAGATCTTTTAATCCACTCTGGTAGCTCAGCATCACAGGTGCTTCACCAACTGAAAGAACAAGTGAAGTTGAAATTTTAACTGAAACAAGAAATGAACATTAGAAGAATAATTTGATCAATAAGGATTGGCAAAATGCTGAAGTAGAAAAGCTAAACAAAGTTATATTGTATTACAAATGTTATATTTGAAGTTTGCTTAATCAGCTGGGTATTGTTTTCTTGCATATTAATGATAAGGTATCCTTATCTGTTAAACATTTCCCCAACATGTTTGGATTTTTTTGTAACTGGAAAAAGTCCACAGGATGAAATAATAATGAAGTCTCCATGACTGTTGAAGTTCTAGCTACTGCTCTGTTTTTCAAAATAATGGTTTTGACATGGGAAATAATAGATGGAGGGGCAGCTTAAATTATTATAATTTGGAAAATTATTTTCTATATTTAAAGTACAAAAGATTTATTTTTATCTTTGTGGTGAACACTATTTAAAATCCTTTTAATTTACAGCAACAGTGCTTTTCTAGCTATTTGAAATGCTACATTCGAATTACTATTTTAACCAAAAATGATTGCTGAATTATAATACCATGATAATATTTAAAAAATAAACTGTTAGCATTAAAAGTAGAATCTAACCTAAAATTTCCAGCCCATTCACTGAACTATTTTTAACATAATTTTATCTTGATTAGCAATGGACAAGGGCTTATCACCAACCAGTAATTTTTTTTAATGTTCTCTAGAAATAAATGCTCCTAAAACGGTGAATTAAAATAGTTGTATATTTTCCATTTACAGCAGCTCCTCCATGCTAGAATACAGAAAGTGACTATTCAAAGAAAATGCAGTTTTTGATGGGTTAAATTCTACTGCAGTTCCACTTACAACCTATTGCTGTATTAGTATTCCAAGATATATATTCTGAGACTGCAGCCTGTTTTATGCAATCTGATGAAATATTAAGGAAAAAAAATTCCATAGGGTCAGTTTTAGAGCACCAAAGTCTGTAAATACCACTGATTATAATGCTGGAAAATATGCTGTGTCTTTATTACCATGCAAACCCATCAAAAGACACTTGTCTCAGCATCTTTCTAGATAGCATAAATTATTTACTAATTGATTCTATGCAAGGAATGGGGCTGAAGTTCTTATTTTTTAAATTGTACCGAATAAGCTCTGCTTAAAGTTTTTCCTCTCTTCCTATAGGTATAGCAGCAATGTTTGTCTCCTTTCTGGTGGGATTATACTACAACACGATTATTGCCTGGGTGATGTGGTACTTCTTCAACTCCTTTCAAGAGCCACTGCCCTGGAGCGAATGTCCACTTAATGACAACAGAACAGGTACAGGCTATGAACGGGATGCTTATTCCAGCTAAGAAGGCTTCGCTGAGGAAATAATGGGAAAATATAATGTATATTTTATTATTCTCCCCCCCCCCTCCCATAACATTCAAGACTTTTGACCAAATCTTCTGGATTGATTATACTATCCTATGAAAGGCTTGCTATTATCAGTAAAAGTAATAGAAACATCTCATTCTATTGCTGAATCCTTCGCATTATGGTAATTAAATCTGGACTTTGGTATCCAGGTGTGTCTCATCTGGCACAATGAATAAAGGGCCGGGCAGATATTGGTATCTACTTAGTGTGTGTTGGTAATATTTTGGGTAGTGGCTGAAGTTTCTGATAAATAATATTATATATGTTCTGAAAGACATTGCCTTTTTGCAACATTACCCTGAATATATCAAATGAAATCTTTCTGATAAATTTCTACCTGATCTACACTAAGTTGCTGCCTTGCATTTACAAAGCAAAACTGCAGGAAGATGCAAGTGATTGATTGCTATAGCACTGTTTTTTACAATTATATAAATAGCGTAATTGATAAGCTTAGGTATTTTTAAAGCACTGACATTGTGCAATTGACAGTACATAGTGCAGAGTCCTACAGGAGTTATGCCTTTGAAAAGCATTCTGGGGAAAAAATGGGATTTTAAAGTCTCTTCAAATGGTTTATTACAACAATTCATGTTTGCATATTAACAGCACTATGAAAGTCATTTCATCATTGCCTTCATTCCTTTCTGTTCAAAATATGTTGCTTAGGTCATAGAATGCCACACTTCTTTGAAGAGGGACTATTGATTAATGAGTTAATAACAAACTGGCTAATTCTATTTTTAATAAATTGGTTTAAAATATAACAGTGCATGAACTGACAAGGCTTGTGCAATGTAACAGGAAAGTTACCATTTAAGTAAGAGAGAAATACAATTTTCAGATGCTGTCTAATCTCACCTAAAATCATGTGTCTCAGCCTCAGCAACTCAGCAGCTGTATGGACTTCAACCAAATCCATGTGGTTTAAAGGTGCTGACACTGAGATACACAGACCCTCACTGAAACACTGAATCATAGAGAAGGTATGATTTCTTAGTGTGGTTCTTTAATCCCTGTAAATATAGGTTAATAGAATTAATTGAAAGTCACACAAGTTGAATAAAGTAATCTGCTTAAATGCTTTGATAGCTTAAAAAAAATCCAAGGCAGCATTACCGTGTGATTTCTAAGGGGACACTACAAAAAAATGTTAGCATTATTGAGAATATATTTCAGTTGAATACATCCACAAACCTCACAGCCCTTCAGTCCAGAAAATGACCACATAGCACGGTGATCCCCAAATTCTGCCACCATACAGATGGTTGCTGTTTCCAATTGATAGGAATCAAATACAACCAGATTTCTTCACTCAGGCCATGGTTCAACCAGTGCCATCCAAGACATTGTGTTACCTGAAGTAGACTCAAGTAGACTTTGGCAAAAGCTATAACTGATAGCATTTTACAAGTACTAGATTGCTTCATTGTTTGAACAATATGTTCTCTCTTTATCACAATATACTTTCTTTGTTGTGCTACATGAAGCAGCTTGTTTTATTCTGTCATCTTCGGTTGACTGTGAGGCTTAAGGCCATATTAAATGAGGTATATAAAATATGCTAGGATGATTTGGTTATTATTTTACAAGCAGATCCATACAATCATGCACATATATTTTGGAACATAAATGGAAGATGCTCTTCTATGTGCTATAACCTCTTTTTCATAACAGCAAACCTCACCTGAAATTATTTCCTAAAGGCAATGCATCACCAGCGTTTTCCTATTCTTAGGCCTTCTTATGCTTTGGAAGACCTTCAAGGCAGGTATAATTTTAGCAAACTGAGCTTAATACTGGCTCTTGAAATTTATGGGTTCTCCAATATTTTAAGTGTAAAAAAAGTCAATGTTTTTCTTTTAAAACCTATGCGGCCGACTTTGTTCAAATTATTAATTGCTCAGTGGTCTACAGCCCTAATTTTAAATTCAGTTCCTCTGAACATATCTGAATTGATGACTGTTTTCTTTCTACGCCAAACTCATAAGCTGCTGCTTTAAAAAAAAAGGAAAGCCTGGCACAGGTCGTTGAATGTCTTCCTGTTTTCAGGCTTCACAGAGGAATGTGCAAAGAGCTCTCCAGTGGATTATTTTTGGTACAGGAAGACCTTAAACATCACCAGTTCCATTGACGATTCTGGGAGTGTACAATGGTGGCTTTTGCTCTGCTTGGTTTGTGCCTGGGCAGTGCTGTATGTATGCACGATCAGAGGCATTGAAACAACAGGAAAGGTACCTCAGTCTTTTTTGCTTAGACAGGAAAATGCTCTTTATATTTGCTATTCTTACCGGAATTGCTGTTGCAAATGATCCATAACATTTTCTTTGAGAAAAAAACATATTGAACGGCCCCTTCACAACCATTTCCTTGCAGCTTGTGTTTAGAAATTGGAAAACAGCTTAGTTTCAATACTGGGTGGGAGACTTAATGTGGTAGGAATAGAGACCAATTATTGGAGAAAAATAAGTGAGCCAAGGAAGGGCAAGATATTCTCCTCGTTGCCTGCCAGATCTCCACTACATATTTTCCCAGTCTCAGCATTCTCTTACCACATAACATCCGGTTGTGCTCTTAATAAAAACCTGAACGTCACAACAAGGGAGCTGTAAACTGTAGAGACATTGAAGGGCTAGTGAGCTACTTTACATGTGATGTTACTTCAGAAAAAAAATGTCATTTATGGGGGAGTTGCTTCTATGTCCCACCTTCCATGGTAACATCTAGTTAAGTGGAAGGGGAGAAGTTACTTCTAGACACAATTCCTTTCCTATGTGACCTTATTACTATGGTTCTTATTTTACCCCTGTTCTAGAGCTATTGTGATCACCATCGAAAGGACCATGCCTCTTGTATCTTGCAACCTGAAATTATCGGGAGGCCTGTGAATAGTATTTTGTGATGTAGATATTACAATTCTCAGTTGTACATATTCTTCCTCAGGCAGTATATGTGACTTCAACCCTTCCATATGTTGTCCTCACCATTTTCCTGATCCGTGGCTTGACTCTGAAAGGAGCTACCAATGGTATTGTTTTTCTTTTTACACCAGAAGTAAGTATTATTTTTGTGTTTCAAGAAAATAAAAATGTTATTAAATTAACATCAGAAGAGTTGTGATCATTCTAATTCTAATACAGTTTGCACTGTTTTTCTTATTATTACCAGTCCTTTAAATAAGAGAAATATTGTTGGTCATTGTTCCCTGGTTTAATGTATTACTGGGGCATTTGCATGTTGAAGGAACATCTTTCCTCACTTATGAAGATTGGATCTTCATTTGTGAAGCTTTTGCTTTGGCAAACTTGAGACAATTTTTATAAAAGGCAGTTCAGAGTTGGAATGCTTTTGCATCTGACCTAAGAAAATTGATGAATAGAACATGATTAATTATTTTGTGATGCTAAGCCCAGCTTGTCTTTCTGAGTCAAATTGCACTGAAATTAGAAAAAAAAACCTACAAAGATGACGTTATTTCGATTCTTGCAAGAAATTCTATACTGTAAGTCATACAGTTTATGAGTTCTTTTCAAGTTCTAACAGGAAATAGCCATTTGTTGGAATGTGCATGCTATTATTATTTTATTCTTTTCTCTCGCATGTGTGAGAGAGAAAGAATCAGGGTTGTACAAAGTACCAGGATTTCACACTGCCAAACTTACATTTCAATAGTAAGTCACAGGAACTTTTAAAAAGAGTTGACAGCAGACAGTCTCCTATGGGTTTCTCATTCTCATTCCTACCTTAAACCTTCTTTCCTCTCTAAAACAATCTAGAACCCTAATTTCAATGTTGCCTCTTCAAGTGATATCCTGTCATCACCAGATAAATGCCTGCAACCCTCAAGAATTATTAATTGTGGCCCATCCCATCAAATTGTGTCCATCTGATATAAATGCACATTAAATCAAGAAATGGAATGTTTCCAGGAAAGTATTTGCCCACAGATGAGTCTAGTACCCAGGGCTCCTAATAATGTCCATGTTTTTATAAACACAAGAGAGTTGTCACCTTAGTAGAAATAAACATGAGTTGCATGTAATTATTTCAAATTCTGCCATATCTAGCTTTAAAAAAAACGAGGAAATTTAAAGACGTGAGAACAGCCCTTTTCTCTATCCTTGGAGGACCACATTGACAGAAATGGGTGGAAATGGTGAACACTCTCATTTTTAAAGGGAAAGTTTATATTGGCCAACTTTGGCTTAACCAACTATGCGGAAATGCTTTCCTTTATCTGTCTGTCCAAACTATGCCGCTTATCCGATATTGACAGATTGTAGATAGATTGGTACTCAACAATCATCTCCTTGTTCTTGAGCCATGATCCAGGTTACATCTTGCACCCACCCTCCACAGGAATAAGATGGTCTTAATGCGGGGAGGGTGAAGGATTCCCCTTCCACAAATTCTTGTAAATGAATAAATTGCGCACTCAAGGGCATTGTTTCCATACAATGTGCTTTTATGTACAGATGTCATGTGGCTTAAGTTTTAAAACTTTTTTTTCTCCTTCTTCTTCCTCCTCAGGTGGCTGAATTGGCGAACCCCGTCACCTGGTTAGATGCTGGAGCCCAAGTGTTCTATTCTTTTTCCCTTGCCTTTGGAGGCCTCATCTCATTCTCTAGTTATAATTCAGTCCAGTGAGTTGCTTATTATGCAAAATGGGATAATTCTTGGATTAGGGATATAATTTGAAATAATAGTTTTGGTGAGACAAACAAGGCTCCCAATCTTATTCATCATATGATGGCTGCTGACCCAGACCAAGAAATTATTTAGAACATCCCTAGAGTTTCCAACGTGGCTGTTTAGAAGAAATCCCAAAAGAGTAGATGAACTCAACAATGTTCTCCTGTGGAGATACTTTAGCAACTGGGGTTTGAGACTGTTTGCCCTGATCTGTATACATATATGCTCATTTTTTACTTTATTTACACATATTTGTCAAATCCTTTTTAAAAGCTATCTGTATTTGCTGTTGTTGTTTTGCCCTCTAACAGCCAATTCTACCCTTTTTGTGAATAAAAACAAATGGAAAGAACTCAGAAAGCTTTTCTTTCTTTCTTTCTTTCTTTCTTTCTTTCTTTCTTTCTTTCTTTCTTTCTTTCTTTCTTTCTTTCTTTCTTTTTCTTTCTTTCTTTCTTTCTTTCTTTTTCTTTCTTTCTTTCTTTCTTTCTTTCTTTCTTTCTTTCTTTCTTTCCTTCCTTCCTTCCTTCCTTCCTTCCTTCCTTCCTTCCTTCCTTCCTTCCTTCCTTCCTTTCTGCCTTTCTTTCATGTCTACTCCAAATCTATATGACATTTTCTTGACTCAGCCCTCAGCTTTGCCTGAACAATTTCCATTTTTATTTTTTTTTCTTGGCTTGAAAAAAATAGTTTTTATTCTGACCCATTTATCAGTTCCTTCAATAGACTGGACATCTTCAAAAGCTGCTTTGTTTATGCAGGACTGTTCTGTTAAATTCAACAAGTTCATGCTTTCCCACCCCTATTTCCTTCCAATTTGCTCTCCAGATTTGTAAGTTCCCCATTCCTTTCTGTCCTCCAGTAATTAACTGCCATGCTGGTAAGAAATAAAGCATGAAATTGGTCCTTTTCCTGCTTGGTAGTAATTTTAAAATAAAATAAAATAAAATAAAATAAAATTAGCTAATCAGAATGCTAATAATCACACCTGCAGATTATACTGAAAGCAGTTTCTATATAAACTGTTACAGAAAAGGTTGAATAATGGCTGGACAGCTTTGTGTAGAAAGAGGTACTTCTATTTATGTTTGTGTGTGACAGAAAAAAAAGTCAGAATGGCTAAGTTTACTCAGCACGCCAAGAGAAAAAAAACACCACCTTATGGTTTATGCAGCATGTGAACTGATATATGGATATTTTTTGTATTAACAAGACCAACTTGAGGTTGTCAGAACTGATTAATATTTCTGTGATAATGATATCATACAGAAGTATTATCACAGAAGTCTTAATATAGCATTGGGAATATATCAAAAGTCCTATGTCTGTGCATGCAGATCTCAAATAGTGTTATCCTCCCTGCATTTTATTGTCTGAATAACTGTCAGATACATAAGACTGAGAAATGCAGAGTACCTCATACCTGAATGGAGATCTAAAATTCGATTTCCTGGGTACAAGACTAACATCCTTCTTTAAGAGGTGGGTCTTCATGTTGGAGGGGATTTATAGATTAATATCACATTCCACCTCCCTCTCTGATCATCCTATTCCCTCCCTTCCCATCTTTTAACTATCATATTTTGTATGGTATCTTAAAGTTTTGTAGCATTCTGTTTATATAGTTTTATTTTTTAATATTGTAAGCTGACTAGATAGATAGATAGATAGATAGATAGATAGATAGATAGATAGATAGATAGATACTAACACTTGGAGACTATTATGAAAAGTCAGCTGCCTTCCTTGTTTTTGTTTATAGCAATAATTGTGAGAAGGATGCTGTGATCATTTCTATGATAAATGGCTTCACATCCATTTATGCAGCCACAGTCATATATTCAATCATTGGATTCAGAGCAACAGAAAGATATGATGATTGCTACAGCAGGTGAGTTGTGCTTTATTTCCTAGTTAGTATATTATTACTGATTGAAAGAGGGTTGTTAGTCTAACATAAACTCCAACTACAGCAACAATTAACAATACAGGTGATGTGGAATGGATGATGAAATGGGATGGGGGCTAGCAACGGACATCAAAACTTACGGAATATTGTTCATGGTTCATATTTATTGATAGAGTAGACCAAATGTGAACTTTTATCCTCAATCTTCCTCAGTATCATAAAAGAAATGGCAATTGGGAATATTTGTTTGACTGTGGCCCTGTTTATAACACTGGAAAAAAAATGTCTATTTTCTTTTATCATTTGCAGAAATATCCTCACTCTGACAAATGCATTTGATTTGCCTGATGGTAACATAACTGAGAACAATTTTGTAGAGATGCAAGATTGGTATAACACGACACAAAAAGAAATCTTTTCAACCCTGAAGTTTGAAACTTGTGACTTGGATGCATTTTTAAGTGATGTAAGATGATCATATAGGGCATATACATTTGCTGGGTTAGAACGATAGGAAGGACTAATGTCACTTAAAACTGCATTTTTGAACATTGAATGTATGAGAAATTTGGGGTTTTTAAACATCATTTACTGGTTATTTTTTTTAATCTAATGCTTAGAATTTTCAGATTATGTTTTCTGTGAATTATGTTTCATCTTTGTCTATCTCTTTCTTATTCAGCAATTTAGCAATTGGTAAACTATGCATTTAGCATGGCTAATACTGATCTAGATAATGCAGACAATGATGTAAATGGGCCTTGTGTGTTCTAAAGATAGAAAGGAAGGATTTAGGTCAAAATAATAAACAGAGCAAACTGGTTTTTCATTTTAGCTAACCTTTGTTAAATGGGGATTAGACTTGAATTAACAAGATTAATTGTGGTTTCCATCTACTGCCCAGCTGTGTAAAAAAGATGGAATATTAAATCTGATTTTTTTTATTTATACACTGCCAAACAATTTATAACCTTAATAGAACAATGGGACAGCTAAGGAGGGAAAGAGCCAAGCCAGTAAATAATAATCTAGACAAGCAGATTAGGATGATAATGTTGTTTGTTTATTTTAACTATTTACAATCCCTTCCGCATAAAGAGGAAGAAGATTATATAGATTTAAATATGGACTAATTTAATATATTTGAAAGATCAATAGATATATCAGACGAATAAATAGATTTGAAAATGAGTGCAGTAATAGCCTAATATTTTATATATCTTCTTTCTCTGATTTGAAAACTATGTAGGGAGTTGAAGGAACTGGTTTAGCATTTATTGTCTTCACGGAAGCCATCACCAAGATGCCCATCTCTCCACTCTGGTCAATCCTCTTTTTTATCATGTTGTTCTGCTTGGGTTTATCATCTATGTTTGGGAATATGGAAGGTGTGCTGGTCCCCCTGCAAGATCTCAGAGTTATACCTAAAAAATGGCCTAAAGAAGTTATTACAGGTAAGCTGAAAATGGTTATATCACCAGAGACAGAGGTGATAGCTTGTCCTGGTTGCAACCTGGGTAGATTGCAGGTATATGGACTTTTTAAAAGAGACCTGAAGTTTAGCTTTATCATGAATAATTAATCATGGTTTTAAAGATAAGATGGTAATTGCACAGTCAGTTTGACACTTGCTCAGAAACTTAATAGAGCAGTAGATTGAGAAAAGAGAAATCAAATATACCACTAGCTGCTGAATGCCGCTGATGGACGATGCTGAAGAGTGTTTGTAGCACTGAACATAGCTCACTTTTAAGCTGGATCATTCTGTCTGAGGGGTAAGTGGTTGAATTCAGAAAGCAGCAATCTTTCAATCTGATGACTATTCCTTGATTTTATGCCTACTCCTAGGGACAAGGTGGTTGAATTTGAAGAGCAGCCTGGGCTAGGAAATAATGTGGTTCAACACTGATTAAAAGGACTTGTTTGATATGCCTATTATCCCCTTGCTTGAAACATGGAGTGAAATTCATGTCTCAAGAAGATTCATGTATTGACAAGATTTCTTAATCCTTCTGTTTTTTGTTTATTTATTTACAGGCCTGATTTGTTTCGGATCTTTCTTGATTGCCATTATTTTTGTGCTGAGATCTGGTAACTATTGGTTGGCTCTTTTTGATAGCTTTGCTGGATCCATCCCCTTGTTGATAATAGCCTTTTGTGAGATGTTTTCAGTTGTCTACATATATGGGATAGACAGGTAAGACAAAGTACATAAAGCATCTTTTTATTAGGCAGTCAATAACTGGGAAGTTTCACAACAAGCTTAAACAAACCACCTTTTTCCCATCCTTAAAAAAGAAAAGAAAAGCAGTGATTTAAAAATTTAAGAGAATTTATGTGCACTATTTTTAATCTTAAAAAAAAACTACCAATGTACGCTGTACTGTTTAAAGTTTATTTTACTTATAACCTTTGAAAAAGTTAAATTTCCATACATGGAATTTTTTTTTCTTTCCACATGTGTATATAAATATATAAAGTTAATTTGGTTTCTCAATAGTAGTAACCCAACCTATCGCTTTAAGTTTCCTTTTAGTTAGGACCTGGATATACCTGTTATCATCTCTACCAATTTTTATCATTTCGTAACCCAAGAGATTTGGTGGGTTTCCAATTTCTCAAAATGACCTGCCTTTGACTAAGTGCTGAACAAACAGATACAGAACTAGATTTTGCTACAGTCACTGAGCATCATCCGAGTGTGTAAACAGCTTCTGTTGAAAACCACTTCACTTCATGCGACATGAGCAGGTTCTTTTTATTGTGATGGCCCATTAACACATGCTAGGTATCCGCTTATTAGACTTCATGTACCATGTGGCTCTCAGACTCATATTTTTCCATTCTCTTTTCATTACCAGATTTAATGATGACATTAAGTTCATGATTGGGCACAAACCCAATATTTTCTGGCAAGCCACTTGGAGAGTTATCAGCCCCATCATCATGTTAGTTATCTTCTTCTTTTACTTTGTGGTGAAAGTGAGTGAAAATTTAGAATACATCACCTGGGATCCCAGTTATGTAAGTATATATGTTCAAGGAAACATTTTTCAAATTGCATCCAATATTAAAAGCTTGTCATTTTTCATGTTTTACTATTTGCTGGAGATTTTTGCAAAGAAAAATAAGCAAAAAAATAAAAAAAATATTTATCCCCAAGGAAATGAATTAGCTGTTTTAATATGACTAGTTGCTAGTTGCAAGCAAAAAGTCTGATGCTTTTACTTTTATTGAAGCATGTCTCCACTGCAAGAAAACTCAGTTGCCTTTGTAGGACACCACAGAATCATTATAGGAAATTTTTAAAAAATTGTCTGGAATAATATAGGTAACAATAGTTTTGGGAGGTTAAAAATGGAAGAAATGGGCAAAAATCTCTGTCTCAATTATAAAAAAGCGTGACTTGCATGCAAAAGGTCCCAGGTTCAATATCTGGTTTCCTCAATCAAAAGTTTGTGGGAAAAGAACTTTTTCTAAAATTGGAATTGTGTTGCCAGCCAGGCAGCCAATAACTGAGCAGGATAGATCAAAGTACAGGTTTCTGCCTATGGCTGATCCAAACTGAAGAATAATTGAGCAGAGTTTGAGAAATTTGGATGTATGCTTTGAATAGTGCTGATGGTGAAATTCCAGGTTTTCCCTACTCTGCTACATGCTTCTGTATAAGGACATGTCTTTTCAACCAAGGATCAGCAAATTTACAAAAATATATTCCTCCATAAAACTGTAGTTATACTTGGAAGTTTCTTTGATATTTCTATTCCTTCCTGTGTGTTGTTTGCCAACAGATAGGGTCATATAATGTTTTAAGTATGAAAGAATAAACTTAACAAAGAACTAATCCTTTCTATTTGAGTAATGATTCAGAGGGGCAAAATATAACTCTTACAGAGATCATTGAAAAAATACATGAGTGCAAATGTTTAGCGTGGTCATACTCAGTGGATATATTAGAAATTCTCTTAAAAATCAATTTCACATTAATTTCTGTGCAACTGCTGTTTCCCAGTTCAAGTTGCAATCATCTGCTGGACCTAAAAATAATAAATGTACGTGTAAAAACTGGTTCTTAATCCAATAACTGATCATTTGTCTCCAACCTTTGAACTTCAATTATAGGCATCCTAATTTTCAGTCTGAGTGAACATTAGATCCATGACTATGGGTAATGTGAATGGGCCCTGGAGAATTTTGTTTGCACTATATCTACTATGTAGTTCTCTGTATATATTCTCTCCTTCGTCCCATATGGAATTTGCATCAAGAATTTTTCGAAAACTTTTGAAGATGCTGTTATTAATTCTTCTTTGGTTAAAAAAGAGATCTTTCTGATAGGCATTGAAGTTTTTAATGTTTGGATAATGGCCTCATAGTGTGTTTTCCAAGTTCCCAAGGAATCGTAAACTATTCCCAAATCTTGAAATGTCTGGTTATGTTCCATTCTATTTCCTTCAATAATAACATAAGGAATTATTGCCAAGGAATACATCGTTGAGTCAGTGTTTCTAATGTGAATGTATCTAAGATCCTTACTTCTCTGTCTCCCAATTACTCATCTCTTTCTCTTTCTTTTTAATGACAGGAGGACTTCCCAAAATCAAAGTCAATGGCTTATCCTGGCTGGGTTTATGTCATCATTGTAATCCTCGCAGGTGTACCTAGCTTGGTTATTCCTGGCTATGCCATATACAAAGTTATCCGAAATTATTTCAAGGGAGAAGATCCTGGACAGCAAGATTTGGTCAATGCCATATCAGAAATATCAATAAATGGGGAGCTGAAGAATACAGCATAGCTGAGTCTCCAAACATTTGGCATACAAAGACTTTCAGTGAGAGGTGGTAAAAATGTCTCCCTGCTTCGACCAGAGATGTTTCAAAGCCTAAATGGGAACTAATATCTTCTCATTCTGACAGCATTTGCTGTGTTAGAAAATGGTTTATACAGATATCAAAGATGTATCTGAGGTACTGTTTCTCCCCCCCCCCTCTGAGCACCACCATGTTGCACAGATACCAGTTTTATGTTCAGATAATATACTGTATTATTAAACAAATTATAGTTGCAGAAGAAAGTGCTTTATTTATTTATTTGTATGTTTGTTTGTTTGTTTATTTTTAAATTTCTATGCTGCCCATCTCCCCTACAAGGTGACTCTGGGCAGCTTACAAATTAGAGAAACAAACGAGTGCAAAATAGTTAAAATATGAACAGATAAAAACAAACCAACATTAAAATATTATTAAAAACGTCACTAAAAAAACGCACCAAGAGACTGATAGGATAGCGATAAGGTCTTCTTACAGGATCCAATCTGGACTGACCCATTCTGTCAGATACATTCCGGTAGAGACAGGTCCTCTGAGGATGGGCTCCAGCACAAATCCAAAAGCTCAGAAAACTAAACCTTTGGTCCCCGTGGCTGACCGATTGGATCCTGCAACATTTTAAACACGTATATTTTCCTTCATTCATAATGAGGTTTTCTAGCCCCATCAGCCACCCCCAGTGGTGACCGACCCCCTCAGGGCCCCAGGCCAACCAGCAAACCCACATTTTGATATCTTCCGGAAGGCCAAAAGAGAGGGGGCAGTTCTCACGTCTGGTTGTAGAATGTTCCACGGGGATGGGGCCACAGCAGAAAAGGCTGTTCTCCTTGATCCTGCCTGCTTCCTTAGTAGAAGGGATGCATAGCAGGCCCTTTTCTGCTCACACAAGAGGGACAGGCTTGTCTCATTGGGGAGAGATGGCTCCTCAGATACCATGGACTCGTGCCATGTAGATCTTTAAAGGTAGCATCCAATACCTTGAATTGGATCAGGAAGCAAATTGGCAGCCAATTCAGCTTGAGCAGTAAAAGTGTTATAATGTGCAGCCCTAGGAGCCCCCAGAACTGTGAGCGCTGCTGCATTCTGCGCCACCTGTAGCTTTCAAATACTCTTCAAGGATAGCTTCATGTAGAGTGCATTGCAGAAATACAGCTGAGAGATGACTAGGGAATGAGTGATCATGCTCAGGGCCTCAGTATCCAGGTAAGGGTGCAACTGTTGCACAAAGCAAATTGTGCAAATGCCCTCCTAGCCATGACTGCCACCTGCTGTTTCAGCAGGAGTCCAGGAGGACTCCCAAATTATGCACTAGATCTGTCTGGATTAGTGCAACCCCATCCAGAATTAATGATAAACCACTGGATCCAGAGGTCCCTTGTACCCGCAGCCATGCCATCTTGCCTGGGTTCAACTGCAGACTGTTGTCCCCCATCCAGACACTTATGGCCTCCAGGCACTCAAAAAGGGCAGTTACAGCATCCCTTCAATCACCAGAGATGTAGATGTAGAGCAGTTTTCTGTCAGCATATCTCATGCTGTTGGATGATCTCACCTAATGGTTTCATGTAGATGTAAAAAAGAAACGGAGAAAGTACCAAGCCCTGTGGCACCCCACAAAGTGTTGGCTGATGACTGGACCCTTTGTGCCCTATTAACTTGAATTGGGACTGGCCCATCAATGTTTTATTCTTTAAAAAAAAGTGTGAAAAATTCAGAAACAGCTTTGTCTCTTTCAGGGGAAGAAACTGCTGAACAAAGTCTAGTTCAAGATGTGCCCAAGTAAACAAATACAAACATTTATTTAGGGTCTGTGGAGGTAGCCTTCTCTTTGCCTTGCCCATGTTTGAATTTCTTGACTTCCTATGATAAAAACGATTTTTTTGACCACCACGAGTTGGAACCATGATTACAGTACATCTGTAAGATTTCCTGTAGATTTGAAACTATTATTCAAAACAACCAAAAATCTTTGCCCACATTTTAATATAGAATAAGATTATGACATCACACTTTTGATATTTCTGTTGGTTTTTTTTCTGCAACAGACCTACTCTGCCTTAGGTTGTTCTTGCAGCACCTAAAGATATTTCAAATAGGTGAACCTATAACGCGACTATGGTGAACACTATGAAAGGAACAATATGAGATATTTGCTCTGAATTCTGGGGAGAGGGGATTATTTTTTAGCGTATGATGAGAACATGACCAAAAAAAGTAAGCACATACACACAATCCATGTAATTGTATACAAAAGGGGAGGGGGTACAGCAGTGGCCTTATAACTGAATGTCAATTCAGCTATCCAGGTGATTGCCTCTGCATTGCTTCATGCAGATCTTCTAGGGAATCAGAAAATGCATGTCATGGGCAATTTTGCACAACATGTTTAATAGTTTGCATATCAGCACCACAATCTCTACAAGGGGAATCTTTCCATCCCCACTGATACAGGGCAGAGGCACTTCTTCCAGTGTCACACCTAATTCTGTTCAATTTCATCCTGACAGAGCAAGGCAGGTAAAAACCAGTTGGTTTGATAGAGGGATCACTGTATCGTTCTAAGGCCACAGGCATTCTCAGGGCTAAAGTGGGTAGATGTTAAGTGAATAGCTGGAATGGCCTATGAAATTTCAATCTTGTGATGGACTGTGCATTGGAGACAGGGGAAGAAAAAGAGTAAATGCTTTCCATGTAGCTTCCACTGATCTTAGAGACTCAATGTTTCTCTTTTCATTATACAGATTAGGACAGCTGTCTTAGATGGCTGATACTGAAGAGAGACAGTAATTACAATTTTTGGAAGGCAGAACTATATGAGCTGGTATCGAATCTTCTAAACTAGCTTGCACAGCAGACTGGAAGCAACCCATACTGCATTAGATTACAATTCAATTGCCCACAGTTTTTTATTTGTCTGAGTATGTACTGTTTTATGTACTTAGTTTAAGTGGGCTATTGTGGTCTTGTAGCCAAAGAGTTGAATTTTGTAGTGAAGAGATCCAACTCAAAGGTATGACCTTTGACCATTTACTATTTGTTAATAGCCTAATTAGCTTTCAAGGATTTGCAGTGAATCCTAAAATGGGATAATCTTAACCAATGCTCTAAACTATTTGGTGAAAAAGGTGGCTCACTTATTTAATAAACATCAGTAAACAGACATAGCCAGTTGCTACCGTATATTATGTGTGAAAGTACTACACTACTACTACATATCTACTGATGAAACAAAATAACAAAGTGGTATAGATTTGCTATTTTCCATAGATATAGAAACCCTCCATGTGAGAGGCAATCCTGCCAGTCAGGATGTGTGTTCATGCAGAAAAAGCTGTACATTATACCAAAAAATAGCTGTACACAAAATTTCTTCTGGGAAAGAAATGGAGAGCTGAAAATGGCTCTATGAAAAGTGGAACTGATGACCACAGTGCAATGAAGAGCCAAGGAGTCTTTCAACTTTAGAATTTCTAGTTGACACATAGAACGGAGGGAGGGGGGGCTGCCAGGTGTTGCGCTAGACAAAACAGACTTTTTCTCTCAGACTTTCTCTCATGGGAACCAAGGTCATCAGCTGCTCCCGAGACTGCAGGCTGGGTGTTTCATGAAAAGCCCGCCAACAAGCTGTATGGGGAAATGCAGTTGCTTGCATAAGGTAAGGGGTGGGATTTGTTATGCATCTCTTCAGACTTGGTTTCACTTTTGAAGTGCCGATACTTCTTTGAGGACTTGCAAGCCTCGGAGTTCTGCTTTATTTGTCTCTGTCAGAACCTCTACAGAGTCTTCGTAACTCTTCTCCAGATATGGAGAGTGCAGTCTCTGGTGGGTTTTCAGCTGTGGGAGATGAAAGAATAATTATCTTGGTAAAACTGTGGCCAGCACCTTTGAAATGACACTGGATTCCCCTACTTCTTTTTCTAATCAATTTTGGAAATTGCTTATTAACTGCTTTTCAGCTATTAGGATTTTTGGATCAACAAATTTTACAGCACTAGATGGGATTCCTTCTATCCTTAGTGAAAGAAGTTTAAGGAATTAATTTTTTTCCTGAAATAAACAACAAAGGGGTGATTAAAACTTTGGTTTTTAGCAAGTTACAAACAGACTAAGGATCCAGATAAATTTGAAGTAATATTTTGGAATTCATTATAAAGAATCCTTCTCATGCTTTTGTTTTGAATTCTTTATAGTAAGTTGTGGTAAGATAAAACTTTTAAAAAGTGGACACTAGAGGAAAAGAATTAAAGATTACAAATAAAGGGGAAAGACATTCAAATTCAACTTACAAATCTAGAATGAAGCAAAATATTTTATCATTGGTCACATTGAAGGATATTTTTGAACAATGGGCCCATAAATTAATTTTAAGAGTACCCCTATAGATACTGTTTAAATGATGTTATGGAAGAACAAGAAGTTCTTGCCCTGAAATGATTGAAATTAATTTGAAAATAAATTTAAAAAGATGGAAAAAGATGGCCTTACACAAGAAACCAGCTACTGTCTTAATAATTAAACCAACTTAATTGGTTTAATAAAAAACCAAGATAATGATCTGGATAATTTTCCTATATTGGATTTACAAAAGAGGCTTGTTAATTGAAGAATTTTGAGGCAAGGGACAAAAAAAAATGAAAAGAAATCAAGTTTTAGAAGATTATTTAAAAGAACTAAAGGTTAAGATTGTTAGAAATAAAAGGAAGGACTATAAAGTTAATTTATTTGCCCAATCTTAAAACAGATATATTGTCATCTCTGATAACCCTTAATGGACTTTTGCTGACATCAGAACTGAAATGATTAGGTTTTATGGGATTTGACTACAGATAAGAGGTGGGATATGAGATCATTGGCTATATTTTAAGAGAAGGTGATGAGTTACTAAAATTGTTTATATTTCTTGTGATACAGGGGGAAATCTCTTCATATATTTCTTTTTCTTTACCATATTATTATATTTTCTTTCTCACACAGCTGGGTCTGCGTCGTGACCAGATGGGAGGGGCCTGGCTGAGGGCTCTGCGGAGCCTCAATACTATCCTCAGCAAGGTCTCCAACACCCTCCTCCTCCTCCTCTGAATCGTCCGACCCAACTGCCGAACCCACAGGCTGACCCTGAATCACAACACCTTCACTTTGGATTCAGCAGGGTGAATACCGTTAGCATCAATTCTGAATCCCAGGAATTCTGTTGAAGGAACCCCAATACTACACTTGCTCTTTTTTAATTTGAGGCCTACTTCGCAAAGCCTCTGTAAAACAGCCCTGAGCCTTCTGGCTAACACTTCTGGGGATTCCCCAGCAATAAGAACATCATCAAAATAAGGGCAGACGCCCTGAATGCCTTTAAGTGTGCGTTCCATGATCCCCTGGAATATGCCTGGGGCAACACTGACTCCAAACTGTAAGCGTTTTACTTTGATCAACCGGCAATTGCTGATAGACCTGTGCTAAATCTAGTTTAGCAAAAATAGTACCCCCTTGCAAGGAGGCTAAAATGTGGTTGACCACTGGAACCAGGTAAGCGTGTTGCTTGAGGGCTTTATTTAGAGTGCATTTATAATCAGTGCAAATGTGAATTTCCCAGTTGGCTTTAAGTGGGGTGACTATAGGAGTTTCCCACTCCCCTCCATCGACTGGCTGTAAAATGCCCTGCTCTACAAGCTTGTCAATTTCTGAATCAATTTTATGTTTTAAGGCAAAGGGGACCCTTCGAGGTTTAACCCTGATTGGAATTACATTGGGATCTAGCTTAAATGAGGTAGGTGGGCCTGTGTATGTTCCTAGGGTTGAATAAAAAATGTCTGCATAGTCCTCACACACTGATGAGAAGTCTGCAGTTTGTGTCCAGTTGATACCAGTAATCTGAATACCTAAGGCATCAAACCAATCAAGTCCAATGAGACTCGTTCTCTGGCCCCTTACTACTATGACATCCAGGTGCCCATAAAACCCCTTAAATTTTACAGTCAAAGTGGCTTCTCCCTTAGCTTTAACTTGAGCATTTTGAAATCAGTTAGAATTATGTCTGAGGGCCTCAGTTTGGCCCAATTGTTACTGTGCCTACACATGAAATCAAAAGTATCTTGAGAAATAATGGAGACTGCAAAGCCAGAGTCCAATTCCATTTTACAAGGAACTCCTTGTAGCTCTACCAGGAGTCTAAGTTTAGGTTTGAGGGGGCGTCGGTCCCCAGTGCGGCACACACTTCTACGGCTTCTGAAAAACCTCACACTAACCGGACCCTGAGCCCCAGTACCTCTCCTAGTTGGTTGTTCCGACTGGTGTTTGGGTGGCCGGTCCCTCTAGTGGGCTCTGCAAACCACTGCGATGTGGTCTGTCCTGCCGCAAGCTCTGCACGTGGCTGATTGGAATCTGCAATCGGCGTGAACATGGTTGCCGCCGCACCCTTTACATCTAGATAAGAGAACTGCCTTATAAGTGTTCTCTTGCTGCTGGCTATTGCAGTGTTACGTGTTGGGTTGCTTTTGGAGTCTGTTGATTTCAGGCTCTTCTTCCTTGGAAGACTCTTCGGGGTGATTGGCGTCCCCGTGGTGGACCGTTTCTTCATACTTTGTCGTTTTGGCAGGCTGTACTATTTGAGCTGCCCCCCCGGAGGCTTCGTCGGCCATTACTTCATCTTGTGCTTCTAAAAATGTTAAGTTCGGTTTGGCAAAGGGTCTTTGTTGAAGCGTTTGGTTCCGTAGGCCGCAGACGAGCCAGTCTCATAGTCTCTCTTCTAAATTTGAAAATTTACAAAGGCATGCAGCCTGCCTCAGGCCTGCGATGAATTCTGAAGCTGATTCACCGGGTTGGTGCACTCTCTGGTTAAACTTGAAACACCATGCTATCTCAGACATCTTGGGCTGAAAATGTTCGGTTAGCTTCTTTCTGAGGTCTGCGTAGGAGACCGATTCTATTGGTGTCAGAGCGAAGAGGTTCTCGGCCAAATCAAAGGTTGCTGGGCCACACAGGCAGAGTAGCGTTGCGGCCTTCAGTCCTTCTTCCGCAATCTGGTTTGCCCGGAGGTAGTTTTCCACCTGGAACAAATAGGATGGCCATTCCTTTGGGTGCTTCACGTCGAATTCTCGAAGTCTTCTGACCTTCGGCATTCTGTCTCTGCTGGTTCCTGCGGTTTCTTCCGATCCTGCTTCCCAGGCTCAGGGAATGAGTCCACTGAGCACGAGGTCGCTAGCGTAGCTTGCTAGCCGACCTTGAGGGAGGGGAAAAAATGCCTTTTCCCTCCGGCGTGTGCTGCCTTCCCCTCGTAGACTTCAGCTCTTTTTTCAAGGAAGCAGGATCCCACCTTCGTCGCCAGTATTGTGTAGCAGGTTCTTTGGCGCAGGAATGAAGACGAGGCAAGTGAGTTCAGGAAAACTCATGTTTATTTCCTTGCAGAATCTGACTGAGGATTGGGTTGTAACTAGCCGCAATATATAGTCTAGCCCCTAGGCAGCAGCCAATAGGTTTGAAGCAACCATTGCCACCTAGGGATGGCCAATAGCAGCACTGGAGACTTGTAGTCTGGGTTGCTGAAGAGCCGTTAGCTGCTCCAGCAACCCACGTGGTATTACTATTGAGCCCAATACATAACAGTGACCTAACCCTAACCCTAAGTGGAATTTTCCTCCAATGGGATTTTCCCATGTATTTTACCAGGAAACATAGATCGGGCAGCCTAGAAAGGTGAGTGCCCTCCTAACTATACCCAAGTACTCCGACTTTGTTGGCGATGTCCATTTTGCTGTATGAGTTCATTGTGTCCTAATCCTAACTCTAAATGGAATTTTCCTCCAATGGGTTTTTCCCATGTAGTTTACCAGGAAACATAGATAGGGCAGCCTAGAAAGATAAGTGCCCTCCTAACCAAACCCAAGCACTCCGAGTTTGTTGACAATGTCCATTTTGCTGTATGAGTTAATGATGACTTAACCCTAACCCTAAGTGGAATTTTCCTCCAATGGGTTTTTCCCATGTATTTTACCAGGAAACATAGATCGGGCAGCTAGAAAGGTAAGTGCCCTCCTAGCCATACCCAAGTACTTCGAGTTTGTTGGCGATTCCATTTTCCTGTATGAGTTCATGGCGACTTAACCCTAACCCTAAGTGGAATTTTCCTCCAGTGGGCCACGCCGACTCGGCACCCGGCGATACACAAGTGGGTTTTAGGTTTGCAGTTTGGGCACTTGGTCTCTGAAAGGTTTGCCATGATTGACCTAGAACTAAGGAGAAACTTCCCGACAGAACAGTAAACCAGTGGAACAACCTGCCTCCAGAAGCGGTGAATGCTCACACACTGGATGTTTTTAAGAAGATACTGGACACCATTTGTCTGAAATGGTATAGGGTTGGACTAGGTGACCTCCAAGGTCCCTTCCAAGTTTATTATTATTATTATTGTTTTGTTGTTGTTATTATTATTATTATTATTATTACCACTTGAGCCCAATATTTCTGTTGCTAAGTGAGACTTTGATAAGTGAGTTTTGCCCCATTTTATGACTTTTTTTGCCACAGTTGTTATGTGAATAACTGCAGTTGTTAAGTTAGTAACATGGTTGTTCAAGTGAATCTGGCTTTCCCAGTAATCAGGGGTAGGCAACCTTGGCTCTTTTATGACTCGTGGACTTCAACTCCCAGATTTCCACGCTGGCTCAGGAATTCTGGGAGTTGAAGTCCACAAGTCATAAAAGAGCCAAGGTTGTCTACCCCTGCCAATGACTTTGCTTGTCAGTAGGTCGCAAAAGGGCATTGCATGACCCCGGGACACTGCAATGGTCATAAACATGAGTTAGTTGCCAAGCTTCTGAATTTTGATCACATGACCATGGGGATGCTGCAATGGTTGTGTGAAAAATGGTCATAAATCACTTTTTTCCAGTGCTGTTGTAACTTTGAACAGTCACTAAATGAAGTGTTGTAAGTCAAGGACTATCAGTACCAAAAATTAATCCTGACAGATATCCTTATTAAGAAAATGCTTTCATGGAAATTAAATATTCACATTAGGGAGTGTGTTTGTATGGGCATGTACATATACACCAAATTAAAACGAACAGAGAAAGACATGCATATATTTGAAACCACTGTGTAATTATAAAATATTCAAACTACTTTTATCACATTAGGTTGGTGTTCAGTTGCTTTGTGAAGACTATTCATAGCCCACATAAATCTATTTGCCATAAGCTTAAGGTGATCCTAAGAAAAGAGAGCAGAAGCTTTGGTTATCTTTTATGTGCCCAAACATTTCTGATGTTTTGTGTGTACATAAGTTGCTAAGTACTCTTCCTTAGATTCTTGTGTGTGATGTCAGAGATGGAAAGTTCCGCATCCATTGTTCAAAATCTGTCAGGCAAATGATGAGGTTCAAAGACTGCTACTTACTTCAGAAGAAGAGGTGATAAAGGAAAAATAGGGTGGTGAAGATGTCAAAAGTATCTCTTGATGATACAATCTCTGAAGATGAGGAAAGGCCACATTGGGATAATAAACTCCAATATCTTTTAAGCTGCATTGGATTAGCTGTAGGCTTTGGAAATATATGGCGTTTTCCCTATTTGTGCCAAATTTATGGTGGAGGTAAGAGAAAACTAGACCTAAGATATTCCCACTTATTGTTCCATTGTGTTTACATGTGTCCTTCAAGCTTCTTCACTAAAAAAAAGCCAAACCCATTATTTTAGTCCAATGAATTATAATAATGGAGCTGAAAATTAGTCTCTGAAATCTTACAATCTGTTGTGAATCTTCCAAGGCTAAAAGGGATTGGAGACTAGTCAGTTAAGAATAGTCTTAAGAATATTTTTGTATTTATATACAAGGTATAACTATCAAGAAGTGCCTAATTTCATGTTAATTGGAGAGAGAGAGAGAGAGAGAGAGAGAGAGAGAGAGAGAGAGAGAGAGAGACAGAGAGACAGAGAGACAGAGAGACAGAGAGACAGAGAGACAGAGAGACAGAGAGACAGAGAGACAGAGGTTTATTTGAGGAAGGGAAATTGTAGTAGTCTAATTATTAGTTAGATTTTAAAAGCTGAAGTATCAGAAGACACCACAGTAGCAAGTGTCCCATCTGTTCCATTGCTCTGACATTGCCTTCAACCAGCTGGAAAGTGGCTACATGTGGTTGTCTACTGTTTCCTTGGAATTTGCATATATTTCCTATTTTCTTTGAGTGAATGTTAGGATGTTTATAGAGGATAAGGGATGTCCCTGTAGAGGACAGGCAGCTGGAGAAAAGTGGAGGCAGCCCAATTCAAATGGCCACCACAGCTTCTAGTCCTTTCCTTTGATCAGATACATGGTGGTACATATCTCATCCTTCTTTGCTGGGTATTGCTGCTAAATATCAGAGCTATTTATAGGTAAGATCTTTCTATATCGACTTGATTATAGATGAGAGGATTTTCCTGCTACTACTGATGAGCAAGATTCAAGGTGTAGATTTAATCTAATTTTCCACAATTAACTCATGGATAAGGATGGATTTATTATACTCTAATATGATCTTAGCTAGTTTATTAAATCAAGACCTGAAATATAATGGTGCAATTATCTTCATGAGTAAATCCATTCTCTAGTGGGGCTATCTTAATAGTTAAAAAAATTCTGAAAGCATGAAGTTAGTATAGATCACATGCTTAATCATCACCATTTCCACTTCTGATTTTTTTGCTAGTATTCTCTAAGCCTTTTTTTTTATTGCAGAATTCAGATAGAACTCAAACTGGGTAACTTTAAAGCTTCAGAATCTCCCCCCACCTTAATTCTAGTCTTCCCCCCCAAAAGAATTCCTCTTGAGAAAATAAAAGATGGTTCAATTCTGTCTTGCACTAGCTTTGATCTCTCATAGAGGCTGACCAATCCTTATGTGAAAATCAAAGCCACAGCTGCTTTTCAGCAAGGTTATGAAGTTCTGTCTGCACTCCCACTGTTCTGCTCTTATCTTTTAATATGCTTGTGTGTCAGTGGTGTCAGCAAAGACAGTTATCGTTATTTTTTATTCTTCAAGAATCTCCATTTCCCCAGCAATCTTATCTTCCCAGAAAGTAGCTTTTCAAATCTCTTAATGTTCCAGGCAGCATCTGTAGTCATAAAGGTCTCAACAGAAGAGTTTTAGAGGGTGCTTTATCTTCCAAGATTAAGGATTCTTTAGGTAGTAGTAAAAACTCAGTTTCTCTCAATTCCTGCTAGAACTCATCTGACTTCAAAATAGTATATAGTGGAAACAATACCCATTATGTGGTGTGTCATAAAATGGGTATTTACAATAACTCTGCTGATCATAAATGAGATTGAGTAAAGTGTACATTCCAAAAATAATTTTCAAGCTATCTTGTGTTCTTTGGAGAAATAAGACTTGTTTTTCTTCAATTGTGGGATTATTATCAAAATAACCTTAAGTCTATCCAAATGATTTTCTATATCTCTTTGATATGATCTGGATGTTGTTTGGAATTCTACAGATGTCATAGCCCTATTCTGACTCTGTAATTTTAAAAATGTGATATTCATTTCTGGAAACAGAAATGTTATTATTAAATTCAGAGTAGTTTGTGAAAATCAAACAGAACTTTGTATGCACTTCTAAAATAAAAAAAGATATGTGTAATAGAGCCACCAAATCTGGACTGCAAAAATCTAGATGATCATAAGAGGGTAGCAAAGTAGAATTTTCTGATTCTCTTTGTTGCCATGTTCTGGTCATTTGGATTTTTGCAACCTAATTTAGATCTTATAGTGAAAAGTAGGATTGGACATTTAGGTTCATACAAAATTTAACAAATGTTCTCTGAAAAGGTCTTTGTGTTATTTGCATGAAATCACCAATACCAGTACTGATGTATCAGTCTAGATTGAAGGAACAGAATTCTTGTTCGTATATTCTTAAATCTATGTGAATTCCTTCTACAGATTCCTACTCATGGTCACTCATGCCCTAGTCACCTCCCGTCTTGACTATTGCAACACCCTGTAAATGGGGCTGCCCTTGAAAAGCATCTGGAAGCTCCAATTGGTGCAAAATGCAGTGGCCCACATGGCTTTGTGCAGAGGTGTCAGCATGTGTCACCTGTCCTCCGGGAGCTGCATTGATTGCAATTCAAGGTGCTGGTTGTCACCTTTAAGGCCCTTCATGGCTTGGGACCAGGTTATCTAAGGGACTATCTCCTGCCGGTCACATCCATCCGACCCACTAGAGCAGGGAGGCAAGGAATGTTGCAGGTCCTATCCCCTAAGGGGATACATCTGGTGGGACCCGGAAGAAGGGCTTCTCTGGGGTGGCTCCTTCCCTCTAGAACAGTGATGGCGAACCTTTTAGAGACTGAATGCCCAAGCTGCAACCCCAAACCCACTTATGTATTGTTGGGTGCTGGGTGGGTGTAGCCCATTGGGTGGGTGTGGCCCATTGAGTGGGCATGTCTGTGGTGGTAACGGCAGACTGGATGGGACTAAAAAGTTCAATCAATTCCAACTTTGCCAGATCTTTTTTTCCCCACGAAAAGTTGAAATTGATTGATTGAACCTTTTTTTTTGCACATGGCAGTGGAGGCCTAAAATGAAAAAGTTTTATAAAACCCAGCTGAAGACCTAGGACTGGGGTGACAGTGCGCGTTCCCACAGAGAGGGCTCTGCGTGCCACCTGTGGCACGCGTGCCATAAGTTCATCACCACAGCTCTAGAACATCATCCCTCCGGGAATTAGACTGGCCGTTCACTCTGACACTCTTTGGAAGGCCCTGAAGATGTGGTTCTACCAGAGCGCGATGGAGCCAATTAAATGGCTGGTATGAGTGTGTGTTGTCACCAGGGTAAGTGTGGGTGGAGGGTTATTATTTTATTATTTTTATTTTTTATTATTTTTATTTGTTTTATACTGGTTTTTATTTTCTGTAAGCCGCCTTGACTCATAATGAGCACGTAGGCGGCAATGTAACGTTTCCAAATAAATAAATAAATAAATAAATGGGTGTTCTATAAGATCATGAAAGAGAAGGTTTCTGAAACGAGTAGCATTATTTCTGGAATTAGAAAATGGATATATCTTCAGTCCAGAGTTTCAGAAATGTATAAAAGTCGGTATACATGAATCTCAGAAAACACAGTTCAATCATTGATGGTGTTGTGAATATATATATATATATATATATATGTGTGTGTGTGTGTGTGTGTGTGTTTGTGTGTGTGTGTGTGTACGTATATATATGTATATGTACATGTATATATGTATATATATATGTGTGTATACACAGACACACACAGACACAGACACACAGACACACAGACACACACACACACATATATATATATATATATTATATATATATATATATATATATATATATATATATATATATATATATATATATATATATATAGAGAGAGAGAGAGAGAGAGAGAGAGAGAGAGAGAGAGAGAGAGAGAGAGAGAGAAAATGATACTGGAATTTTTTTGATAAACTTAGTGGAATGACCTCTTGTTACTATTCAAGCAAATAGGATTTTACCCTTTTAGATTAATATCAGCATGAACAATAAACAGTTTTGTTTATTGTATCCATGTCCTTTCACCCCATTCTACTCACACTCTGAAGGGAGGATAGCTATCATTCTCTTCTTGGTCTCCATTCTATGGTCTTAACACTGGACTGCACACTTTTTAATATTTAAACCACAGAATATATAATTTATATGGACTATGAAGAAGCAAGATAGGAAGAGTATTGATGCCTTCAAACTTTGATTTTGGAGAAAACTCTTGAGAATACTGTGGACAGCTGAGATAACAGACAGATAGATCATTGAACAAATAAATATAGAGTTCTCACTCAAGGCACAAATGAACCAGGCTCAAATTATCCTACTTTGGACACTTCATGCGAAGATCCATCTCTCTGGAAAAGGCTGTAATGCTGGGAAAAGTAGAAGGAAAGAGAAGATGGCCAGCAACAAAGTGCACAGTCTCAGTTACAGTGATGTGAAAGATGAAATTAAGGACAGATCATCATAGGAAAAAAATCTATGTAGTCATTAGGAATAAAAGAATAATTTAATGGTACATAATCAATTTCTAAGGCATAAAAATGAACATATGGATTTGAGCTCCATAATGCATGACTCCCTAAGTAACCAGAACAACATAATGCAGTTAACAATCATGCATGTAGCTGTCTTTAGAGCTCTAAGTAGCACATTTAGAGCTGGGGTCTTCAAACTTGGCCCTTTTATGACTTGTGGACTTCAACTCCCAGAATTCCTCAGCCAGGCAGTACCCGGCTGAGGGATTCTGGGAGTTGAAGTCCACAAGTCATAAAAGGGCCAAGTTTGAAGACCCCTGATTTAGAGCATCATCAAAGATCAAGAACAAGCATCTAGCTGTGGTAAGAAGGGATGGGATAAGAAGAGAGAATCTCAGGAAAACTGATTTCAAATGAGTCAGCAGAGAAGTAACCGTGCAGCAATAACTGTTTCCCAATTCAACCACCTTACAGGAAGAGAAAACTAAATATATGCCATCCTAAGTGTTGTTTTTTTTTTAAAAAAAGAATAAAATACTGTATGGTAAACAGGAATTTTAATTTGCAACAATAACAAACTTTATAGGGCCCAAGTTATAAAGCCTTTGGACTGAAATGGGAAACATCTTTGCTGTTTCCTTTCTAATAAATAGCAGTGTGTTCCACATTTAATCTCAATTCTACTTCAACTGTACCTAGCGTGTAACCTTTACTACTGTTACTGAATAACCCACATATAAATTTCCTCACGTGTGAGCATTTGCGGTTTTCCCTTCCCAACTGCATGCAAATATTTTCATCATCCATTGTTACTGATTAATTTGGCTTCACTGTCTGGATTGAATGGTTGAATGATTTCAGTGATTTATTTTTTCTGATGGAAGGGCTTTTTTATGTTTGCATAATGCTCATGAGTTTGTATCTTAATACAGTAAAATTATTTTAAGGTATGCACTATGCTTTGTGCTTCTCTATGTTGCCTTTTCAAATTTAAAAACAGCATTTGATTCCATAACCTGAGAAAAACTCTGGGGAAAATTAGCAGCCTCAGCAGTTGATAGCTTCACCTCAAACTTAATCAGTTTTTTTTAATATGTACAACACATTAGCACTCAAATCAAGGGTAATAGCAAGGGGGACTTACAGTAATTGGGCCTTTCCCCACCTATAAAGGAGCAAAGGAAGGACATATACTTGCCCACTTGCAGTTTAATCTTTACATTAATGATATAGTTGAGGTTTTTGCCAATCTGGACTTTGCACCTCCATTTTTTTTGAAAATTGTCTCAATAAATAAAATAAATAAAATATTCTTTTATATGAAAATGATGTAGCCATTCTCTCTTTATCAAGATTGACGACATAGGTATCTTGTAGCAAAGGTATTTTTGTCTACTGTGATAGAAAACAATTCAAAATCAATCACTCAAAAAACAAATAATAGCTACAATATATGTGGTGTTGGGTTTATTGCCTAATAAGGGAAAAAACAAAATAGAGCTATTCTGATAATTTGGGTATATTTTTTAATAAGAGAGAGATGAGAGATTGATACTATACCAGGGGTCTTCAAACTCGGCCCTTTTATGACTCGTGGACTTCAACTCCCAGAATTCCTCAGCCAGGCATGCTGGCTGAGGAATTCTGGGAGTTGAAGTCCACGAGTCATAAAAGGGCCGAGTTTGAAGACCCCTGTAACTATACCACATGCTATATACCATGTTAAATTATATAATGCTGTATTCCACGGGTGTCAAACTCACCATGTCACATGATGTGTCGCGACATATCGTGGCTCTTTTTGCATTGTTGGCAATGGGGTGGGTGCGGTTTTGGTATGATGAAACCGGCCGGCAGGTTGACATCCCTGCTGTATACTGTGATACCATGAGCAGTACAATAAAACATGTTAATAAAAAAGTAAAAGTAGACAAAATATTGCTTAACTGTGTTTGGCTGTTCTACTTTTAGGTGCATTCTTGATTCCGTATCTCATTGCCGTGGTGTTTGAAGGAATCCCAATATTTCATCTTGAACTAGCTATTGGACAGTTCTTGAGGAAAGGCAGCATTGGTGTCTGGAGTCATATTTCACCCTATCTAACAGGAATTGGTAGGTTATGACTTGTTTTCAGTGTTGCACATTCCTACAAATGCCTGGGCTTCATAAATGGGAAAGAAGAAATGTTATCATACAAAATTCCTTACAACAGCAATCTCATATGTGTGAATGTTAGTGGATTTTGAAATGAAAGTATCCAAAATTAAGACAGCATTGTCTAAATTCATAGGGTCTTCCTAAGAACCCACAAATATACTTTACAATTTTTTTAAAAAAGAATATTTAACTTGCTTATCTGTTCATAGAAATGGATGCTTTATGAAGTTCTGTGGCTTCCAAAATGAAGAGGTTCAAGAGATTGCGAAAACTATTTTCACATTTTTCAGCAAATATAAGAACCAACACTTCATTATTATTCAATATTTGCAGTTCCCTATTTTTTCAGTTCCGCACCCTAACAAAATTAAAATAGCATACTGACGGAAAGCATTAAAAATGAAAATTGTCAGAAAATTAAGAAAAATGATTTGCAGAAATCATGAAAAGTTGGACATGAATATATACATACACACATGCATGCATACATACACACAGGCACAAACAGACACACACACATACGGCAATGAACATCAAAACAATACTTACTTAAATTAATGTACTTGGATGCACACTTTAAAAAAATTCTCAGGTTCAAAAGTCAAACTTAACATATTTGAAAAAATAAGAAAGCATTCACAGCATTAATTTACAGATTTGTTGGGAGCATATCAATTGTGTTACTGCAGCCTTTCTATCTTGAATGTTCAGAATATGGTGAGCAGTTCATACAAGTCCATTGTCCCTTCCCAACACCAGAACACTTTTTGCTTGATAGCTACCAATATAATATATTCAAGTATTGCTTGCTATATTTGACTTTTGTAAATTTCACAACCACCTACTGATAAACAGTATCAACTACTCCTAAATGGTTGTGTTGGACATGATCTGAAAAGTTCAGTCTCCCAAAACAAGATAAGATAAGATAAGATAAGATAAGATAAGATAAGATAAGATAAGATAAGATAAGATAAGATAAGATAAGATAAGATAAGATAAGATAAGATAAGATAAGATAAGATAAGATAAGATAATTTTTATTGTCTTTTTTTACTGTGGGCACAACAGCACACATCAAAAATGAAATTTAGTTGCCCGCTCTCAAAGTGAAACACATACATGACACACACCTGAAACATACTACATACAACAGATGTATAGACCCACACCCCTACATATGCATAACAAATAAATATTAAATACTGTCCATCTTGAATATATAATGGAAGGAGGAAGCTTGAGAGTTCACAAAGTTAATGCTGTATGGAATTAAACTATGGTTGAATCTGGGTGTTCTGCTGCGGATACCCCGAAACCTCCTCCCAGAAGTTAACAAGGAAAACAGATCGTGAAGAGGATGTGTAGTGCCCCAGATAATCTTACGGACCCTGCTCAAGCAACGCTTCTGTGCTATGTCCTGGATGGGAGGGAGGGAACTGCCAATAATCTTTTTGGCCATCCTCACCACTCTCTGCACCGCCTTCCTGTCTGAAGCAGTGATGCTTCCAAACCAGACTGTGATGCTGTATGACAGGATGCTCTTGATCGTTCCCCTGTAGAAAGTGGTCAGGACAGGGGAAAGAAGATGAGCTTTTCTCATGCGATGCAGAAAATGCAGGCACTGCTGTGCCCGCTTCACCAGTTTCTCACTGTTAGCTGCACATCCAGGAATTTGATGCTGATAACCGTCTCCACAGGTGAATCATTAATGCACAGAGAAGTGTGGCTGTGCCTGCCTTTTCTGAAATCGGCAATATCCATATTTCTGTTCAGCTGAGTCTGCTTCTAGGACACTGCCTAGGATAAGTCCATGCAGTGTTCTTGCAAGATTTTTCAGAAGTAGTTTGTCATTGTCTCTTTCCAGAGCAGAGAGATGGGCCAAAAGTCACCCAGCTGATTTTGTGCCTAAGATAGGACGAGAAATCATGGTCTCCGGTTTCTAGCTTGATGCCTTAACTACTACACAAAACTGGCTGTCTAGTATCCATTATCTGCATCTGTATCTGAAAGGGAAATTTTGGTCCTCTTAGCATCTTTTTAGTTGCCAAACAGCTTTTTTAAAAAAAACCTTGCATTGTTGCTAAAATTTCACTGTTGTACTACTACTACTACTAGTTTTATTATTATAATTTTATACAATATTAATTGTCATCATTACTGCTGCTCTTAATTTTTAAACCTGGTTGTTAGATTTTCTACTATTCCCAAAGGTGCTTTTTCAGGAGGCAAATGGACTTTCTTGTTTTTCTTTGAAGACGTTTCATTTCTCATCTAAGAAGCTTCTTCAGCTCTGACTAGATGGTGGGAAGTGGAAGTCAGAGCTGAAGAAGGTTTTTGGATGAGAAGCGAAATGTCTTCAAAGAAAAACAAGAAAGTCCACTTGCCTCCTGAAAAAGCACCTGTTCTGTCCCCTCCCAATGAGTAGCCTTAAAGAGACTCAAAAACCCTGCAGAAGCCAAATGCAGGCTGAACACACAGAAGGTGGTCCCCTCACAGCCAACTCCTTCCCAGTGTTTATCACAGAGCACCTCTGTAATTACTGGGCAATGCTCCAAAGTCTTTGGCATTTGCCCAGCAGCTCCAAAGCCCAGATGCAGGCAGACACGTTACAATTCTCAAAACGCCAACAAATTGTTTACCACGCCTTTCCTGCGCAGCCACACCCTGTAGGGTGTGGCCCTACGTCTCCCAGCCACACCTCTTGGGGCATTGCAATAGTTGCTGCTGCTGTTGACGACGTATCCTACGTCTTTCTCTTGCATCCAATAGGGGCTCCTCCTTGCTGCTGCCAGCCTCTGCTTGCTGTTCTGTTTCCTCCTCTGTTTGGCTGGGGTCCATAGGCACGTCAGCCACAGTCAGTTCTTGCTGACTCACCAGGGGAGTTGGCCCCTCCAGCACGTTGCTCGTGTCAGCTTTCTCCTCCTCCATATCATCCTCCGAGTCAGCATGCAAAGATAAAGCACCCTCCGGGGCCGGGGTCACAACAGCACCTTTGGGACAACCATACCTGGATGACTGAGAATCTCCATAGACATTGTCTACTATTACACTTTTTTAAAAAAAAACTTTTAATAAACTATTTTGATGGATTTTATGCCAGCCAGGAAACTACAGTTATTTGGAGGCCTTGAAGCTTAATCCATCAATCATCAAGCAGGAACTGTGAATGATGACCCATGCCAAGTTGAGTGCAGGGTCCCATTGATAGCATTATGTTTGCCTTGAAATCAGATGGGGATAAAGTATATGTGATAGCTCTGCCATTCCTGTAAATGTTTCCTGAATGCTGTGCTTGTTAAATGATAACATTCACTTACATTTGCGTCCTTCTTGCCCGATTCCCATGTTGGCCATACCTGAACTCTCTTGACAGATCAAAACCAAATTCTCAGTTGACATCCTAGATTACGAAGACATCTCTGATGAGACTTCGTAGAGGCAGCAACACTCTGACAAAAGCTAGAATCACAGGATGTTTGCCTCTGCTTTCCCTTGAGCAGGGAATGCGCAATTTATTTCTACATGTTAAGCTCATATAAACACATTATCGTACAGTTCCAAAACTGTTTGCTGGAAACAGGAGTTTATTGTGTGAGTCAGGCTTTTACAGTATGCCTGAAGGAAAGGCTTCCCCCCAATTCCTGTCTGTTGGTGCTGCTGTTGACTTCCTTCTGTCTATGCTTGCTTGTTCCATAGGCTATGCTTGCATGATAGCATCATTCATAATTGGCACGTATTATAATATGATTATTGCCTGGGTGTTGTGGTACCTAGGAAACTCTTTCACGGAACCCTTGCCTTGGAGCATCTGCCCGCAAGACCCCAGCAAACCAGGTGGGTGAGTTTTCTATATATTTTAACTGTTTTCATTCATTAGCAGATGAGACATGTGTTGTGACTCAGGGCCAGCCTGTGGGTCCGACAGCCGGCTCCGATGTATCGGAGGACTCAGATGTGGGGGAGGAGGGAAACGAACCGGCTGATGATGATTTGGAGACTTTGCAGAGTCCTCAGCCGGGAACCTCTGCTCAGCTGTGTGAGCCCGAGAGTGCGGAGGATGATGACCCACAGCTGGCCCTGTTCAAGGACGCCCGACGCAGGAGGCAGTCGAGCAGGGACAAACAAAGGAAGGCTATGGGACTCCTCGGGAGGAGGCACAGGGAGACCACGCCCTGAGCTCTCTATAAAAGGAGTGTTTGGGGAGGGGCTGGTTGCTGAAAGCAACTCTTTTGCTTGAGAAGATAAGCTCTTGTGTGTTTACTGTTAAATCTTGGCAGAAGCCTTTTAGCCTTGGACGCTTTCCAGTCTCTTCTTTTGATTAGGGGTGCGAGAAGAGGGCTGGTTCAGAACAGTTTGCTTTCAGCCACCCACCCCTTAATACTACGATGGAGCAGCTTCTTGCCGAGAATGCCCAGCTCAACCAGCAACTCACCTTGCTGGCCACTCAGGTGGCACAACTGCAGGCTCAGGTACATGCTGCCCCCCCACCCAGGAGGAAATGTCAGATAGCTATGCCGGATAAATTTGCTGGTAAACCAGAACTGTTTCCTGCCTTCCTGGGACAATGCCAGCTTTATATCAGCGTGAGAGCAGCTGATTTCCCCACTGACCGAGATAAGGTGGGATTCGTGTTGAGCCTTCTGTCGGGAGATGCAGCTCGTTGGGGCACGCCTCTGTTGGCACAGCCTAGCCCTTTGTTGGATAACTTTGGGGGGTTTTGTGACCATATGCGCCTCATGTACGAGGACCCGATTAAGGCGCAGACCGCCACCCGACGCCTGAAAGCTTTGAGGCAGGGTCAGCGCCCTCTACAGGCCTATATCAGCGATTTCCGGCTGCTTAGCCAGGATTCCGCCTGGAATGAGGCTGCGCTCGTGGATGCCTTTCAGGATGGCTTGTCAGAGGAGATGTTGGATGAGCTGGCCCGCGTGGACATTCCCTCAGACCTGAATGGGCTGATCCATCTTTGTCTGCGGATCGATGCCCGGCTGCAGCAGCGTAAGAGTCGCCGTGCCACCCCACAGACCCCTGCCGCCCCTGTTGTGCGTGAGCCCCCAGTCCAGAGGGAGGAGCCAATGGAGCTGGGTGCCGCCAGGTCCCGTCTATCGGTGACGGAAATGGACAGACGACGATCGGAGGGGTTGTGTTTTTACTGTGGGGACCCTGGACATTTGGCTGCTTCTTGCCCGAAGAAGCGTCAGCGGGCGTCAGTGACCAAGCCTGCCCCGAGAAAGTCCCCTGCTTTGCTATCGGGAAACGGCCCGAGCCCGATCTAGACGGTGTGAAAGATCGGGCGACCCACAACGATCACGCCGAGCGACGCCGTTCCGACGGTGCCTGTGAACCTCCACGGCATTTGATTCTGGAGGCACGACTGATCCTCCCTGGCAAGCCAGAGGGGATTCCGGTCCATGCCTTAATTGACTCTGGGGCTACCACTAACTTTATGGATTCGGCCTTTGTGGCCAAATGGGCTGTTCCCCAGTGTCCAGTGGATCCGCCCATGCTTGTGGAGACCATCGATGGTCGAGTGCTCCTGTCCGGGCCTATCACGGCCGCCACGCAACCCGTGTGTATGGCCATCAGTACCCATGTGGAGGCCATTCAGTTCTACGTCACTTCGGATCTGCACTTCCCCGTGGTCTTGGGACTGGCGTGGCTCCGGGCGCATGATCCACAGATCTATTGGTCTCAGAACTTGGTCACCTTCCCAAGTTTGCAGTGCGTGGACCACACCCGCCATATCTGTGCCGGCCAGGTGGAGGGTTCCCCAGGGGTTTCCTTGCCTCCCGAACTGTCCGACTTTGCTGACGTGTTCAGCGAGTCAGAGGCGGACCAATTACCCCCGCACAGGCCCTACGACTGCTCCATTGACCTAGTCCCTGATGCGCCTCTCCCAGTGGGGCGTTTGTACTCCATGTCGGAGCCCGAGTTGGCTGCATTGCGGGACTTCCTGACAAAGAACTTGGCTCGTGGTTTCATCCGGCCCTCGTCCTCGCCAGTGTCTGCGCCCGTGCTCTTCGTCAAAAAGAAGTCGGGCGAGTTACGGCTTTGCTGTGACTACCGGAAACTCAACGCCATCACGGTGCGTAACCGCTACCCGCTGCCCCTCATCCCCGAGCTCTTGGACCGACTCCGGGAGGCTAAGATCTTCACGAAACTGGACCTGCGTGGAGCTTACAACCTCGTCAGGGTTCGGCCGGGTGATGAGTGGAAGACGGCGTTTGGTACTCGCTATGGACATTTCGAGTACACGGTGATGCCGTTTGGCCTGACCAACGCCCCCGCTGTGTTTCAGCATTTTATGAACGACATCTTTCGGGATCTGTTGGACCAGTTTGTTGTGATTTACCTGGACGACATCCTGATTTACTCCCCGTCGCGTGAAGCGCATCATCAGCATCTCCGTCAGGTCCTGCAGCGCCTCCGGAAACATCGGCTGTTTGCCAAGTTGGAGAAGTGCCAGTTCTACCAGGTGACCATTGATTTCTTGGGTCACCGCATTTCTCCTGAGGGCATCGCCATGGAACCGAGTAAAGTTGAGTCGTTGCAGAGTTGGCAACCCCCGCGTCGCGTGAAGGATATTCAGCGACTTCTTGGATTTGCCAACTACTATCGGACATTCATCCCTGGCTTTGCTGCCTTGACAGCCCCCCTCACCCGGCTCCTGCAGAAGAAGACTCGGTTCCAGTGGAACGCCCCCGAACAACAGGCGTTCCAAGCTTTGAAGGACGCCTTCATGAAGGAGCCCATCTTGAAGCATCCTGACCCGCAACGGCCGTTTGTCGTGGAGGCGGACGCCTCCGACATTGCCATTGGGGCCGTGTTGCTCCAGGCAGCGACGCCCAACGGTACCCTTTTCCCTTGCGCGTATCACTCTCGGAAATTGAATCCCTCGGAGCGCAACTATACCATCTGGGAGAAGGAGCTGCTGGCCATCAAGGCGGCGTTCGAGGCTTGGAGGCATCATCTGGAGGGGGCGCGGCATCAAATCGAGGTCCGGACGGACCACAAGAATCTGGAAAGCCTGCAGACCGCTCGGAATTTGAACCAACGCCAGATCCGGTGGTCCCTCTTCTTTGCGAGGTTTGACTTCCGGGTGCGGTACATACCAAGCGGGCACAACCAGAGAGCGGATGCTCTGTCCAGGAAGCCCGAGTACACCCGAGTGGAAGACAAGCTTCCGCCCAGGACCGTGATCCCCGTCGAGTCTTTTGCTGCGGTGCGGGAGCCGGTGGATATACGGGCTCGGATCCGGGAGGCGCAGCAGCAGGAGGCGTGGGTGGCTCAGCGGAAGGAAGAGGTGGGGCCAGATTCGCCTTGGTCGGTCACGGATGGACTCCTGTATTATCGTGACCGGCTCTATGTTCCAGGAGGGCCACTCAGGGGACTCGTCCTCAGCCAATGTCATGATAACCCGGCTGCGGGGCATTTTGGCCTGTTCAAGACTCTGAACCTGGTCTCCCGTACGTTCTGGTGGCCCCGAGTCCGACACGATGTCCAGTCTTATGTCACCTCCTGCGTCCCATGCAGGCAGGCCAAGTCAGCGACAGGGGCCCCGCCTGGTTTACTGCAGCCTTTGCCAACGCCCAAGAGACCCTGGGGGGCTGTGTCCATGGACTTTCTGACGGATCTACCCCCATCCTCCGGCTTCACGACAGTGTTTGTGGTGGTGGACATGTTGACCAAGATGGCGCACTTCATCCCCTGTCGCGGCTTACCGTCAGCTCGCGCCACTAGTCGCATGTTCATCCAACAGGTGTTCCGGCTGCACGGCCTTCCCGATAGAGTCGTCTCCGATAGGGGGGCCCAGTTTACAGCCCGCTTCTGGCAGGAGTTGATGCGGGCGTTGGACATTAAGGTTTGCCTCTCGTCCGCGCATCATCCTCAGACCGACGGGGGTACCGAGAAGGTCATCGGCATCTTAGAGCAGTATCTGCGCTGCTACGTTAACCTGCAGCAGGACAATTGGGTGGACTACTTGGCCATAGCCGAGTTTGCCTTTAACAACTCGCAGCACACCTCCACGCAGATGACACCGTTCTTGGCCAACGTGGGTTATCACCCCCGGTTTTTCCCCCTTTCTCCCGTGGACTCACCGGAGCCGGCAGCGAACGAATTCATGGCGGAGTTACAGGCGATCCATCGGTTGGTGCAACGGCAGCTGGAGAAGGCCAAGGCCGACTACAAGAGGTTCGCCGATCGGTCGAGAAGGGATACGCCTCCACTATCGGTGGGGGATCGGGTCTGGCTGTCCACCAGGAACCTACCATCCACTCGGCCGGCGAGGAAGCTGGACCACCGTTACCTTGGACCGTTCCCAGTCGAGGCCGTCATCAACCCGGTCGCCTATCGTTTAACTCTGCCACGTTCCCTGCGCGTGCACCCCGTCTTCCATCGGTCCTTGCTGGTCCCCGAACGACCGGCCTGTCCACTTCGCCAGGCGGAACCTCCACCATCAGGAACTCGTGATGGAGACAGCACCCCCGAGTACGAGGTCGCCAGCATCAGGGATTCCCGCTGGCTGAAAGGTCGCTTCCAGTACCTGATCGAGTGGAAAGGGTACGGGCCGGAGGACTTCACATGGGAAGACGCGACCGCCGTTCATGCCCCTGCGTTGGTGACTGCTTTTCACGAACAGTTCCCATCCCGACCGCATCCGGATCGGCAGACCCGGGGGAAGGGCCCTGCGGTGCGGGATAGTGTTGTGACTCAGGGCCAGCCTGTGGGTCCGACAGCCGGCTCCGATGTATCGGAGGACTCAGATGTGGGGGAGGAGGGAAACGAACCGGCTGATGATGATTTGGAGACTTTGCAGAGTCCTCAGCCGGGAACCTCTGCTCAGCTGTGTGAGCCCGAGAGTGCGGAGGATGATGACCCACAGCTGGCCCTGTTCAAGGACGCCCGACGCAGGAGGCAGTCGAGCAGGGACAAACAAAGGAAGGCTATGGGACTCCTCGGGAGGAGGCACAGGGAGACCACGCCCTGAGCTCTCTATAAAAGGAGTGTTTGGGGAGGGGCTGGTTGCTGAAAGCAACTCTTTTGCTTGAGAAGATAAGCTCTTGTGTGTTTACTGTTAAATCTTGGCAGAAGCCTTTTAGCCTTGGACGCTTTCCAGTCTCTTCTTTTGATTAGGGGTGCGAGAAGAGGGCTGGTTCAGAACAACATGTTACATCTATCCTTTACATCAGAGGTCTTCAAACTTGGCCCTTTTATGATTTGTGGACTTCAACTTCCAGAATTCCTCAGCCAGTATGTCTGGCTGAGGAATTCTGGGAGTTGAAGTCCACAAGTCATAAAAGGGCCGAGTTTGAAGACCCCTGCTTTACGTCAACACCACAACTTGCCAAATCTGATATAGTCCTGCACTTGTCCTCTTTTGTCTTGTACTGTATAGACAAATCCTATCACCATTGCCTCACTCCAAAATGAAGACAAATCCTTACCAGAGCTTATAAGAGAAAACATACGTCTATGAGGGATAGATGGTGTTGGGGAGCAGAGTATGGCTTGGATAAGTAAAAAAGATGGAGGAGGAGAAGAATGATTCCTGTTTCTTGCTTTCACATTACTGTTTGTGTCCGGTGTGCGATTAGCTTAATCAAATGTTCTTAACCTTGCCTAATAGCTATAATTATTCACTACTAAGTTTGCTGACTCTGTAGTATTAGCACCCAGCATGGTACGCTGATCAGTGTAATCAGCAATATTTCCTTGGTGGCTGCTGGTTCCATGTCCCACTTGATTTAAAAATTAAATTAAATGAGAAATTGAAACAGCAGGTTAGCAAACAGCAGCGAAAAGCTTCCAGCATTTTCCCATTAACTCCTAGATGCTTTATCCATCATAAGCCACAGAGGGTATTTTTGAAAGTCAAAATGGTGGGTACCCACCACTTAGAATTTGTTTAGAATTGAGCCTGGCTTCCCAGAAAAAAAGGTATAGGGGGGGTGTTTTTCAGTTAAAGTCAAAAAGGGCAAGATGACTGTGCAAACAAAGGTTTAGCCCTTTTTTGGTGTGCATTATGATGCACATAAAAAGGGGCAGGACTTCAACCACATGTTGTAACTGCTCTCCTGACTTCTTTTATACCTTTCCTGTGGGCACTTTTGGATCAAGGTGGTAGGTAGATACTATTGGGAGAAAGAAACTAAAAGGAGGCAGCTTTTGGTAATTGGTATTTTGCCAAATCAGTATTTTGGGAGCTCTTCATGGCAGCCATCTTTTAAGAATATGACTAAGTGACAGGATTTTGAAATTTGGCAAGTCTGTCTACTACCTGAAAAGCTTAAGGACTCCTAATGCACGCTTTCAACCATGGCTTCAGATCCTCAATAAATGTTGTTTATTACTCAAAAGAAAATGGTAGGTCCAAGACTTCAGTTTTTCTTCATCAAGCATGAAGAAAAAGTAGAATTTTTGACCTACCATCACAATGGACTTTAAATGGCTTTTCTTTGTACACTTTATGAATGACTCTTGCCTTTGTTGCGTCAGGCAGTATATTTTGGACATAGAAAAGATGATCAGAGGTAGTAAAGCCTATGCCTTTACAGACATTGATGGAATGGCACAACTTTCTGCAGCCAACTCACCCCAGCCATCTCATTCTGGTCAACTTGCTGCAGCTAACACAACTAACTTGCTGTTGGCCAAGGTGTGGAGCAAGGAGAGCATGCCTGGATAGTCCTTGCACAGATCCTGGCCGAGGGAGCAGTACATCTGCAAGAAAAAGCCTGCCACCACTGCTTCTTCCTGGCATGTTGGCTGAGAGAGCCAGCCACTCTGCTGACATCCAGGTACTCCTTGTGGCAGAGCAAACAGGCTGATCCCAAGAATCCCCAAGGAATCCTTTATTGACTGGCTGGGGAAATGCCACTGGACCAATTAGGAATACTTTCTGGCTGATTAAATAGCTCTGGAGAAATCTGCGACTCCTTTTAAAATGAAGCCATCGAAGAGCCCCAATTTCACAGCTTCCCCTTCCAGCCCTGTGTATTTGGTGAGGCTGGAGGTGCAGGAGCATGAATGTCAGCAGAGTGGCTGACCCTTGCAGCAGGAGTGCTGGGAAGAAGCAGCAGTGGCAGGTGTCCTCACACAGATTCACTGTGCCCTCAGCCTGGAACCGTGCAGGGACTATCTGGGCATGCCGCGCTTGCTCCATGGCTCAGCTGACGGCTTGCTGAGACTCCATGCTTTGGCTTACTCCAGCCTTGAGGATTTCTAATTAAGAAGGTTTAAACATAAAGCAAGACTAGGCCCACTGCAATTCACTTGTCCCTCTCTTGAATTATCCTGCATTGAATTGTCCCACGCTAGTTGTCCCAGGGCGAAGTAGCTTCAGAGAGTTGTCCTGACCTTAGAATATACAGTAGTTCTCAAAATGGGCAGTTTTTCCCCAAGCTTGAGGTACTCAAAGCAGCTGAGCACTCAAGGTCCAAATGGTCTGCTCTGAAGGTGAAATTGCTTTTAATGTACAGAATACTCCACACACTCTACTGAAATGATCACATTTTGTTTGAATTCTGACCTGGAAACAAAGCCATTGGAGCACACCTGACCCTCTTTCTTTCCTTGTTTTTCACTTCAAGCATAAAATGCTTGAAATGCCTGTTTCCCTGTTAAAATGTTTCAAAGTCAAAATGTTTTCACATTCTTCTCAAACACTGGGTCCTCATGAACAGGCTTTGCTGTTCTTTGTTTTATAGCATGTGGAAAAATGGGAGGGCTCTTAGTGACTTCAGGCCACATATTTGATTCTTGGATCAGTTTATTTTACACATATATTTTTATCTCAGAATTTGTGTTTTCCAAAGTTTTGTATTGTTTATGATGAATAACCTCTCAGTGAAGTTGTAATGGAATCAAATAGAGTTAGCCGGGTTGAGTTGGCTGGGGCAAATTGTCCTAGATCCAGAAATTGAGCAGCTTTTTACCTCTTTAATACAATCCTAGAACAGAAATAGACATAAGGTCATGGTTGTTCCACAGTGAACTATTTTTTGCTCTTACTTTTCCCTTTGGGTACATATCACATCTTCCAAGCTGTAAAAGGATAGTTTTCATATAGATCCAGCTGAAGAAGACATGCTTCAAATGATTTCTTTAGGCTGACTTCTTCATATTCAAATTTGAGTGAGAGAACTTTTACAGACCCATCTAAGGAAGGTTTAAACAACCATATTCCAATATGATCTGAAAGTAAAGTGAATAGCATCCCCTGCAATCATGCAGCATGTAACAAGGACATCATCTGCATACATCTCTGCATACCTCGTCAAGCATAAGCAAGGGCATCAACTGAAAATAAAATGGCTGTTTTGCATTCCAGCTCAGGTATAAATCTCCCTAGATTAAGAGCATTTTATTCCCAGGTAAGAATGCATAAGATTACAGCTTCTCTACAGATAATTAAGCTATAAATTTGCCACATAGTTAATAGAGAGGTAAATGTGTCCTTTTTCTTCCTTGGCATATACAAAGTCACTGATTGAAGCATGTTTTATGAGTAGAGATTTGAGATAAATTGATATTCACACAGGTCACTTTTCTATATGCCTTTTGAGCTGCAAATTCAAGTAAATTTGTTTCTGGATCAGAAGAATGCAACCTTAGACAAAAACTGAACAGTTGGCATGGAATCCTACTGTATCGATCGTCTCTGCAATTTTGCAGAAGCTTCTGAAGGAAGGCAAACATTCCTGCCCATGTTTTTTTGCCATTTAAATAGAATCTATGAACAAAATATCAAATGTATTTATAATTTGAGACTCATTGCATATAAAGATAACTAATTAGCAACCATCCAGTCTGCTTTGCTTCCTAAGGTCTATATGGACAATATTCACTTTCTTAAGCCTGTTCTTAATAAGAACCCATGGCACTTAAAAGGATATTCCAATAAGTTGTTTGATCCTATCCATTCACTTTATCCATTGTCTTCTACTTTTCTCAACCTTGCCAACTTAGTAATCGTTTAGTCCATCATCCATGTGCATCACACACGCAAAGTACTTGCTGACCATATTGTTCTGAGAACAGTCAGCCTTCATTTGATCTAGGACTAGCTGATATGCTCCTCTTGTAGCCAAATGTATTCTGGTACTCTTAGTAACCATTTCCATATTCATAATTTGAAGATGTCTAACTTCTTTACCCCATTCTTTCTCCATGTCCAGCTATCACCACCATACGTTATCCTTAGACAGACCATTGCTTAACTATTCTGATTTTTGCTGTAATTGAAAAGTCATTCTCCTTCATAACCTTATTTAAATTTGTTATCCTCTTTCTCCCTAAGATTGGTCTCCTCCAGCATACTGTCTGTCTACTGTATATCTATTATTCTTGAGCCCAAGAAAACAAAACTTCACCTTTTTGAAATCATATATTCACTATATTCACTGAGGGTGCCTTTTTTCTTTTTAATCTTAACAATCTGGATTTTTTTCTTTCCATTTTTTATTGTTGTGATGATCTTGTCCCACTCATAAATCTTCATTCCGATCTCTCTTGTTCAAGCAAATAATAAACTTCTAGATGCCAATAAAATAGCGAGCAGGCTGGGTACAATTAATATGTGACTAATATTATATATGTGGTATATTATCTGCCCATATAACTAGTATGTAAAGAATTTGCCTATAGGGGAAATAGGTCGACAGACAATGCCATAGCTACTGCTTTACACTCTGTAGCAAGTCATCTCGAGAAACCTGGAAGTTATGTCAGGATGCTTTTTGTTGATTATAGCTCGGTTTTCAACACCATTTTGCCGAGCATTCTCATCGAGAAGCTGACTGACTTGAAATTCTCCCCCGCCATCTGCGATTGGATTCAAAACTTTCTTAGGGACCGGTTACAAACAGTGAGGGTCGGGCCTGCTTTGTCCATCCCCCTGAAGCTTTGCATCGGCTCGCCACAGGGCTGCATGCTTAGCCCCTACCTGTACTCTTTATACACATATGACTGTGTATAATCTGACCCATCCACTGCAATAATTAAGTTCACAGATGATACGACTGTGGTGGGTCTTATTACAGGTGGGGATGAGACAGCATACAGTGCAGAGGTACAAAAACTATCCATATGGTGTAGTAACAACAACTTGCACCTGAACATTGGCAAGACAAAAGAGATGGTGCTAGACTTCCGGAGAAAAAAGGAGGAACCTGCCCCACTTTACATCAGGGAGGACTGTGTGGAGAGAGTTTCCTCCTTTAAATTTCTGGGAGTCTATCTCTGCAAAGATCTGACCTGGAAAGTTAATACAACCCAGGTGGCTAGAAAGGCCCAACAGAGGCTTCACTTTCTCAGGGTCTTGCGGAAGAACAGGGTAGAACAATGGCTAATGACCCTCTTTTACCGGTCTACTATAGAGAGTGTCCTCTTGTATGGTATTGTGGTTTGGTATGCTGGTCTGACAGCCGCAGATAGGAAAGTATTACAGAGGGTGGTGAGTACAGCACAAGACATTGTGGGCTGTCCCCTGACACCACTGGATGACATCGCCAGGGCTCATTGCCTTGGAAGAGTGAGGAAAATTCTCAGGGATGACTCACACCCTGGACGGTATCTCTTTACTCTCCTGCCATCGGGTAGGAGATATAGGAGTATAGCCAGCTGCACCAACAGGCTGAAAAACAGCTTTTATCCGTGGGCTGTTAGGCTTTTGAATGGGAAATAATTTTTATAAACTTTATGCAGAATTGACTTGCGAGGCCGGTGTGTGGTGCAATTAGTTCACATGGTGTAATAAGATGGAGGGTTTGTTGTCACTGTGAGTTGGGGAGTGGGAGCACGAAGGGAGGCTCAACTAATCTCAATGTATACATGGTTGTACTTTGACAATAAAGGTTCATTCATTCATTTAGTAACCTTAACTTAGAGGGGGCATTAGAAATATAAAGCACTATTTTCTACCTGCATTGGGAAAAAACTTTTAAGAACTTCCTCTTTGAATTAACAAAACAAAATGAATGATTAATGCCTCTAAGAGTTTTATTTCATGTGCCTCTTATTTTAGAGCTCATCAAAGAATGTGATCATAGCTCTGAATCCAATTACTTTTGGTATAGATACACACTGAACATCAGCACAGACATCACACAGACTGGCCCTTTTCTTTGGTGGTTGATTGTATCTTTGGCCAGCTCCTGGATCATTGTTTACCTCTGTACAATTCAAGGAATCAAATCCACTGGAAAGGTGAGCAGTGTCTTCTTCCTGTATGGTTTTTGACTAGCCAACTAGCCAAATTTAAACAGATCCTGATAGGTTCATTTTCAGGCATGGTCAGTCACATGCCCCAATTCATCCATTGCAATAATTATACTGTATAGTGGGATGTATCGTAGGAGTTTCTGATTTCCTCCATGGAGAGGGGAAAGGGCAGATCACCTGCAGCCCATGTTCACTCTCCCAGCACTCCATTTATTGGGTCCACAGCATTTCATCATTTTGTTGTTAAAAAAATTCAATGGTGAAGCAAGCCAGATTTTGGCAGTTACATCTGTGTGTTGGCGGAAAGTTGGCCCACGATGTGAGTAACACAGCTGGGCTGCTGTGGGAACATTAACTAGGACTTCTATAGTGATGATCTGTTTGAATGACCTTCTTCTGCTTTTTCTCCCTTTGCAGGCAATTTATATTACAGTCTCTTTTCTATATATAATTTTAACTATATTCCTTATTTATGGACTGATCCTCCCAGGAGCTATCCAAGGGCTAATATATCTCTTCACACCTGATGCAAGTATATTCCCCTCTGAATTTCTAGCTGTTTTTAGGAGTTAATTGTTTTATTGAGCCTGATCTAAACTTCTAGTTCTCTAACAATTGCATTAAGTTTCAGAAAAGAGTTATTCATAATGTTTTACCCACTGAAGCTGCTAGAAGCCATGCATAGGGCGGTGGGAAGTATGTAGGGAGTACCCAGAAACTCTGACACCTACACTGAGCTCTTTGAATGTGATCCTCTGTATCTCAGCCACCATCTGTAAGTGCTGAACTGTGTAATCAGTTTCATAATTTCTTTGCTTATTATACCTTATTTAGAGAATCTGGGAACCTATTAGTGTTACTAACATTAACTAATGGTTGACTAGGCACATGGACTGGAAGCAGCACTTAGTAGTGAGAGCAACTGGGAATTGGGAACAATGAGCGATCCTCTAGATGAGGGATGTCAAACTGCCAGCTCGTGTCCACCCCAGCTCCGGCAATGCGAAAAAAGTCACAATATGTCGCAATATGTCATGTGACACAGCAAGTTTGACACCCGTGCTCTGTTGAACTCAAGGCCTCTTTGATCACAGCTGGTATGATCAGTCATTAGAAATAACAGGAGGTATAGTCCAACAGCCTTTGCAGGTTCATAGATTTCACACTCCAGTATCAGATTTTATACGCTTTCTACAGCAATCTGTTATCTACCTTTATAACTCTTCATTTGTTCATTTGCTTCCTTGTTGTGCACCAAAACCCTAACGTCATTAGGAAAGTTGTAATTATTATTTAGTTGCTGTTACCTTACCTAGGAATTATTCCTTTAATTCTTAGAATCTCACCAATTTACACCTCACCAGTGTAAGAAAGAGAGAGAAATCCTACACCTACATATACCTAATATATACATATAGCACCTAGTAAGCATGCTTTTAGTAAATTTACTCATAAATAAGTTCTATAATCTATTTAATATTTAAGGTTTATTTTTATTTGTAAATTGGGGGGAGGGTTCTATCTATAGTCTTATAGTAAACCATTTCTTTTATTGATTTTAGAAACATTTGTGATTTTAACTTGAATCTTGTAACCCCTTGTAGTAATTACACAAAATGCTGCTCGGGGACCTAACATAAAGATGACAGCTGATAGGATTCACTGTATTTCCTACTTCATTTTTATTTTTTATTTTATTTTTTCTCTTTTTTTCAAATTTAGACAGTTTTATTAGTATATGTAATAGCATATAAAAAAATACAAAAGCAAATAGTAGGAAAAATAGAGAAGGGAAGAATGAGGAAAAGGGGTGAAAGAAAGAAAGGTCGCTGACTTCCAACTCCCTTTGGTGCAGTAGAATAAGGCAGTTACATCAAACCTCAACTTTTTAGTTTTAGATACTAGTTTAAACTAGCCATTTCTATAACAACAAATCTCTCTAATTGGTAAAACCCAAAATCAAGGTTTCATTTTTTCCCCCACCTCAAGCACAAAGCGGTTTCCAAGTAGAAATAAAAGTATTGGTATTTTTTCTTTGATCAAAGCAGTCAATTTAGTCATCTCATTTTTATTTTTAATGTATTTAACAGTTCACAGTCCTAAAAAATCCACGTGCATGGCTTGATGCAGGCACTCAGAGTTTCTTCTCCCTGTCTTTAGCGCTTGGAGGACACATAGCATATTCAAGCTACAATCCACAAAAGTAGGTGTAAAGTAGTCTAATTTTGTATGTCTTAACCCAGTGCAAAATGTATGGAAGTTTCATTTATGTCAACAAAAGTCAAAATCATTTCTCTATTGTTTTGTAATCAGTCTTCAAGATGGTGAATAAGAAAGGAAAGTTGGTCAGTTGGAAGGAGAAGGCCTCATTCACATATAAAGTCCTTTAACAGTGATAAACAGCACCCTGAACTGAAAATCCTTTTGGAATATGTTTCATGTAATCTCTGAGATTTGTTGGATCGCAGGTGGTTATAAATGTAATTGCATCCCATTTTTTGCCATGGTTGTCAAGCAAATCATTTGCAGTTGTTAAGTGAACCATGTGATTGTTAGGCAAATCCAGCTTCCTCCCATTGATGTTTGCTTGTTGGAAGCTGGCTGCGAAGGCCATAAATGGCCATTGCATGTCCCCAAGATATTGCAACCATTGTAAAGCCATACCAAGTGTCCAAATTTTGATCACATGACTGTGTGGGGATGCTGCAATGGTTGTTAAGTGCAAGGAGTAGTAAAATCACTTTTTCCAGTGCTGTTGTTACTTGAATGGTCATTAAACAAATGATTGTAAGTTGAGCACTACCTACAATCAATCAATCCTCTTCCAACAGTAAGTGGGCTGAAGAAGGAAGGTGTATTGATGAGCCCTCAGAAAAACTGTCACTGCTTAATTTCACTCTTTTTTACCGAGTTTTTACTGAGTTTTACTGAGTTCCATGAGACTTGCTTGGTGCCAAGATTTTACCAGCTGAAAATCACCTTTTGACTAAGTCGATATTACTGCAATGTTAGACCATTATTGCATAGACCATTTGGGTATGCTAATGTCACATACTCAATAACTTTATTTGAAGCTGAGCTTGTCGATCAGAAGGTCGGCAGTTTGGCGGGTCGAATCCTGAGTGACGCGTAACAGAGTGAGCGCCTGTTACTCGTCCAAGCTTCTGCCAACCTAGCAGTTCGAAAGCACGTAAAAATGCAAGTAGAAAAATAGGGACCACTACGGTGGGAAGGTAACAGCGTTCCGTGCGCCTTTGGCATCTAGTCATGCTGGCCACATGACCACGGAGATGTCCTTGGACAAACGCTGGTTCTTCGGCTTTGAAACGGAGATGAGCACCGGCCCCTAGATTTGGAAATGACTAGCACGCATGTGCGGGGGAACCTTTACCTTTACAGAGAAGTGGAGTTCAGGAGATAGACCATTTGCTTGTTCTACTTTGAAAAAAGTTCAGACCCAACATCACTTTAAAAGAAGCTACAGGCTCATTTTTTTATACTCATAGTAAGTGAAAAGAAAGTAGAATTTAAAAGCAAAGTTAGCTTTTTCCCCTCTTTTATGGCAACCTGTACATTCAGTGTAAAGTCATGTTACATAGTTGCCTAAAGTAGGGACCATACTTCTTTCTAACACTTTCTAACAAGATTTTATAATAATAATTTGACAGCAATTCCTCCTTTCAACTATCTCACTAGATAATTTTACAGAGTTGTCATCATTCTGTATGGTAGGAAATTTCTGTACACTTGCCAAAGTTCCATCAATTTAGGTCAATATCCTTTCAACTAACCATAAGATTATTTCCAGGGGCAATTGAACATACCTATGTAGCTTTTTTTTGCAACTGAATGGAATTTTGCTAGTATTTTCTATCATAGTTCTTTTTTTTTTACTTCCCAGTTTAGCCTACAGTGCTAACATATTTTGGTGATTTCCCGATCCTGCTAACTAATGCATCCGCTTAGCTTCCTCCTCAATTTCTAACTCCACATCAGGTAGTTCATTACAGCCACCTGAGTTGATTGGCCTAATAAAATAAAATGTAAATTTCATGTGCTACATCTGCTAACCTTAAGGCATTCATTAGTTCACATTAAAAATTAGACCAATGATGAGAGTCCTGACAAACTGGCAATTTTCACAGTGCTGCCTTTTGGAAAGTTTATTCTGTTCCCCCCCCCCTTTTTTTCTTCTAGAAATGACTGTGAAAAAGATTCTGTCATAATAGCCACAGTGAACAGTTTAACATCTATATATGCCTCAATCGCCATTTTTTCAATTCTTGGGTTCAAAGCAACAATAAACTACTGGGACTGTTTGGATAGGTAAGCTATTAAAATAACAATCCATGTAACATTCCAATCTTTTAATTTTGCTTTGCATTATTTTGCGTATTACTTTGTTTGGCTAACCATTATGATTTGACTACTTCAAAGAATGCTACATAATGGAATTAAAATGAATACAAATCCTAGAAAATTAATATAAATTATATAATAATACATTCCAGTATTTTTAATTCCTAGTAACTTAAAACATTCTCCAGAGGATGTGATTATCTTTCTGACTTTATGCCTGGTTAAACCCAAACTGACTTGGTTGCCGATGGGAGAAGGAATAGATCACAAACACTACATTCATCTAACTGGGACTACTGATTCTAGACAATAGGGTTGTTTTCCCACTGTGAAATAATGTCTTGAGGCTAATCCTTTTTATGTCCTCCTTGCTTAATCAACTGAATAACAACAAGCTATGTCATACAAAGTGCATGAAATGCAATGAAGAGAGAGCTTTTCTATTTCAGATTTATCAATTCCAGTTAATAACAGTTTTGGTTTGGGCTTATCAAAGTTTCTGAACCATTTTCCAAAGTAGCTTCACACATGCTATGCATTGTTGAAATCCAACAGAGATATGTTGGCTAATTGAAGACACGTTATCTCTGTCCACATAAGACTTCAGCTGGTATATCAGCTAAGCTGATACTGGAGGTTATCCTGGGACTTAAAAAGGTGTCTTACCAGTTTACGTTCTGGTTAATGTGGCTGATAAAACTCACCTTCCTCCTGTAAATAATTTCCCATCATTTTGTGATGACTCTCTCAACATGTTGTGAAAATCCTTTCTGTTTACTGATCTAGATTATACTGATTAGGATTTCTAATCCAATATATCAAACTTTCATGGAATAAATAAGTTTGACATTGTTTAGTTGGGCAAATGTCCTTTACCTCGTTGGGACTACTTATTAATCCTAATTCAATTTGCTGGACAATATTTTGTTTCCTGAACAATTTTGGGTGCATCCTGTAGGTTTGGGGCTGCTAATCATGAAACTAACATCTAATATAACCATCATGTACTATTTTAAAGAAATCTTCTGTTTTTACATGATGACAGTGTATACTCCTCAGTACCTGTTGCCAATGCTGCACACATGAAAGAAACATACAAAAAAATGGAACTGTTGTTGAAGCACATCCAGTACAGCTGAAATACCTGTAGAGATCTAATGCAGCTCAGATAGGTAGACCAGGTACTTGGTTGTTGCATATGCAAATGGGACAGCCATGCTAGAGTCACATTACATTAAACAGAATGGCTACTGAAAAAGAAATGGTTAGGTCAGCAAAGGTGGCTCATAGACCACTTTTTGACCCAACAAGATATTTTTGCCTCCGCTTCCCATAAGACAATGAAAAATTTTGTGAAAGTGATGAACAAAGAAGATTTTTGTTATCTGAGATAGATATTTCCAAGAATAACTGATATCAAGATTAAGGAAGACATTGTTGTTGGTCCACAGATCAGATATATCATCAATGACAAGCGGTTCGAATATCTATTAGTAGGGCCAGAGTAAATCACACAGAAAGTGTTCAAGGATGTCACTGAGAATTTTCTTGACAACTACAGAGCACCAAACTATAATCAGCTGTTTGACAAACCTCTTAAAGTATAGAAGACCATCAAATGCAACATGTCACTAAAGATTCATTTTCTGCATCCACGCTTGGACTTCTTTCCTGAAAATCTGAACATTTCCTCAGGACATAGTCCCAATGGAAAAACAGTATCAGGACAACTGGAATCCATCAGTGTTGGCTGAATATTGTTGAATACTGCAGCAAGATGCATCGGACACTGAATACAAACGAAAGTCAGCAGTGAAACATTTTTAGCCCCATTGAACTCATGCAGCATGTTGGAAACATTATGTAATTAAATATATTACAGTCATTTGTAACTTTTTGAGATTCCTACATGATACTGACATTCTGAAATCATACATGTGTTCAATTTGAAAGGGTCCATCGTAATCACCAAAGGCTTTTTCAGGTGGCAAAATTTTGGGAAAAAATTGTTTTCCAGGGACCAATTGAGGACACCCCCTGCCTCATTTGGACTAGAAGAAAGGGAATGGTAGAATGTCATCTGTAGAGGAATAATCTGTGGTGCATATCCCCACCTTTGCTTTTTCAGTACTTTTTCACATCAATGTCATAATATAGGCAGTAAAGTTGAGCCCATAAGGATGCTGTGATGCATTAGTTTTCAGCATTCTCTTCTGGAAATATTTAGCTAAATGAAACTATTATAAAATTAAATTTATTTCCTTCCTTCCTCTCCCCCCCACTTCCCTCCCTCTAATTTCTAATCATCTGATCATTCTGAAACTACTGCAATGTGTGAAACCTTTTAAATCTTTGTGTGCCTGGAACTGGAAGCAATTATTGTACTTCCCAGGATTTAGAAAATATAAAAAACTGTTGGGGTTTTTTTGGGGGGGGGGGCTGGATTGGGGTTGGTGGGCAGAATTAATATCAAATTACTAACTCAGATTGATTGTTTAACAACAAGATTTTTTCACATTTTTTCCTATTTATCTTCTATTATTTTATTCTCTTTTTTATTTCTCTCTTTATTTATTCTGTCTTGTATTTCTGTTTCCTAAGTAAATAAAGTTTTGCATGTGTTTCTTTTATGCTGCTTCTGCTATTTTAACCCTTAGATTTTTTTTAAAAAAATTCCTATAATATATGGGTTAAGTGTTGTTTTCCACTCATGATTTTATTAACCTTAGGCATTTAGACTGATGGTAAGGAATCACTAGAGGCGTAATTCAATATTTGGAGCATCTCATGTTGCTATGTGGATGGTGCCAATTGGCTATTTGTAAGCATGAATACTCAAAGTGTAGTTAGGAGCAAAAGCTGATTTGCTAACCATGGTAGCGATGCAAATAATTCACACCTTTTTGGATTTCCACAACAGTAATATTGAATTACTCACAATTGCATTTGATTTGATGGAACAAAGCATTTCAAGAACAAACTATACTCTCTGGCTTGAGGGTCTGACACACGTTGCTCCGTCAAGAGTTTCTGGTCTCAAGCTGAAAAAATGTGATCTTCAACATTTTCTTCGTAAGGTACTGTAAGCCTATTACTGAGAGGTCCTGTTTTCCTGTGAAAGAATACTATGGATTCCTTACACAGGTAGTCCTTGACTTACAACAGTTCATTCAGTGACCATTCAAAGTTACAACGGCACTGAAAAAAAGTGACATACGACAGTTTTTCACATTTACGTCCCCCACAATCATGTGTTTAGATGCTCGGCAACTGGCTCATAATTGTGTTAGTTGCAGGGTCCCGGGATCATGGGATCTTCTTTTGCAACCTTCTGACAAGCAAAGTCAACCGGGAAGCCAGATTCTCTTAACAACCACATTACCAGCTTAACTGCTATAGTGATTCACTTAACAATTGTGGCAAGAAAAAGTCATAAAATAGGGCAAAACTCGCTTAACAAATGCCTCACTTAGCAACAGAAATTTTGGGCTCGAGTGTGGTCGTAAGTAGAGGACTACCTGTTTGGGGGATCAATTTTTTATCTCTTTTACCTAAGCAGCTTTGTCTGCATTGAGAGCATAGCGAGAAGTGTGCACCAGCTGTGAAAATCAGAGAGTCACTTTAGCAATGGAAAAGACTTGGTCAGACCAAATATTACTACCAAATTGACCAGTTTCCTCTTGGTGCTATTTTCCATTCAAGACCTTTATGTAAGACTGATGCTGGTATGCCTTCATTGGATTTAAAATTTTATCCATTCTTCCTATGCCATAAATATCTTAAATTCTTGTTCATTCACTGCTTACCTAATAGCTTTTCTATTTAAGCACAACCTGTGAAGCATGTGTAATGTGAAAACTGGTACTGAAATGTTTTCAGAGTAGCTTTTTTTTTACTCAGCTTTCTTTTTCAGATTAGTATTTTTTAAATGCGGGTAATTTTAAAGTCATCGTTCTCCTATGTTTTTAAAGAGAACTCTACATAATTTGTTCCTATGAGGAAAGCGGCTATAGGACATGATAAGAAATTGATTTTTTTAAAAAAAACAAGTGCCGGGATTGCAATTTTTTTTCCTTCACACTTTTTTTAATTGTTATGACATTAAAAAGTAAAGGTAAAGGTTCCCCCGCACATGCGTGCTAGTCATTTCCAACTCTAGGGGCCGGTGCTCATCTCCATTTCAAAGCCGAAGAGGACAGTTAAAAAGCAGCATTCTTTTTATCCAGTTAAAATGATGTGTATAAAAAAGGCAAATCTCTTCCAAAGATTCTTGTGATACTCTGTTTTTTACAGTGATGGTTCTATTGCCCCTTTGTTAGACATAATGGAAGGGAGGGCTAGAGCACAGCAATTATGTGAAATGTATTTTTGACAAAGGTCTTTTATTTACCTAGTTCCTGGGGGAAAAAGGTAAACACACCTCCACACTGATATCTCTAATAACCTCACTTTTTTTTTTAAAAAAAGCTGTTTTAAATTAGTCTCATTTTCCAGGTTTTAATTGCTGGGAACCTATCCTTGTTCATGCCTGGATTTTCATTTTATAGATGGAGAAGCTAAATTTTAGTCCACCTGGATTAACCAGTCAAGACTTGCCTTTGCATTATAAGATAACATTTACAGATGTGTGTAGCTGATCAAATTAATTGCCTGTTCCATTTTGAAATTTTTCAGACTGCTTCTGGGCCTGGCCTGGCCTTTATTACATTCACTGAAGTTGTAACGAGGATGCCTGGAACCCAAATATGGTCAATTCTGTTTTTCCTGATGCTGTTCTGCCTGGGAATGTCTTCTATGTTTGGGCTCGTTCAGGCCATCCTGACTCCTTTCACAGAAATTCCTCTTGTGTCAAAATACTTGAGCAAAGAAGTTTCTTGTGGTAAGACTGCTTTGGAAAAAGAGTTCCAATTTTATCTTTTTTTCTTTTTCTATTTATTTATTTTTAAATAAAGTTGCTGACATTGCTATTGAATATTTTCCTGATTACCTAACTATAGTGCTTCAGGGTAGTCCAAGTAAAATAGGGATGGCTCTTTGAATCTGCTTCTCCAGGTACCCCATTTGGTTGACAGAGATTCAAGCAAAGTCATTCCCAAGTAACTTACTTTCAACTGCCCCATAAGTCTTCTTCTCCTCATTAGGTGTGTGTGTGTGTGTGTGTGTGTGTGTGTGTGTGTGTGTGTGTGTGTACATGGGGAGAGAGCAGGAGCATCCATGAGGGGATCGGTGATATTAAAATGGCAGTCGAAAGTACATGGTTCAAGCTCCATTCCTTTATACATACTGTATACATATAAACCACATATACGCCTGAGTTAGTTTTGATTCCTGGCAAATGCATGGATAGTCTTTGCTGTATTCTTGGCAACATTTCAGAAGTGGTTTGCCACTGCCTCCTTCCTAGATCTGAGAGGGTGTGACTGGCCAAAGGTTATCCAGCTGGTTTTGTGTCTAAGGCTGGAGTAAAACTTTCAAAACTGACTTCTTGTCTGATACCTAAATTATATCATATTGGTTCCCTTATGTCTGTGACTGCCTGTGTGTGTGTGTGTGTGTGTGTGTGTGTGTGTGTGTGTGTGTGTGTAGACACACACATACAGTGCATTCAGAAAGTATTCAGACCCCCTCCCCTTTTGTCAATTTTGTTATGCTGCAGCCTGATTCTACAGTTGTTGAAATTCATTTTTTGCTCATTAAACTCAGTACCCCATAATGACAAAGTGAAAACAGAATTTTAGAAATATATGTAAATTTATTAAAAAGAAAAAACCCCACTGTAATATCATATTGGCACAAGTATTCAGACCCTTCACACAAAACTACACACCCTCCGGTCCTTGGAAAAACCTCTCTACGGAACGTTCCCTGATGACCAAAAGTAGTAATAGTAATAGTAATAGTAATTGGCTATGGAGAATCATAGTTTTTCCCTTTCTTTAGATATTATGCAACTGCCTTCAGGGATAAAGGGGGCAAGAACAGCCAGACTAGTTTCTAAGGCAAATAAGAATGGTATCAGAAACTGCCTGCTGCCTTGCTTGCATTCATTTTCATAAGGATAAATTGCAGAATGTACAGCAAGATAATTTGTATATATTGTGAGCTTGATATCTGCCTTTATTACTGAGCAAAGTACATCACTAAGTGAAATCAGAAGCAGAAACTCATTTATGTTTAAGCAACTTTGCTCCTGTCCTTAAATGTTCAGGAGAAATCTAGGGAGCGGGGAGGATCTGGGGAAATGAGAAGCAAGTTTGACAGATCTGGTATTATCCATGTGCAGAGCTTGGAAATATTTAACTGATTAAATTATAATTGATCTCTTTTTGCATTTTCATTCACACACAGCTACTAAACTTTCTCTTCATTAGGTATAATATGCTTTGCCTCTTTTTTGTTGGGTCTCCTTTTTACTACACGATCAGGAAGCTACTGGCTTGAAGTGTTTGACAGCTATGGAGGAAGCCTAACGTTGTTGATCATTTCTTTACTTGAACTGTGCGGTGTTGCATATGTTTATGGTCTGAAAAGGTAATGAGATTCTTCTATGTCCATTTCTTAGTACGTTCTTCAACTGAGACAGTATGGAATGTAAGAGTGGAAAGACCTCAGCCAGAAAACTTCACTGGGTCATTCTCTCTCTCAGCCCAACCAACTTTACGGGAATTTTAGGGAAAGTAGGAGCATTTTACCTTGAGTCCCCAAATGAAAAGCAGGATAAATACCTGGCAAATAAATATGTAACAAAAGCTTTCTCCTAGGATTATACTTTGAATACACTTTTATTGTATTCAGAGATCTGTATACATGATCTTCGTGAAATTCAGATCTAGGCATATGGTAAATCATCATTAGCATTATGTCCTTATGCAAAGGAAAGGCTTAAGCTAAGAAGAGGTGGCTCTCTTAAGGTTAGTTAGAGAAGGTGCTCTGGAAGCATTTGAGGTAAAAGGTGTTGTCTTGCAACCACCTCCTAGTACAATGAAATGATCATCACTTTTAACAGAACAAAACACTTCCACACCTATGATGACTAAGACCCCAGCTTTTCATTCCAGCAATTCTGTTTGTACAGGTAGTACAATGGATTCCTAAGGGGGGAAAAAATCAAGTCATTTTTTTCACACCAGTTGGGATTTTCAAAGTCTAGTTCACTGCCATGCAGTGATTAATCAATCCAAATTCCTCCATAAACTCTTTAATATTTTTAACCACTCCCTGTTTGCATAAAAAAGCCTCACCTTACTTATATGAAATCACCAAAGGAGATTTTTGCACTAGCATTGTGGAATTTTCTCACTAAAAACATCCTTAGACTTTATTTTGCCACAATGTCTGAGTGGACATTGCTACTGCAGATAAATGCTTCTGATATATTCTCACACCCCTTACAAAAGTAATGCCTGGTTATACATATACACTATAATTTTGAAACTTCTAACCCCATGTTTTTGCACCCCCTGGAATATCGTCTCACACCCCCAGGGTGTTGGGAACCCCTGGTCTATATTCTTCTGTAAAATAATGCTCTAAGCAATATTTTCCTTACTTTTATTATATGCAACACGATCCCTCTAACACAGGGGTAGGCAACCTTGGCTCTTTTATGACTCGTGGACTTCAACTCCACGAATTCCTGAGCCAGCCATGTAGCCAAGGTTGCCTACCCCTGCTCTAACAGAAGACAAGTTTCTCCAGTAGTAGTTAAATAGTAGTAGTCAAATTTCCTTCTTCTCTCCACGAACTCACCGAACCCTCCGGACTCAGAAGGTCCTGGAGCTGAGCCGCTGTGAGAGGGTGGCTCAGCTATACCATGAACTATACCATCAATTATGCCACCCTTTACCACCTGCTATCTCCCTAGAGGTGAGAGACCTAGGGAGGTATGCTTTATTTGGGGTGGCATCCTGTCCGCTCCTGGATAGGTTTGGGCCCTCTGTGAGAGGGAGGTCCCCGATCTGTCTCGGAAGTTACCTGGAAGGTATCCAGCTCAAGTGGCAGGGAGCTGGTGGACTGGACATTGTTGACCTTTTATTTGACATCCTCCTGAGTGACTATGGGACTGCCTGGCTGGACTTACCTGAAAAAATGGTCTATTTATCTTATTCAAGCACGGACTTATTTGCGCTCAGGGGTGCCCCCCCTTCCTGGGTGCGACCTGCCTTTATTTCAACTTATCCTCTTGATGACGGGCCCAATTATTGGGACCCTGAGAGAAGGTTGGGCAAGGACAGGAGCCTCTGTCATAAATTTAATAAGAGGCCCCTGGTGCACTTTTTAGCTCAATTTTTTGTGGGGTTAGGGAGGGGGGTGGGTTCACATGAGGTTTGGTCGGGAACTGGGGGGGGTTCCACCAACCGTTTCTCAGACCAGGCCCGGGATTCATCGCGCCGTGACGAGGCTTGGGTTGGGTGCCTCCGGGGCCCCGGAGCGGGGTGTGGGTTTGTTTATTCCCACAGCAGTTGGGAATGGCAGCAGGCGTGCGAACAGAGGGTCATATCAATATTCGGGAGTGCGTCCCCGCTGTCTCCAAGCGGTGATGCGCTCCGACTCTCTGGTTTCGGCCCATGGTTCCGGGAGCGAGGATGAGCAGCCACCTGAGCTCAGGCTCGTGTATTTCAATGCCAGGTCCGTAGCTAACAAGGCTCCTCTTATACGTGATTTGATCGAGGAGCATGCGGACCTGGCTTGCATTACGGAGACCTGGTTGGGCCCACAGGGCGGTGTACCTCTGGTTGATCTTTGTCCATCGGGTTTCCGGGTGCTGCACCAGCCTCAGGCTCAGGGTAGGGGCGGAGGAGTGGCGGTAGTTGTGAGGGAGACCTTATGTCCACGGGAGGCCACCGTTGTCCAGATAGTTGGGTGTGAGTCCCTCCTCTTGAGATGCGGCCCTAGAGCTCAGTTGGGCTTGCTGCTGGTGTACCTTTCGCCTAGTCGCGCAGCAGCAGCCCTGCCTGAGCTTCTCGACATCCTCTTAGGGTTGGTGATTGAGTTCCCCAAACTTATGGTTTTGGGTGACTTTAATCTACCATGCCTGGGGGGATCATCTGAGTTAGCTCGGAAGTTCACGGCTTCCATGACGGCCACGGACCTGTCGCAAGTTATTCAGGGTCCAACTCATGGGGGGGTCACACGCTCGATTTGGTTTTTCTATCTGGACGGTGGTTAGATGATCTGGGTGTGGGTTCCCCAATTGTCATGCCCCTGTCATGGACCGATCATCACCTCCTGCGGTTGGTCTTCCGTTTTGCCACTCCTCGTCGTGGGGTTGTTGAACCAAGATGGTTCTGCCCTAGGCGCTTAATGGACCCTGAGCAGTTCCAGGCGGCGCTTGGGTCCCCACCTGCCTCCTCTGCTCACAGCTCGGCCGATGCCCTAGTGGAAGCCTGGGAAAGGGCAGCCACTGAGGAACTCGACTGAGTTGTACCCATGCGGCCCTTGACCCAGCGCAGATCCCAATGGGCTCCATGGTTTTCCATGGAGCTCCGGGAGATGAAGCGTCGGAGACGGGGCCTAGAGAGCTGTTGGAGATCAAGCCGATCTGAATCCGACCGGTTGCGACTAAGGTCTTTTACGAGATCTTATCTCGCGGCGATGAGGACGGCTAGGTCTAATCACTTTGCCTCCCTCATCGCGTCCGCAGATAATCGCCCAGCCACCCTGTTTAGGGTGACCCGCTTCCTCCTTAATCAGGAGGTGAGGGAGGAGCCCTTGCAGGGTCGTGCCGAGGAGTTTAGTCAACATCTGTCGGACAAAATCGCTCAGATTCGGACCGGTTTGGACTCCGACTGGGCAGAGTCTGACGATGAGGACGATGGCAGTCTTGTCGATATTATCTGGGAGGAGTTTGATCTTGTGACTCCTGAAGATGTGGACAGGATCATGGGGAAGCTGAGCTCCACCACGTGTTTATTGGACCCGTGCCCCTCCTGGCTGGTCTATGCAGCCCGGGATGGGACACGAGGCTGGCTCCAGGCAGTGATAACTGCTTCTTTGGGTGAGGGTAGTTTTCCCGCCGCCTTGAAGGAGGCGGTGGTGAGACCCCTCCTCAAGAAGCCTGCCCTGGACCCAGCTGTATTAAATAACTTTCATCCGGTCTCCAACCTTCGCTTTCTCGCGAAGGTTGTTGAGAGCGTGGTGGCGCATCAGCTCCCTTTGTTCTTGGAGGAAGCTGACTATCTGGACCCGTACCAATCGGGTTTCAGGCCCGGGTACAGCACGGAGACGGCATTGGTCGTGCTGGTGAATGATCTCTGGCGGGCTCGGGACAGGGGTTGTTCCTCTGTCCTAGTCCTGTTAGACCTCTCAGCGGCTTTTGATACCATCGACCATGGTATCTTGCTGCGGCGTCTCAGGGGGTTGGGAGTGGGAGGCACAGTTCTCCAGTGGTTCTCCTGCTACCTTCTGGGCCGCTCGCAGCCGGTGTTGGCAGGGGGGCAGAGGTCGACCTTGAGGCCTCTCGTTTGTGGAGTTCCTCAGGGATCGGTCCTCTCGCCTCTCCTGTTCAACATCTACATGAAGCCTCTGGGTGAGATCATTCGTGGTTTTGGAGTTGGTTATCATCAGTATGCTGATGATACCCAACTTTTTATTTCAACCCCAAACCACCCCAGTGATGCCCTCGACGTGATGTCCCGTTGCCTGGAGGCGGTCCGGGTCTAGATGGGGAGGAACAGGCTTCAGCTCAACCCTGACAAGACTGAGTGGCTGTGCATGCCGGCATCTCGGGAAATGCAGATTATTCCATCTCTTACTATGGGGGGTGAGTTATTACCCCCCCGTAGATCAGGCTCGCAACTTGGGGGGTCCTCCTAGACCTAGATTCACAGCTTTCCTTAGAAGACCATATAGGACCTGTGACTAGGGGGGCCTTCGCCCAGGTTCGCCTGGTGCGCCAGTTGCGGCCCTATCTAGACCGGGATGCCTTGCGTACAGTCACTCATGCGCTCGTGACCTCTCGTTTGGACTACTGCAACGCTCTCTACATGGGGCTGCCCTTGAGGACCACTCGGAGGCTTCAGCGGGTGCAGAATGCAGCCGCGCGAGTAGTGTTGGGGGTCTCCCGATACTCCCATGTTACACGTCTGCTCCGCGAGCTACATTGGCTGCCAGTTGCCCTCTGGGTGAGATTCAAGGTGCTGGTAATGATCTTTAAAGCCCTACATGGCATGGGTCCGGATTACCTACGGCAGCACCTGCTGCCGGTGTCAACTTCCCTCCGCCCAGTGCACTCCCACAGAGTGGGCCTCCTAAGGGAGCCTCCGATCAGAGAATGTCGATTGGTGGCCCCCAGGGGGAGGGTGTTCTCTGTGGGCACGCCAGACCTACTGAACCGCTTGCCAGTTGAGCTCCGGATGGCCCCCGACCTTCGCTCCTTCCGACGCGATCTAAAAACTTATTTATTTGAACAATCCGGCCTGGTCTGATGGGGTTGGGGTTTGGACTTGGTTTTAACATTGTTTTAATCATTGTTTTATATTGGGCATAATTATTTAATTCCTTTTTTAACTTTTGTATGTATATTTTGATATTTATTGCCTTGTACACCGCCCTGAGTCCTTCGGGAGAAGGGCGATATAAAAATTTAATAAATAATAATAATAAAATAACATTAGTTTTGAAGCTTTGTACCTAATGTGCAATACAACTGAATTTAAATTCATACAGGTCATTCACCTGACGTTAAGAGTTATTAAGCTTTTAGAATATATACACACATATTCTTACATATCTATATCTACTGGTACTTGTAGGAAAATGTGGTACACATTGTGAGCACCCCATCTTTGTAAAATGCAGTACTCTATTCATTGCTAGTACGAAATAAACAGTTAATGCATTGCATAAAATCGCTATATTGCAAATTCAGCTATTCCATTGTGAACTGAATTGTTAGTGACTATAAACCTATTTGGCCACAGGTTCTGTAATGATGTGGAATGGATGACTGGAAGGCCAGTAAATCTCTACTGGAAGGCATCCTGGCAGTTTATCAGCCCTGTACTAATGGTTTCAGTCTTTTTGAGCTATCTGTTTTTTCAGCGGCAATCAACTTACAGTGCATGGAATCCAAGCTATGTATGTTAAACTTGTTACTTAATTTCTAGCTTTTATTTTTATGGAATAAAAATAAGGATTCAGTCAACACCATAGTATTGCATAAGCAGTTCCCCATAAAAAGATACAGTGCTTAAAAATCAAATTAATCAGCCAACTCAGATTTAGAAAACATTAGCTATAAATGAGAGACTATCCAGTTACAAGATATGTATATCGAATGGGCAATGCATTTCTTCTTTGCTGTGTTGCTTTCATTGTTTACCATCTAGAATTTTTAGTTATGGTTGTTCTTTGTCAGCTGCTCCAAGATTATTATAGTCTGGAAGCAGATAAAGAAATAATATGCAACAAAAATATATGTCACATATTTGCCCTCCATTGGCTGGGGGCTGTGCTTATTTTATGGGATACCAGTTGAGAATGCCTTCTGTATATATAGGCTGGGGTAGCACGTATGTGTAGGGATGTGGTGGCTCAGTGGGTTAGGATGCTGAGCTTGTCGATCAGAAGGTCAGCAGTTTGGCAGGTCAAATCCTGAGTGCTGTGTAACAGAGTGAGCGAGCGCCTGTTACTCATCCCAGCTTCTGCCAACCTAGCAGTTTGAAAGCACGTAAAAATGCAAGTAGAAAAATAGGGACCACTATGGTGGGAAGGTAACAGCGTTCCGTGCGCCTTTGGTGTCTAGTCATGCCAGCCACATGACCACGGAGACGTCCTCGGACAAGCGCTGGCTCTTCGGCTTTGAAACGGAGATGAGCACCAGCCCCTAGAGTTGGAAACGATTAGTACGCATGTGTGGGGGAACCTTTACCTTTACCTAGCACGTATGTGTGCATTTATCACAAAAAATAAGAGTAGCATATCATCTATATTTGAAGAGCAAATTGCCTCTAACTATTCATTATTCCACGTCTTTGTGAAAACAAGAGACGAAGAATAATATAAGAGATCTCCTTGCAAGAAAAGCAAGGCACATCCTTTTGAAGGATTGTCAACCTCTGTGTAGACCCCCCTTTGTACTACCATCATTCAGTTTTAATTTTATGCAATGTATGTTTAACTTATAGGAAGAGTTTCCTGCAAAACAGACCAAATTTTACCCACGCTGGGTTTTATTCATCGGTGCCTTGCTTGTGGTCTTACCGTGCATATGTTTTCCAATTGGAGCCATTTGCCATTTTAAGGAAGTACTACTGAAAAGGAAGAAGCAAGCCCTTCATCCATGTGAAAGCACTGAAGGCAACTGATGCTCTAGGATTCTGTCAGCTGATTCCAGTGATCCATAGTAAACCAGAAGTTCAGGTTATCAACACAGAAAAAGTATATTAAGGCAATCTATGAACATTAAAGAATATATATATCGTCTATGTAAACTTCTGTAGAGTTCTTAGTGAAAGTAGCCAAAATATTTCATATAAACAGCCTTTATACAGTATTATATTCTGCAATGCTACAAGTTTTTCAAGAACTTGTTTTAAACATTTCCGCATGTTTTTAACTGAAAAGGCTATCAGAACCCTGGATTTACAAAAGAAAAAGTGTAAATAAAAACTACAGGGAAGGGAGGGAAAAAAACATAGGTCAAGTAAACATATTCAAAGGCAGTCAGTTCCTAAAATGACCACTTGGGTAAAAACCGATCAGTGGCTGATGAGATAATTTTTGTGAACCACTTTCTGGGCAGGGCCAATGATCTAGTGTGGTTTCATTTTCCCTTTGTGTTGCACTTTGGGAGAACGGAAATGCCCTCCTCGCAAGCTTCCCTTCTTGCTAAAGTAGAGTTGGACAGGAAACATGGAGAAACAGTTTCATCCCAAATGGCAAACAAAAATTCAATGTTTTGAATCTTCTACTGAAGCAAAACTCAAAACCTTCTGAGGGTTCAACCAAGTGAAATAATGGAAATTCAAACCAAGCGCCTTGCCACCTTGTTTTCACTGTAGGGCCATAAAAGTAGATGTCATGATACTCCTTGTCAGCCATCTAACCTACAGGGCAAAAATTAGAGTCCGAACCTTTGCCCAAGCTATCTTCCCTATATCCAGAGAACACATCTACTATTTGCAGAGAGAAGAACAGACCAGCATGTGTTGAAACAGAATTTTATATGGCAATCTAGCCAGAGTTTCAGTACATCAATTACTTTGAAATGGATTATTTAGTCCTAGAGACTACTTGTTATGAAGAATAGTACAGTAAACACCCATAGAGTTCTACATCTTCTTTAGCGGTTAGCCTGGCAATGGAGCTCCTTATTATGTCAACAGTGTAGGAAAAAAGAGGGTAATTTTTCTGATGTAGTCTTAATGTCAGCAATAAAACTGCAGCTGTATCTTGAATCTGTATGCTTTAAGTGCATACTCCAGCAGGGTGATTCATCAGAATTTAAGGGAAGCAACTTGGTTTTCCACATTGCTCATTATACCATATAACATTTAGTATTATTCTGATGAGGCTTTAGAGGATGGAATATAGTTTTTGACAATCGTACATTACACTTTAGGCATTACACCAGAAGAGATAGCTGGTTCACCACTCCTGGATTACACTAAGTTTTCCTTATTAAAAAAGAAAAAAAACCACCAACCAGTTCCAAATAGATACATTTTTAAAATTATTTGTGAAAAACATACTTTGTGATGTAAATTGTCTTAATCTCTCAGTAATCCACAAAATTAAGCCTACATCCCCTTTTGGGCCAAACAGTTGTGCTATAATATCATGCAATGTTCTTGCTGTGAACTACTTATCAAGAACACTTGTTTTGAGCTTTCTTTCCAAAGGATGGGGCCAATATTTTACAATTCACCCCCCATAATAACATTGTATGTTTCACTTAGAAGCAAGGTAAAACTTTAGAAAAAATTAACTTGTTACATTCCAACTCCTTGGTAGAAAAAACATCTCACATGGGCAAAAAAATTAAGCAAGTGGAAGGCAAACTTGAAGAAGAATGTTGCTTTATAGAGCTAATCCAGGATGGCTTTGAAATCTTCACATAATGATGGCTTTATCACTTCAACAAGCAGCTGCATGGTAGTTTCTGGAATTTGCCGAGTCAACTGTAATTTACCTACAAAGAAAGAGTAACCAATTACTTCTTTAGGCCAACAGGTTATTCTGAACAGATGTTTCCAGATCACCATGTATCTGGCTTTAGAGAAAAGCAGACGACAAAGCTGTGAAAAAGTTCTACAGTGATCTTCCTTCTGCAGGACTAACTATTGATATCTTTGGAAATAATTAGCTTAAACGTTTAACAAAAAATAAAATAAAAAAATAAGGAATCAGATCACAAAAATTGCCATCAGCAATGTGGCTCAACTCTGCTAAGAATAATCACTATCATTCATTCATTCACCCATGCATTCATTCTGTTGTTGTTACGCCTAGCATTTGTCTCGCTTGGCTGCAGAGTCCATTTGTTTTGCGTTGTGTTTGCTTCGGTTCACATAATGAAACTATCAACGCATGATGTGATAAATTTTGGTTTTCAGCCCAATATGTTCAAGCTGATTTGGGCTGTGTGTGTGTGTGTGTGTGTGTGTATGTGTAAATGAAGGAGTGCTAAATTTTGGTTATAGATCATCAAACTGTTGTTAATTCTTAGTGACCAATTAGATAAATTATCTCCATGATGATCTGTCCCTAACTTGTTCTTTTCAGGTCTTCCAAAGCTTCCAAAGCTCTACTTACTCACTGCTGTAATTGAGTCTATCTGTCTTCTCTTTCCTTCTACCTTTCCCAGCATTACAACTTCTTCAGACAGCTAGATCTTTGCAGGATAATTTGAGTCTGGCCATTCGAATTAGAACTCATTTTTTGATGATCTATTGCTTTGTTTTCTTGGCTGTTCACAGTATTCTCAGGAGTCTTCCCTAATAACCACAGTTCAAAAATGTCAATAATCTTTCCTATCTTGCACCTTTTCAAAGTCCATTTTTATTTTCCGTAAGAGTATCACAGGGAATATCATGGCTTACACAGTTCTGATTCCTGCAGGTATACAGAGTCCTTGACTGATGACCACAATTCAGCACCAAATTTTGGTCGTAAATTGTTGCAGTTTTACAATGGTTGTTAAGCAAGTCACTGGTTGTTAAGCGAATCACTTGGTTGCTAAATGAACCACTAAGTGAATAAAGTAACGATTCACTAAGTTAGTTATTAACTGTATAACTCAATGGCTTGCCTCCAGTTGTTCTGGGTGCTTCATCACTGGAGGTCTTTAAGAAGAATTTAGGCAGACATTTGACCAGAATAGTATAGGTCTCCTTTTTGAGTAGGTGGTTAGAAGACCTCCAAGGACCTTTCCAACATTGTTATTCTGTATTTTATATTTGGCCCTAAGTCTAATGGGCCTTTTTTGCACGAAAATGACAAAAGAGTCACAAAACACCATCAAACGACTGCGGATTTTATAACTGCTCATAAATGTAAGCCAATTGCCCAAAATGAAACCATTGGATGGTGAGGGTGGCATCGCAGTTGTAATTTTTGAGGATGAATGTAAGTAACAGACTATCTGTATAGACATATCACAGCATTATGAAGATCTTTTCCAAGATCTTCATGGTTGCTTTATCAACTGCTAGTTTGTGGCTTATTTTTTGACTGCTTCTTCCCTAATATTGATCCTAAAAAGCAGACGTTGTCCACCTCTTTGATATCTTTATTGCCAATTCTAAGGCTGGTTGTCAAGAGTTTGGTCTATAATATAGACCTAATTTATAATTTTAGTCCCATTTTTTTCATGGTGCTCGACTTGCAAATCCTTTTGCCTTTTCAAATTTAATACATAAGACATTGTAATATAAGGTAAGGTTTTAGTTCTCCCTTGGGCACAGAAGTCAGTTATGAAACCTTGGCCTTAAATTATGATTTCACAAAACACCTCTCTACCTATCTGCACTGGATCAGTGTGCTGATTATGGTTTATAACTTTCAAGAAGAGGCCTTCATCTTGCAGTGGATTGATTTGGGTTGATAATAATAAAAATACCTATGCACATGCTTTTATTGCAGGAAAGATGCCAGACATGGTGCAGTTAACACAAGTAAAGAAGAAATACCTAGGCAATATTAACTTGCGATCATAAAAAATCTCCTTATTGTAGCAACATTCCATTTTATAAATGAAACTTAAGGCAGAGTTAGTTCTCTGTATGTTCGCTAAAAAAATAATTTCTTAACAGCACTATTAAAACAATTTATAGTAATCATCACAGAAACTAGTATTAATTTGACACAGATTTGCATTTTTAACTGAAAAATTAAAATTAGAAAATAACGCTTTTGTATATTGCCAACAGGATTTTTATTGAAGAGACATGTATAATATCATACTCCTATACTGAAAGCACAATTGGAAATAGAGGTAATATTTCAAGAGCATAGTAGTAGTTGACAAGCTTTACACTGCTTATTATAGACTCTACTGATGTGGACAGATACATTTACTGATATGCACAAACAGCTTTAATACTTATCTCAGCCTAGCAGCTGTTAGAAACAACCAGTTACTTGCAGCTTGAGGCTGAACAAGTTACCCTCTGCTTGTCCCCTATGCTGGCCAGACAATCTACCAAGGAACGGTTTGTCTTTTTCTAAAGTTCTACTAGACAGTGAAGTTGCAGTGGAGTAGGGTGATAAGCTAATTCCAGTCTCCCTCCTCAGATGATGTGGAAAGAAGAATAACTATACAGTATCTGACAGGGCTTACAGAAAGAGATAGGCATCTAAGGTCCACAATCATGATACTAATCATCATATTGTGTATAAGCTGTATTGACACTCTATGCAACTCACCTGAAAACATCTAGAAAGTATGAAGGACATCAAAGGAAAGGAATACTTACACTGTCTGAGGGGTCCAAGAAGACACTTGTAAATCACCCTGTGATTTGCCAATTTAGTGCTGAAGGCATGGAAGGAGAGCCACTGGGCTGCTTTGTAAGAAAACGGAACTGGGCTACCTGTTACAAGAAAAAGAAATCCCCCAAACTTAGAAATGTATTTTGTGATTCCGTACAATTGCTTTGCTATAAAACATCGCTACTCTGGCACTTGTGAGGGACCAACCTGACTGATATTCGAATGTACTACCGATTATTTTATTTTACTTCAAAAAGAAGCACCCCCCCAAAAAAAAACACCCCAAAAAACCAAAACAAACCGCGCTGCTGTCACCTTTGTGAGAGAATTGATTGGGACCGCAGTACACACAGGAGATTTAATTCCTCACTACATGCTGATGTCAAAATAAAAAATAAAAGGCTGTACCCAGCAGTAACCCAGTGAGGGCTTCCTTTCCAAGCCAAAGAACATCTCTCAGAGGAAACAATCACTTCAGTAGACAAAAAGGGGGCTTAATGTTACCTAGCTGGGTAATGAAATGTCTGCAAGCAACTGAGTTCAAAGGGCACCACGGACTCCATAGTCAACTGCACTTCTCTTAATGTCATAGTCCCACTCCTAATCACTATTCGTAAAGGCTATTTGAAGGGAAAACGGGATAGCAACTTCCAATAGTGCAACTTCAAGTTTAATTTACTTTTGAGAAAGGAAAGAAGAGCTATTTTGGTCTAACTGTTAAGATATTGGTTTAGAAACCAGGGGACTGTGGGTTTGAGTCCTTCTTTATGCACAAAGCCAGCTGAATGACCCTGGGCTAGTCAGGGTCTCTCAGCCCAGGAAGGAGGCAGTAACAAACTACTTCAGAAATCTTGCCAAGATTACTATAGGGATTATCCAGGTAATGAAAAGCATTAAACAAAAGTCAGCCCAGGGCAGCCATTTTAAAAGGGATATTAGTCTCAAAAGGTATTTATTTCACCTACCTGCATTTTTAGCTTTCAGAATAGAGAAGCAGCATGAAGCACTATCGGAGATGACCGTCAGGAAGAAACGTGGGTTATTTTTGATATGGTGATGAAATGGGAGCTGGAGAACACAGGCATGAAATCTAGCATGAAAAAAGCCACAGATATTCCTTGCTTATAAGGGTTTCAGATGTACCAGCATTTAATGTCACTGAATTTAAAACTCTGAGGTGGAGTTTCTACTGGATCAAGTCAAGGAATTGGCTGTGAGGGGGGTGGCTTTAAAGCCAGCACATATATGGACTACTGCTTGGGAACTTTAAATGTTCTCCATTAACTCTTGAACCAAATAGTGACACAACACAGAAGAAAACACCAAACTTCTCCTTCCATTTGGCCTTGACCAAAGTGTACGTTCTATAATTCTGATAAGCAAATGTTTGCAAGAGAAGAGAGAGGGGGAGGGGGAAAAAAACCTTTGCAAGAGAAAAGATCTGTTCAATTGTAAAGTAATTAAAGGATTATCAGTACTTAAGAAAGTGAAGATGGGGATTCTAATGCAGCAAGCAAGGGCAAGGCAGGAAGATGCAGGTCAAAGCCCAGACAGATTTTATTCAGACACAATGTTCCGGAGCCAAAACTGGTTAATAAATTACATGCTTACTCTCTGCTTTCTGACAGCAGAAGAGAAGGCATGAGGGGTGGGGGTGGAGAGCAGCTGCATATTCACAGTTGTTTGAACTGACATCAGTTTTGATCGAAGAACGATGCAGATGCATTCCTAATAACATTTACTTAACCAAGAAAGCTCCAAATGCTTAAAGTGGTCCATAATGAAGTGCAGGCAAACTTGCACAACAGCAGTTCTGAGGAGATCTTCTGTATATTGCCATCCTTGGCCATGCTGCTATGCCTGTCTAATTGCCCCTTCATTTTTTCCCCCAACAACCTCTGGTCTGTTTAGACTCAAAGACTTCCCAGGTTATCAAACCAAACTCATGTCCAGCTAGTTTCTTTATTTTAAAAGGGCTTGCTTTTTTGCACTGGCAGATTCCTTGGTGAAGATTTCTTGTGCTGTTTACTAGAATATTTCTTTTGGGGGGGGGGCGGAAGCAGAACTGTTACCACAGGCACCCAAGAAAGAGCATTTTTTTCCAGTAAAACTCTAGAACAGAGGAACAAGGGACAGCTCAGCAAGTCCCTTTGGCTAGGAGCCTCTAGAAAATTAAAGCCAAATATTTTCCAGAGAACAGAGTACCACTAGGATTTGGTCTAAAGGAAATTGTAAAGTTGCAAATCTCCCATTTATGCATGGCCAGATTAAAAGTAAAACCTTGGGCAAGAAGAAGACACTATGACAACTATTCTGCTGGTGGTTTATTTGTGTGAGGTGGGGATAGACAGATAAAGAAAAAATGGTTGTAAGAAACGGGTTGTAAGAAACCCTGGTGATTTAGATAACTTTAAAGATAAAGAGAAAAAGGTTAAGTAATGTGTTTTCTAAAATGTTAATATTGCATAATAAGCATAAGATTACTTATATTTTACATCCAGAGATGATGTACTTAGGAAACATAGGAAGTAATTTCAAGTAATTGGGAACTGAAGGCAGGTCACCTCTTTTGGAAAAACCGCTCTGTAAAATTATCTTACAAAACAGACAAGTTTTATTTGTGGGACACATAAATCATTAAAGCATTTCCCCAATTCTCCAAATGAATGGACAATATCAGTAATTACCATTAAAAAAAAATCTGAGAACTGCCAATTCTATCTGTATTACAACTGTAGCATTAGAAAGCATTATCGGGAGGAATATGGATCAATACTGGAAGTTAACAAAGGCTGCCCAGATAATGCAGATCCTCCTAGAGCAGGGGTAGGCAACCTCGGCTCTTTTATGACTCATGGACTTCAACTATGCTAACTCAGGAATTCTGGGAGTTGAAGTCCATGAGTCATAAAAGAGCCGGGGTTGCCTACCCCTGTCCTAGAGAGTACAGTAATATATTGCAGTATTTATTATGCTAGATGTATTTCAAATCACTCCATTAAAGGGCCATAGCCCAGCACATTCAAAACAAACTTTGAGAAAGCACAGTGTGACATCATCTTTACCCACCTCACATTCCAAGGGGAAGTTAACAGGGCTTCAAGGTTACATGCTTACCTGTAGGCCTGCAGAAGTAGTATCTTGTAAATATTAATGTACACTGTCCTGAGGCTATTGATCTAAATTTAGAGCAGGGGAAATAGAAAAAGATAATAAAATGTTTCTCCAGCAAACAAACATGCATTAAATCAAGTTACCGTATATACTTGAGTATAAGCCGAATTTTTCAGCCCACTTTTTGGGCTGAAAAATTCCACTTCGGCTTATACTCCAGTCAACAAAAAAACTTACCGAGGACTTGTGCGCGGCCGAGGCTTTGGTGCTTCCGGGATCGCGCGCACCTCTCCCAAGCCACTGCCGTCCGAGACCTGCCGAAGTTTGGGGAGGTTTGGGGAGGTGCGCGCGCACCTCCCCAAACCTCCCCAAACGGCAGGTCTCCGTTCCTCCGCGCCCTGCCTGCCTGCTTCTTTCCGCAGCGGAAAGAAGCAGGCAGGCAGGGCGCGGAGGAACGGAGACCTGCCGACGTTTGGGGAGGTTTGGGCGCCTCCCCAAACCCCGGCAGGTCTCCGTTCCTCCTGCCGACGTTTGGGGAGGTTTGGGCGCCTCCCCAAACCTCCCCAGGTCTCCGTTCCTCCGCGCAGACCTGCCGACGTTTGGGAAGGTTTGGGCACCTCCCCAAGTCTCCGTTCCTCCTGCCGACGTTTGGGGAGGTTTGGGCGCCTCCCCAAACCTCCCCAGGTCTCCGTTCCTCCGCGCAGACCTGCCGACGTTTGGGAAGGTTTGGGCACCTCCCCAAACCTCCCCAGGTCTCCGTTCCTCCTGCCGACGTTTGGGGAGGTTTGGGCGCCTCCCCAAACCTCCCCAGGTCTCCGTTCCTCCGCGCAGACCTGCCGACGTTTGGGGAGGTTTGGGCGCCTCCCCAAACCTCCCCAGGTCTCCGTTCCTCCTGCCGACGTTTGGGGAGGTTTGGGCGCCTCCCCAAACCTCCCCAGGTCTCCGTTCCTCCGCGCAGACCTGCCGACGTTTGGGGAGGTTTGGGCGCCTCCCCAAACGTCGGCAGGTCTCCGTTCCTCCTGCCGACGTTTGGGGAGGTTTGGGCGCCTCCCCAAACCTCCCCAGGTCTCCGTTCCTCCGCGCAGACCTGCCGACGTTTGGGGAGGTTTGGGCGCCTCCCCAAACCTCCCCAGGTCTCCGTTCCTCCTGCCGACGTTTGGGGAGGTTTGGGCACCTCCCCAAACCTCCCCAGGTCTCCGTTCCTCCGCGCAGACCTGCCGACGTTTGGGGAGGTTTGGGCGCCTCCCCAAACCTCCCCAAACGTCGGCAGGTCTCCGTTCCTCCTGCCGACGTTTGGGGAGGTTTGGGCGCCTCCCCCAACCTCCCCAGGTCTCCGTTCCTCCGCACATACCTGCCGACGTTTGGGGAGGTTTGGGCGCCTCCCCAAACCTCCCCAGGTCTCCGTTCCTCCGCGCAGACCTGCCGACGTTTGGGGAGGTTTGGGCACCTCCCCAAACCTCCCCAGGTCTCCGTTCCTCCTGCTGACGTTTGGGGAGGTTTGGGCACCTCCCCAAACCTCCCCAGGTCTCCGTTCCTCCGCGCAGACCTGCCGACGTTTGGGGAGGTTTGGGCGCCTCCCCAAACGTCGGCAGGTCTCCGTTCCTCCTGCCGACGTTTGGGGAGGTTTGGGCACCTCCCCAAACCTCCCCAGGTCTCCGTTCCTCCGCGCAGACCTGCCGACGTTTGGGGAGGTTTGGGCGCCTCCCCAAACCTCCCCAGGTCTCCGTTCCTCCGCGCAGACCTGCCGACGTTTGGGAAGGTTTGGGCACCTCCCCAAACCTCCCCAAACGTCGCGCAGACCTGCCGACGTTTGGGGAGGCGCCCAAACCTTCCCAAACGTCGGCAGGTCTGCGCGGAGGAACGGAGACCTGGGGAGGTTTGGGGAGGCGCCCAAACCTCCCCAAACGTCGGCAGGTCTGCGCGGAGGAACGGAGACCTGGGGAGGTTTGGGGAGGCGCCCAAACCTCCCCAAACGTCGGCAGGAGGAACGGAGACCTGCCGACGTTTGGGGAGGTTTGGGGAGGCGCCCAAACCTCCCCAAACGTCGGCAGGTCTGCGCGGAGGAACGGAGACCTGGGGAGGTTTGGGGAGGCGCCCAAACCTCCCCAAACGTCGGCAGGTCTGCGCGGAGGAACGGAGACCTGGGGAGGTTTGGGGAGGCGCCCAAACCTCCCCAAACGTCGGCAGGAGGAACGGAGACCTGCCGACGTTTGGGGAGGCGCCCAAACCTCCCCAAACATCGGCAGGTCTGCGCGGAGGAACGGAGACCTGGGGAGGCGCCCAAACCTCCCCAAACGTCGGCAGGAGGAACGGAGACCTGCCGACGTTTGGGGAGGTTTGGGGAGGCGCCCAAACCTCCCCAAACGTCGGCAGGTCTGCGCGGAGGAACGGAGACCTGCCGACGTTTGGGTAGATTTGGGGAGGCGCCCAAACCTCCCCAAACGTCGGCAGGTCTGCGCGGAGGAACGGAGACCTGGGGAGGCGCCCAAACCTCCCCAAACGTCGGCAGGAGGAACGGAGACCTGCCGACGTTTGGGGAGGTTTGGGGAGGCGCCCAAACCTCCCCAAACGTCGGCAGGTCTGCGCGGAGGAACGGAGACCTGCCGACGTTTGGGGAGATTTGGGGAGGCGCCCAAACCTCCCCAAACGTCGGCAGGTCTGCGCGGAGGAACGGAGACCTGCCGACGTTTGGGGAGGTTTGGGGAGGTGCGCGCGCACCTCCCCAAACTTCGGCAGGTCTCCGGACGGCGGCGGCTTGGGAGAGGTGCGCGCGATCCTGGAAGCACCGAAGCCTCGGCCGCGCGCAAGTCCTCGGTAAGCTCCGGGCGGTCACTTGCTTCGCGTCTCCTGAGGGAAGGGGGGGCGACTGGAGCGGGCGTGTTTCCTCGCCTGCTGGGCGCCGCGATTTGCCCGGGGAACGCGCGGGCCCCGAATGGCAGCGTGGAGCGAGGAAGCAGACAGCCAGGGCTTCCCCGAGAGCCGCGGCCACACAGGGTATTCCTGTGTATTCAGGCTTGCAAAATGGCGGATCGAGCCTCTGCTGGCGGCAGAGGCTTGCAGAGCGCGGATCCAGCCTCCGCCGGTGGCGGAGGCTTGCAGAACGGCGGATCGGCTTATACTCAAGTCAACAACTTTTCCCAGTTTTTGGGGGTGAAATTGGGGGTCTCGGCTTATACTCGAGTCGGCTTATACTCAAGTATATACGGTAAATCAAAATTGTAGACTGGAAAGATAAAATAAGTATTGTATGCCAAGATAACTGTAGTGACATCAGTTTCTGGCTCAAGTCGATTGGGTGGCACAAAATATCTAGATCTGACTGTATGTTTGAGATCATTGTGCATATAAAGTACTTTTCAGGCATCCGTTCTGAATTCTGCATTCTCTTACCTGTAAATCTACCAATAAAGGGTGACATTTGAGCTGCAGGACTGCAAGCAATTTATTTCTCATGTTCACACCAGCTTTTCTAGTACAGTTCAAAGACAGGCTTGACCTGATAGATGTGTAAGCATAACTGCAGTGGAAGGTAAGTGGAGAAAGAGATCAGCCTAATTTAGACATCATTATACTTCATTAGATATTTTTCCTATTACAAAAATATATTTAAGTTAGCTTTTATAAAATTCAAAACGTGAAGATTTTGAAATAATGATCATGTAGGGAAACGTTAAACGTTTTTAAATTAGAAGGTCATAACATCTTAAAACATTTTGATGGCAATCTATAATTTTTAAAGAAGTGCTTAATTATTTGTAACTTTATACAAAAGGTTCTGGACTTATGCAGAAATCATTTGGGGTCTTCCAGAATTTAGGGCTGTTGTTGAGTGGTCTACCTTGTCCTCTCATCACACATTCCTATGCATGGTTCCCTGTCACTCTTCAAACCTGCAGCTCAAAACAATTCACATGTCAAGGCTGCCACCTGGATGGTGCAATTCAGATTGAAAAATAAAAAGTCTTGCAATCTGCTGAATGATCAGCTCTATTAATTCCAAATATTCCTTCACAGAAATCTGAAATATTCCATTTTTAGATCTCCACAAATTAGTCTATTAATCCAAAAATGCATCCTTTTAAGCCTGCGTGAGAACATCCTGCCAGGTTTAATCTACAAACACAGCAAGGATTTAAATTTTATAGAAATCAAAACTGTAAGTTATAGTAGAGGCTTGAAAGCTCATCTTTTAGCTTCTAGTAAGGTATATTACTTAGGCTATAAAATTATTTGAGTTGATTCATCATCTATTTCAGAATCTATGTAGATTAATCTGTGTATTATGAAACAGCTACTTTGGGAGGATAATATAGTTCTAAATGATTTTAAATTTCACAAAAGTCACTTGAACATAGCGGACTATTTTCACTATGTTTTTATACTTCATATTCTAACTAACTTGCCACAACCAGCCTTTAAGGATAAGCAAATATGCTGTTTACCTATGGGTCTTTATTTAACTTTGTCTACTAAATTTAACCTCACTGATTCATTCAATAAATCTTTGGTTTATCAACTCACTGATTAAAGCATCCAGTCTTAATATTAATGCAATAACTATTCCTGAATAGTACATACCTGGAGTAATCACAGTAAATTTCCAGAGTCTGTGTATTAATTAATAATCCACACCATGGGATAACACAGTGAGTTGGTAATTGTTTGAACTCCAAGCTACGTGGAACGTTTTCATCCACAGGAAAATTCACCACAGTCTTAGATGGATTTATAACAAAGCCATACTCTGGAATGCCTTTGGCTAGAGTCCTACATGAATGAAAATATATGTTCCAAATTGCTACCTAAAATAATTCCATCACAATTACTAACTGCAGATACATATGATAAATTTCTCCAAATAAGTAGTCAGCTGTATAGTCTCTCCAAAACTCCAGAATGAGTGAAAGCTGGGGAAAGCCGCTTGTAGGTCAGATGTAAGTTACACCTGATAGCTTAGGTTTTGATATTAGAATTGCTAATTTTAAGCAAGATGGCAATAAGCCTAAAATATAAGAACTTAATAACTTCCCCTGCCCCCCCCCCGGATTGGCTTTTCTTCAGTTATGTGAATTTAGTCACTTCTACTTGCTTACCCCCTTATTTTATAAAGTCCATTTTGGTTTTGCTAACCATGGAAAGAGCAAGGACTGATCATTTTATTTAGAATCAATACACCAGCAAGATCATAACCCATGCTTTTCATGGTAATCATTGCTACCTCTACAGGACTTTATTGAGGGTTTCAGTTAATTTCCTCTTGCATATATTCTAAAGAACGCATATATTTAAAAGAAAGCATTTTAAGTGCACTTTTATGGAATATCCATGTAGAAAAATGTGAAAGAAGAGCAGAATAGGACAAGATAGGAATGTTTTCATCCCTTTGTGCACAGAAAATTAGAATTCAAGGAAAGATGATAAAATCACTCATTAAAAATAGTATCTTTCATTGTCATACCTCAGAAATGTTTTTGCTTGTTCTAAATGAGGTGTAACGAGCAGAAAATCATCTGTTAAACGCATCAGTACTCTGTGATATGAAAAAAAGTTAATATCTTGGTCTTGGGTACATTTAAAGCACGAATGCATTGCTCATAGTTCTTCATTTTTCAATTACTTGAGGTAAACGTAATACACGTATTACTCCCATTACATATACTATTCTATTATCCAAATCATTATAAAAAAATGTATCAGTGCTGTAAATTAACCTTTCTCCCATAAATAAAATTGGCACAAAAACGAACAGGATTTTAAGTTCTGATCATCCATCACAATGATGGATGAACCCACCTGCTATGTTTAATTTCCATATGATGAGAAGCTGATTGGACTTGAATCTGGGCAGAAAAATACACTAAAACAAACAAACCCTGACTCAAATTTTTCCGAGAACTTAAGTAAGGATAACAGGATATGCTTGGGTTTTTGCAGACCTTCTCCATACCATCTGCCAGTCCTCAAGAGTCAGGCTGAAGATAAAAATAAATACTTCCTTGGATAAAATATGGCTTAAATTCTGTGTGTCCACATAATCTTCCTGGCAGCAAAAGTGCTTTGTCACTGCCTTTCTCCCAGATGGTTTTCAGACTTTTCAGTTCAGGTTTTGCCTTCAGAATTTCTGGTAACCTCTCACTAACTACTCAACTCAGTATAGTCATTATTACTGATAATAAAAAAACCCTTCCCAAATATCTTGCCAATACCATAATTTTGCCAGAAATCCTGATACACTGCAAGCAAAATGAAATAAACTTTACTCTACAGGTTGTATTAATGTGGTGCTTATCCCAGCACCACATTCACAGAAGGGAAAATAACACCCCTCCCAGAAGTCTCAAAATAATTTAGTTTTGGGTCAAAGTGGGAGAAGAGGATAAATTCATTGTTGGCTCTTGAACACCTTTATACAGGGGTCATCGTAGAGGCAAACATAGGTGCCCTCGATCTGTTTTAATGGGCTGGTATAACATGTCAATATTTACTTGTTCTGATTTAAATGTTGGAGGAGGTAAGAAAGACACAAGTACAGGATGTGCTTATTGCTTGATCTAGAAAGACTTGACTAAGCATTGGTTTTTTATTTCATTTCAAGCTGCACCTTTGAAGAAAGCAACTCTGCATTCTTGCGTGTGTGCCAAAGAATCTGGCTGGCACTGCTGGCTCCTGGTTGTATCAAAAGGTGACAACTTTTTGTTCTTTCATATTCTGAAATGGATTCTGGAAGGAGTATTTTGCCAGAAATGCCACTATTTTCATGAAGTACTAGCAAAAGGGATTTTTGTCAGATTCCTGGAGACAAAGAGCTAAAATTCCTAGGCCTGCTTGAAATGCAGCTTTGAAAATAGTTTACATTCTGATGCAGATGCATATGGATGTTGGGGAGGAGGTACCGTGTTTTCCCCAAAATAAGACCGGGTCTTTTTTTTTTTTGCCTCCAAGAGAGGCACCAGGTCTTATTTTGGGGTGTGTGTGTTGTCTTTTCCACTCACCTCCAGCGCCGACAGCCCCACCCAGCCAGCCCACTTCTTCTGTGGCCGAAATAGCAGCTGAGAGTGGAGCTCCGGCCTGCATTTCACAGTCAAAGGCCTTTCCGGAAAGCCACCACAGCCAAGAACCAAGCTATGGATTAAAGCTCGGTTCTTGGCTGCAGCGGCCCTCCAGAAAGGCCTATGACTGTGAAATACAAGTCTGGGGACGCCACAGAACAAGTGGGTTGGTGAGGAGAGGCCTGGATGCAAATTAAGTTGATATGGGGCGCATCGGGCAGCTTCACACCCCCACCCCAGCTTCATTTTTAGGTATGTGCCTCACTCGAAACTAGGGTTTATTTTTGGGGTAGGGCTTATATTAGGCCCACCCCCAAAAATCAAGCCAGGGATTATTTTCGGGGTAGGTCTTACTTTTAGAGAAACACAGTAGTAGTGGCGTGTGTCATTACATCATACAAGTGAGGCAAATTAGTGATGTCATGCAGCTGACACAATATAACTTGCATATATTTGATTTCACAGTGACACATGTAACAATGTAGTTTTAACCAAATACCTACATAGAATCTTCCTATGTTTCAAGTTGGCTAGTTTGCCTTAACTGTTTCTCAATTTACATCTGTTGGATTATAATTTGATAGACAGAACTGGAGCAGGAACAGGCTCTGATTTGTAATATGTTTGGCAGACATGCAGGGGCAAATAATGCTGGTTAATACCTCCAACTCCTTTCATCCTTAATTGGAAGACTTTATACTGGGCTTCATGTTATTATCTAAGCACTGAATGATACTTAACTTTTATAAAGATTGCAGCACAAGAGAGTTTGGTCCTTTGGGAATGGCTAAGATGCCAAACAGCAGAATAACACCTTACCCATCCTTTTGCACATTGCACAGTAACTTATTCTCCATGTCTCCATAGCAGAGGTTGCAAAGTAGAGTTGATAAAATGGAGCCCTGGGGAATTCCACAGCACTGCACATAGTACCTGAAAAATGCCAGGAACCAAAAGCCCACTGTCATTAAGAATGCAAATCTGGTAGTAAAACAGTTAGTTGTAGTAAGGCTGAGCATTTCACTGCAATAAGAAGTATTTTCTGATGGGCAAATTGTGTATCATGTGAGAAACATATGATATTGACAATGATTTCCCTGTAAATAGAGCAAGTAAATGGGACTTGAGCTGGAATCTTGGTGCAGGGGACAGAAAATAGGCTTTTCTGTTAGGACACCATTGCCCCAAGTTCTGTTGGATAGCAATACTCAGAATTCTGAATCAGTGTATTGATTCAACTGCTCGACATTCCCTCAAATAAACACCTATTTCTCTCTCCCCACCTGGCACGAAAGATTCACACTGGTATCTCATGGGCTTCTCCCTATGTACTTCCTCTCTTTACCTTCAGCTACACAAGCAGTAACATGAAACAGAATATTTCTGACATAGCTGAATAGACAACTTACCTAACTATATTTTTAAGTTTGTGGATCGTGAAAATACTGTTAAAATCTTCCCTTGCAGTAGAACACAATGCATTCAAACGCATTCAAACACTGGAGCTACTGTATCTGATGGATTCGGTCTATATTTGTATTTAAAATAAGCCTGAGTATATGGGAGAACAGTAAATATTTCACTTCCCACCTGCAGGTACATTCCACACTACCAATCAGGATTCTACTCACTATGATTTTCCTCGGCTGGGGGGAGACAGAATAACTGTCTAATGCAGGGCTTTTCAACCTTTTCACCCATTGTACCACTTTTAGGATATGGCAACATCCGAGTATCACCATTAGCCTAGCAAGGTGTCAAAAACTTGACCAAAAAAAGGAAAAAAGTGATGAAGTACAGGTAGTCCTCAACTTACAACAGTTTGCTTAGTGACTGTTCGAAGTTACAATGGCACTGGAAAAAGTGCCCCCCAAGCCACAGCCGATCCTGGCACTTCCGCTGAGCCCTGACAGCCCTGCAGCTCCAGCTGTCTCTTGCTCAGGGTTGTGTGGTGCTGCCACTGGTTCAGCTCATTCCCCTCCCCTGCCACCACTTTTCTAGAATGGTTGTGTATCACCTGCCAGGTGCCAATGTACCACAGGTGGTACCCGTACCACTGGTTGAAAAGCCCTGGTCTAATGGACAGAGAGGAAGAGAAATAAATTTAAAGGACTTCTGGGGAAGGGATGGCAAATTGAAGATAGCTTTGGCTGGCTTTCCTCAAGGCTTTTGCTGCCAAGAATGGAGGCAGAGAGCGGCATGCATGCCCCTCCCAGCCTCCGTTCTTGGTGACAAAAGCTCTTTGCAAAAATGACCAGACTCTACAGGGACACAATCTCTCACCCCTGCAGGCTTCAGCAAGCCTTTGCTCAAGGCTTTTGCCACCAGGAATGGAGGCTGGGAGAGGCACACACACACACACACACACACACCCTGCCCTCCTTTTTTGGCGGCAAAAACTTTTTTCAAAGTCGACCGAAGCCTGCAGGGATGCAATCTCTCGCCCCTGCAGGTTTGGGCAAAGAAGTGGCAAATGGACAGAAGGCCTGAAACACTGAAACATCCCATCCATTTGCAAAGGCTTCTGGCACAGATCTCGTTCAGGCCTCCATTTGCAGAGAATGGAGGCCTGAAGTACTGCGAAATCAGTAGCGAATTCTCTGCGAATACACGGAGGGCCTGAAGCACTGAAGCAAGCAAAGAAACCGTGGCAAAGAGGCTGGAGAAGAGACAGCTTGCTAGATCTTTGCAAGGTAAAATCTCCACAGGCCCAGTGCCTGTGGAGATCTGGCGGGGGGAGGGGGGAAATAGGTAGGCGAATGTTGCAGTGCCTCTGCAGTCATTCATAAGGGTGAACGACCATCGTGGTGCTGCAAGATTTGTAACCTTGGGACTGTGTTGTAAGAACTTGAAGGGGGGTGATGTAACTTTGAACAGTCACTTAAGTGAACTGTCGAAACTCGAGGATTACTTGCATGACAAAAAGAAAATGGAGCTAAACTAGTGGTACGTTTGGAAACATTTCTTCTTGCACATGTGTAAGTTGCTTTCCCAATCCAAACGGTCTGCCACCATTTGAATAAGCGGATTCCTCCCCCATCCCCAGTGCTTAGATGCTCCTCTTTGTCCAGAGCTTATGTAAGTTCATCCCTGCCCTCTAATCTCTCGTCTATTCTCCTAAATGCTCTAGATTTGCCCTCTACTATACCCTAACCCAGGGGTTGGCAACCTTAAAACACTCAAAGAGCCACTTGCACCCGTTTCCCACAGGGGAAAAAAAAACCACTGGGAGCTGCAAAACGTGCGCGCATGCTAAGCGGGGAGCTTGATTGAAGAGTTTAATTAAAAAGAAATAGAAGCTGCTATACATGAGTTCTCTCTCCCTCCCTCTTTCTCTCTCTCCCTCCTCCCCTCTCTCCGATCTTCTGCTCACCTGGCAAGCTGGCTTCACGCTGCTGTTCTCGGACAAGCTGACACACATTCTTATTGGGCTGGCTCTCTTGCTTCCTGTGGAGATGCAGCAAAGGCAGGAGCCCCTCCCAATAAGCTTGTCAGCTTCTAGGAGAACACTCTTTTTTACACACACACACACACACACACAAACGGGGGGGGGGGAAGAGAGAGAGAGAGAGAGAGAGAAGGGAAAGTGCCTCTCTCTCTCTCTCTGCAAATGGCGGAGGACGACTGGGAGCTGTAGGACCAGTGCTTTTTTTGTAAAAGAAAAAGGTGCCGGAACTCACACATGTCATACAACCTGCCTTGCCTACGCTACAAGGTTCCATCCAAAAAAGGTGCCGGAACTCCGTTCTGAGCGTTCTATGAGAAAAAAAGCCCTGTGTAGGACACATCCAGCGCCGTGGGTTGCCGACCCGTGCCCTAACCCATGTTTTAGATAAATTGGTCCCTTTTCAATCAACTCTTAATTATTATTTTTTTAGCAGTAACAGAATGAATACATAAATGGATGACATTTCAGGAGCTATCTGAATGCATTCAAGAGGAAAGGCTGGCAGGCTAAGCACAGATGTTCTGAGGTCAGAATCAGTTTAAATCCTGGCAGATGTTCTGGCTTCTACCCTCAAGAGGGTTAAGAATGATCTTTAGAAGAAAAGATTATTTGAAAATCGCACAGCAACGACTAGCTGAAATAAACTGAAAATGAAAGGACTTGGGGAAAAAGAAACAAAATGAACAGCAAAATAACAAGAGGCTGTGTGCCACCAAGAGAAATAATCATTGCAGCTTTATATGCCATCAAAACCAAGTGGCAAGAATAGTAATTGCTAAAAAAACAACAACCCAGCAACAGCAGTATAAATACTTCTCTTAATCTTAACCCTTAATTTCCAACTTTATATTCTATGAAAACTTAAAAATGTAGGGAATTGTAGATGCCTTAGTTTGGAAAACAGTGAGTTAGAGCCATGGAATTTGTCACCAACTTTAACCATTTTGAAACGCGCTAGCATAAATTCATGGCAAATCAATGGCTCCTCTCCAAGATGATTATATAAATATTTCTTGTAATAAAGGCAGCAGGCCTTTCAGTAATAATTGCTAGAGAATATGGGTGGGAGGATATTCAGATGCTCAGCTTGTGCCTCTCAGGGGCTATCTAGTGGGCCATTTTGGAAAAGAGTGAAAGGGTTTGAGGCCCTTACCCAAACTCCTAAAATCCTATCCCAATTAAAATCCAATCAAAAGCAAGTTGCCAGGTGAAACATTCCTAAAAAGCTTATAATAAACATGTACCTGTCCTTAATCTTCAGGATATTATTATGGATCAACTCCAAGAAAAACTCACGGAGGCTAGAACTGCTTTCCCTCAGTAAAACACCCTGCAATAACAAAAAGAAAATATAAAAACAGCCCAGGTAAAATATTTTTAAATGAGACCTGTGCATTTTTGGGTTGCCAAATCAGTAAATTAAGTGAAGAAAATCCCTCTCTCCTACTTTGCAGTTAATTACTGTCCCTTGATAGTGATCACCTACTTCATTAGAGAGGGAGGGGGAGGGGAATGTAATTGCAAAAGGCATAAATCATCTTCTGATGTTATAACAGAAGCAAACCAAATTAGGCAAAACAATCTATACAGATCAATGTAACACAGGATCATATTAGTCCAACTATAGTTTTCAACATGTATTCATTTGTAATCTGTATGGCCAAACTTCTAAGAACATCTTGTGTATTGAAGGTCCAGTATGTGATAGTACTACATGAAAGAAAAAACTTGTTAAAAATTAAAAATACCTATAAGATAAGCTATAATCATAATCTATAATAAATCAGGGAGGATGAATAACGTATAATAAAATAAGGCTGTCCGTCAAAATGACACTGTATGTTACTACCATCTAGTGGTAGTATCTGGCAATAACACCCAATCAGCTATACTCAAAGGTAAATTCCAATAAACATAGTATGTACGCTGTCAATTGAAAGAGAATGGATAGAACACTTGAATGAGCCCATCTAAGACTATATAAATGTGCAGTTCAAAAGGTATAAATTTTACATATGCAAATGCCAAGGTTTCTTATAAATTCCCCTTTGACATTTGGAATAAGTTGGACATCATGATACCCATTAAGATTTGAAGCATTAAAGCCAAGACAGGAACCAGGAGGTAAAAATAATGAGATGGGTTGAACTTTGAGCCATGTTTGTAACTGTTTAACATTTTAAGATACAGTGAGAGGCAACTTTCAGACTTGCAAACCAAGTCTTCTCAGGACCAGAGTGTTGCTAGATTGAAAAGCAGCTCTCTGAAAGCTTGCTGAAAAACAGGCAGATATTTGTAAATTCCCTTTTTCAGGAATATAAATTCTAGCTGTTAAATTACCTGCTCAACAATTATAGCATTTCTCATTGAAGTGCTCTGTTGAAGATGAGATACAAACTGCTTCATTCCATGCATAAACTCATTGTGACTTGAGGCCTATAAAAACATTCAAATTAAGTTATTTTAACTTCATAAAAGACCATAACATGTAACGTAAAACAGGAAAGAGTAAGATATCTGAGTACAAAAATTACCAATAATTTTCAGACATAAAAATAAAAATTCAAAAGCCTTCTCTGATAATGCCCAGGATTAAAAACATAACTGGGGGGGGGGAAGACTGGTTAATAGGTCTGGCCACTTAGTTTTTCTCAAACAGAATGAAAAAAGCTGTCTTTAAAACCTAAAACCTAGCTTAAAAAAGTATAATGAACATCACCAGACAGGCCTGAGAATCACTTTTGGCTTAACAATGTTAATTTATGTAAGCCTACTTGTATAAATTATATGTTCAATGAAGTTATTGGAATAAGACTGCAGGTTATCAGATACATTTTAATGGAGGCCATAATGGCTATACTCTTATTGCAGCCCATAAAATGGCTGTATTCTCCCAGAGATCATTCTGTATACTTTTACTTGTTTAATTGTTTTAATGTTTGTAATTTGTATGGCTATTTTTTTTTGGGGGGGGTGTTTTGTTAGTATTTGTTTTAATTTTAAACTGCCCAATCATGAATGTATAAATTGAAATATATAACCTGAATAAATGAGCAAACAAATAAACAAACCAAAAGCCATTCTGTTTGAATGCCATGATATAAATTACATTTTCAAATATCAAATTAAAAAGAAAAAAAGACATTAAAATGTTAAATAATTGCAAAAAAAATATTTAATACCCACATCCAAGAATCAATTATTTAGCCTAATTGGTGCTGCTCCTTGTAGAAATTAGAAGATAGGCTACATCAATTATGGTGACAAAAAATTACAATATTTTAAGTCCTAGAAGCAAACGTGACTTTAAATATAAATATGGGCATATATCAATATCCATGGGGAAACCTCCTCACCAATACTCTTTTCTTTTTAGCACTGCTTCCTTTTACTTCAAGCTGAACATTTGCAGAATGAAGTAGCACAAAAGATACACAGAAGAGAGTTAATGCTTAGTATAGGAACATCACAGAGAAGATGTTGCTCTACTTAATTTTGGCTGATGGAAAAGGAATAATTTTATTAAGTCTCTCCCTAAGCAGCATTTCTTGCAAAATTGGACCAGACAGGAAAAAAAAACCTACAAAAAGGATTAACTGAAAAGTTCTTCACAAATTGCTCAGTGTGATGTCATTATATTTTTCTAGAAAAACCATCAAAAGATCCCCTTTCTGCTGGGTTTATTCAAAAAAGAAGATAAATAAACTAGTGCAGCTTTTTATCTTCCTATCTTTAGCATGAAAGAAAATCCGCTTCTTTCTTCTGCAGAGCAAAAGGAAAGGGAAAATGGCTTTCATCAGCATTTGCAAAAGCCTGTAGCAAATGAGGAAAACCATTACAAAGGCCGCAGTGGTAGTTGTGACCACAATGGACAGAACAAAATCCATTTAAAGCTCCAAGGGTGATTACCATGTTGTGATTTATCTAGTATAGGATGTACAGCTTCCTTGTAAGGATCACAGTACTGCTACTCTCTCGAGGGTCACCTTCTTTGAGATCTTAGGTGAACAGAGTAATCTTTAACTCATTAGGAATGCCTAATTCTTTGGGAAACTCAGTTCCCTGGGGAAATTCCAGCTTGAAGTGAAATCTTCTTCAACCCATTAGCTATTCAAGACATCAGAAACCCAAGGACTTCCAGTTTTGCATCGTGGCAAGACGGATGCAGGAAGGCAAGGTTCTTCCTTCTCTGCCTGATTTCGCCCTGCTGGGGGCCCTGAAAAAGGCCTAAAGTCGCCCTGAAGAGGCGATGAAGGAGGAGAGGTGCCTTGTCAATCACAGAGACGGCGATGCAAGGAAAGCCCTCTAAACCTGCAGGGGAAAGACAGTTTTGATAAATCTGAGAACTGAGATAATTGTTCTCTTGGGGAAAAAATTATTGAGGTGAAATATAAGAAAACAACCCTTTAAGAGTGGAAAATGGACTTTGAATGACATCTGGTGATGAATTTAAGTACAGCACCATAACCAACTCCTTGGCTGCTTGGTACAGTGGGCAATAAAGGAAAATATTTTGGCATTTTTATCATACTAACCTTCTTGGGGTATAGATACCTACTGACTTAGATACCTTAGACTTTTAATCTCAAGAGCTAGTGGGAGAGAAATAAAAATAACCTAGATGATAAAGGACCAAATTTCCAAATTGAAGCTACAACGGGAAAGCTCCCAGATAACTTCAAAGTATGAAAAAATAAACCAGAAATCAGAGGATGAAGCAGAAGAAATGGATCTAGAGATAGAAAAGGTAGAAGAGAAATATGGATTGCCATATACAAATAAAATATTGCAAGACCTACTTATAACAATGAAAATACAATACAAAAGATCTCTTACTTCCTTCTCCAAAATACACCTGAGGACAAGGAAGATTTGAGAAAACGGAACATAAGAGCAAGCAGAGGACATGTCTAGGGAATGTGGATGGGCGGAGTCCCCCCCCAATACTTTACCTAAATTGCCTTTCTTATGCCAAGCAGCCTGCACAAAAATAGAAATAAAATTTTGGGGCGATTTAATTGCCTTGGCTTGGAAAACTACTTGGCAAAGAAAGAAAGCGAGTATTAAGACTTAAAAAACAATTTGATTTATCAGAGGGAGCACTATCTGTTTAATATACCTTTGAATATGATTTAAAAAATCAGATGACCCTTATATACAACTATATTTTTATAATGGAAGATACAATTTAGAATTAAAATGGCATTTTCTTTTTTTTGATATGGGAAATTTGAAAAAAGGATTGGTGTAAATATTTTTTTTTAATTTGGGCTACAGGAAAAGGTGAGCAGGGTTGAAAACTGCAGGGAGAGCATCAAAATACTAGCACATAAAGTTTGAGTTGCACTATGTGACCTAACACATTTAAAGACTTTACTTTTTTAGTAATAATGAGGAACCCTCATGTCTGTCTTACAAGTGTTCTGTAAATTTTTTTAATAGATCCATTTCTAGTCCTCATGACTGCTGCATAGCGTCGTATGCTGTAGCTGGTATTTCTGTCTGGTGCAAGAATCTGTAAAATCACTTCTACCAGTTTATCATGGGGAAGAGAGTCATAAGCTCCTGTGACATCAGCCTGGAAAAGAAACATGCAATTTCTCAACTTCCAAATGTCACTCAAAATAAATGTGGTATAACAATAGAAAAGTATTCACTCACAGGTTGATAAATTGTGCAACTGTCATGGTTTTCAAATAACATCAGTGTGCAGTAGACAAACACTTATAATTCTCCATAAATAAAGGAAAGTAACAGAAGGCATTTTTTCATTTTATTTATTCAATTTCTGTAGCCCCCAACTCAGCCAAGTGATTCTGTGCAGCTTTGGTTTGATTATATGTAATTATCCTCACCTTCAGTAAAGGATGAAGATTAACCATCCCCCCCCCAAAAAAATGTTCATTTTTTCCCCCCAGAAGGGCTTAGGAAAGTTAAGAGCTGGGTAGAGGTAGACGAACTGTATACCCTTATTGTTGTTAATGATCACTGATCGTAACAAAAACTATGTTTATCTGCCTATAAATGCTCTTGAGACAAAATTCAAGACCTTCAAACATTTTTGTGGAATTTCTACAAAACGAATATATTTACTAATTGGTGTGAAGTACAGAGCAAATTTTAGGCTGTAGAACCTTTTGTCTTTTTCTGCAACGTTGAAGAACAATTAATGCTAGATATAAGTTATCAGTTAAGGAACGAGAATATAGTTGGCAAAATAGAAACTGGATAACACAATTTTTGTGAACTAGGAAGATTGAATCTCCCTTAGGAATGAAGAGGGAATGTGTTTGATTTCATTGCTATCTTGATGAAAAACCTCGTTTTCCTGAGAATGCCCTTAATTCTACACTCCTGTGTACGGCTAAGGTCATCAAGACCATTTTCTATCAACAGATCCTGATACCTTGTTTCCTTGAAAGTAAGACCTATCCCCAAAATAAGCTCTAGCTTGATTTTTGGGGTGGGCCTAATATAAGCCCTACCCCCAAAATAAGCCCTAGTTTTGGGGCGAGGCACATACCTAAAAATCAAGCTAGGATGAGGGTATGGAGCTGCTCCACATGCCCCGCACCAACTTATCTTGCAGCCAGGCCTCTCCTTGCCGGCCCACTTCTTATGCGGCATCCTCAGGCCTGCATTTTGCAGTCAGTGGCCTTTCTGGAAGGCCGCTGCAGCCGAGAACTGAGCTTTGGATTGAATCTGTAGCTCGGTTCTTGGCTGGAGTGGTTTTCTGGAGCTCCATTCTCAGCTTTATCCACAGAATGTTAGTTGCCAATCCTTTTTCCATGACACAGCCTTGTTGTTTTTGCTTTGTTCTTCTGTTCTAAGCTTCCTGGTTTGTCTGGACTATGACCCTGCATTTGCTCCAGCATCTCCTATGCTGATTTGCTTTAGATAAGCAGCTCCAGAGGTACTGTCATGAAGCCTGACAGGATTGGGAAGAAGTTGTTTTTGGCCTGTCTTTTTACCTTAACAGGAGCTGAACTTTTCTGGTCAATGCTATTGCTCTGGTGATCAAAAATAAAATACATACTTCCAAGAAACGAGACTGCATCTTTAATAAAAGAAAAATGTTGAATTTAATCAAAAAGGAGGCCTATTCACAAAGTGAACAACAGCTTCTATTTTTTTTTAACATACCTTCACAAAGTAGAATTTAGGCATTTCAGCATATGATTCCAAAACCCTTGAAACAAACTTCTTCCATATTGCATAAATGTCATCCTGTCCAAACACAGTTGAGCCAACCAAAGCGGGGTTCTTAAATCGTTCATAATTAAGAACACCAAGTACATTTTTAAGTTGTGTGTTGAAGTGCTGAGCCTAAGAAAGAATCACAGAAAAACAATTTCAACAATATTAAGTGCTTCTCTCATGGCAAAACATGAGAGCATAAATTATTCAATGTTAGAAAAGAAGGAAAGAGGCTTCAAGAAGCTTCCTTAATGAGTTGCTGGAAAGGGCACAGGAAGAAAGAAAAAAAATAGTTGCAAGCATGTAATTAAGGAGCAAATGCGATGGGTGCATGTGTAAGTACACGAAGAAGCTGAGGTCTGTGTGAAACTGGGTCACAAGAAATCACTCTTAACTAATACAACAATGAACCTACTTTTGAAAAATAAAAAGATTTATTTTTCAGGGACATTCATTAAACATTTCCTGCATGAAGAGGTATTGCATTGATGGTATTTGGATATGCTCTACTGAGAGGTGTTTCAGCAGCACTTGACTAAGCTTGTCTAGGGGTGTAAGCTAAGCAGGGCTGGCCTAGTTAGTAGCTGGATAAAAGTCATCCATGGACTCCATACCAAATCTGTAGGCGAGATTAGAAAATTAAAAGAAAGGGTCAGGGGCAAACTACTTCTGTATTTGAGGAGTGGAGGATTTATTAAAGAATTCTTAAGGAGTGGCTTGCTGAAGTAATTACATTGTATTACTTCAGAAAAAGAGATTAAAGCAAACCTAAAGGACAAAATCATCAAAATAACTCCATCTTGAATTTGCTTCATCTAAGATTGGAGAATAAGAAACTTGGACAGATTTTTCAAGATTTTATCACAACACCATAAACCAATAAAATAAAATTTCTACAACATTAAAATAGAAAACTATGCAATGTCTTTTTTGGCCTGCGCTGTTTAAAAGCTGAGAACAAGGAAGAGGTTTACAGAGCCAAATAGTTATTTCATGAGCTGGACTGAAATGTATGGATCTATGCTATAATAGATAGATTGACAAAATGTATCAAACGATTATCTTTATCTGCTTCTGTTCGCATATATGTATAAACTCATCACCACTAGGCTATGAAAGTATATTTTGTTAGGAAACTAAGGGAAGAAAAGTGAGAGATCCAAGCTTTTGTCTGACACGTTTGTCAGTTTTCCCATATGTTGATTGGTTGGCTGCCTAAAAGGCATAATAGCAAAAACCTGGTAAACAATACATTCATGATGAGAGAATTCTGAAGAACATAAGCAGGAAGACTTTAAGCTAACTTCTGCAGATAAAAGCAAGTCTAAACATAAAATATTCAATTCCCACACAAAAATTGAGAATGTAAATACATTTAAGCCTGTGCTATTGGAATAGCATGGTGAAGCCTCATCTGCCTTTTCTATTAACTACTGAATGAAAATGCTGTCCAGAAGCCCTGTTCAGGGTCCCTTTGGAGATTAGCAGGGGAAAAAAACACCCTGCAGATCACTGCAAACTTTTTGCAAAACAGTTATGACAAAATTGACATGCTTACTCTAAACTTGATGCCTCTTATTCAGAACCATTGAGATGGCTAGGCTGATGCTCTGCTAGGTTATCTGAGATTGGTTTGAATCTGTGGACACCAAAGAAGCAGATAAGGTTATTTGCAATATGGAATCTGTCACATGCAAGCTGAAATCGTGCCTTTCCTAACTTATATTATTTACCATAGTATCTCCTAAGCCAGGGGTCCCCAACCCCAGGGCTGCTTGCATGGAACAATCCTGCCGGTCTGCAAAGCCAAAAAGGTTGGGGAACTCTGTCCTATGCTACTTACAAGGATGAAGGACACGGTTTTATAGTGGTTCTGCTCCTTAAATGACCTGTGCTGGTTGACAGTGATGGAGGAACTCTGGCTGTTGATATGGGGTGCCCCTAAGCTTGATCCTCTTCCTATTCTATTTAATATCTATCTGAAATCAATGGAAGACATCATTATTTTATTTATTTATTTATTTTTGGGACTTATATGCCGCCCTATCTCCTGAAGGACTCAGGGCGGCTAACAACAATAAAACACAATAATACAAATGTTAAAAAAGATTAAACTAACAAGCCCCAATGATAAAATATTAAAAATATTCTATTTAAAAATCCCTATCGTCAGTCCAGGTCAGCCTGATGGAAGAGAAATGTTTTAAGGCCGCGACGAAAGGACCGGAGATCCGGGGCCATCCGGAGCTCAAGGGGAAGTTGATTCCACAGGGGAAATTGTTGATTAGACAGTTTAGAGTAAATGCTGATGATCCCTGTGATCTGGAAGTCTTCTTAGACTTCCTGCTGAAACAGCCGGTCCAAATGCAACTGTTCTTGGAACCAGATGATTTGGCTTCTGTCATTTTTGGATCATAACCTGCTGCTGGGTTGCTGCTTTGCATTTTACTGATTAGATGTAACAACATTATTCTTTTGAATTATTCAATGGGCTTGATTTAAATTATGTAATGCCATTTAAGTGTTACATAGTTGGGCAAGTACAGAATGAGTGTCAAATTAATAAATTCTTTACCTCATGAAAATTAAGGATGAGTAGCAGTGAACATACCTCTTGAATTTCAGAAAAAAAAACACTTTAATAAATGAATGAAGTTACAAGGAATCTGAAGGCAAGATAAATGCACGAAGAAAGAAGTCCAAGATGTGTAAACTCAATTGCATGAAAAGGTAAAAAAGGGAACACAAGGTTCCTCAAGACAAGTATAGCTGAGCACTCGGATCTCTAAGCAGCACAAGAAAAGCTAGAAGTTGCCAAGTGAAATTGACAAACAATGCAAGGATCAAGTTGGGCTTAAAGGAAAAACAAGGGGAAAGAAACAACAGGCATTTCACTCGAGATGACAAAATGTTACCAAATTGTCAGCTCCCCAGCGCAATCATTCGAAAGTAGGATTGGGGCAGATAAGGGTTTCATTTCAAAACTGTGAAGCATTGCATAAAAAATATGCTACCTTAAGGGAAGGCTGGATGAATTCTACTTCCAAGTGCCAAATGTATTTTCAGAGATACTCTTAACCTTTCAGTTGCCCTGTTTTTTCAGTTAGTACATTGCCAAAATCCTGGATAGATTTCAAATCAAGTGGCTTAATAATTGATTGAAAAGTGTACACAAGGAATGCTCACCCCTATCTCCTCATTACAGAGATTTTAATAAGGAATACTTGATTTGATTTGGCTGATAAGAAAGGGAATCATATTTTTTATCAAACATATAGATAGGAAATTGGGCGAAGTAAAGAATAATATTCAAAATGATCTTGCTGGAAAAGACGCTGGGCTGAAATTTAAAGAAGTTATTCAACAAAGAAAAATATTAAATTCAGCATTTAAGCAAAGCAATAAAAGCTAAATACAAAAGAAATGCACAGAAAATGTAGATAAAAAGGATGCTTGGGTTGTTCTTGATCATAAGGGAATGTAAATCAGCAACCTGAGGATTCTGCTACAAAATAAAATAAAAAAACTGCAATATCAGTTGCATTAAAAGAAGTATACTTAACACAGAGTAATAGTTTGATATGTTATAAAAACAAGATCCCAACAGGAACACTGTTCAATTCTGGATGCTATATTTTGAAGATGTAAACAAACTGGAACAGATTTAGAGAAGTGAAATCAAAGTGTACAAAATACACATCTCAGGCCCCTGTCCCCCAAACACATGAATTTGATGTAATGTTGAATTAACTCAATAAATTAAGGACCTTTTTGTCTCCGCTTTTCCTGCAGAATGTTTCTGCTCCTACCACACCATTCAGCTTGACCACAGGCCTCAACCCATTTGGTTTGGGGATGAATCGGAGTTTTGATGCCAGAGGAACGTACTTTCTCTGCTGCATATCTTCAATTTCTTCCTGAAATAGAGGCCGAAGCTGCACTTTGGCGAGATGGCTCCTAAAATCAAAGTTGCCAGTACTTTAAAATGTACACACAGCGGACTGTCATTTAAGAGGCCACTCAACTTCAAAGCGACTCTAGGTGATTTACACTAAAAACAGGACACAGTACAAGAAAATAGAATTCTATCCTTAAATGTCATATAAATTTCCCGTTTATTTTAAGGTGTAATTTTCTAACTACTGCATTGTCAATGCAATAAAAAGTTCTGGAAAGTGGCACCATCTGGCCAATCTCCTCAGGTCTTAGAATACAGGCAGTCTCAAGCCTGGTTAATACGTGTTATCAGTAGGCTTCATCGGAAAGGGAAAATAACCCAAAAGAAGGAAATGGCAGAATGTTGCCAAGGAAACTAAGCGGAGATGTCTATAATCATCTGAAATCAAGTTCTGACTTCAAGGCAACTTCGCATTTACATTCCACAAGAAATGTGGAAATCGAACTCCACAAAAATGCATGATACTGTTCATATGGCTCTGGAAACCAATTCAGATGAAGAGAATTACAATGTGAGGAAAATTCCTCTGACGGAGGAGATGGGGGGGAGGGGGAGGAGCCCTGATGGCATAAGGCGCTTCCCACCTCTTCTAATACGCTACAATGTCTGAACACAGCTGGGAGATACATGACTAGCAAAAGCAGCTTTTCCCTTCATGTGTTCAAAGCATATGCAGATGAGCTGAACCTCCTCTGCTTTCTAATCCCAAATTAGGCACCTTGTCTAAGATGTGAAGACTACCTTCAAGTCAGAATTAACAATAGAACAGCAACTGTCCGGTTTCAGCGCCGAGAGCATCCAAGCATAGGAAAAAGTAGGGATAAGGAATCAGATTCAATCTCCTACCTGTTTGGGTGCTTTAGATGACATCACATATTAGGAAGGAAGGGCAGTTTAGGCTTTGAAAAAATACCCAAACCAACAAAACTCCATTCTAGCCTTGGACAGGGCTCCTTTGCCCATGAGGGAGACACGAGGACTGCCAGATCTGTACAGAGTCTGTTTATGCGGTACAGAGATAAGCTTCCTATTTCCTGCCTTGCCCAGCACAGGCACCTTTAGGAGTCCAGCATCCCCCCCACCCTGAAGGAAGCAGGACGCAACTAGAGCATTGCCACCATTTGCAAGATATGGTAGATAGACTGACCTAATGGCCTAGATTAGGTCTGTAGAATCCCCCACCCTTAGCATAAAGGGAATCCATAGCTTTCTTTGCATTTTTGAGCTTCTGGTTTCCTAATACCTGATTCCAATGCTCTGTAGTTTGCTCCAAATAGCCTTTCGGAAGAAAAAAAGTAAATTTTTTTGAAATGCCGTCTCCGTGATATAGAAGAAAGATCGAAGGAGCTCTGAAACATAGCAATCCATCAGCCAGTACAGGAATTTAGACATTAGCTCTTCCCGAAAACGATGTTCAGAGGCAGGAACAGAATGGCCACTTTCTATAAGCAGAACCCAGATTTAGTGACAGTAAGATTCCTGTTCTTCCAAGAAGCATCTATTCACATTACAGTATCTCCACAACCAAGATATAGGTTAAAGGTTAAAAATTAGATCTGACAGATAAAATGATGCAAACCATTAAGTAATGACTATGAAATGTCTTATATGTTTTTGCAGTATAACAATGCTGCATTATAAATCAAATATGTTAACTGTATGTATATTTCTCTCTAATGCATGCATGAAATGTGATAGTAGGAACATCAACTTGGTGGAGCAGTGGGCTAATGCCTCCTTAAGTAACACCAGCTGCCTGCAATTAGTGCAGGTTCGCATCCCACCAGGCTCAAGGTTGACTCAGCCTTCCATCCTTCCGAGGTAGGTAAAATGAGGACCCAGATTGTTGGGGGCAATTAAGCTGACTTTGTAATAATGCCGCTTGGGGGTGTGTGTGAAAGCCCTAATAAGCAGGCATATACATAGAATGAAGGCTACTGCTAAGCTTGTAAGCCGCCCTGAGTCTTCGGAGAAGGGCGGGATATAAATGGAATAAAAAAACACAACCTTCTTCTGCCAGTGACATCAGATTCTGAAAAAAGAACTGCTTTCAAACAAGCAGGCCGTCTAACAAAATGTCTCTTATTTACAAGGCTACTTAACTTGTACAATTAAGAACATGAAAATGACATTTGGAGGTATTTTAATATTAATTTTATTAATTTTTATTGTAATTTTGGGCTACACTATTTAATTCTTTCTTAAATTTTGTACATTGTATTTTTTATTGTATTGCCCTGTACACCGCCCTGAGTCCTTCAGGAGAAGGGCGGTATAGAAATTAAACTATTATTATTATTATTATTATTATTATTATTATTATTATTATTATTATTATTATTATTATTTTCAAAAATAAAAGCATTTTCTGAGGATATCGCTGTTGATACCTTTGGTGAGACGAAGCCAAGCACAATCCCTCACTCTCATTTTCCATGTCAATTCCTCCAAAGAAAACATGACAAACTTCCCCAGGGAGATAAACTTCTTCACATTTCTGTAGAAGCGGCACTTGTTGTGGTTTGAACCCCAAAGTGCAGGAGGCACCACTCTCTCTAAGCATTCCCTCACAAAAGTATACACTTGCCAATGGCTGCTGTACTGCTTCAGCAACACTAGGAAATCAGAACTGGAGGAATCTCGGAAGACCTGTTCCTTAGCCTTTTTTTCAAATAATTCAGTTCTTTCAGAGCTTCTGCTTGAAGCATCCGTTTCTGAAAATAGGTTCAAGGCATCTGACCTGCTTGTGATGCAACCTTCTGCTGGATTGTTCTGCTGCCTGCTTGATGAAATCTGCCCTACTTGGTCACCATTTTGTTTCAAACTCTGCTCCCCTAGGCTTATCTTATCTGGTTCAGAAACCGAAACGGGACAATTCCTTCGTAATATTGCTTGGTAAGGACACTTTGCATGGTTCTGTAAGAGTTCTTGGAAGACATTTCTCATCTGCCAATAGCGTTTCGGAAGCCTCTTCTTTTTCTTGGGACCGCTTTGAAAGCCAGACCTGTCAGACTGCTTCAGAATCTTACTGCTGAAGAATACTTGTTCTACTAAGCGTCGCCCTCCTGCTGGATGGCCCTTCAAGTGATTTAATATGAATGATTTAGGTAAACACTCTTTCAAACGGTAGGAATAAAAGAGAGAATGTCTCTCAATATGCACTACAGGAATGCTAAGTCTGTCAGGCTTCCTGACAGATTTAGATGAGCAAATTTCAAGGTCTTTTTCTGGCAGGACTTTTTTTGCAGGCCCCGTCTGCACAGAACTAACATCAGAGATTCTAGTTACCAGCTTTGGCGGCTTAGCATTACATGTTGGTTGTAGATTGGATTCACAAAATGTTTTACTTATACTGTCCTGCTTTTCACACACCAAAGCCCCTTGATTGTCATTAGTTGCACTAGGTACCCCAGACATTTGTACTCCACCACTCTGAGGAACAGAGTTCATAAGAGTTAAACCTTTTGAACACGATTGTATACATGCCACAGAAGCCTCAGGTTCATCACAATCTAAAATCAACTGATTTTGGTTTTTTATAGAATCAGGGTTTCTTGTTTCTTTTTCTACATTGTCCTCCTTTATCACAATTTTTATTTCCTTGGCATTAATATCACACTGGCTTGTCCTCTTCCTTTTTAAACACTGTGGTCTTAATGATGGGCTAACAGGGAGGGGTTGTTGCTTTTTTATGTAGTCACCAGTTCTCATGATTTGGTTTTTCTTTGCAGGGTTTTGGCCAGAAGCACTTTGAATTACTGAAGATTGCCAATTGTGTTGTTGTTTTTCATTCCATTTCTGCCTTTCAGAATTCCTTTTCCTCCACTTTGTTTTTTTGGGATACCATGTACAATATTGAAACTTTTTACGGATATAATTTGTTAGGATACAAGGTGAACGCCTAAGAACCCTCTGCCTAAGAAAATTTGGAAGCCGTGTTGCATTTCTTGAAGGAAGCTCATAGATGGGTTCTCCACAAATTTGGTAACAGCAGCTAGGAGGCACAAGGATAAACAGAGCACAATGCTCTAATATATACATCATGATGTCATCCCCAACTCTGTTCAAAATGATCTCCCAGAGCACATTATGTCGAATAGTTTCTGTCGAATTATTAGGCATATAGCTACCAATATTTGGCATACAGGTCAACTGGTAATTATTTTCATTCAATAGGGTATAACCAAAGGTCAACACATTCTTTTTCTTCTTTTGAAAAATTCTCTGAATGATTCTTGTAATGACATCATCCTGACTGGAAACCTGCAACATAGCAAAAAAAAAGGTATATTCTAGCAAAATTTTGAATAAATCACAAATGGCAATTACGTAGAATTGAATAGAAATGCAAGGGGGGAAAAATCCTACTTTATTCAACATACCAGTGGATAGCTGGTATGTTGAATACCACCATGAGATGAAAAAATATTCCCACCAAATATCTTAATGAAAGTCGACTTGAGCATTTCTTAATGCCTGTGTATATAGCATTTTTTCACTTAAAGCAGGAAGCAATATCTCAGTCAGATAAGGATTGCTATAGTGCTGAATGCTGACATGGCAATCTTGAATTCTACAAACATACAGTGAGGAGAAAAAGTACCGTATATACTTGAGTATAAGCCGACTCGAGTATAAGCCGAGACCCCCAATTTCACCCCCAAAAACTGGGAAAAGTTGTTGACTCGAGTATAAGCCGATCCGCCGTTCTGCATGCCTCGGAGGCTGGATCCGCGCTCTGCAAGCCTCTGGGATCCTGGGAGGCCTAATGCAAGCACCAGCCCGCCTGCCTCAGGTCTCCCCCACCCCCAGATACTGGGCTTCAGCACAGCTGGCTGTCTTGCCAAAGAGAAACATCTGGGAAGGAAAACCCTGTCTTACCTCTTTCCCAATTCTGCCTCTGCCCTTCCTCCTACCAAGGTGTTCTGGGACTAGTTCCCTAGCCTTTTGGAGCTTTTGGTGTTCGCCCATCAGCTGTCTACGGGGAGGCAACAAAGCTGCCTCTCTAGGCTTTGAGAAAAGGCCCCTTGCACAAAAGGCAGCTTCAGGACGAGCTTCCAAAAACCCTTTCCTTCCTTAACGCCCTCCCCACCTTCCCCCAGAAAGCCATATTTCTTTTTTTTATTGAAAATTTTTATTGAAGTTACAATATTATCCCCTCCCCAACCCACCCCAGAACCCCTCCCCCTCCCCCATATTTCTTCAATAACAAAAACATAAAAAGCTGGTTGGGATGTACTCGCTGATTTCCCCCCCCCTTTTTTTAGATGCTAAAACTAAACTCTCCCTCTGCCTTCCAACCAATATCCCTTTTTAAAATCTTACCTTGGCTCCAGATGGAAGAGTAGAGGAACTAAGCTAGTAAGGAGAGAATTTTTTTCTGCAACTTTTTACTCCTGAAGTAGTAGTAGTAGTAATAGTAGTAGTAGGAATAATAATAATAAATCCCTAAAAGTTGTGCCAGAAAATGGAGGACGCTGGGTCTTTGCAAGTTTTAGCTGTCTGTCAGACTGCCTGAAAAGGGCGGCCTTCAGGCAGCCAGGCAGACAGCTAAAGCTTGCAAAGACCCAGCGTCCTCCATTTTCTGGCATAACCTTCGGAGATTACTTTAAAAAAAAACAACAAAAAAAACCTTCAGAGGAAAAACAGCTGCAGAAACATTTTGTCTCCTTGCTGGCTTGGTTCATCTACTCTTCAGCCAGGAGGGAGTCCAAGGCCTAGAGAAGGAGAGCTTTGCAGCATCCCTATGGACAGCTGATGGGCAGACAGCTGAAAGAAGCAGGCAGTCAGGGCGCGGAGGAACGGAGACCTGCAGGTCTCGGACGGCGGTGGCTTGGGAGAGGTGCGCGCGATCCCGGAAGCACCAAAGCCTCGGCCGCGCACAAGTCCTCGGTAAGTTTTTTTGTTGACTGGAGTATAAGCCGAAGTGGAATTTTTCAGCCCGAAAAGTGGGCTGAAAAATTCGGCTTATACTCAAGTATATACGGTATTTGATCCCTTGCTGATTTTGTACATTTGCCCACAGACAAAGAAATGATCAGTCTACAGTTGTAATAGTAGGTTTAACGGTGAGAGACAGAATAACAACAAAATCCAGAAAAACAAATTTCAAAAAAGTTATAAATTCATTTGCATTTTAATGAGTGAAATAAGGTGTCTTTTATAAAGGTAACAAGCTGAGATTAGGAGCACTCTCTTAAAGGAGAGCGCTCCTAATCTCATCTTGTTATCTGTATAAAAGACACCTGTCCATAGAAGCAATCAATCAGATTCCAAACTCTCCACCGTGGCCAAGACCAAAGAGCTGTCCAAGGATGTCAGGGACAAGACTGCAGACCTACACAAGGCTGGAATGGGCTGCAAGACTACTGCTAAGCAGCTAGTTGAGAATGTGACAATAGTGGGTACCATTATTTGCAAATGGAAGAAAACAAAATAACTGTTAATCTCCCTTGATCTGGGGCTCCATGCAAGATCTCACCTTGTGGATCACCTCAATAATCATGAGAACAGTGAGGAATCAGCCCAGAACTACATGGGAGGATTTTGTCAGTGATCTCAAGGCAGCTGGGACCATAGTCACCAAAAAAACAATTGGTAACACACTATGCTGTGAAGGACTGAAATCCTGCAGTGCCCACAAGATCCCTCTGCTCAAGAAAGCACATGTGCAGGCCTGTCTGAAGTTTGCCAATGAACATCTGAATGATTCAAAGGAGAACTGGGTGAAAATGTTGTGGTCAGATGAGACTAAAATCAAGCTCTTTGGCATCAACTCAACTCGTGTTTGGAGGAGGAGGAATGCTGCCTATGACCCCAAGAACACCATCCTCACTGTTGAACATGGAGGTGGAAACATTATTATTTGGGGGGTTTTCTGCTAAGGGGACAGGACAACTTCACCGCATCAAAGGGATGATGGATGGGGCCATGTACTGTCAAATCTTGGATGAGAACCTCCTTCCCTCAGCCAGGACATTGAAAATGGGTCATGGATGGGTATTCCAACATGACCCAAAACACACAGCTACGGCAACAAAGGAGTGGCTCAAGAAGAAGCATATTAAGGTCCTGGAGGGGCCTAGACAGTCTCCAGACCTTAATCCCATGGAAAATCTGTGGAGGGAGCTGAAGGTTTGAGCTGCCAAATGTCAGCCTCAAAACCTTAATGACTTGGAGAAGATATGCAAAGAGGAGTGGGACAAAATCCCTCCTGGGATGTGTGCAAATCCGGTAGTCAGCTACAAAAAAACATCTGACCGCTGTGATTGTCAACAAGGGTTTTGTCACCAAGTACTAAGTCATGTTTTGCGAAGGGGTCAAATGCTTATTTCACTCATTAAAATGCAAATCAATTGATAACTTTTTTGAAATGTATTTTTCTGGATTTTTTTTTGTTATTCTGTCTCTCACTTTAAAATAAACCTACCATTACAATTATAGACTGATCATTTCTTTGTCAGTGGACAAACTTACAAAATCAGCAGGGAATCAAATAGTTTTTTCCCTCACTGTACATTAAAGTCTGTGGTAATTCTGGTAGCAAATAAAAATGGGCAAGAGCTCCTTAAAACATTTCTAGTCATAATTGCATCTAGAGTCTAGTAAAAACTCAGAATAGCTCATTTACACTAATCAAAATATAGGATTACAATACATGCACAGATTTGTACCCATTGTCCATGACTGGAAAAACTAAGAAATTATAGGAAGCCAGCGTTCAACTAATGGAAAGAGGAGGGATCCTCAAGCTATTACCTCCCTCATTTCGCCAGGACCTGAAGACCTGGCTCTTTGAGCTTTCCGGCCCAGGCTGAGAGTTTTAATTGGGGTTTTTATATTTCTACTTCAGGGACTGAATTTAATCATTTTTAATTGTTTTTTAATTTTTGTATTGATGTTTTAAACACCTTGTAAACCGCCCTGAGTCCTACAGGAAAAGGGTGGTATATAAATCTAATAAAATCTAAATCTAAATCCCTCCTGAAAGGCTTTGAACCTCATTCCGAGGGATGTTCCATTTAAGACAGAGGCTGAGGAATTCTGGGAGTTGAAGTCCACAAGTCATAAAAGACCCAAGTTTGAAGACCCCTGATTTAAGATGTTGAACAAAAAAAAAGATTAGCTATTACAGAGGCTCCCAATCACCAACTTTCCTAAAAGAAAAAAAGGAAATGCCATTGCTGCTCACTGATAAAAGGAACAGCACTGGAGAATCAAGGGAGGGCTTGCGGTGACTAAAAGAAACTAAGAAATAGGCAAGAATGAAACAAACCATCAACAAACCATGTACTAATCAAGGAACTACCAAGGAGAAAGCCACACCCCTTAACACTGGCAGGGCAAGCCTATTGTACTGTATATAAACAGAGAGCAAACCACACCCTCATTAAAACTGATGACGTTATGTAGCTGGGTAAGGAAGCATCTGCAAGCAAATAACCAATCTTCAGAAAGTGCCAAGGTCTCTGCAGTTCCTCCCTGAGCTAAATGTGTTCAATTGGAATGATTACTTATATATTAGCTCACCAGATTTTCTTCAAGTGGTTGCTTTGATGCACACTACACCACAAACATACTTGGGTCCCCAAAGCCCACCATTGAGTCTTTAGCATTTTTAAATAACTTTAGATCTGTAACTTTAAAACACCACATAACGCTATCGTTTTAAAACAGTGCATCAGCATGAAGTTACCTGGTTAGGGTAATGAAAGGCCTGCAAGAAAACAACCAAAGCTCGGAGAGCACCAAGGATCCCTCGTGTCAACCTTAAGCTACAAATATTCTCCTTTACTGGTAAAACAGTGCAGCCTACAATAGGCAGAAGGAGAAAGCCCTCCTCCGACAATGGGGAGGAACAATGAGCAAACTATGCACTAACCCAGGGGTAGGCAACCTCGGCTCTTTTATGACTCGTGGACTTCAACTCCCAGAATTCCTGCTGACTCAGGAATTCTGGGAGTTGAAGTCCACGAGTCATAAAAGAGCCGAGGTTGCCTACCCCTGCACTAACCATAAAACATATTAGGAATTTCCCGAGGGAAATACTGCTGCATTTTCTGCAGACAAAACTTGGCTGGCCCTTGGAAAACAGCGATTCCCAAGGCGCGAAATAGGTTACCGTAGCCTTTCTACGGGAAGGGGATCGGTGGGTCAGAAAGTAATCAGGGTTAAGCGTAAACCTGTTCCATTTTACCTGCTGGAAGCCGAAATAGGCAGGGAGGGCCTTGCACGCAGCCAACCGCCCCACCAAGCACTGGGCGACCAGGCTACGGTAGCTCCCGGGATCCCCGTCCTGGACGAGAGGCTGCGGTTGGTCAGTTGCAAGAGTGCGCATCTGCAGGCGCCGCACAAAGGCTTCCAGCGGCAGCACTTCCGCGTAAAAGGAGCGCAGCAACCCCCGCACAGCTCTCCATCGCCGGGATCGGTCCATGTAGGCGCGGAAAGAAGCACGTTTCCCGCGGTCTACCGAAAGCCGACTCGCCTCCCTTATTGGCTCTTAAAGGTGCAAGAAGCCACGCCCTTTAAGGCAGCCCGGGAAAAGTTGCCGCCGCCGCCGCCGCCGCTCCTCTCCTCAGCCTGGGTTACTTTGTGCGCAACCGTTTCTGTAACGCGGTGGAGGGCGTGTGATGCACACTCTGAACGCCAATATTTGAGTTGCTGCAATATGCCATGCAAGATCACATCAAAGCCACAACAAAAAAAAATATAGGGACTGACATCCGAGGGCACCAAATTAGGAAGAGGGCGAGTGGACGTGGAGATAGTACTACATAATTTAAGTCATGGATGCGTAAAGCAGGAGTAGATGAGGTGGAAAGGGCTGATGTTAATAGTGTAGTATTCTCAGCAATCGTGCCGAACAGGACCAGTAAGCAGATACTTCGCAAAGTTTTTTTTCCCCTGAAACCCGATATTCCATCGGCCCCCGTATAAAAGAGAAAACTTAGTGGGGGCTAAACAGTGTGAGTGGGAATAAAACGGCTGCTTAGAATGATTCAAGAAAAAGTAAAATAAACTGCCGACTATAGAAGAATGGACTTTAAAAGTCTCCAATCTGGCGGAAATGGCCAAGATTTCAGCGTACTTGAAAGATCAAACGCAACAGAGATATATTGTGGAGTGGAGAAGATGGATTGATTATATTCAGAATAAATACGGGACTAAAAAGTTTCATCTAGCATTTGAATAAGTACTGATGTGATATTTATATTGCTTGTAGTTATTTTATAAGAGTTAAAGTGCGATAGATTTAATATTTTATTGTTGTTTGCATAAGGTAGACTATGATTGCTTGTATTTTTATACCCTGTATTTAATTTTTATTTTTATTACATTTATATCCCGCCCTTCTCCGAAGACTCAGGGCGGCTTACAAGCTTAGCAGTATTGAGCTCTGGGAAGTAGGGGAGGGGGGAGGGGGAAGGGAGGGAGGGGTTGGGGAGAGGGGAGAGGGTTGGGAGGGGTTTTGTCTTTTTAAAAATGTATTGTAAAACTTTTCAATAAAAAAAAAGAAAAAGTAAATTAAGTAGTACCATGATTCGTATTTAGTTAATACTCAGAAATGACCCAACGTCCAGTAGATTATTATCTGGGAATCCAGGTAAGGAGTCTAAACTCTTAGTTGTAATTCTCCAAGACAGAGGGGGATAATAGTGAATGAATCGGAGATTCCGTTATAAAACAATTATTTGAGTAGTAAAAGTAGTAAAATAAGTTTCTTCTGACATATTAACAAGAACAAAGTCAAGGAAACTGTAGGGCCGCTAAATAGAGAAGATAGCAAGGAAATTACAGGCAACGGGAAAGCCGAACTGCTTAATTCATACTTTGCGTCAGTCTTCACACAAAAAGAAACTATAGCCCAACATTCCAAAAAAAAAAAAAACCCCACTGGAAAAGACATACTAGAAACAAGAATTAAAATAAGCAAGAAAATAGTAAGAGAACACGTATCCAACCTTGACAAATATAAATCACCGGGATCAAAGAGCTGGCAGATGTTATCTCGGAACCATTGTAACACATCTTTCATAAATCCTAGAGCACTGGGGAAGTACCTGAGGATTGGAAAAGGGCTGATGTGGTCCGCAACTTCAAGAAGGGGAAAAAAATGGACCCAAGAAACTACAAACCAATCAGTTTAACATCAATACCTGTGAAGATCCTAGAAAAGATAAAAAATCTGCAAACAACTAGAAGCAAACAAAGTCATAACTAGTAGCCAGCACGGGTTTGTTAGAAACAGATCATGCCAAACCAATTTGATCTCATTCTTCAATAAAGTGATTAAACTAGACCAGTGAAACACAGTGGAAGTAGTATACTTAGATCTTAGTAAGGCATTTGACAAAGTAGACCACAGCCTACTCCTTGGTAAGCTAGGGAAAGGTGGAATAGATAACATCACCACCAGATGGATCTGTAGATAGCTGGCAAACTGTACTCAATGAATAGTCCTCAACGGCACTCCATCCACATGGAGAGAAGTAATCAGTGGGGTACCACAAGTTCTGTCTTAGGCCCAGTACTCTTCAATATCTTCATAAATGACTTAGATGAGGGAATTGAAGGGGAACTCATCAAATATGCAGATGACACCAAACTGACAGGAATACCCAACACCCCAGAAAACAAACTCGGGAACCAAAAAGATCTTGACAAACTTGAACAATGGGTCCTATCCAACAAAATGAGTTTCAGTGTGGAGAAAAGCAAAGCCTTACATTTAGGCTGGAAAAACCAAAGGTACAAATACAGATTGGGCGAGACCTGACTTAAAAACAGTAACTGTGAAAGGGATCTTGGAGTCCTAGTGGACGATCACTTGATATGAGCCAGCAGTGTGCAGCAGCAACCAAAAAAGCTAATACAGTCCTGGGTTGTATAAACAGGCATAGAATCAAGATCACACGAAGTATTAGTACTGCTTTATAAAACCCTAGTAAGACCATACCTGAAATATTGCAGCCAATTTTGGTCACCATATCACAAAACAGATGCTGAGAGTTTGGAAAAAATTCAGAGAAGAGCAACGAAGAAGATCAAAGGCCTGTAGACTAAAATATACAAAGAATGGCTACAGGACTTGGGTTTGGCTAGTCTAAAGAAAAGAAGAAATAGAAGAGACATGATAGCAGTGTTCCAGAGGCTGCCACAAGACAGAGAAGGCCGGGTTGTTCACCAAAGCATCAGAGAGAAGGACAAGAAACAATGGTTGGAAACTTATCAAAGAGAGAAGCAACGTGGAATTAAGGAGAAACTTCCTGACAGTGAGGACAATCAACCAGTGGAACAGCTTACCCCCAGATCATGGGCACTCCATCACTGGAGATTTTTAAGAAGAGACTAGACATTCACCTGTGTGAGACAGTATAGGGTTTCTTGCCCAAGCAGAGGGTTGAACTAGAAGACCTCCAAGGGTCCCCTCCAGATTCTTATTCTATTCTATTCTATTCTATTCTATTCTATTCTATTCTATTCTATTCTATTCTATTCTATTCTAGGCAGGTAAGTTTCATCAAATTTAACTGACTATAAAATGTAGGTACATGCAAAACATCAAATCTCTCTCTGTTCTTTCGCATCGTGACCTAGCTGAATCGCAGCTTTCATTAACTTCAAGGAATTAGGAACTTTTTCAGAGAATACCAAAGACCAAGGGATACCTCCTTGGTTTTTCTTTCACAGCTCTTTTAAGCAGTGATTTGGCAAGCTTAAGTAGCTTTCACTGCCCTTTTTACCAAAAACAAAAACCACACCCTCAGCTGCTGTGCAGAAGTACTGAAGAACTTTTCTTCCTTTTTGAGAGCTGGTGGGGTGGTTTCCTCCACTTGGTCCTAAGGCCATCTCAATACTATCTTTTCAGCTTCAGTTTCTTCCGTTTGTCAGGTGAGGGTACTGGTTGTACATCAGTAACTTCCTTGCAAAGGGGCAAGGTATAAACATTCAAGGCTTTCTCTCTCTCTCTCTCTGTTAGTGTGTGTGTGTGTGCAAATTCTAATAATTCATACAAGTGAACTTGTATGGTAGGTGCCATGATGGAAAAGCAGCCTCTTGCCTTTTCTATTTAGGCAATGCTATTTATAATTCTCCCATCCTTGACACGTTATTTGCAAATCAGAATGACTGTCCAGAGGCTGCTACTTCCCATTTTCTAGGAAAGTCCAACTTTCAATTGCTCCCTGAAATGCATTTCCAAATCAAAGGTAATGTGTGAAATTTCCACTAAATCGATTCTTCTCAGCAGTATAATCAGAATCTGAGGTTGAGAAATAGCATATATGGTGTGGATGTGTGTGTTTATATATATACATATATATATATATATATTAACATTTATTGCTATACAATGTGGAGGAAACAAACATAACTGAGACGATGAGAAAGTAACCAGATCTCTCTCATATTACCAATAACATTTCTAATTAAAATTCAAAAACTATTTTCATGTAAATCACATAGTATTTGCATTGCAAGTCATTTAACCAAGCAATTATATTTTGTAGTTTCCAACATGAGCCAAATAAAATTGTATTAATAATTCTCTCAAGATATTTTATATAGCTGGAATCTTTTAAAAAATGCATATGACAATATTTCTTCCATTTAATAATTTAAATTCTGCTGTAGATAAATAAAAGTAAAATTAGCAAAATGAAAGCTTGGGAGTTAATTGACACATGGTCAATTCATGTTGATCCAGGCTAAATTAGTGATACTTTAGTCCCATCATTAATGTTAAATTAGTCATCATTTATTTGCTCTATTAATCTGAGAGGGATTGAATATAATAACTACTTTAGACTGGAATCAACTCATTTTCAATAAACAACCCTAATGATCTAAAACCTGATATTATCTTGAGAACTAAGTGCCAGCAGATTTCTGGAACTCTAGTGGGGAAAATACACATGCATATTGAGCAGTATTGAAAGCAAAACCTTTTGGCAATAAAGTTACTACAGTATGAAGCATACTCAAATCTCATTCAAGTCAGTGGCCTTAAGCATGCACAGCTAGGCACAAAATGGCAGCCCTATCTCCTCTCCCCCACCATTTCTTAATGTGGAATACATGACCCCACAGGAACTCTTGATTGTTCTCCAGTGTTCTGTATTTGAAAAGTAAAAGGCAATTCCGTAGATTATATGTAACAATTGTATGGGAGGCAATGGGGATTAGTCTTGAGAAAAAAAACACAGCAGTTCTATTAAAATTCATGCCACAATCTAAATGGTTTTTTAAACTTGCATTTTGAGCATGCTTAAAATATATTTCACTTGAAATATAAACATTATTTGATTAATAAACATAGCATCCCAATTTATAAAAAGGCATGTCATAAAAAATTTAGGCCCCTGCACCAAAACAAAACATGGCAATTGGGCAGTTACAATTTCCTTACCAGTAGAGTTTGAACTGATTTTCCTTTATGAATTTTTCTTGAGATCATTATTTTCTGCCTGCCTTTTGCTTCAGACCACTCTTCATTATAATTTACATTGTTATAGAATGAAAAAGGTCTACAGTCTCCCTGCCGAAGTATCATTGGCACAATAGTGTGTCATGCAACTATGTATTTACATTCTTCTAAAAACATGTTTTTGACTGAAAAAGTAATGACTTCATCTTAGAAAAAAGATCCTATTTAGTGGAATCAGGAAATTCCAATTTTAGGATTGAACAAAACTATGTGTGTACCAAAAAAAATCCATTCCCCAAACTACAGAATACTATTTGACTTACTGGTATGCTAAATTTTTTTTAAAAGTTACACGCTTTGCATCCAGGACCAGCTTAGAATGGTTCGAAATATACCATTGAGAGTACATGTCTTCATATGGTTGCTGCCACAATTAGGTTCATTTAAGAAGCATAGCTGACATCTTTAAAAAAATTAAATGCTCACGTCAGGAAATACAGTACAAAATAAGGGGCACTTTCCAGCCAACCAAATATATCCTTGATTTCAAGGAGTGCGTGAGGAATGTACCCTCCCTAAAATCATAAAAAGGCTGGAACATGCCCAAGGATTGGTCCAAAACATTTTTTACAGAAAGGTTTGAAAGTGAACGGCAGGTCCTTGTCAGTTTGTTACCTTTTCATAATCATTCACAGTACGTTCCTCTTGTTCATAAACTGAAGAGCAGAATTTAAATGCACCCCCCCTAATGTCAGCTGTTAGAGGGTTCAAGACATTAAGCATAATGGACACAAATGTTTATGCAGAAACTGTCAAAGCAATTCAAAATGTTAACCACCTGACAAATATATTGGCAGCCTTGTTGAAACCCAAATAATAATTTAAAAAAAAATTCCAAAGGTAATCATAACATATTTTGGCAATGCAGATGATACAATGTCCATGACATTCTATCCCAAGCTCTGAAGAATACTCATTTGCTTCATCTCTTTATAAAAGTCAAACAGCATATGCAGCCAGCATCAATCCAAAGAATTTCCTAGTAATATCTTAAATTATTCTTTGTGGGGTTTTCTTTTCAGCTTCTCTTCATAAGATTCTCCATATTCATTCACTCTGCTCTTATCCACAGGATAAAGCCTTAGGGTTAAAAAGAAATTGTGACATTTTCTTAATCAATGCTTCTGTTTTTTTGCTATTGTTAATACATATATATTTATATGTCTTGAAGTATATACAAAGTGCTTCGTTAACACGTTGTGGTCTAGCTAAAATATGCCGCAAATGACCAATGCTATGTTGCTACTGTAAGCAAGGAATGTTGCATGTGAAGCAAGAATGATTAAAGTCAGTAAATTAGTCTTTCTTTATCCTATCAAAGACATAATGTAAAAGCCTTGAATGACTAAAGCCATGCCAAGTACTGGTGGTCAGTATTAATAGGTCCATTTCTTAATCTCCACTGCATATAGCAGATGGTGGCTTGGAATGCAAGAGAAATATTTGGCATAGAACATGAATTAATGAATGAAGTGAAAGAAAAATTGTTAGGCTGTTATCTAAAGAGAACAATGTAATATATTTGAATGATGGTGCCTGAAGTGGAGTTGGTTTGATGAAAACAGGAATAGAAATGAAGGTGGTTATTAGGAATAAAAAAAATCTAAAAATATATTTTAGAAGGCTAAGTGTCAGCTAGACTGTTGAGGATATGTATGAGAATAGGAATCCATAAGTTGATAGCTGAATGTTACACTTTGCTGAATTGTGATAATGAATGGGGAAAATTGTGCAACATTCTGGATAAATAATTATTTGATAGCATCAATGAAGGTTTTGTGAAAAATGGATAGGAAAATAAAGAGACAAAGAGATGAAAGAAACTACAATACACAATCAATACACGATTTTCTCAACCCTGCATGATATACAAGGCATATCTATATTTTCTCCTGGCAGAAGAACTAACGCTAACCATCTAATTAATGAGAAGAAATTTAAAATAAAAAAAGCGTACCATCTTTGGTAAAGGTACACCAAGAACACCACATCATCTCTAAAGCAAGCCAGCCGATGAGATGTTGGCATTGTAATAATAAATGCAAAAATATCATCAATGAATGTGTTGAACGCCTGTAAGTAAGAGACAAGAGGATGCAGCTTGTTTAATGGCATGTAAATGTGTTACTTAAAATAAAAAAATCAAGCAAATTAATTGATTTTGATGACACAATATTTAAACAGAATAGCTGAATTGAAGGTAAAAAGGTCAATTTAAAGGTTACAGAGGGTCTTTCTCTCCAATAATGAAAAATGTAGGTTAAATCTAGAACAAGTGAAACCCATATGCAACATCTAAATGATTTTGTAACTTATCCTTAGTAGATTAAAAATATCCTTAGTATGATAGGCTCATGACTCAACAAGCTGACTTTAGCAGTTAATAGACTCATTCAACTTGCGAGCCATAGGGTTAGGGTTAATGGTGCTTGATGTCTTTTCCCCACTTTACTAATGCAACTCCAAGGCTGGTCAGTAAAACACTGGGCTTTGACTGACCTGATGGGCTAAATAATATCACAATTATTAGAGATGCTAATGCCATTATTAATTATGCAAGATTAATGTAATGTAATATAAGCACTGTGCTTACAAGTCATGTCAACACCACCTTGAGATTCCTGTGCATGTGGCCAAAAGTTCCTCCAAGTCTAGCTTTTCATTACATTCTAAGCTGGTCTTCCTAAGAGTCTTAAATCTAAAATTACTTATTAGGGAAACTGCGAAATAAAACTCTCCCAATTATTTGTTTCAAATCAGGCTATGGACTTTACAATGAATATAAGACTTAATGGTTCTCTATATAAACTATACTAACAGAGTTATTGCCTAGTAACTTTGTGGAATATTTTTTGGTAATACCAGGCTGGCAAATAAAATTCCAACTGTAGCTCAATTTTCAAGTAATAACTAATGGCTCAGCAGCATAAATCTTAAGAAGCAAAATTAACTTACCTTGTATGTAAATGCTTTCCATGGCAAATGTGCAACAGATTTCATCTGGAAAGAAAGAAAATAAGAAGGTCATAAAATATATATTAAAAATAGTGAAGGTTGGATTAAATAACATATTACAATATTGGGTTCAATTGTTAATTACCTTATAATTTACAAAAAGCTGTGGCAACATAAATAGAAATCCAAAAGCATACACTCCTGTTGGAAGGGGAAAAAAACATTAATTGTTGGTGTTATAGAACAAAAATAAATATCCATTTTTATTTCCTCCTGCTTTTAAACAGTAGGAGACACTAAGTGCCGCGCAATTTAATACTGAGCTTTTATTTCAACTTAGGTTCTCACCCTCTCTTATACTGTAGTTCATTCTAGAAATTTAAAATGTTTGGTTCATATTATTTTGTAAAAATGCATAAGAACCCTACAAAATTTTAATTACAGATGCATTACATTAATATTTGAAGAGAGATTAGGTTGGAGTGGGAAATTGATGGACAAAAAATTCCCAGAAAAATTAAATGGCAAACTGTGTGTGTTGTGGGTGTTTCTCTCTCTCTCTCTCTCTCTCTCTCTCTCTCTCTCTCTCTCTCTCTCTCTCTCTCTCTCTCTCTCTCTGTATGAGAGATATTTATAGAGCCATCCAGATCATATATGTGCATACATTGAGAATTCAGCTTGATATGAAACAGACTTTACTTTATAATAAATTAGTATAAATGTACAGCTAACAAATAGGAAAAAGGTAGTCTGCTTTGTTCTACTAGTAGCAAATTTAAAACTGAAATTACAGGACCAGCATTTCAGCTTTATTCTACCTCTTGTAGTCTGATACCAGCCTAATATATTAAGTTGTAGACAGTTAATGCAAATAAATGAAATGGCTTGTGGTCTTAGCACACTTATGTGAATAGTTCCTTTTTCCAGATCTGGCTGCCTCTGTTGCTATCCCACTAGATTAGAGCATCCCAGGACCTAATACTGGAATTGATCTAAATCAAGATGGATTATATCTGTGGTTTCCCCCTCCCCCAAATATGCTCTGAAGCAATGTATGATAGCAAGAATTTAAGTACAGCTATTTATAAACACCCACTTCCAAAAATACTATGCCTCAGCAACTTCTTTTGAAAATACTTTTAAAGAACTAGATTTAAAGAAAAGCAGTAAAAACTCACACTTACCATTGACAAAACTATTAATTAACCATGAATACCAGCTTATGAAAAAGAAAAGGAGCATTATTTTCATTATTGATCATTTAAAAAAACAACAATTAACACATAAACGTCTTTCCTCACTCAAGTTTTTCTGTGCACTTCATATAAAGCACATGCAAATCACGTCATGAACACACAGAGACAGATGTACTGTATATATGGCGTTGAACTGGAAGTCAGGTACGATATTTTTAATATATAAAAGTACAATATATCACAACCTCCCACCACTTTAGCCAAAATATTTACATAAGTAATACAAAGAGAATGGTAAAGTAGATGAGAACAAAAAGTAAAAATAAATTAAAATTAATATAGAACTATTTATGTTCATATTTATATTTATATACTGGCAGCCTCAGTCATCTACATTGATAGATGGTATCTGAGAAAGAAGGCATCTCAACTTTAAAAAAAGCCCCTCCATTTTTTTAACATTTGCAAAAGTTAGTTGTTTAAATGTAATTAGTTTAAGAAATTCCTGATGACTAGTTGAATTTGGCTTTAAGCCAGAAAAGTCTTAAAAAGTTGCAATAAGTATTGGCCCAATGTTGCACAAGCAGGGTTTATGTTTTTTAGCATTTCATCCATGCTTATTCCTGTAATGACCATTTTCTGATTTAGCAGCTTCAGAAAAGAAGTTGTAGGATTTGCTATCAACTTTTAATAGAAAGATTTAGAAGGCTTTGATTAGAAAAGGCAGTGTTAATTCTGAGAAAGAAGCATATGTTATAAGACGACAGCTGTTGAAAGTAGACATTTTTGAACACTGTAGGATTTTTTATTTATGCTACCAAAAAAGTAACATAAATCTTATCATGCCTTAGATTTTTAAAGTAGTGTATAGCAGCTTACCTTTTGTACTTGATATTCAACAAAGAGTAAATTGCACCTCCAATACACAATGGATATAGCAAATATGACAAATATTTCATAGCCTGAGTGACAGAAAAAAATAAAACTACATATAAGTATTCATCCTTTTTTTTCAAATGGCCTCATGGATTATTCCCCTTTCACCATTATAACAGCACTTCTACAGAATAATTTGGTATCCTGAGAGGTAAAGGCTGATGTATATTTGGATTCCAAGATCCAACATTCAATGAACTACATCAAATTCATATACGGTATATTGATAAGTAAAAGCTGGGCAAAAAGAGACCTCATTAGAATAAAATCTGAGCATTTAAAGCCAACTCTTCCATCTCAGTAGTAAGATGGAAGTTTTGTAAATTTCAATATAAAAGACCAAGAATGCAGAATACCATTATTTAGAATAAAAAAAATACAATTTCCATGTAGTACTAAATATTTAAATACATCAAGGGTTCTATCCACAGAACCAAAATTAGAAGAAAAAGACCATTTTTCGAACAGATATATTTTTATAAAGAAATAATTTGAATCAAATTTAGTTTCTATGCTGGTGTTAACCACAGTTTAGCCCTTAAATGACTAGAAAAATGTACATGATCCTAGGACTAGAAAAATGTTTGTCCTCCTATTTTAGGTCCAGGCTAATTAATGTATATGATCACTTTCAACTAATATTACTTAAATGATTAGGTACAAATTATACCTAGACAGCAATCAGCAAGAATTGCTAAATCTATTTTTATTAGTAGTTTTTAACTTTTCCTTTTTTGACATTTTGATTGGTTCAGAATTGTAATTGCCTGGCACAGTGTAGATACTAACACTGGATTATAATCCTCTGGATAATTAATCATTAAGATCCAAATCTTCCGTTGTGGGTTAGTTCAGATAATTTTCAACAGGGAGCCATATTAAAAAAATGACCTTGGAATTCTATCTGGAAAAGGTAAACTAGTGTTTGTAGATATCACTATTGATTTTTCATCACTACAGAATTCTTTCCACACAACAATTTCATGGAGTTTCTCTAACTCTTATAGGATGACAATTTAATTGTCCAATAGAGCAGACATGTCAAACACAAGTCCCAGGGGCCGGATCCGGCCCGCGAAGTGGTTTCATGTGGCCCGCGAAGCCATCCTGGAAACAGTGAGGGAACGGCCCCCACTGCCTTGGCCCTGGCCCTGAGACCCTCCTTCTGCCAGAGCCCCTCAGATCTGTCCCACTCCTGCCCAGGCCCCCATAGGCACCCTTGATGCGAACGATGTAGAGCTGGCCACGCCCACCCAGTAGGCCATATGTACTCTAGCTATGCCCACCCAGTAGGCCACGCCCACCCTGGCCATACCCACCTGGCCCCCTGAGGGCAACTGCAATGCTGATGCGTCCCTAAATGAAATTGAGTTTGACACCCTGCAATAGAGCATGTTAGGCTACTCACATGGTCATGTGATCAAAATTCAGTTGCTTGGCAACCGGTATGTATTTTTGACGGGTAGCGTGATCTACTGTGACCCTCTTGACAAGCAAAGTCAATGGGGAGGCCAGATTCACTTAACAACCGCGTTACTAACTTAACAACTGCACTGATTCATTTAACAACCATGGCAAAAAAGGTTATAAAATGGGGCAAGACTCACTTAACAACCATCTTGCTTAGCAAAGAAATGTTGGGCTAATTGTGATCATAGGTCAAGGACTGCCTTTATAGTAAAAAAAGCATGCTTTACTGCTTCTCAGTTGGATTCTGTAGTCAAATCAGTATAGATCTTTAGCATAAAAATTTCACAAATCAATAAACTTAAAATAATTCTAAACATAAGGTTATTTTACCTGAGTATCATATTCCTCAGTTTTCTTCTCAGACTCAGTAAATGCCCCAAACTACACAGAATATAAGAATTAATCAGTATAAATCATTTTACTTATGATCCCAGACCTATAAAACCCAAATATAAAATTTAAAATACAGGGGGAAACAAGCCTAAAATAGTCAAGATACCACTGAGCTTCTGCAAGCTGGAGCTAGTGCTAAAAATTTGGCAATCTTTACAGTGATTATCTAAGGTAGGTCTTGCAGAAGACATACTGTTAATTCTTGACCAGAAAGATAATTAAGATTTCATATAATTGGGTTTATGAGTGCCAGACTCAATGGGTGGTACAATGTTTAGTGTAATAATGCATGTATTAGTAACTCAGTGTATTTGAGCAGAAACATACATTGTTATTACACGGGAGAGGTGTATATTTGTCTGCAGTCTCCATAATAGGCAGCGTATTAATTTCATTAAGGCTTTAGTTGGGCCATCCGTGTAAAGATTTAATTCCAAAGTGCCAGGTGGTCTAATCACATCTCACTTTGCACAATATTACACTACCATATGCAACCTCTTCCATTCTGTAGAGAGACAAATTTTGCATATATCTAGTAGCCTAACCCTTTCCAGACTGCAATATACTTAAATCTATTCCAGATGAAAATCCAAAGTTGTGAACAGATTGAGTAATTAACATAACATTTTAAAAAATGAAATACCTTTACTGCTGGTATGAGACCATTCCATTCAATTGTCATTTTCAATGCTTTCTTCACTTTCCAAAGCTGGAGGATAAAATGTAAATTCAATATTTTAATGTACCATATTACAAATGTCTCATTGTACAACCTGATTGTGATATTTAATTATAACTATACCTGAATTCCTTGGCATTGGCATTTAATCCTAACTTTTGTTAACTATGTTTTGGAAAGAACTTGAGTTGTCATGATAGTTTAACAATGACCGCATAACAGAGAAACCATATACTCAGCTTTGCTATTTCTATATACGTGATTCTACAATAAAATGGAATGTATGATGTTCAGCCTTTAACAAGAGTACTATTGCTTAGGACTTCACTCACTCCAAAAGCAAAAACTTTACATATCAGCTCAATTATATTTAACTAACATATAATAAATATTTTCTTTTGGTCTTATGGTCAAACCATAAATATAGAAATTTTAATTTCTCAAATGATTCTTATAAAGCCATTCCACACTTGTTTTCCCCCCCCTCTTATGTGAGATCTATTGTGCAATAAGGTTATTCTGTGGATAGAACATGTAGCTGCAGTTACTTTTGTGACTCTGAGGTATAGCTAATGTAGTTTATAGTATATATTTTATACACGTACTTTATACTTATATAAGAAGGCAAGGCTCAAAAGAGCAAAAGATATTAAATAAATTAAAGTCTTTCAGATAACTAATACTAAAGACTCAGGAAAAAAAATCTAGCACAGAATGTGCCTCAATTGTACGTTTAATTTTAAAAAAGCTCTTAAGAAAATGAAGATACACCTAATAAGTTTGTGAGTAATGGATGCTGGAAATCCCAATAGCGAAAAAATTGAACTTCTTTGCTCCTGCATTGATCTTGCTTTCTCTGTATGACCAGGAAGACAGAATTATGCAGAAGAGCAGGAATGACAGCACGTACTGTACAAAATAGGGTTAAACATGCAAATAAAAGATATGCACCCCATCAAACAAATCAAGTAACTGATCTCAGCCACTTTTTTTCAGATCGTAGGATAGAATAATTGACATATCATTCAACTAATTTCCACCATCATTAGCTCAATTCACAAATCAATTTAGAATGCAAATCACTTGCAACTAAGCTGGTTCTGACCTATTAAAATAAATTTAATCATGACAGTTTAAATCCTTGCATTCTTACTAAGCTGCTTTGAGAACCAATCTGTCTGTACATATCACATGTAGAGATAATGACAGCTCACCTCAATCACTGCTCCAATACCAGCTGGAATCAGCACCAATAAGCTTGTTTGTTCATCCAACAGAAAAAGAAATATGATCACAGTACTGAAACATCGCCAGAGCACTGCATGAAAAGAGTTCATGTTAGTGCACTGCGGATTTTAGAAGACTATGTTGGATGCATTTGGATATATTTGAGAAAAATATCTTACTTATTTTGAAAAATAATTTCAGTTGGAATCACAAATATCATTTTGTTAAACTATGGTTTTCTAAACAAAACATAACCACATTGCACAACGTACTAAGCTACTTGGCAAACTGTTAACGGCTAGCTTTAAACAACTAAAACTCTTTTTGGCTAGCACAATCCAACCTAAAAGTTTGGATAATTATAGTTCTACGTTTCTACACAAAACCATCTAACAGTATTCAGTATCTAGCATTCTTTAAACCTAGAATAAGAAGAAGCACTGAACAGGATGTTAAAATTTGGACCACATCTTAAGGCAAAAATTGTAATCCAACTGCAATTTTTTTTGGCCCATTGTATTTCTTGTTCTAGACATGTTGGCTAATAACCAGACTTTAAAGATGCATTCTTCTAGCAAGTTTTTCCCTTCCTATAAGCAACATAAAGTAGTGCTGCAAGGAACTAGTAGCAGGGAGTATGGTTACAATGGGGGCACTGCAGTGGAAATGAACTAATGGTTCCCACATAAATGATGATGGGATTTGATAGCTTACCCTGAGAATTTGCCTGATTTGGGCTGAACCTCTCATCTTCCACCACTTAGGAATGGCAGCAATGAAGAACACAATCCTAATGAACAGGATTTGCCATTCCCAGAGTGGAGTGTATTATAATTTTAGAAGCAGTATAAAATTCTGCTTTCAGTAAGCATACCTAACATTGAGTGAAAGCCTATAGGAGTGAAATAAATCCTTAGGGAAATAAAACAATGGAGAGGGACTTTTCACAATAATCTTTCAGTATATTTGCTGAGAAAGCACAAAGAAAGCAGGTCAGGACCACAGCATGATACTTTCTGTGGGGGCCCTGCCATTTAGAACATTCTAGTCTCTGAAGCCTGTTGAGTGACATCTGAAAGTACTAGAAAAATCAAATTAAGACAATACTGTTTCGACACGGTTTTAATCTATAGGACTAGTGGAATATTATCTAACCATTGCTATAATCCTTCATATGGGCCCATGATTTTACAACAACCATTTAGAATGTTGTTTAAAATTTTCAGTTATATTTTCTTGGAGTAAATGCCTGTGTGCCTTGTTAACACTGGAAAATAGCAAGGAAGCATGTAGATAAATATGCTATTTACCTGCTTTTGAAGACATGCCAATCATACTCTTCTTTTTCTTCCAGAAGCTGATGTCATTTTTGAATGCAAGGAAATCAAAGAGAAGCTGCAACATAACACCCACCATTAACAGTTATCGCTATTAAAAAAAAAACTAATGTAACAACAGTTTTAGAGCTGACACAACCTTGCAGCTTACTACAGTTTACTACACTTGATCAGATATAACTGACAATATTTCAGGATGCTGAAAGAAGGAAAACAGTTTCTCTTTACAGTGTCTTTTTCTACATCAATAGAATTTTATATTACCTAGATGCATATCAGTATTGTTATTATTGTCTAAAACATATGATCTGCTTACATGGAAAGCTGCAACAAAGAATGTCAAAGCAAGAAAATAGAGGTTTGTATCCACAAATATTCCCTTTACTTCGTCAGCATCTTTTTCTGAAAAACCTAAAAGAATAAGCAGAAGAAATATTTGATCATAGAGATGAAACAAATGTTCCTAGAAATTTAAGTTAAATGTAAAACAATAAATATTTACTATTTTGTAAATACTAAAATAATTCTTGCAAAGCTTTATTAAACACATTATCAGACAGTATTAGGCAAAAAATAAAAATAAAGCTTCAATAGCATTTATTTATGCCTTTCCCATTTGCAGACTGACATCCAAACCAGAAATAGTCTCACTGTACATGTTAGCAGGTGAAAGAAAGCTGGGATGCTTTATAGAGCTTCTTGACTTCAAATTAATTTTCATAATATTGAATCATAAATTCAAAATACAAGTAGTCCTCAGGTTACAACACCAACTGGGACTGGGATCGCTGTTGCTAAAGTACAATGTCATGATTGCATTGCCTAGTGAGGGCAATCCGGACAATCCCGGTTGCTGTAACCCCAACATACATACTACTACTACTACAACATACTACTAAGCTTGTAAGCCGCCCTGAGTCTTCGGAGAAGGGCGGGATATAAATGGAATTAAAATAAAATAAATTAAAATACATGGATCATTAAATGGGAAGCAGCAGGAGCCCCAAATAAGGAGTGTAAATGTGTCATGGGAGGATAAAGAGGTGTCACAGCAGGGTGGGGGAGGCCCTGGGGGACTGGCACAGGCTGCATGTGAGCCAAAAAGGGCTTGGGAGACCTGGTGCAGACTGTACACACATCACTGGAGGTTGGGGGAGAGTTTGGGAGGCCGATCACAGGCTATGTACAAGCTAACGGAGGCCTGGGAGAGCGAAGACTATGCATGGGGATGGTGCTGCAGGTGGGAATTGACTTACTGGAGCAACTTACAATTTTCCCTGCTAGCTTCCCTATTGACTTTGCTTGTGAGAAGCCAGCAGGGGGAAGTTGCAAATAGTGATGTTGTAATTGCCAGCTGGGCACCTCAGTGCCTGGATCATGGTCAAATGACTGCAGGGGTTCTGTGATGGCTGGAACTTCAGGGACTGGTGGTATGTCCATTTGTTCAGTACCATCTTAACTCTGAAGAGTCACTGAATGAATGGATATAAACTGAGGAAAACCTATAAAGATCCAAATTTAAAGAAAAATATCATGTGGAATTCCTAATCAAAACCAGTTTATCAAAGGGGCCGCTGTATTTCCATGAATAATCCAGAAATGGAGGCTTACCAAACTGCTGTAGAGAGTAAACAGCGTCTTGCATATGAATCCAAAACCGCAGTTTTCCCAATGATATTTTATCATAGGACACTGTAAGTGGAAGTTCTGTTGTTGAACGGTTTATAATCTGCATTAGGTTTAAATATTTCACAAGATTAATAATAAACTGGATATTGCTTGAAATACTCCTTACCAGTATTAAAGAGTTAATAAAAATGGCTAGGTTCTAATTATACATCCCCCCCCCAAAAAAAAATATTCAAAAGAAAAACAATATTTATTCAGAAATGTTCCTACATAATATTTGTGAAATCAGTATTGCCTAAGTGTTATTTTGCAAATAATGATTATCATTTCTGGTAGAAATTATATTTAAATTATTTAAAGTTCACCAAAGAATAAGAGAACTATATATAAAGAACAATTCAGTGTATTTGGTAAAAACCCTTCCATCCATCCCTGCATCCATTCCTTTAGCTGCCAACTCATGCATAGCTTACAAGGATTAAAACAATTTAAAATAACACACACAGGGCCATCTCATGGGGGGGGGGATCCACAAAAAAGTAAGAATGTGCTCAGATTCAATAATAGGCTCATATATATTTAAGCCCTTGCCCAGTGCCTGAGGGGAGAGATAGGCTTGGGGGTGTTCTTTTGAAGGACGGCAGAATCAGGACTGGCCAGATCTTGGGTTTGGGGGAGACTGGTAATAGAGAAGATGAGAACTCTAATTCACAATTTGCTAAAGCCATGTTTTTAATACTATACATTTCTTATTATTTTAATCTGCACTATATAATAAGCATTCAAAAATAAGCACATCGTTAAAACAATTTTCCCATGAAGAAAATGTACATTTTGGACTTTTTCACTTAGAAAAAGGGAAGCTATTGTGAGTGGGAAGCTATGAAATTAGCATAAGGGTAGGTTTTTTTTAATCTCCCTCTCATATAAATGACTGCATGAGCCAAGATTAATCAAAATTTTGACCTAAAGTGCACAGATACACTATGGAATTCAATGCCAAAGGTTTATTGGTCTGGGACCATAAAGAAATATTTTCATTTGCATACCAGTGTTGTGGTACTTGCCAGCTCAAACTTTAATGGCAATAAGGTACCAAAGGTGGTTAGCCTTCCTATATAAAATGCTAGAGAAAATTGGAATAAATCCTGTCACCCTTATACACTATTGTGGAGTTTTCACTTAACATTCGGACTAGGTAAGATATGACAGTAGCATACTCAGGCTGAGTGTCCTACTTCATATGTTTACACTTATAAAGTTCCTCTTGCACATATTCTGCTGTACAAAAGAAAGATCAGCTCTAACATATTTTCACTTTGTAGGAGATATATGTTCAATGAGAGAAGCAGATTGCTATTGGGGCTTATGGATACTGAATTAGAAGAGACTCATGAAAAAATAATTTTAGATATGGTAACAGCAGCAAGATTATTATATGGACAAAGATGGAAGGGTATTGAAACTTTCACAATGGAGGAAGGGATAGTAAAACTCTCAGAATTAGCAGAAATGGAAGAACTGCCCTGTTAGATTAGGGAGAAAACAAGTGCTTTTTTAAAAAAACTGGAACCCTTTTATTGACTTTGTTTTTAAAAAAGAAAAAAACAAGTGAAATATTTTATGGATTTAATGATTGCAAAATATGAGAATTCAATATCAGCTGAAGGGATTTCTGGAGAAGATAAAAAGGAGGGGAGATGATGGGTTTATCAATATCTATTAAAGAAAAGGTCAGAAGTCATTATTTTTTCATAACTTTTATTTTCTTTCCTTGCACTCATTTTTAGATTTGTCATTTACTTTATATAAAATTATTAATAAAGATAGAGAAGCAGACTATTTAATTTTTAAAAAATCACAACTGTTCCTTACCATTAAATCTTTCACTCTGTTGCTCAGCTGATCAATAAATAATATTGGAAGATAGTGCACTGTCTTGCCCAATTGTATCCTGCATTTTAAAAAATATTTATTATAAATATATTGGTTTTGACACAAAGATTTCCATCCTAAACAAATAATTTTACAATGTGTCTTTCAGAAACAGGTGTCCTTGTATATCCTATGTTGTGTAAGAAGTTTATAGACTGAACATATACAGGTAGTTGCTCTTACACAATGACCATTTATTCAGGTTCAAAGTTAAAAGAGTGTTGAGTGAACAGATTGACAACTGGTCCCTGAAGATTCAGCTGTCACAGCATCCTTGCAATAATGTGATTGTGATTCGAGCATTTGGCAACCAGCACGCATTTACAGAGGCACAGTGTTCAGCAGCCAAGTGATTGCCCTTTGCAACCTTCACACGTGGTTTCTGATGAGCAAAGTCAATGGGGAAGTCGCAAGCTGTGGGCACGTGATGGCTTATTGACCCGTTGTTATTCACTTAATGACTGCAGCTGGAACTGAACTGTCATCGTAAGTTGGGTGGTGGTCACGTGATTTTTCATTTTATGACATTTTATGATTTCATTTAATGACAAGGTTGCTGTTTCCAACTGTGGTTACTGAGGACCACAGATAGACCTCAATTTACAACAGCTTATTTAGTGATCGTTGAAAGTTACAATGGCACTGAAAAAAGGGACTTAGGACCATTTTTCACACTTAGGACTGTTCTAGCATCCCCAGGGTCACGTGATTTACATTCGTATGCTTGACAACTGGTTCATATTTATGACCATCTTTTGCGACCTTCTGAATAAGCAAAGTTAGTGGGGAAGCCAGATTCACTTAACAACCATGTTACTAATTTAACCACTGCAGTAATTCATTTAACAAATGTGGCAAGAAAAGTCGTAAAATGGGACAAAACTCACTTAACAAATGTCTCACTTAGCAACATAAATTCTGGACTCAATTGTGGTCATAAGTTGAGGACTATCTGTACTTAGTTGTTCCAGTTTTTGGACCAAAAATGGAATTTTCTATCTGGATCAGTACATGTGGAAGGTATGAATATGGCAATGAGGTCTGAGAGACGACTGTTTTCATAAGAGACCTGAGTTTAAGTTCCTTGTTAAACATATCTTCTTGCAAGCAAATAGTGGAAGCTTTACATCAGGGGTCTTCAAACCTGGCCCTTTTATGACTTGTGGACTTCAACTCCCAGAATTCCTGGCTAAAAGGGCCAAGTTTGAAGACCCCTGCTTTACATAGTTTAGCATGGAATAAACTCTCAGTTTACATTAAGTGATGCAATGAATTTTTATACATATCCCAACTTCTTTCAAGTTGCTTAAGGCAACATACAAGATACTATTCTTTTTTTTAAATCATCAACATCTGATGTAGTTTAGAGGAAGAAATATGTCATGCTTAAGGCTGTCTGAAATCTGGAAAACTTAATAACTAATCAAAGGTTTGAATATGAATCTTTATGTCTGAATAAATAATATAATTATCTTACTACTACGCTAGGCAGCAATAGTTTGGGTTACCTTCAAAGCCCCCAGAAGCAACACAAATGCTTTCGAAGAAAACTACCAGTAATCTGAAAATGAAAAATGTATTGCAATAGCAGCATTTCCCAATTTTGGCATCTTCTGGCTTAATGTATCTGGAGACTGTCCAAGTTAGGAAGGCTGCACTAATTTAGTTAGTAATTTAGTTTGCTACTTTGCATACATGTTGCCCAGAGACAGGATCTTGGACGCTGGAGAAACAAAAATATGGGCCCTCAGTGGTAAAATATTATTTGCCCTTGTTGAAAGTCATGATATTAAAGACAATTTTTTATACTATGTGGACTTTACCAGAAGCAACATTATTATTAGCTTACATTTTCATATATCTGTGTACATCAGCCGGGAGAGAGGATCCATCAAAGACAAAGTCTTCCACCATAACATTTAAAGTCAATCTAGATCTCCAGTGTGACACAGGCTCATCTAGAGCATAATTCTGCTTTTTTCCTGCTTCAATTTGCTATTTAAGAAAAAAAATATATAAACAAGATTTAGTATGACTTTGCAAACACATGTGCTTGCAACAACAGAACAAAACTATCATTTTAGTTATTTAAACACTAAAATCACTTATCACTAAATTTCTCCTTGTATCTAGATAAATATTACATTTGAGAGAGAAATTCAAAATCACAGTAATAGAGGATTCACTTTACAGTACAAACGTCTATAAAGAGAGAAGCAAAAACTCAAAATACGTTTTTTAAAATCAAAGCAGATATTGAATTGGCAGGTTCAGGATAGATGTGAGAAAGAATTAACTTGAGTACATTTTGTTACTATTGAAAAAAGCATGTTTTTTTTTCTAAATTGAATACAGAAAAAAAATGATAGAAACCACTTTGATATTTCACAGAAAATCTCTGCCGTTTTGAGTGGTTCATGATCTAAGCAAGGCGATTTGTAGCTTACAGAAATAAAAAAAACCACCCAAATTCCTATGAACAATACATCAATTTATTTCATTTGTTGATCTTTTAGATTTCAGGAATCCCCCCCCCAAAAAACAGGGGAAAATAATCTCACCTGGGTGATAGATTCTCCTGTAAGAAGATTGATTTCCTCTGGTTTAGGTACCATGTACGTAGTGAGAGGGCTTACTATATGCACTTGCTTGCCATCGTGCCAAGGCAGAATTCCAGCATGATGAAGGAATATGTAAGCATATAATGTCCCATTATTTCTTGTTTTCTTTGGTACAGAAACATTAACTGTTCTAAAAAAACAAAACAAAACATAGTTTATAAAAATGCTTAAACTTGGTCATGGAAATAGGGTAAGTTCTTATCTGTTTAATTCCAAAAGTGAATCACTAGCCTTTTAAATGTCACCAATAGACTTTTCTTCCTTATTTGAAAACTTTCATAATTAGGGTTGAAGTATTTTATAGACATAGCAATCACAATTTAGCTTAGATATTAATTAAGCATCAGTGGGACCTGGGCAGCAAATAGATATAATAAATAAATAATAATAATAATGTCACATAACACCCCAGATTTAATTGTCTATAAGAAAAACAAAAATGTGGCAGTACCTGGAGACAGCAGAATAAAAGAGAAAGAACTGGAGAAAATCACAAAATACAAAGATTTGCAAACAGAAGTAAAATGACTGTGGCAAAAAAAAGCAAAGGTAGTAAAAATAGTAATAAGTGCCTTGGGTGCAATTCCCCAAACAACTGGAGCACCATTTGAATATTATTGGTATTGACAATCAATTGCAAAAGGCAGCTTTACTTGTATACTTTTAATACCATCAAAGAACAACATCTGACTATTCCAGGTCCTTGGGAAGGACTCAATAGGTGGATAAAAATGCCAAATCCAAACTAAATATCTGGCTGACTGTGCAACAAACCATAATAAATTGAACTATTTTGAAGTCATTAGAATTTCAATTGGGTGAATTTCAAATGAGTGACTTTGGGCCAGTCACTCTCTCTCAGCCCATCTTACCTCACAAGGGTTTTGTTGTGGGGAAAACAGAATGTGGAAGGAGTATTAGATATGCTTGCCATTATTATTTTTACAAATAATAACAGAGAGATTAAGAATGAAAATAAAATACATACATTTGCAAGTGCCACATTTGATAAAAGCACAAAACCATTTATAATTCATACAGAGGCAACTTCATGTACGGTAACTATCGAACTAAATGGAGCTCCCCAAAACTTATGCCATTTAATAAAATGTGTTAGTCGGAAAAGGTGCTACTAGACTCCTTTTGATTTTTTTGCCACCGTAGATTAACATGGCTCTCCTCCTACAACATTTTTTTTTGCACTCCAGCAAACACCATACTTATGGGCCATTACAGTTATCTCCCATTTTATTTAAGTCTTCAAAGAGCTAACAAAAATATAAAACTGCTTTTTCATATAAATAAATGAGAAATAACTGGATGGTAGCTGAGAACTGGAAAAAATAGCTACTTTCAGTTTTGGAAGAGACAATAGCAATGCGCTTCTGAGATATCTGTCAAAGTCTACACTGTATAAGAAGCACTATTTTTCATTTTGTTTCTTGCTTAAGGAACAGTAGTGGAAAAAAATTTCTATCCATTCCATGTGATAGAGACAGAAACGCAGGAGTTAGCAATGAAAATAAAAATAAATTTTGTTATTTAATTTAGTTTATGGAAAGTTTAAGCAAAATATCATGTGTAAATCCAGAATAACAAATAACCTTAGTATTACATTTGAAGGACACTTACTTTGAACTAAATTCTATCAATTAGGCTTATTTCTCATAAATGTGATTAAAACTAAAAGGTCAGATTGTTCTGATATCTTGTAAGCTTTTTGTAATAAAAAGGAAAAAAATATGACCTAGATTTTTTTTCATGAAATATACTGACCAGTGGGTAATAGGCATTTCTATATGATTTAAACATGTTAATACAGTCACTAATATAAATAGGGATCAAAATTTGATTTGAGATGGGTACAAACGAGATCTTTTGAAGAAATGGAACAAATAAATTCAAATTACCTTTCAAATTTAGTTTCAACATCAAAATTGTCCACATTCAAAACCAGGTCAATGTTATTTTCAGTGCCTATGTTTGAGCGTGTAGTTGTGTAAACACTTAGCTGAAACAGAAGAAAGACCATTAATTTATTGCTATTTTGCTGGAGAGCTTAAAGATTCCTGCCTTAATCATTCTGTCTTTTATGTTGAATATCATGTTTCCTCATACACACTGCCACTAATTTCTCTCCCTTCCTCAAAATTGACATGGTTCAGTCTAACTAAAAAAAATGAGATTTAAAAATGCATACAACTTCCTTCTCCTTAATTCGAGCCAAGCCTCATCAAGATGAAAGGAATCCATTATAGTAGTCAATTCACTGTAGTTTAGCAAGCACTTAATAAGTTTCCTATATGTGCCTACTGCAGATTGACAAGTAATAAATCATAATATATATGTTCCATCCAGGGCTTTTTTTCTCATAGAACGCTCAGAACGGAGTTCCGGCACCTTTTTTGGATGGAACCTTGTAGAGTAGGCAAGGCGGGTTGAATGACATGTGAGAGTTCCGGCACCTTTTTCTTTTACAAAAAAAGCACTGGTTCCATCTATAACAATCTTTTCAGAAGTGTACAAGTTGTACAGTCTATTCAAATCAAAGATATCCCCCCATCCTTCCTTGAAAAGGTGGGAAAAGAACAAAGCACAAAACATGGAAAAGTTGAAAAAAATTCAATTCATGAAATCACAAAAGAGAACTGACTAGTGCTTACCAAAATTTGATGCTCCCTCCAGATTTTGTAGAGAAGGAGCAACTGCTATAGGTTGTAAGCTGATATATTTAAGTATGCCAATACATGCCCATGTAGTACATCTTTTTGTTTATTGAACATATGTAGTTCAAATTAATGGACCAATGGAACAACATTGTAGTCCCTTCAAAGGCTACAATTTTACATAAAAGAGGCACAATTGTTGTTTCTTATCCATCTATTCCTCCCAGCAATTGGCAGAAAAATCTTACTCTTGGAAGCTAAGTAGAAAAAAAGGTACTCAGCTACCATATATTGGAAAAAGGAAAGACAAAAGGAGCCTTGGTGGAGCAGTGGGCTAATGCCTCCTTAAGTAACACCAGCTGCCTGCAATTAGTGCAGGTTCGCATCCCACCAGGCTCAAGGTTGACTCAGCCTTCCATCCTTCCGAGGTAGGTAAAATGAGGACCCAGATTGTTGGGGGCAATAAGCTGACTTTGTAATAATGCCGCTTGGGGTGTGTGTGAAAGCCCTAATAAGCAGGCATATACATAGAATGAAGGCTACTGCTAAGCTTGTAAGCCGCCCTGAGTCTTTGGAGAAGGGCGGGATATAAATGGAATTATTATTATTAAAAGGCAACATTCAAGTGTGCCATATGGCAAATAGCCATAACTTCCCCATACAATAGGCTAAGATAATCATAATCATCATCATCATCATCATCTATTTTCATGTCTAGAGTGATGGGACTCTGTAGACCAGTACGTCCCACAACAAGGATCTGGGCAAAGTACTGACATTAACACTGCACTCTGAGATAATCTGCCTACTTAATGCCTCCTGGGATCATGGGAAGCGACACTGGATTAAATAATCTGTAGAATACTCTAGCAAGGCCCTTCCAATTGCAACAAAAGGGGCTTTTTGCTTCATAAATTTCAATTGCAGCACTAATCTTCCATGTTAATTACAGTTTCTTTTTTTAAAAAAGACAACCCAAATCCGGTCTGTCAAAGTTCACCTGCATCTCCAGTCCAAAGGGGGGGGGGGAGAGAGCAATTATCCCGCTCCGCCCCACCCCAATCACGAAGCGCCACTGCATCACTGCCAACAATTACCGCTCATTTGCTGGTAGGACTCAGGTGGGAAGAAGGGGGGAAAAAAACGGGGGGGGGGGTTCTCACCTGGAGCTTGGGCCGCCGCGCCAGGTAAGGCCGAATGCAGCCGTCGTTGCTTTCGACTTCGTGGACGGCAGCGAGGCAGGGCCGGGTATGGACGATGCCGTACATCACCCAGCAGGTGTGCGCCACGTAGACGGCAAAGAGCCCCACCGCCAGCCCCGTCAGCGAGCTGCGCCTCGGCAGCATCGCCCCCCAAGACCAGCGCCGCGGCCGCCACCGGCATCGACTACCCAGCACAGGCAGCAGCGCACGACACCGAGCGCTCTAACTCCGGGGCCGTTGCCCGAGGCGAGAGCCGTCAGCTCCCCAGCCGCTTCCCCTTTTTCGGATCTCCCTTCTTTCGACAACGGAAACGAAGCGGCCGCGCGGAGCGCGCTGGGAAACGTAGTCTCTTAGAGGACAATGGAATCCCCGGGCGAGCATTTACACAGAAAAAGGTCAGCCTGCAACGCGAGCGTTCCCACGTGAGGTCAAGATTCTCGCCTCCCTCCGACCCTAACTTGGCAACTCTGGAGTGGGTGCTTGACGTGCCAGAAAGGATCCTTGGAATAATTTGTTAAAAATTTATGTTCTTTTAAAGTTATAAAATATTCGACCACTTGTAAAATCGTCTCTTGTTTAAAACGAGGGTCCCCCCCCCCGCAGCCATTAGTTGTTGCTGCTCCTTATAGTACGGGGAACTTTTTTTTTCCCAGCCTCGATGCGATAGCTCTAGTTAAAAGGGTATTATTTCCAACTTTCTTACGGGAAGCATTCCAGAAAGATATGCCCATTTAGTTTTAGTTTTCTATGGTGTGCTGCGTATTCATAAATCGGAAATCAAATCTGAAATCAGGAAGGTTTTAATATGAGCTGAAGCTGTGGTCTCGCAATGCATTTTAAAAAGCAGGTGTATTGAGTCTCAGGTAACAACTCAGTCAAGCTTTGTGGTTTACCGTGTTATCCTAACAATCCTCTGGAGCTTACCATAAAATTGGTATAGTGGGTGATAAGTGTGTTGGACATGCTAATATCGTAAATCTTAAGCTTCTTAAAATTAAACAGACACAGCTCAAAGATGGCACTAGCTGTGGAGAAGTGAGCAGTCATTGTAGGAGTGATTCTAATAAGTTTTTTAAAGGTTCTTTTTAGTAATTGTCGATTCACCCTCACCATGAGCATGTAGAAGCATATCTTATTTCTAAATCCAATTTGTGACTTAAATATAAATCTTTTGATCTATGTGTAAACTTATTTAGGATGAATCAGTTATTAGTCTTTGATATAATGTTTAGCTGTGTAACACAAGGCTGAGTCAGAAAACCTCACTAAGGAGTACACATTTTTCATTTTGCAATTCCCTAGTTATGCACTACAGAGGGACGCGGTGGCTCAGTGGGTTAGGACGCTGAGCTTGTCAATCAGATGGTCGGCAGTTTGGCGGGTTGAATCCCGAGTGCCACGTAACAGTGAGTGCCTGTTACTCGTCCCAGCTTCTGCCAACCTAGCAGTTCGAAAGCATGTAAAAATGTAAGTAGAAAAATAGGGACCACTATGGTAGGAAGGCAACAGTGTTCCGTGCACCTTGGCGTCCTTGGACAAGCGCTGGCTCTTTGGCTTTGAAACGGAGATGAGCACCGGCCCCTAGAGTTGGAAACGACTAGCACACATGTGCGGGGGAACCTTTACCTTTGTTATGCACTATGCTTTAAGCTGACCTGAAGCAACTATATTTTGGGGCTGTACAAAAAAAATAATTATTTAACTTGTGACAAGTATAGTTACAAGGTCCACATGGTGGGAACCGAAATAGCACTTCTTTCAGTTTACAGGGAACTGATGGTGAGGGAGGTGTACAGTGGTGGTGCAATTTTTTTGTTTCTGTATATTTTGAAAATGCAGCTTTTAAGACAACCAAACATGATAAATGTGTCATGGTTACTGTTCTGTACCAGCCTGCTACCGGCCCTGCAGAAAAGGCAGGGACAACCCCTTTTACAAGAAGGCAAGAGGCTGGAATTAAGCCTGCCAAATTTATGGATACAAAAACAAACAGAACAAAACACGAACCAAGAAACAGCTTTTCAAGCGGTTGCCTTCAGCAAACCAGCCCTCCCACGCATTCCCCTTTTATACAGTTCAGGGCGTGGCTTCTCTCTGCCTCCTTCTGAGGTGCCCCATTGCCTTCCTCTGTTTACTCCTGATTGACTGCCTCCTGTGTCGGGCGTCCTTGAACAGGGCCAGCTGTGGGTCATCTTCATCCACGCTGTCAGGCTCACACAGCTGGGTCTGCGTCGTGACCAGGTGAGAGGGGCCTGGCTGAGGGCTCTCATCAGCAAGCTCTCCAACCCCCTCAGCAAGCTCTTCAACACCCCCTCCTCCTCTGAGTCGTCCGACCCAACTGCCGAACCCACAGGCTGACCCTGAATCACAACAGTTACCAACTTGTAATACATACCTAATTAAGCAAGATTACAACCAACCTACTTACCTCCCCCCACCTGTTACAATGTTGAAATGAGGCATCTGTTATAGGAATTTTAGGAATAGGAATAGGAATTTGATCATAACTATTTAAACTATCCTCTCAATATTTCATTTCAGCCTATTTGCTTTTCTTGTATTATTTATGTGGAACAACAGAAATTTTAAAGAAATTTCCTTTATTTTATAACCTGTTTCATATTTCAATATTAAAAAATGCACAAAAACTACAAAATATTTTCCCCATTTTTTAATTTGTATTCACATTCAAAATTAAGTTTACCAGAATCCAGTCAAATAAAAAAAAATCCAACCAGGTTAAAATGCCCAGTGATGCCACGATGCATAATTAAAATCTTGAAAAGACCTAATTCTTGTAAACAAACACGCAATTTATTTTAAGGAAATCAGTGTCTCACAATGGTAAACCATAAAAGCCATGATTATTTTGTTCCTTGGCATGGTTCAGTTTATAGCATTTTACAATTAGAAACAAAGACACATAACTCTACTCACTTGACAAAAAAATTACAAAAAAATTGCTCAAAGTGAGGTATTTCCTTTAGGAAATTAATGAATAGTGCTGATACCAGATATAGTCAGACTGTATAAACTTAAAGGACACTGTACAAAAAGAGGAATTATTTGAAAGGTTACTTCAGTAAAGACAATGAAGTGAAATATTTCAGCTTTGAAACTCGACTATACTTGTAATTCTGGATTGCACTGCAATGCCAACATGACATCATTAGCAGCAGCTGATACATGGTCCTCATCCCAAACATTTGCTAACATAGCAAGTTCAGGGACATATTTTCCTATTTGGACTGTGGTTAATGATGTTTCTTATATAATAAAAACAATGTCTATATATATGTGCAAACCAGAAACAGCAAAAAATATACATTTATATCAGAAATGCATTGATCAGGATTCTTCATTTAATCATAGAATGGATGCAAAGGTACGTACTGCACTGAAAAACTGTTCCCCGAATCATTTTCTTTTTAAATAAAGGACTTCAGCAGTATTGACTGTTATACAGTATTTAACTAATGTTTGAATCTAACCTGTTAGATCTCCTGTCAGATAATACAGATAATAGCTACTGGCATAATAGCAAAAGTTATTGGTCCAAATGTAAATTTACAGAAAAATTCTAAACGTATCAACTCATGAAACTTACTGAGAGTTAAGTGGGTATTGGACTGAATCATTACTTGCCTTCAAGCAGTGACCCATATTAGGTATAGCTGTAACAAAGTAATCTCAAAACACTTAGAGGGGGGGCGGAGCCAGCTGTCAGAGCGGGCGGCTGTGTGAACGGATTTCTCTGTCACACACAACCTCTCACCCAGTGTTCGCAGGGGCTTTTCGGAGCCCTAGGAGGTCCTGTAGGGACAGCCGAAATTGCAGGCGTCCCGGAGAACCTACATGTGCGGCGGCTCGTGTCGGAGATCCGGAGAAAGCCTGATGCGAGCGAACTGGGGAGAAGGAGGCCAGTAATGGCCGACATGAAGATCTGACAGAGGGACGGAGCCAGCACGGAGCTAGTGGTACAACGGTAGAACGGAGCTGACGGAAAGTATATCCAAATATTTATATCTGAAAATATCAGAAAGCGCTTGGGAAAGAGACTCTGGCTGGAAGTGGGTGCCTCACGGAGAGGGAACAAGCGGCGATAGAAGCGCTGAGAGAAGGCATTAGGCGAGAGTGACAAGAAGAGGAAGCCAGGAAGTTATCAGACTGTAAACTAGCTGTGGAAACTGCTGTAAACTGTAAATTAGCCGTGAATTCAGACGAAACGACAGAAAAGCAACAGGGCAAAGATTACCTTTGGAGCCTCGGAGACTGAGCCTTTGAAAAACCGGGCGTGGAAAGTGAACTGTTTGGACTGTCTTGGTAAATTTTGAACTTTTGAAACTTTGCTCTATTTGCCACAGGTGGTTAATGGACTTAAGATGGAGTAAGTGACATAGCAACTTAGTAACTGAAGTCCGGATAGTGAGACACCTACTGGTCTTTGGTGGCAGAGAAAGACATAAAAGGAGCCAATTTCAGAGCCGGAAATGAAATAGGAACGTGATTTTGAACATATCTAGATAAATATATTACATAATTTTATTATATAATCTGTTTAGTTGTTAATAAGTATCTGGCTGTAATTGTTATACATAACCCTTCATTATATAGTTAAAAGGTTTATATAAGGCTAAAGGAACTAAATACTTGTAAAGCACGTTTGTGATTAAGCAATCTGGTTAAATATGACAAGTATTCCGAGTTTAACTAAGTCTAGCGCAGGTAAGAAGGTGACAACACAGGGGCAAGGGATGTCCTCAAGCCCTTCTAGTCAGAAATCCATAGAGGACATGTTGCAAAGGGAAAGATCAAATTCAAATTCTTTTAAAGATTTACAAGCCCTCTTACAAAATATGCATGAGGCAATGACCAAAAATCATGAGGAGATGAAGAAAGAAATAGGTCAAATAAGGAACGATACTGGTGAACTTAAGGGGAAAATCCAAGCGATAGATGATAAATTTGAAGGGATTCAACGACAATTAATTAAAAATGAACAAAGGTTACAAGATATGGAAGCTAGAATGGAAAAAGAGGAGAAGAGAGTTGAGGATCTAAATGAAACACTACTTCAGGCAAATAAGGAGTTAGAGACAACAGTTATTTTTCTGGAAGCGGAAAACGCTGCTCATTACCTACGTTTCCAAAATGTTCAAGAAAAAAGGGGGGAAGATTTACTGGATATGATGACAGAATTAATGGCAAAGGCACTTGGTTTAGGGAAGGAGGAAATGTTGGCGGAAATTGACGAAACATACAGGGTTCAAACTAACTATGCGAGGAGACACAACCTCCCTAAAGACGTACATGTAAGACTGGTTAAAAAATCAATCCGGGATGAACTTCTGCATAGATCAAGAGAGGAGCCATTAGAATTTCGAGGACAACAAATAACTATTCTTAAACAGATACCTAGAAGGATGAGGAATTTGAGACGCGGCTATCAATTTTTAACATTGAAACTGATTAGTGAAAATGTGAACTTTAGATGGCTAACTCCAAAAGGTATTTTAGTTACGTGGCAGGATAGAAGGTACAGATTGGATTCGATAGAGAAGGCAGAAGACTTTTATAAACTCCACTTTAACAGCCAGGATGAAGTAGAAGTAGAAGATCAAGACGGAAGGGAGGTAAGAGTAAGAGAGAGACACAAGACAGATAGTTTTGGAAGGGAAAGCTTTAGGAGTAGAGGATAGAAGGAATAAACCTGGAGAGTCCACAGAGTTACATGGAGTCAGAGATAAGGATGCGAGAGAGCCCCGAATTACGAGATCTACAAAAACTAGAAATAAGTAAAACAAAGGGAGATGAGTGTAGAATTTTGTCTTTAAACATCAACGGTTTAAACTCGCCAGTGAAAAGGTGGAAACTTTTTAATAAGCTCATTAGCCAACAATTAGATATCGTTGCAATCCAGGAAGTCCATATAAAGGAACAACAAAAACATTTACTAGCCCAACCAAAATTAGGGAACTTATTTGTTTCATTAGACCAACAAAAGAAAAAGAGAGGGGTGGCATTATATGTAAATCAGAAATTGGCAGCCAAACAAATTTATAATGACAAAGAGGGTAGAATATTGATAGTTGAGGTTGAAATAAACTATAGGAAGGTGATGATGGTAGAGATATATGCCCCAAATCGCAATCAAGAACAGTTTTTCAAGACACTACATAATAAGATATGTAGCATAGATCATGACGAGATCTGCTTGCTAGGAGACTTTAATGCTATTTTAGATACAAATCTGGACTATATGGGCAAGATGATTAGGAAAAAGAAAAGAAGAACTTTACCGAGATCTTTTTTTAATTTGGCTAGAGACTTAAACATTCAGGATGTTTGGAGGGAGAGAAACCACAAGGCAAGACAATATACATATTACTCTAATCGGCATAATTCATGGTCTAGAATTGATATGGTATGGATGACAAAAGAAATCAACTCCGAAGTTGAAGAGGTGTGTATTGAGACAGGTACTTGGGCAGACCATAACCCCATGAAATTTAGCTGGAAAGGTTAAAAAAAAATATCTAGATGGACCTTACAAAGATCAATCCTAAAAGAAGATGATTTTAAATCAAAGATGGAGAGAGAATTAGAACTCTTCTTCAAGGAAAATAAAGTTGAAGACACCTCTGTACAAAATAACTGGGACACAGCCAAGGCAATAATGAGAGGAGTAGCAATGGCATATATGATAAATAAGAACAAGGGGAAAAAACAACAACAGAAAAGGTTAGAAGGGGAATATAAAAGTTGAGAAACAATACTCCAACAAGACCCACAAAAAGAATATCAGACAATCAATGGATTTGATTAAACATAAGCTTAATATTCTAGATAAAGAGAAACTAGCACAACAAATGAGAGGCATAAAACAAAACTTTTTTGAAAATGCAAACAAACCGGGCCGATGGCTCGCAAAAAACAAAAGGAGAAAAGCTGGATTAGTAAACTATGTGATGACAAAGGGAGAATACACTATCAGGAAGAGGAGAAAAAAACTATAGCCCAGGAATTTTATGAGCAACTATATAAAGAAGATAGTCAGATAAACGTGGAGAAAGTGGAGGAATGTTTCCAAAAAGCTAAACTACCTAAGGTTACAGAGGAAATCAGAAATATGCTGAACGAAGAAATTAGGTTGTCCGAGGTGAAAAAGGCCATTAACAAACAAAAAAACAATAAAGCATTGGGTCCTGACGGTCTCCCGATAGAAATCTATAAGAAACAACAAAATATTTTAGCACAACCCTTACTGGAGGTGTTTAATGCGGTATTAGAAGACGCAAGAACGCCTAAATCTTGGTCTGAGGCAAATATAGTTCTCATCCCGAAAGACAATACTGATCATACATCAATTCAAAATTATAGACCTATATCGCTACTCAATTCGGATTATAAGATATTCACATCAATCATAGCTGAACGACTTAAACGATTCCTGAATGACTTTATACATGTAGACCAGAATGGCTTCCTTGCTAAGAGGCAAACTAAACATAATATTAGAGTAATACTGGATACGTTAGAGTATTACGAACTACACAGTGGACAACAGATGGCGTTATTTCTAGATGCCCAGAAGGCTTTTGATAATGTAAAATGGTCATTTTTATATCAACAACTCAATTTTATGGATATGGGTGAAAAATTTATAAACATAATTAGGGCAATCTATACTAACCAGGAAGCAAAAGTAATTATTAATGGGGAAACATCTAGGAAATTTCAAATCCAAAAGGGAACACGGCAAGGTTGCCCTTTATCTCCACTGCTGTTCATACTGACACTAGAAGTTCTAACGAGAACAATTAGAAATGACCCACAGATAAAAGGTTTAGCTATTAAAAAGGAAACTTTTAAACTCCAAGCATTTGCGGATGATCTGGTCTTCATCATGGAGGACCCATACCACACGGGACCAAAATTACTGGAAGAATTAATTAAATATGGTGAAGTTGCTGGATTGAGAATAAATAGACATAAGACTAAGATGGTTAAAAATATGACTAATAAAAAGAAAAATTGGCTGGAATTATGGACATAGAAATAGTCAAAAAAATAAAATACCTAGAAATTAATATCACGGCTAGATGCACCTCACTTAAAGAAGATAACTACGATAAAATAGTGAAACAAATAAAAGGTGATTTGGAAAGATGGGGAAACCTGAAACTTTCATTATTGGGGAGAATTGCGGTTATCAAGATGAATATGCCCAAAATCTTGTTCTTGTTCCAAAATATTCCAATACAACTTGATTCCAAATTCTTTCGAAATCTGAACAAACTATCACTAAATTTTGTTTGGCAAGGGAAAAAACCAAGAATCAAAATGAAATACTTGCAGGATACAAAGGAAAACGGGGGTTTTGGATTGCCAGACTGGGAGTTATATTATCACGCCGCGGCGTTAAATTGGATTAGAGAATGGATAATTTTGAAAAATAGAAGATTACTGACTTTAGAAGGTCATGATTTACAATTTGGTTGGCACCCCTTTTTATGGACTGAGAAACAAGGATTATTTTCACACTTTCAAAAACATCGGATTAGGCAAGCATTATTTAACATCTGGAACAATATTAGAACTCACAATTATACTAAAATACCAGTCTGGCTATCCACTCTCAAAGCGATTGTTTATCCAAATCTATTTGATTTGGGCAACATAATTTCATATAAGGATATCATGAATGATGAGGGGGAATTGAAGTCTAGAAATGAATTAGATTTACAAGGAATAAAACTAGATTGGTGGGCCTATTTACAGATTCAATCAAGATTCGGGAAGGATAAAAAAGAATGGGGGATAAATACTGAGGAAACGGCCTTGGACAAAATATTATTGGGCCCAGATAATAAACAGATAAAGAAATTATATAATTTGCTTCTGGGATACAAGTTGTTCGAGGAACAAGTGAAGGACCCTATGTTGACTTGGGCTAAAAATCTGGGACATGGCATTGACCTTGATACATGGCAAACGCTCTGGGACTGAAATAAAAGAATAACATTGGCTTCATCTTACAAAGAAAACCTATTCAAAATGTTCTATCGATGGCATCTTCCTCCAGCACGTTTAGCCAAAATGTATAAGACAGCATCTCCCAAATGTTGGAAGTGCTCCGAAGAACTAGGTACATACTTTCATACGTGGTGGTCCTGTAGCAAGTCACAAAGATTTTGGGAAATGATTTGGGCATGGCTAAAAGAAATATTAAGACAAGAAGTTGAGTTCAGTCCAGAATTTTTCCTATTGGGCATAACAAAAGAGAAATACCCTAAAGACGAGTTGTATCTGATGATTCACATTATTACAGCAGCAAGAATGTCATTTGCCCAGAATTGGAAAAGGAGTGAAATCCCAGTAGAAAACAAGGTAATAAGGAAAATTTGGGAATGCGCAGAAATGGATAAATTAACTTTGGAAATTAAAAATAAAGACCAATCAGGTTACTACAAAATTTGGAATAAATTTTATCTTTGGCGGGAACAAAAGGAAGGTCTCTATTAGAACTTATAGATTGGTTGATTGCTCTAAGTATTGTATTATATTTAATTGACTTGTATCTTAAGTGTATTTTATGTGTACATATATATATATATATGAATATTGTAGACAAGAAGGTATGTCAGTCCGTTTGTACCATGTCCAATGTTTTAAATAATAAATTTAATAAAGTAAAAAAAACACAGAGAAATTACTGATTCTTAATTTTTTTAGTCTATAAATATGGTTATTCTAGATGTAAATAGCCACTGCAGATTGATCCTGTCACAATTTAAAAAGGGTCTAAAACCCTGTAATGAATCAAAGTGTTATGCTGCTCTCAAACAATATTTCTCTCCATAATGAATATCATATACATTGTACAAAAATATGTAAAATGTTTCCTTTAAAATGAACTAAGCTGCTTTAATTTGGAAATTATAAGAGATTGTAAACAAATCTAGAAGACATTTGGGTTACAAAAACAATTGCCTATGTATAGCTCCTAAATTATAAATTTCAAGATAAGATTTTTACAAATTTTATTGTGTAATAATTACTTATAATGGACCTTATTATCCTAAAGGTGTCATAGAAAAAAAAGTCAATAGACATTTTTAATGAATTATAAGATTACTATAGCTCATTACTGGGGTAATCCCATCAACCTTCGCTCCTTCCGGCGCGATCTCAAAACATTCTTTTTCGAACAAGCTGGCCTGGTCTGATGGGATGGGGTTGGGTTTTTAAAACTAGTTTTAACTTTAATATGTATTGATTTTATGGGCATGATGTTTAATGGTTTTTTAATTTTTGTATTCGATTTTTATTGTGTATTGCCCTGTTCACCGCCCTGAGTCCTTCGGGAGAAGGGCGGTATAGAAATCAAATTATTAAATTAAATTAAATTAAATTAAATATGCCATTTACAGAAAATGAATACAGATCAGCCCTGGAAGGTAGCTCTGAGTCCAAGTCAGTATGAGCAAACTTCAGTGAACAGTCACCTGCCCCTGTCTGTTTTTGTGCGTCGTGTCTAAAAGAAGCTCGGAACATTTATACAGAGCACCCCAAGACCTTGTAGATAATAGTAACCTGGATAATAAACCAGAAGGATTATTACCGGTTGTCCTCCGGGTGAGATTCAAGGTGCTGGTTCTTACCTTTAAAGCTCTACATGGCTTAGGCCCGGGATATTTGCAGGACCGTCTGCTGCCGGGAACGACTTCCCATCGCCCAGTGCGCTCACACAGGGAGGGCCTCCTCAGGGTGCCGTCGGCTAGTGTCGGCTGGCGACCCCCAGGGGGAGGGCCTTCTCTGTGGGAGCGCCAGCCCTGTGGAACCAACTCCCCCTTGAGCTCTGGATGGCCCCGGATCTCTGGTCCTTTCGCCGCAGCCTTAAAACACTTCTTTTCCATCAGACTGACCTGGACTGACGACAGGGATTTTTAAAATGTTTTTTAATTTTTAACTTCAATTTTAATTTATTCTATTGGGGCTGTTAATTTAATTCTTTTTAACTTTTGTATCGCTGTATTTTATTGTTGTTAGCCGCCCTGAGTCCTTCGGGAGATAGGGCGGCATATAAGTCCCAATAATAAATAAATAAATAAATATAAGACAATTTTGTTTTTTGAACTGGAAAATTCAAAAGGTGCTGGCTTCTTTTATATCTATGAAATTGCCACAAATAGTTTTTCTAGTAGAAGAGGAGCTACAAAGCTTTAGGGAAATTATATGGATAATCCATAGCAAACAAGAAACTTGTACAAGAAGATTTATTTGAACTCGTGACTTGTAGAAGAAATAACTCCTTCAGACAGTTAATGGAGTTTGTGTTAAGAAGGCCGGTTATAGATGGTGAATAATCCCACGAGTGTTTTGGATGGACTGCAGCTCGCAAGATAGGATTGAGTGGTTAATACTCGGAAGACAAAAAAACCACTAAATTCAATAGGGGATTGAGTTAGGCTTAAGTCTCTGAAGTTGTTACAATCTTTCCAACAAGGGCTCCTAATACCAAAGCCATAAAATCAATGTTTTGCAATAAACTAAGTATATACTAGCACACTGTCTTATATTCTAGTTGGTGGGATGCAAAAACTGTATCAAGTCACTAGATTAGAGATTTGACCGCAGAGTAGTTTAAGAAAGCTTAGGAAGACTTTTTTCCCCCCTGGCAGTGTCAAGAGTGGATATGGAGGGGGGCAGGTGGAAATAAAAGGAAAGAAATGAAATAATTGAAAAGAAAAGTACAGTGACTGCAGGAAAACAAAATCTTAAAAATAATTAGAAAATAAATTAATCTCCAACAGAATTATTTGAAAATACATTTCAGGAAAGTGGAAACTGCTTGGGACTGAATGAATTGGCTTCTGGAATGCCACAAGTGTGTAGAGTTACAATACAGAGAAATATATAAAAGGATATTTGGTTGAATTATACAGTGAGAGCCAGCTGTGATCCAATTTTATTGAACAGATTTTTGCTTGTCAAATTAGGGTATTTCCTTGGGACTAGCTCACAAGGCTAACATCATCAGAATTAAGGGAGGTTTTTTAAGACAAAGTGAGCTCCTTTATCAGACTTACCTGATACTTATCATCTAACAAGTACGCTGGTAGGAATCTCCTGTAAAATTGTGGCATTTCATCATATAAACTACTAGATAATTTGCAATGCAAAGAGTATCTCTGAGGATTATAACTTGTGTTCAAGACCTTCTTCCTTATCCATGCCCATGGGTTTTGTCGACAGTAACAAATAGAATAAGATACCTCCACTACAAGAGAATTGGGAGATGGGTATTTTAATCAAATTTGGCAATCCCCTTCAAATCTATATAAAATTCCAGAGTTGAGGAACACCTGAAGATGTAATTCCAAGTCTGAGTTTGGAGAACTTAAGTTATATTCGGGCTAAAGCCATGGACAACTAAAGCTCAGATGTCAGTTCTGTTTTGAAGGAGCCATATCTTAAGAACATAAAACCATTGCTTGAGGGAAACTGCTGGCTACAGCATTGAAAGGTACTCAGATTAAAAAAATCAGTGTTTTAAATAAGATTGGAAAAGTGATCAAAATCAAAAGTAGGCTGATGCCGTAAGACCCAATTTTAATTTCTGGTATTCCCCCAAAGAAGCGTGTTCGCAAGATATCTAGCTTTGATCTTGACTATGCTGAGGTAGCAGAGGGTCTTCATCCCAAATTTTTCTGTTGTAAAAGAGTAATCTGGAGATCTATTAATGAACTCTCCCTCTGATACTGAGTTTTAGGATTGAAGATGACCAGGAAGCGTTTATGCAGCTCAGATAGGTGAAACTAGCAATGGTAGGAGGAGGAAATGGAGGAAGCAGGAATGGAGAAGAATTCAAGGTGGAAACTCTACAGTGCTGATTTTTTTTTTCTCCTCCTAGTTTTGTCCTGCTCAGTTTTGAGTGGGGCAGGTTTTTGGGAAGGCTTTGTCAATCTAGTGAGCAATTCCTCCTTTACAAGAAGCAATTCAATAGAAGCTTGATATTTCCTATAGAAGAGATAGAGAGTCTTCAGTGCAATCAAAAAGAGAGAAAGGAGTGTTCAGACAGTTTCTGGGGCACAACAGATTTTAAGTTGAGGACGAAATACCAGAATCTGCCATCCATATGCCTGTTCTCAAGGAAAGTTCACAACCAAGACAAATGATTATGCTGAACCTGTCTTGTTTGGCAATATTTACAAGAGTTTACTGTATCAGCTTTCCCAAGAGAGAAAAGATCGATCTGAGAAGTAATTTTTCCTTCTGCAACAATGGCATTTGTGGAATAGGATCTTCGGGACCAAAGACACGAGACTGGAAAGCATTTTGCACATGCTCCTCGCAAGGCAAAATAGGAAAGGGAATAATAAATGGATGCAGAAAAGTATTTTGGGTTCAGACAAAAATCTAGGAGAGAAATTCATTACTGCGGTTACCAAAAATGTAAGCAGAGGGCGTAGTGTGATCTGACCTAGTCATGTGCAATGGTACACAGAAAAAATGGCATTCCTCCTTGAAATCACAGAGAATGCAATAAAACATCTCATATGGTGGGAAGCTTTCTGTGCTTAATAGGAATCAAGGGGAGGAGGAAACAGAATGCAGCCGTGATGAACAGCTCACTGTTAGTTGATTCTGAAGCAGATGATAAGTTCTTCTCTGAATTTGTCTTCAGATAGCTAATTGAGCTGACACATGTCCTGGACCTTGGCATATTATTTTGTTTTTCCAAGGCCTTTGGTAAAATAGAGAAACAATAATACAAAATTTAGCAAGTGAATATCCTTCCTATGAGGCTTTTTGTTTTCCTATGGTGGAATCTGATTCTTTGGGTAAACTGACAAAACTTCGTAGCTCTATTGGAAATGCCTTTACCAAAACGTTCCTACATAATGCCTTCCCACCGATTCTGCTTATTAAGGATTTAAAAATTTTAAAAGTTCCTAACTCTGAAAGGGGCTGCATTTCCTATTCAACTATGCTATTGTAGAATTCTTTCTTACATGTAAGGAAGTGATACCGGTGACAATTGTGGTGGCCTTTGTGAATTACAAATTAGGCTTTTCACAATGTGTTATGTTAAGGGTTCCTATTTTATAGGTTAGCTAACCATGCCCAATTATAAGACAATAATTCTGACTTATTTGTCCCACCTAACAGCATTAATCTATGCCAGAGTGTTTCTTTATCGTCCTCTTTCCTTTCTAAAAAAATTGGATCACATTGCTTTGGCAAGTTAAGAATCAACAACCAGAGAATATATTCACTATTAGAAGAAATGATTGAGAATAATGAATTACTGCTATTTTCAAGATGAATGGAATTCTAAGATACAGGTTTCTTTAAAATCAGTATTTTGGTCTTGAGAAAAAACAGCACTTTCAATAACTGATACTTTGCAGAATCTAATTTAACTCACTGAACAGGAGGAAAGGGGAACCAGACTTATAGATGTATTAGATTACTTCAGCTAAGAATCATTTATGCAAACAATCATCCATACCATCACAAAAACTGTATATCTAATTTGGCAAAGTGGGTAAAACAAAAGGATAAGCATCATTCTGTGGCTAAATCCATAGTAATACTATTGAACATAGCCTTCATCTGCATTATCCTTATCCCATCTTACCCAAATAATTTTAAAATAGAAGATATTATTTATTTCAAATTCTAAATAGATTTCAGCTTTGAAAATCTCTGAGGAGTTGGTTTTTTAAAAACCTCGTTCTCCATATGCTCTTCAAAAAGAGCATTACTAGTAAAATAAAAGCAACTTGATAGCAAGAGATCCATTCCTGCTACTATATGTAAAAACCTTTATGTTTTGAAACATTATGAAAACAAGCCACCCCTACTTTAACATAGAAATGATAGCAGGAAATATAAAAACGTTGTGGCCATTACTTGCACAGTAGGACTCTATATTAATATAGTCATTATCCCACAGTCTAGAATCTATCAAAAGCTGCTCCCACTAAAAGTAGAAAGCCTGAAGTGATCACAGCAGCTCTAGCAACCTAAAAGGAAAAAAAAAATCTTTGGTCCCAATCTTGAAATACACTATCTTACAAGGTTCAAAAAAGCTCTTTGCACAGATATTCAGATTTAAGAGGCAGTATTATCGTTATGTCAATTAATAGAATATTATGACTAAACAGAACAGGCATGTAAATAAACCAGCAATCTCACTTCTTTAGAATGTTATTTAGTTACTTGGAAAGAAAGAGCTGCTTTTGAATTCTGAAAAAAGAAGCATCTCATATGGTTTCTGTGGCTACAAAATGGAAAGGTCAAGGACACAGACGATACTTCTAACCACTCTAGGACTTTAAAATTATAGAGCTTTCTGTGTATACATTCTATGTGCAGTGTCAACTTGCAGGCACCACACTGCCAGAAAAGCTGTAATAAAACATGTCTCAAAATAGAATTAGTTTTTTTTTAAAAAATATATATGATATTTTTATTCTTCTTCATCTATGTGTGAGATATACTGTATACTGGTGTTTTTAAAAAAACTTTAATTGGTCTATAATTATATTAAAATATAAATTTAGTCATTTCGCCAAATTAAACGCTTCCATTAAAATGTTTTTGTGGATGTAAATTTACAGAATAGCCATTTATAATGGAAGCATCCAGAGCAGAGGCAAAGTACTGTGCGGCTGATAAATTACAGAATTGCCTTGGTAAAATTGTGACTGAATTCCCGGAAAATAAACTAAATTAGTGGGAAGAATAAATAGTGATAAGCATATCCCATAGACTAGATTAAGAGAGAAGGAAAATTTTTATGAAGTTTTTTTAAGACTAGGTGAAAGCAATGTATATGTATTTTTCAGGATTTGATAAAAATATGATCACATTAAAAAAGGAAGGTTTATAATCAAAATTATATAATCCTTTTGGTTATGGAAGGAAAGAGATTCATATACAAAAGGTAATAAGCCAGTAAGCCAACTTTTATGTAACATTGTAGTAAACAGCACTAACATTAGTGTCTTGTGATAACCAGGAAACTAGGTTTTCACTAGAGGTATTGAGTGCAAAGTTAACTTGAATTTGAAATCTTTTTAGCTTAAACTCTATTCTGAGTTTGAAACAGTTGCTCTGACTCTGAAACAGGCCATTCTGACCTTATCACACTTCCATTTTGAGACTGAAATTCATTCCTAGAATAGCTGAACATCCCACTTCGAAACTGAAACAACTGTTTTGTATTATTATTTTTTTGCAAACCTGCAATTTTTCAATGAAAAGTAGCTTCAAAGTCAGGAATTATATAAAAAAAACAAATCCAGTACCAAAAAAGAAAATACTTTCACTCAAAATTATATAGCTAAAACTGGTGGCCTGTAAGAAGCCATATGACAAATATTAAGAAATTATAATACAGCAAGTTTATTTTATGCCTGTTCAGTCTAATACAAAATTTCATTCTGTGCAAAAAGCCATTAAAACTGCTTTTTAAAATGACCCTTGTTTAATTATCATTGCCCAGAACACGCAAATGCAGCAGTGACAGAGAAGACAGGGAAATAGCAAGGCTGTGTGTATTCCATGACCCACCCAGAAATATAGAAATTCTAATTTAAGTGCAGATTTTGCTATCCTGAGAATTTTAAACTTTAAAAAGGCATGTTTCTAGATCTTAAGGCTGAGAACTGTCTGAATTTCCAATTGTCAGAGGCAGTGTTTCTTAGGTCTGCACCCATTTTTTTACCTTTGTTCACCTACTTTTACCCATGAGCCAATTAACATGAAATACAGAAATATAACCAATTCATAAGATTGAGAAAGACTTTGGAATTCAGCTTTTCTAAAGTATAAAATCTGTGTTTCTGTGCTAAAATCTGGGGTTTTAGCACAAAATGCACACAATCCTGATAACTTCCCTTATTCTTTTTGATATCGAGATGGATTGAAAAGTTCAAAAGAGGTCATCCTACAAGGAAACACAATAAAAACAATTCCCTAGGTAAAAATATTTTTGCATACTTTTTTCCTCTTTAGCTACCTACTAGATTACAATGAAAAAGGTGAAACTGAGCTTGCCTTGCTCTGAAGGCCATTGACAGTAGCAGTCAATGTTGCCTTGTAAAACAGGAAAGCAGAATCTGGCCCACAAAGAATTCCCTAAATAGGGATAACACTAATCACCGAAGTGCACTTGACACCATAGGAGCTACAGTATTTTTTTTTTCACATGCACACTTTGTAGGACAGTTTGTACATGAACTCAAACAATGAATATAAATATGCAAGCATCTTGTTTTAAATATACCAATTAAAGTTTGTTTACATTCTTTACTTTCCAAGTTGCTGATGGAAAAAGTGATCTTTCCAATAGGAAGCCAAAGATGCTCATTAATGCAGTAAAATATTCATACACGCCTTTCTTTCCTTTCTTTCTTCACACATCCACACATCCAGCCTTCTCACACACTTCAGGTTATATAGCTGCATGACTATGAAAAGCCCTAGATAGGACATACTCCTCTCACCACAAGAGGATGACAAAATTATTAATATTAATTCATTTTTTTCTGTAGGGAATTTCTTCTATTTTCAGTAATTTCTGGGCTGAAATCTGCACAGAAGCCATTAGGAGCAGCAATTTCCAAATAACTTTTAGACTCCACTTGATCAGGATATAGGTACTCTTCAGCAAAGTTTGGGAATGTTTCAGTAAAATAATGGAAATCATCTAGAAATGGAAAAAGACAGTTTCAACAATCATTTTAATTACTATCATAAGTAGGATTTTTTCTGCATTATAAGTCATATTAAAAGTACTGTGTATAATTAGCTGAATGAAAATTTAGTTATGCTTTAGGTCTTCTGAAATCAATGGAAACTAAGTTGAACTGATTTCAGTAGGTTTTCCCTCAGCATGGCTAAGTTATGGTTTATCTATCTTTAGGAAACATGTTTAAGGTGGAGTTAACTTAATAATTGTTTAGAATTGTAGAATAATTGGAGCAATACATTGTAGAGTGCATAACAGGGCCTTGTAGACATCATCATCATCATTCTGAAGGAATCAAAGTTAAAGAACAACAGTAGTGTAAGAGTGCTTTACAAACTATTTTTGTTTTCCATGTTATACATCGCTTCTCTTGATCCACAATACCTTCCAAAAAGATACATACATAAACAGCCTTATCTTTCATCAAAGGCAACTCTCATTTCTATTGCTTATAAGATTTCAAATTTTCTCTTCTCGGACGACTACTCTTTATCTCAAGTTAGAGTATACACCCTAAGATTACATTATATTTCCATAATTGCATGCTGCAGAAAATTGTGAAAAAAATTATTAACAAATGTTCAGCAATTATATTTATTCACTACTGCCTATCTTTCTAGCAAGAAATCCCAAGATGCTTCAGAACTCTTTAGAAAGCAATTCAAAATCTCAATTTATGCATATCACCCCCATCATACTTAAGGGTAATTTTCAAAATCAGAGAGGTGGTTAAAAACAGTGGCAAAAGAAATTATTATTTTTTTATTTTAAGAACAGAAAAAATAAATACTATGTACTTTTTCTATATTAAATTAAAGACCAGGGTAGTAGTTTTTTTATTTTTGTATAAATAGTATAGATTTCTGTATAGCCCATATAAGAAACTAGTGTCTAAGCAGCATGGATATATGTTAATTGTTTTAGCAGGGACTAAAAGAACTTGCAACTAAGGAAGATATAGAGAAACTTAGGAAATGTGGTAGCTGGACTGACCAGGAGTCACAGTACTGGTTTTGCAATATTAATTGCAGGACTGCCATAAATGATTCTCTCTCAAGAACACCTCTTTATTTCATTGATATGGAATGTGGGCAATTAAAAGCAATGGGTAACACTGCAAAGTAGTTGCATTCCATCTTTTAGTATCAGTCAAAATGTAGTAAGGCTTCAATATGAATGAATAACACCAAACAGCATGCAGTGCAGTATATTTTGTATGCTATCTATTTATTTACAGGGCATAAATAATCAACCCATAGTCTAGTGATGGCGAACCTTTTAGAGACTGAGTGCCCAAACTGCAACCCAAAACCCACTTATGTATCATCGGGTGCCGGGTGGGCGTGGCCCTTTGGGTGGGCGTGGCCCATTGGGTGAGTGTGGCTGCAGTGGTAACGGCAGACTGGGTGGGACTAAAAAGTTCAATCAATCAATTCCAATTTTGCGAGATCTTTTTTTTTTCCGGGAGAAGTTGAAATTGATTGATTTATTTTTATTTATTTTTATTTTATTTTAATTCCATTTATATCCCGCCCTTCTCCAAAGACTCAGGGCGGCTTACAAGCTTAGCAGATTGAACGAACCTTTTTTTTTCTTGCACATGGTGGCGGAGGCCTAAAGCGAAAAGGTTTTATAAAACCCAGCTACAGCCTAGGACTAGGGCAACGGCACATGTGCCCACAGAGAGGGCTCTGTGTGCCACCCATGCCATAGGTTTGCCACCATGGCCATAGTCTATACAAACAAACAAGCAAATGCAGGCTCCAAATGCAATTATAACAAAAGAAGGAAAGGCACAGTAGCTTTGAAGTTGTTCCTTCCCTTTCTGGCTCTAGTATTGAGCCTCAATATTTATTCAGGTACCGCTAGAAGAGTATAGATTCATTCAGGGTTCAACTGTAGAGTTCTTGTTGCTGTCTTGAGATTAGCTGTTCATTTGCAGACCTTTTATTACCTGACTAGCTAACATCTTTAGATTGCCTTGCCTGCTTTGATGAAGGCATTGTCTCCTCGATTTGGACAGGGTTCATTTCCAGATGCCCCGCCCCCGTCTGATTTCCTTTCACAAAAATCTTTGGAAATTGGTTCATAGACTTACCATATGCAATTTCCCCTTTTTCTTTATCATCTATAGCTTTAAATAGATTTGACACATTAAGGTCTGAAACACCCATGACGCTCTTCAGAATGGAAGTTAAATCTTGTTCTGTTATACCACCAGTTTCTCTTTGATACATCTGTAAAATATGGACACCTATTATTTGATGTTCCAGAAAAGAACCATGTTTATTACTAAACATGAGACATGAACTAAAATATTAAGTTTACCACATGAAAACTATAAAGCCTCACTTCATTTCCAAGTACACAGGTTCCTTCTGCCCCAGGATGGTGTGATTTTTTTTCCTACCACTCAATATAAACTGTCTAATTAATTTAAGTGCAAATATGCACTTTCTTTGCTCTCTGGAATTGAGAATGTTTATAAATTTCTCTGCAGATTGAGAACCATTTATTTAATAATTTATTAGATGTCTTCATATTGCAGGTAGTGCTTAAGACAGTACAATTAAGAACTATACTGCCTAAACCAGGGGTAGGCAACCTTGTTTCTTTTATGACTCATCGACTTCAACTTCCAGAATTCCTGAGCCAGCATGGCTGGCTCAGGAATTCTGGGAGTTGAAGTCCACAAGTCATAAAAGAGCCAAGGTTGCCTACCCCTGCCCTAAACATACTAAAGCTAATGCAATACTAAATGTCACATAAAATGTTGCTCCTTTAAGGCACTTGGAGGAGATGCTGGTAAATGTAATCTTAAGTTTGTAACCAAGTGTGACAATGCACAACCATGGAAGAAGCAGACTTGGAGGCACAGTGGGTACGATGGTAAGCCCGCACCAACTTACTGCTTTGCTGTATATGTAGTTTCTGATGGAAGGCTTGCATCAATAGCTTTTTACTGATCATGCAACCTTGTCCCAAGGGATGTGCTGGTACTTTTGACAGAATACTAGGGAGTCATCCCTTTGTATCAAGCTTCATGCTTTCTCTAGATAGGCATGAAGTATCTAGACTGATGGAACAGAAACTGGCAATTGTTAGTCCAAATCTGCATTAGTTCTTAGTGTGGCATCAGACTACAGGATCCTTTCTCAAGCATGTCTGAAGGTGTGCTGAGGGTTCCTTTCCCTTCATTCCCTTCCCAGCAGGCAGGTAAGTGGCTGCCACTAGGTTGGGGAGGAAGGGAGGCACTGCAAGAGCAGCTGGAGACTGTCACAATATTTTCCATATGAGCATCACATGGCTGCAACTGCAACCCAGCAGCACTGAAGCAACCACAACTTTCCCAAATTTCATTCCCTCAGGAGTTATATGTCTCAGATTCTGTAAGTTAGCTCATTAGATTAGGACACGGGTGGTCTTGTCAATGTTATCTGGGAGGAGTTCGATCCTGTGACTCTGGAGGAAGTGGACAGGATTATGGGGAGGCTGAGCTCCACCACATGTTTATTGGACCCGTGCCCTTCCTGGCTGGTTTATGCGGCCTGGGAGGGGACACGAGGCTGGTTCCAGGCGGTTATATCTGCATCTTTGAGTGAGGGTAGTTTCCCCGCCGTCTTGAAGGAGGCGGTGGTGAGACCTCTCCTCAAGAAGCCTGCCTTGGACCCATCTGTGTTAAATAATTTTCGTCCGGTCTCCAACCTTCGCTTTCTTGCGAAGGTTGTTGAGAGCATGGTGGCGCATCAGCTCCCTCTGGTTCTGGATGAAGCGGATTATCTAGACCCGTACCAATCGGGCTTCAGGCCCGGGTACAGCACGGAGACGGCATTGGTCACTCTGGTGAATGATCTCTGGAGGGCTCGGGACAGGGGATATTCCTCTGTCCTAGTCCTATTAGACCTCTCAGCGGCTTTCGATACCATCGACCATGGTATCCTGCTGCGGCGTCTCAGGGGATTGGGAGGCACAGTTTTTCAGTGGTTCTCCTCCTATCTCCTGGGACGTTCGCAGTCGGTGTTGGCAGGGGGGCAGAGGTCGACCTCGAGGCCTCTCGCTTGTGGAGCCCCTCAGGGGTCGGTCCTCTCGCCTCTCCTGTTCAACATCTACATGAAACCGCTGGGTGAGATCATTCGTGGTTTTGGAGTTGGTTATCATCAGTATGCTGATGATACCCAGCTTTTTATTTCGACCCCAAACCACCCCAGTGATGCCCTCGACGTGATGTCCCGCTGCCTGGAGGCGGTTCGGGTCTGGATGGGGAGGAACAGGCTTTGACTCAACCCCGACAAGACTGAGTGGCTGTGCGTACCAGCATCTCGGGATATTCAGGATATCCCATCTCTTTCTATGGGGGGTGAGTTATTACCCCCCCGTAGATAGGGCTCGCAACTTGGGAGTCCTCCTAGACTCACAGCTTTCTTTAGAAGACCATATAGTAACTGTGACTAGGGGGGCCTTCACCCAGGTTCGCCTGGTGCGCCAGTTGCGGCCCTATCCAGACTGGGATGCCTTGCATACGGTCACTCATGCACTCGTGACCTCTCGTTTGGACTACTGCAACACTCTCTACATGGGGCTGCCCTTGAGGACCACTCGGAGGCTCCAACTGGTACAGAATGCAGCCGCGAGAGTTGTGTTGGGAGTTTCCCGATACTCTCATGTTACACCTCTGCTCCGCGAGCTGCATTGGCTTCCAGTTGTCTTCCGGGTGAGATTCAAGGTGCTGGTAATGACCTACAAAGCCCTACATGACATGGGTCCGGAATACCTTAGGGAGCACCTGCGGCCGGCATCAACTTCCCTCCGCCCAGTACGCTCCCACAGAGAGGGCCTCCTCAGGGTGCCACCGGTCAAAGAATGCCGACTGATGGCCCCCAGGGGGAGGGCGTTCTCTGTGGGCACGCCAGATTTATGGAACCATCTTCCGGTTGAGCTCCGGATGGCGCCCAACCTTCGCTCCTTCCGGCGCGATCTAAAGACTTATTTGTTCGAACAAGCTGGCCTGGCCTGATGGGATGGGGTCGGGTTTTATTACTGTTCAATGTATTTTAACCTATTGTTATAGTTCTTGGGCACCTTGTTTAATATCTTTTAATTTTTGTATTTTTGTCTTTTAACATGTATTGCCCTGTTCACCGCCCTGAGTCCTTCAGGAGAAGGGCGGTATACAAATAAAATTATTATTATTATTATTATTATTATTATTATTATTATTATTATTATTATTATTATTATTATTATTATTATTATTATTATTATTATTTGAGGTACCCTTGGTTCAAAAATCATCTTCCTATGATACATTGTTTCGCCCAGTTAAAGATTATGGGAATAAGTGTTTTAGTAGTACAAAGATGAATGAAGGAATCAGGAAATTGCGCCTTAGTTACATGCTCAAGAAAAAAAGAGGAAATCATTGCATTGTTGATTCTGCCTTCAAAACAACTACGCTTAACTTCTATTATGTAACTAAACATAGGCAGAGGCCAGAGCTAGCCTATGCAAAATCACCAAGAGTCTTCTGTTCCGTTAGAGTAAATGCTCTAATGCTTAAAGGCTTGAACCAAAGAGACAATAGTATATGTGTTATAGAGGCATATTTGCTGACAAAAGGCCTTCAGATGTAAAGCTCCTCTGACAGAATAGATTATGAATATGGGAGAAAGAAGTAGGTGTGCTAACTGAGAAAGCCAGAGTAATAGATACTATGAGGAAACTCGCAATCCTGCTCAAGATTCATTATTAGACAAAAAACAACAAAATGCTTTATATTTCACAAAAGTATCTAGAAAAGCCCTGTTTTTGCTTTGGATTCATGGATCAGCCATGTCTGGAAATTTACCATTTTTAGTTTTTGAGGTGGTGACAGTTTTTGGATGGAATAAGTATAAATTTGAGCTTCCTCCTGGATTTATGACTCTCCTTTGATGATCAAGTGGCAGTCAGGACCAGGAGGGCTTTTGTGCAGATTCCTCTTTTATGACATTTTTGTCTTTTTCTGAATTGCTTATAGTCACTTCTCATTTAGACTACTGCATTGTGTTTTATGTGGCTTGAAAACTTCTCAGAGCTGGCTCACAATAGAGTTCCATGAGTAAATTATATGACACTATGGGACATCTCTACTGCACAAATTACTTGATTTCTGAGATAATCAAATTCAAAAGTGAACATCTACCAAGAGAACAGTGGCAGTCTGCCAGGTAAACAAAGAATAAGGAGAATGCCAAAATATATTTCTCAAAATATGAACACCAGAAACAGGAGATAAAGAGAAGGCAATTCAGAGATGTAAAGTACTACAGATTACGAGCCAATATCCCCGTTAATTGGGCTGCAAAGCACTGGAAGCACAGAAATTAAAGCAGGAGCTCCAGAACAGCAACAAGCCAATGGAAATGAAAAAAAAGAGCTGAATCCATGGCTAAGGTATAAAAACAGTAACTATAGATACAATTTGAAGGAAGGAACAACCATCTTGAGGGAAGGGAGCCAATGGGATAGATAAGAGGTACTGGAACAGTTATTCAAATTAGCATTTGGAAACTGTAGAAACTTGAGATTTATGGGTAAGCCTGAGAGGGTATTAATGATCAATATGGATAACTGAATACAGAACACATGGCCATGAAGAGTGGAACCAAAGAGAGTCTACATATGAGGAGGACAGGTTCTATGTGAATACTATGAATCCTAAACAAAGTGTTGATATTGGTTGATACATGGAGTATGTGGAAACTTCCAACTGTGAAATGGTAGCACTATGCATATTCAAACAGTAATTGCGATGAAGTTAACTTGGCCTGAGAGAAGGAACCATCAGGTTTTTTTAAAGATATACAGAATCACACCTGAGGATCAAGAACGGGGAGCCTTGAAAAGTATGGTGATGGAGTTGGGAATTTCAAAGATGGTAACCAATGGCATAGTGCCAATCACTGGAGCTGAAGGAGAAGGAACAGAGGTCAAAATTGGTTGATTTGTTGCAGTCAGGCAATTTGATGAATCAAAATTTTGAATTATGTAAAACATATAATGCATTCAAACCTCCACAATATCAGCAGTGTTTAAATTCCCATAACTGACTTCCCTGGTTTCAAGAGCTCTCCAAAAGTCACTGGAGTATTTGGCTTGGAGTGAGAGAGAGGCGATATAGTGCAATAGAACATCAATGTTACTTCCATCAGTAATACAGCAAAAGTTCAGCAAGGAAGCATCTGGAACTAGCACTGCTAGATCAGCCTGAAGTCTAAACGTGTAGGTTTATTAAGAGTCATAACATGAAACACTTTGTGATCTATGAAACTTTAAGAAGTGCAGCTCTACCTATAAACACAAAAGTCAATGGAGATGGCATAAAGAATGTAAAGCTCCCCCTCCCTCTTGAAAGATGGGACTTGAGGCCATTGGCTAAGAAAACTTTGGCAACATATACTGTATTAAAGTAAAAATGTAGGGGGAAAAAGAGATGCAATGGTAGTAGAAAGAAAAAGAGAAATACAACAAGATCGAAACCAATAAACAGGGAAATGTGATTAACAATGGCCAAAAGGAAATAGAGATGGGGATTATTTCTCATTGTGTGCTGCTAGAGACAAAAAAAAAGAACCAATTTGTTTGATATGTCTCTTGATATAGATCTGCACATTACGAAGTACAATTCTGCCCCAATGCTCAGCTTTAAAATACTGTGGACTGAAGGCCTGTCCAGATACAAAGCCATGTTGTCATGCAAACAAACCTCCCCCCATCCCTTCTCATTTTGCTTGCACAGACAAAAATGCCATCGTGTTTCTACAATCCAGATTGCTGCTATGATTTTTAGCATATGGTAACATTTAAGAACAGTTGTAGTCAGTACTGAGTTCTAGATATAATGATATTGCAGTATGTGACCTAATGTCTACCTATGTTGGAAAAATAACTTGGTTTTTAAATAGCCATTAATTAAGCATTTTAAATAAAAACTGTTACTTGCCTTAAAAGCCAACTGCATTGTTTGCAATGTTTTCGAAGGTCTACAGACTACCGACAAAGCTGTTATATATTCTCGTATATCAATTAGGCCATCTTCCTTCTGTTGAAAAAATAAAGGAACGTGCAGAAATTCTTATCTAGAGAATATATGAAATTTCTGCACTTACAGACACATTTTTTCTAAAACGGATTAATGCCACTGCTATTTAAATGGGGGCCAATCCTTTGAATTTCTGAAAATCTTATGTAATTTTCTCTTTTTCTTTATCAGAATGGGACTTAGAAAGTTTGAAGAGTGTATTTATTTATGGTTTCATTTTTCAGCAACTTACCCTCTAAAGATGCGATTATATAAATATAGGCAATTTGATTAGCATATCTCTGCAATTTTTTTTACTGCAGAGTGAAAAATTTTGTAGTGCAGGGATGAAATTTTCTCCAGAAAATATATGTAACAGGACTAGTAGGTGAGATCATCTCATACCCACACACCTATTTCCAGTTTCCAAATACACTCTCTCTTATATGCATCCTCAGGGAGTCCTCAACTTACAACTAATCACTTAACAACTGCTTGAAGTTACACTGGACTTTAAAAAGCTACTTACAACTCATCTTCAAACTTATAATTGCTGCACCTCCCCATAATTACACAATTGTATTTCGGGCATTTGGTATTTATAACTGGTTGCAGTGATTTGCAATGGTTTTGTTGCTTCCAGCAGGAAATGGCAAAAAACGCCCCTTGTGTATGCTGGATTCACTTAATGACTAGGTACTTCACTTTACAACCTTAATATTGTGCTTTATGACCATCATAAAAATTGGTTGTAAAATCGAGTCCAGTCATGTGGTCCTTTGACTTACAAATGCAACAGCTCATGACCAGAATCCTGGGCGCCACTGTGCAGAGGTCTATCTGCACATTCTCACTCATTAACTAAACAAATCAGGAGGAAGAGGCTTCAATCTTGCCACTGAAGGAAGAGGATAGCTAATAGGCTGACTGTAAACCGCTTAGAGAGCTGTAAAGCACTGTGAAGTGGTATATAAGTCTGGGTGCTATTGCTACTGCTATTTCTAACTGCTGTTCGTAACAATAAACTTATTCTCTATTAATAAACTGATTGTTGTATCAGCTGAAAATTGGCATGGCTTCCAGGATGTGGATAAAATGATCAAGGGTGACAAATTGTTTTTATGTGCTGAGGCAAAGCAAAGCTATTTCCTCCTCCAGCAATTTGTGTGATACCACCCATTCCCATTCTTTCGGCACATGGACACAAGTTGATTTTACTCACAGTAACATTTTGTACCATACGATAACTTTGGGGCATTGCATTTCTGGTCATAATGAATACTTACCTCTTCAAAAAGTGCAAAGATGTTTCCTAACATATCTGAAACTTGGATTTCCAAATACTCTGCAAATTCCTTGAGAGTGACTTTTTTGTTTTTCAATTTCCTAGCTCTGTCTGAGTATGCATCAAATTCCTTTTCAAGTTTTTCTGGCTTTAACCTTAAAATGGTAAGGAAAACAAATTATTACTTTTTGAAAATAATTGTTTAAGCAAAAAAAGAGAGGATTCCTCTCTATTCTTTATACTAGCCTAAAAACCCATAAAAATGAAAACTCAGTTTCAATTGAAATTGTTTAGGAAAAAAACCCCTGATTTCAGTTAAAATTTATTTTCAACTGAGCAATTTATGTTCTCTTTTACAAAATACTAGATCAAGGCTGAGATCTTTATACTGTCTATCTTTTCTTCCTGCAATACTCCCCTACATATTTTTGTTCTCAATGGAAGTGCCTTACAAATTCTGTATCCTGAATTGTATATATTGTATATAAAAACTTTAGCTATAAAAAAATTAAAGTGTATTTCAACAGAATTCTTATTTTGTAAAAAAAATTAAATACTTTTAGTAGAGAAAATAATTTTATTCCAACAAGCATAAATTCTTAGGTTATAGTAAGTGATGTGTATACAGCTATATAAAATCTCTATGATATACTAAATCTGCCATTTTTTTAAAAAAAATCACATTTTAAATCACACTTTTTTTGCATCTAAGAGCATGAAGAAAATAAGTGGTCTTTCATTTGTATCTGAATCAAAAGAGCTCAGAAAAGCAGTGGCATGCATTTTATAATCAGTTTGCCACACAATTCTGAAAAGTATTACAAAAGGTTTTTTTTTTGTTAAAAATGTGCTTTATTATGTATTGATAATTTACTTACCCAAGATTTCTTACAAGTTTTGCAAATTCTAAGAGACAGGTATTTGATGGGAGATGGAGTTGTCCTTCAGCCAAAGCCAGCTGGCAATCTTCAAAAGTATAGTCTGTTACTGAAATTCCTAAAGCCCTTAAATAGATAAAAAATATGTACATGTATACATATATAAACATACACACACACAATTTCATAAAGCATCTATTTGATGCACAGTTGAAAAGTTCAATCATGGCATGGCATGGCGGTACTGGTGAGAGAAGTTTTCTTATTTTACAAACCTTTTGGATATTAGAAGTGGAGGCTAAGAATTGAAGCAGCGGTAATGAATTGAGGATACTATGTTGGATTTGCATTGAAGAGACTACAACCCAATTCTATTTAACATTTTCATTTCTTGCAATCTCCAGATTGCATCTTAATTTATAACTGAAGCACAGTAGGTTGCCATATTTGGTTATTTTGTAATTTCAGTCTTTTTTGTCCAATGAGATCCAAGAAGTGGTTACTCAGAATGCTGCCTCAGCACCTTGCATAGTGTAAATTTCCACAGGATTCATAGTGGGACTATTAAATTTAACATCTGAGTCAGGATTTGGCAGCTTGGTTTTCTGATCTCAGCAAATCCATGCAACGAGTACTGTAAAACCATTTTCCCATTGCAAGATCTTGGTGACTTCTTAAAGTATATTAGTTTACCCACAAAGGTAGTTAGCAGTTAAGCGTCCTGAAGCATGTGACAACACTCATTTCTATATTTATCAAACACTTGGGTGATGTATCTATTCTCAGACAGTACTTGGAAACTATAATCAGATGGATAAGGATTAACAGATTGAAACTAAATCCACTGCAAGCAAGATTTGACAGTAAAATATTCTCGGGTTCTAGAAGGCACAGGTCTTGCTACAACTGACAATATGGGTTTAAAAGGTTTAAAATGGGTTTTAAATACAGAATAGCAATTTTATAAAGTAGCTGTAATCCATGGAACTCTTTTTCAGCCATGCATGATAGCAATAGCACTTAAGATTTATATACTACTCCATAGTGATTATAGCACTCTCTGAGCAATTTACAATGTCAGCATATTGTCCCCAACTATCTGGGTCCTCATTTTACCAATCTCAGAAGAATGGAAGGCTGAGGCAACCTTGAGTGGGTCACGATCAAACTCCTGGCTGTGGGCAGAGTCAGCCTGCAATACTGCATTCTAACCACTGCACCACCATGACTCATGATGTACAGTTTCTATCTTCTCTTGAATAGAAACTTTTGCAGTGCTAATTTTCATCTCTAAAAAAAATAATCTCATGCTTGACTATTAAAATATATTCTCTTCGGTAGGGACCAAAGATTCTGACACTTCAGTTATTTAAAAAGAACTACTGTGCAACATTTAGACAGTTTTGCTCTTAATGTATTAGTAAAATGTTTCTGAATTAGCACTATAAAAATATTTTACTCCTAGATATGTGCTTGAGGAGCACCTCTTTTTATAGGACTTTATTAGCCTTCTTCTCACCTTCTAGTCTGAACCTGATTTTTACATGAAATATAAACTGTCAATGAGACAGAGGACCTTAACAACAAGAAGTCTGACACTATGGGGGAAATAAAATCTTATCTGCAGTTTTTCACAACCACTTAATTTTATTAATATAGCATAATTACCCATATTTCCGATCTCTCTCTCTGTTACAAGCATGCAAATATTTAGTTAGGTCCTTGGTTGCCTCTACAATATTCCCAATTTGTTTTTGTTTGTTTGAAACACAGCAGTAATTATTTCCTACTCCTAATATTTTCTCTATCTTCTGACATCAAGGCACAGAAAAAATATTTTTCTTACAGTATTTCATACATAAGTAAAAATGTTGCTACTATTTGAAACTATGCAGTCATTGTGCTATTTGAAACCTTAGTTTACTCACTCTGCCATTAAACGTCTCACATTGTTTGCATATAAAGATGGGTTTTTCTTTTCCTCTTCAGATGGTACGTACACAGGTAGGAACTATACACAGGAAAATAGATTTTAATGCAAAGTCATTATCACATTGCACAAACACATAATAATTGTGTTTTGAAGATGAAGAAATGTGATGAGAACAAGCATTTAAAAAAACCTAACAACCTGAAGCCTGAATAGCTCTCATTGAAAAGAAACCAGAATGACAAGTATTTGGTTTTCATTTCCTCCATTAGCATGTTCTAAGAACAAATGTAACCCTTCAGAAAACAAATGACCATTTTTGCTCAAATTATGTCTCTATCTTTGTACTAAGATTTCCTGTCACTACAGTTATTCTACTTTCCCCATCATTCAAGCCTTTAAACTGGGAAAACCCCTTTTATTTAAAAGAGCACTCAGATGTGAAATGACTTTCTTTCCTGCCTCTGGGTACAGAACACCACTTTTAAGGTACACAAAAAAATAAAACATTGCAATAAAAATCAAAAACCAAAAGCATTCCCTAAAAGCAAGCCAAAATAATGTTATCATGTTTGCGATAGTGGTAAATATCTGTAAGTTGGGTGTAGGATGAGTGTGGAGGTTCATTCTCTGAGCTTGTGGGTTGGTTTCCGAACATTTTGTTACCAGAATAGGTAACATTTTCAGCAAAATTTAGGGGCTTTCAACCCTCCAACAACCCATGCAACTTCTCCAACCAGCATTTCACCTCCCAATGACCCTCACCGGACATGACCCAAACCTGACCCACTATGAGACCCTCACCTGATGTGACTTTCACCTGACATGACAAGACCCACTGACCACACAAAGTCCTTATAAGAAGAACGCCGACACGAATGAACCTCCACCCTCAATATTATCATGTATCAAATCCCTGACAAACTAATTTGTTTCTGCATATCTTAAGCCAGTAAAAGTTGATATCACTCTGGAAATCCATAGTTGGATACTGCTACAGAAAATAACTTCTCTCATGTACTCATCAATTTAACTCCCTTTTATGAGACATACACTAGGAAACATACAACAGGAACTCTAAGAAACATGTAAATGATGGCCAGGCTTGTGGCAATAGACGAACAGCAACCGGTATTTTGGCCCAAGGTAATTTAGGCTCAATTCTTAATAACGGTTGATTCAAACATAGTTTGTAAAAGAAACTTCTGCCTGCCAAATTTTATAGAAGCTAAAATTGCTGATCACTTTTCAAAGGCAACCCCGAGGTGAATATTGTAATTAAGACAAGGATCACTTTGGCTTGATATTTTCCTCTCAAGAAATGTAGCTATGCAGAACTGGACAACGTCACTCTGAATATAATAGCTGTCTGATCCTTCCAGATCAATACAGCATCTAAGAACACTGTTTAGATGTGAATCGCTTGCACTACAGGCAGAACAAATTCATCCAGAATAGGCAGAATCCAATTTAAAATGAGTTTATAAATTGATCAATAAAGCCTCCACTTTTTTGGGATTAAGTCTCAATTCATTTGTCCATTTCCAAACAGTATTTCAAAACTTTCAGAATTTTCTTGGCACTCACTAATGGGACTTGGAAGAAAAATCTCTGGATTTCTTCTCCTTATTTCATATTAAAAAGTGCAGGGAACAATACCGAAGCCTGTGCAATTCCATAAGCCAAGAGTAATGTGATTTAAAGGATGTTTTTTCCCCATTTCTTCTTACAAAAGTTAGCAATAAAGGCCAGAGATATCATACAATAATGACTCAAATCCAATATCAGTTAAACATTTCAGAATATTACTTTGTTATTGCTTAAGCTGAACTTAGATTGGAAAGCTTTCAAATGATAAACTTCATCCAAAATCATCACAATCAAGAAAGCCACCACTTTCACTACTCATTCTAAGATCTTGTTTATAAACAAAGATGGGAAATTAGCTGAGTAGTAGTATTTAAGAGGACTTCTTTGACAAAGGTCTCAAAATATTACTTTAGAAAGGATTTTTCAAAAGAAGCTCTTACAAAACTCATTTCCCCAGCAGCCTTCTCTTGTCAGCCAGAAACATTATGTAAGTTATCAAACATTTGCTGGCCTTTAAACATCTTGTCCTCCTCCAAATAGTTTACTTATCAGAATTAGCTAAGTGATTGCTTCCATTGCCTTTCCAATATCTATCCAAAATGTAGAGATGAAATTCAAGTGATGCAAAATAATTTCCTTAGCAATATTTTTTAAAAATTAGAATAGTGGTTTTTTCCCCCTTATTATCTCAGATTCAAAATATAATAGACATCTGAACTAACCCCAGTGAATGTTTGCAAATACATTGGAGACACAGAAGAATATCTCCACTACTTTACTATCAGTCTAAATTGTCACATATGCTAAGAAATAGCTACACAGAAAGTCTATAAATTACTAATTTGCTTCAAATTACAATAAAATTTGTTATGAATTTAGTGCAGAACTGAAAATATTTAATACAGAATAATTAACTATTTTAAAAGCTATAGTCTAAAGAAAAAAACACAGTTTTGCAAAAAATATTTCCATATTGTAGGGACTCTACCATGATAAAATAATTAATAAAGCAGAACATAAGGAATATTTCTTTGAGAAAAAATCAAAAGCAACTGTTCTTTCTGAGAATCATTAATTCATATCATGAAATTGGAGTAAAAGAAAGTCAAACAAAATTTATTACTTTTATATTTTGGTGTTAAGAATTGTAAACAATTCAGGGATAAATGAATAATTAAAATTCCATTAGTTAAGCGTGTAATGACAAAAATGACATTAAAAAGTTATCTGCAGATAGACAATGTTAGTTATAAATGCACCATTTTACCAAGAATATGGTTTAGATTCCATTAGCATGGGAAGTATGTTAATTTATAACATATATGACCATGATGTTTCACTTTGTTCTATCTTAATATTAACAAAATTACATCCTGAACAGGTATGAACAATTAGTATTTAGAAGTGTGTTGCTGCATATTTTGACAGAAAAAATATTTGCTTCATTTTCATGAAAAGAAATATTCCTTGAAAATAACTCTATTGGATATTGAAGAAGTCACATGTCTCAGAAAAATCTGATAGAAGAAAGCCAAATGTTAAATGTAAAGCTTTGGCTTAGCTACAGTAATGTTAACTTTATTAAGTAGGAATTCATCCCTACCAACAAAACTCTTCAGTTCCTTACCCCATCCATAGATCAGTTTCATATCTGATGAAACTGATTTTATTACTCCTCTGATGTTGAGTAAAAATACTTATTATACAAAAAAGTCATAAACATTATGATGCTGTGCTGCACATAAATGCACTCTACTGCAAGGAAGTTGTGTGTTTTTTATTTCTCTCTTCCAATATCTATGCAGTAAAGTGCAGATTAAATACACTTGTGTTATTATACTTACCTCTATTTCCACAAAATTATGAAACTGACATAAGGTAAGCCACAAAATCGTTAACCTTAAGAAGAAGAAAACATCTTGTCATTTCATAAATTCATATACTATGATCGGTTTTGTTGTTAACACTAACATTTTTTGATCTTGAAACAACTAGTGTTCCACTGTTTTTGTTTTGTCTATTCTTGAAACAAAATTCACGACCTTTCAAATCTATGGGTTCTTTATGTCTCATGATTGGTACATTTTGTGACTCATTATTGGGTTACTTTCTTTCTACCCTAGCAAATACATCAACAGGCACTGTCACGCACCTAATGCAACTGATCAGGCGTAGGCAGCCTTGGCTCTTTTATGACTCGTGGACTTCAACTCCCAGAATTCCTGAGCCAGCCATGCTGAGGGGAAAGAGAGAGGTTTCCAAGCTGAGCCATGGTGGCTCAGGAATTCTGGGAGTTGAAGTCCTTGAGTCATAAAAGAGCCAAGGTTGCCTACCCCTGGGTTACAGGCATCTCATGAGGTGGCATGTTAGAGAAACTGTTTTCTAAACTACATGGTTTAGCACATGAAAAGCCATGTTGGGCTCTGTTCTGTTGCTGGAGAGAAAATTACTACCAATAATTTATTATGACTAGAATAGACTGCTACTGCAGCTTTGCGGAAAAGTATTCTGATATCTGAGTTAGGCAATCTTGTCTATTTCCCTGCATTCCATTCTAATATTGTGCTTTCATTTTAGTTCCAAATTAAAAAAAATCAATTTAAATCTTTAAAAATTCTCCCATTACAGATAAAAACATCTCTCCAAACTTCCTCAATCTTTGTACCATGAACCTGCTTTTAAGGAGAAATTAATTATTTCAGCTGGATGCATACTAATATTGCTATCTCTGCTATACACATTTTAAGGAGAGCCTTTCAAACACAGATGTACAAAGCTCATGTAGTACCTTTGTATTTTCAACTTCCAGTCTCAAACAGCATTAGTGACCCTTATTAAAATATTACCATAGCCAATTCTAATGAAAACTGTGTAGCAAACAGCAGTCAGCAGTGAATATCACCCCCTCCCCCATTGTAATATTAGAATAAGGAATGAGGGAGCAGTTCCAAGGTCCCATTTTTCCTATGGTTGGGATATTTGAAATATTTCAATGAAAGATAGACAGTTCAGGAAACTGAGATGAGATTTTCAAGTTGCGATACTTTCTCTGTGGTTAAAGCAAATTGCATTTTTCATTTCATATACAATCCTACAGGTATTAACAATGCATTCTATTTGTTTTAAAAGTTATTTCACAGAGAACACGCCTCAAACAATATTAACAGAATAATCAGATCAGTTTGGGTCCCAATTGTTAGTTTTTATTTTAAAAATATTAAGTCACTGCCATTTACATCTGAGCAAAAAGTAATTTAGAGGGTTAATGTCACACTAAATCTTAGAGTAATAAATAATTCAAATAGTATGTCACTGACTTACGCTCCTGGACCTTGCCATGTCCATGTAATTGTATCCTATAAACAAAATAATTGTTTTAAATATAGGTATACAGTTTCTTATTGCCCGACTCTCAACATATTAACAGGCTTCTTTTTAACAGTAGATATATATGATACATTAATCACAGTATGTGTCATTCAGTTTAAAGATTTTGAAAATGATTTATTTTTTGTAATTATAAATATAAAGCCAGGAGTTAAACTTCACATGATAATTTTATGTCTTCCATGAGTAACATTTCTATTACTGTAGTGGAAGTAAAAATTTAATCTATACTCTCAGAAATAAGACTTTAAGGTAGATAAAATAATGAAACATTACAATGGATATCTACTCCAAAAAATGTGGGGCCCAAGTCCAGGACCCGTCAAATGGGAGACCCACAGAAAATGCCACAGGCAGTAACGGCATGTCAGCATATTATCTAACAGAAAATTGTCCTGACTGGATTAATTCTGCAGTCATGGGCTATTTTAATCTGAGGTATCTCTTTCCAGTGTGGAAGACTGGCAGCACTGGTATATGGTGCTAGCATAATATAGGCTAATTCCATCACCGCTCCTATGTTCTTATTGGGGCCTTCTTCCCAGGCTGGAATGAATATTTCAAAGACACTTTTTTAATACTATGTAATCATCCACAAGGAAAAATGTTGAATGGGCTAGCAGAGGATCAGAGGAGGAGGAAAAATTAAGAAGGAAATTGAGGGATGTGAATGAAAAGTAGACGTCAACAGCAAAAATGAAATATAGTGCTCAATAAGAAACTGAAGAGTCAGCCAAGCAGTTATGGAAGAAGACACCTTGCCTAGTTCTGTTCAAAGGCACTGTACCCCTCTACAATTCTGATTACCACTGGAAACATCCACCCCTTTTTTTTCTACTCGGGTTAAAAAAGTGTGAAGAAATTCTGCCCAAATTACAATCCCATTTTTAATTTTTCTTGCTCTATGCTTGACTGCTATTCTTGGAATATGAAGTGAACATCCCTTAATTTAGATTAAAATATCAGCTGTACTTACACCAAAACAATTCTCTTTAGCCATCACAATAAATGTTATCCGCTACCCAATGTGGCTTCCCTAAGACTGACTATTGCTTAGAAAAAGTGCTAAACTGGTATGAACAGGACTTCTGATTGCCCATCACAGATAAAAGCTAATATTTTGTTTCACTTTTTTTTTTACAAAAGTCCCAGTCTTAGAAGGGATTTAACTCTGGCTTGTTGCAGTGTTCCCTTTAGCTGTCTTACAACAATTTTTTCAGAATGATTGTGCTTTTGTAATACTGGGCAAGTTGAAAGCACTTCACTTGCTCTGTTTACAGTAATATTTCTCAACCTTAGCAACTTTCAGATGTCTGTACTTCAAATCCCAGAACTGCCTATCCATGAGTAGAAATCTAAATATCTTTGAGTTATCAAAGTTGAAAAACACTGATTGACATTACTTATTTTATAAAGATATTCAAATTCCTCTTCTTTTCCATCATCTTCTAGGCTGCTTGGCTATATAAGCAGCTATAAGTCCATGAATATAATTTTCTTAAATAATACAGCTAAACCTTGTGCAGCCAAATGCAAAATTAACTGAGATCTAATTGTTAACTTATACCCACACTGGTGTTCTCAACCTATAGTACTACAGGTTTTGCTATTAGCAAGTGCTATTTTATGTTACTATTATATAAGTATCATTTAAATCTTAATTATAATTAAGCTGATAATGTCTAAAAGATGTTAGCTTAATTATTTTTCCAATAATTTTTAATTTTGCATCACTATTTTTTAAATTTATAGTTACTATTTTCAAACTTTGCAGGCAGATTGTTTTTAATGGCATAATTATAACTGAATTATAATTATGTAGTTATATAACTATAACTGAAATCGATTAATGGCCAAAAATATTATTAACTTTGTAAAATGCCTTATTTCAGGGGTGTCAAACTCAATTTCATTGAGGGCCGCATCAGCATTGCAGTTGCCCTCAGGGGGCCAGGTGGGCATGGCCTGGGTGGGCGTGGCCTACTGGGTGGGCGTGGCTAGAGTGCGTTTGGCCTACTGGGTGGGCATGGCCAGCTCTACATCGTTCGCATCAAGGGTGCCTATGGGGGCCTGGGCAGGAGTTGGACAGATCTGGGGGGTCTCTGGCAGAAGGAGGGTCTCTGGGCCAGGGCCAAGGCAGTGGGGGCCATTCCCTCACTGTTTCCAGGATGGCTTTGCGGGCCGCATGAAACCACTTCGCGGGCCGGATCTGGCCCCCGGGCCTTGTGTTTGACATGTCTGCCTTATTTGCTCTCTCACACTGAAGAATTAAGCCAGTTCATGATGTACTGTTGAGTATTTGTCTTGCAATAGAACATTTTAAAAAAATTCAACACTTATCTAGTCAAAGTATTGGTCCCTTACTTTTCAAGGAACAACAACAACAACAACAATAATACTAAGTTGGAAGGGACCTTGGAGGTCATCTAGTCCAACCCCCTGCTCAGGCAGGAAACCCTATACCCATTCAGACAAATGGCTGTCCAGTCTCTTCTTAAAAACTTCCAGTGTTGCAGCATTCACCGCTTCTGGAGGCAGGTTGTTCCACTGGTTAATTGTTCTGTCAGGAAGTTTCTCCTTAGTTCTAGGTTGCTTCTCTCCTTGATTAGTTTCCATCCGTTGCTTCTTGTCCTGCCTTCAGGCTTGACTCCCTCTTCTTTGTGGCAACCCGAGATATTGGAATACTGCTATCATGTCACCCCTAGTCCTTCTTTTCATTTAACTAGACATACCCAATTCCAGCAACCATTCCTTATGTTTTAGCCTCCAGTCCCCTAGTCATCTTTGTTCCTCTTCTCTGTACACTTTCTAGAGCAGACATGTCAAACACAAGGCCCGGGGGCCGGATCCGGCCCGCAAAGTGGTTTCATGTGTCCCACGAAGCCATCCTGGAAACAGTGAGGGAACGGCCCCCTCTGCCTTGCCCCTGGCCCAGAGACCCTCCTTCTGCCAGAGACCCTCAGATCTGTCCCACTCCTGCTCAGGCCCCCATAGGCACCCTTGATGCGAACGATGTAGAGCTGGCCATGCCCACCCAGTAGGCCATACGCACTCTAGCCACGCCCACCCAGTAGGCCACGCCCACCCTGGCCATACCCACCCGGCCCCCTGAGGGCAACTGCAATGCTGATGCGTCCCTCAGTGAAATTGAGTTTGACACCCGTGTTCTAGAGTTTCAACATCTTTTTTACATCATGGTGACCAAAACTGGATACAGTATTCCAAGTGTGGCCTTATCAAGGCATTGTAAAGTGGTATTAATACTTCACATGATCTTGGTTCTAACCCTCTGTTAATGCATCCTAGCACTGTGTTGGCTTTTTTTGGCAGCTGCAGCACACTGCTGGCTCATATTTAAGTGACTGTCCACTAGGATTCCAAGATCCCTCTAATACCTTCCAATAATTCCTCTAACACACAGTATTATTTCAGATATTAATATATAAGATCAGTACAATACATACCAGCTTGTTTGGATAGCGTAAGATCACTGGTTGCACAGGTACTCCAGGGATAAATGCTCCTACAATATGCATGGGGTACATTTCATTATAACACTCTCTCACTGTAAGCTATTATGGTCTTAAAGAAAACTGAATGGATCTAAATCCAAAGAAAACCCACTAAAATCAATGACCATTAAATTACTTACATCTTACTTAAGTACCGCTGATTCCACTGTGTTCTAAGCCTGAATATGCCTGGACTTTGAATTGCATGAGCAATAGAGTATCTGTGTTAACTAATACTTTAACAGTGTTTATTTTCTAGACCAGGGGTCAGCAACCTGAAACAGTGAAAGAGCCACTCGGAACTGGTTGCCTCACAAAAGGAAAAACTGGGAGCCGCAAAAAATGTGTGCGCATGCGCGTACATGCGTGCATGTGCAGAACAGGGTTTGACTGAAGAGTGGAGCCAAGGCGAGATATGCATGTACCCTGCATATTTGAATTGATTGGTTGAACTTTTTTAGTCCCACTTTTTTTTTTGGACTGCACATAGCAGAGGACTGGGAGCCGCAGGAGACGGCTGAAAGAGCCACATGTGGCTCCGGAGCCGCGGGTTGCAGACCTGTGTTCTAGACAATATAAACAATTGTCTACTGACAGCAATATTTCTCCTGCCAATATAATCCCTTGATGTTGATATATGTCTGTGGAGATTTTTAGTCCTCCAGGTTATGGTTGTTCCAAAAGTGCTTTTTTTCTTTCTTGTTCTCCAAAAGGCAACTAACTGGACTTTGTTTTTTCCCCTGAAGACATCTTTCCTTGATGTTGATATATATTTTCCAGAATGGACAGAGCAAAAGTTCTATTACAAGCCTGTTCATTGGAATATACATAATGTTTTGAATAAAATACATTACAAGATGAAACAGGTGCTTCTGCCCTTTTTAGAAGAGTTTTGAGTTTTAAAGAATTCTGATTTGAGTCTGAAATAAACATTTTGGATTCAAATTAGGGCCATTGCAATGCAAGAATACTTCCAGAATGGATGAAATAATCCATTTTATGCTCAATGTTTTTTGAATTTGAAATATGTTGCATATCTTGATATTTGTTTGCCAACAATACTTTTTTTTTAAAAAAAGGAAAAGAAATCTGCTTTATATAAGTTTTCCACATAGATTTTATGTTTATGGCTTAAATATTTATGTGAGTATAACTGACATTATTACTGATCTCAATGGAACAGATATTAGATGGAAAAAATGCATTATAAATCAAAGTAAAACTGGAAAACCAGAAAGACATCACAAGTGAACAAATCAAGACTGTTTTATGTGTTTTTCAGTTTCTCCAATGCAGAAATTAACATCACCTTTGAAAGATTGCTAGTGCCCTTCTAGATTTGTATTATTAACATTCATATTTTGGTTCATTATTTTACCTTTCCCTAGAGTTCATCAATTTACCTATAGGAATACAAAACTCTTTGAAGTCCTCTTTCCAAGTTCCAATGAAAGAGGACTTAAGACTTTTACAATAAACTTTAATTTCATCTGTATGTTATCCGGTTCTTGAAACTGTTAATGAAATCTGTTAAACGAACATTTCTCCTTAATTAAGAAGTTTCCAAATTTTACTTTTACTTTTCTTTTTCTGTGAGAGCTTTAGGTCATGCCATTGGGGAAAAGACCAGAAATTGGTAGTATTAGGAAAGATTAATGCAATGCAGTCAATTATTAACAATACACAATCACAAGAACCTGGATTATAAATTCAAATTCAAATATATTTCACAAGTTATTTTAAGATATTTTCTTGAACGTCATACCGGTAAGTAAACACAAAAGCATGTACATCAAGAACAGCCTTTGTATTTTGCCAAGGAACAGTCATAACAGAATATTTAAATTTCTTAAACAGGCCAAGCATTTCTGGTCAATTAAATTCTACAAGGCATAATATTTGCATATGTATAAGTGTTACAAAAATACTCTCTAGGTACCCTGCAAAAGAAGGAAACAGAAAAGGGCATATTTGTTGTAATGTAGGAAGTGAAACTAAGCAATAACAAATACTGAATTTCATGTTTCAATATCCAAAATCCTTAAAAGAAAGTTGTACAAAATACATACCAGGTTTGAATGTAATTAGGCAGGATCGATTAGTGCAGGTTCCTTCTGGGAATATCATTATCTTAAAAAAATAAAAATGTCTGGTTAATATTTTCTAGGCATCTGGTACATCCTCTTAGGAAACATATTTCAAATGCAGAATTTATAGTCTTGAATTTGCTACTCAAGGCACTTATAAAGGGAAAGTAGTAATCTCTGAAAGAATTCATGGAATGAGGTCTAGTGTCCATATAAGCACTCTCATCTTTGGCACTCTGAAAGGCAGGAAGTACAATGAAATGTTTTCTCTCCATACACCCATTCCTTCTTATCTAAGAAGACAGCTCTTTACTTCTTAAGAAGAAAATACACTGGCATAGCAGCCACTAATCTATCTCCTCAGAGCCCATGTTTGGAATTCCTCAAACTGCTTCCAGTTCAGGGAACTGACTTCTAGGAATGGCTGAAGCACCCTTGCAAAGACATAGTCTGGAAAAGGAACAGAACATTCAAGAGTGTTGCAAAAAGTTCTCTTCCCAAATCACTGAATTTTGCAGAAAGGACCCAAATTTAAGCAAGAGATCTATATATGAAAAAAGTTGGGTATATTGAAAATATAACTGAATGACAATATTAAATATTATTAGAACTTCAAAATGCATGGTTACTTTTCAATATTTAATTCAGGTCTAGTTGTTCAATCTCAAAAATGATATTACAGATAGCCCTCAACTTACAATAATTCATTTAGTGACTGTTCGAAGTTACAACCGCACTGGGGGGAAAAATGAAATTTTGGGTTCGTTTGAGGTTTTAAGTTGAGGACTACCTGTATTAAATTGGAGAATATTGAGAAAAAGAGGGTACAATGATCACTATATAAGAAAATGCTAAATTGCTGGTTCATTCAATTCAGAGAAAAAGATAGTTGATTAAGAGACATAATTGTATGAATCAGTAAGGAGATCTTGGGGAAAAATAGTCGTATTTTCTAAGCTCACTTTACTTAGAAATGAATAAATGCTGAGACCTTTCCCTTTTGAAACACACAATTGCTCTAAAATCATTCAAATATTAACTATGTTTATATTATACTAAACAAAAATGTTCATTGTTATAATTGCAGAAATGGGAGGCCTTTGTAAAGTCATGGATATTTTATTACTAGGCTCTACGTACATTCCATAAGCAAAGTGGTGCCATTAAAAAGCACAACATGCGATTACAGACTTCTTTTACAAAAGGTAAATACCGTTTTTCAGTTACAACCTTTGTAGCATCCCCATGATCTTGTGATCAAAATTCAGATGCTTGGCAACTGGTTCATAGTTATAACTGTTGCAGTGTCACGGGGTCATGTGATCGCCTTTGGTAACTTTCTGATAAGCAAAGTCAATGGGGAAGCCAGATCCACTTAACAACCAGGTTACTAACTTAACAACTGCAGGGATTCACTTAACAATTCTGGCAAGAAAGGTCGTAAAATGGGGCAAAACTCACTTAACAAATGTCTCACTTAACAGCAGAAATGTCAAGTTCGAGGATTACCTGTATAGGAATACCTCTCCAGTGATCAGCAAATTCTGGTTCATTTCACAAGCTGGATAAGACAACCCCAGCCCTCCTTCCAAGGGCTCAATGAATACCGTTGAAAATACTGCTGACAAAGAACTATACCAGTTTGCCACACTGACCTCACTCATATGTCACATTCAGATACGCTTATGACTGGAGAACATGCCAGCTATATGTCTTCTGTAAACAGATGTAGTTAATGCCTAGGCTTTGTTAGCGAATATATTATAGTGCCCAAATAAAGAATCCTGGTTTTGATAGTAAGAAAACAGAGAATTAAGCTATTAAGCAAACCAAAACTTCACTTCTAGATTTCCTTTCAACTGATAAAGTCCTATGTTCTAAATCCTGATAATTCTGATTAATCAAATGACTAATCAAACCAGAGAGTATTAATTTAGGTTGGTTTATGAGAAAAATCAGTAGCCTGAACTAATGGATCCACCGATAATGCAAACTCAGAAAAGCACAGAAAAAATCAAGTGACCATATATGAGAATTATAAGACTTATGTACCCTTCACTGCAGAATTGTAATTACAACACAATACTGTGCCGAGCATAATGTTCCACATTCAAGGCATCCATGTAAGAACCACCTGTCAATGGCTTTCTTAGCTTCAAACAAACAGACATTTAGTTGGGATGATATGACTTCACTGATAAGACAATTTACATTTAAATTTCTATGGATCAGAAATTTAACCTTAAACCCTAATTGTCTATTGTTTCCAAAACCCTACTAATTTCTTTATTTTTCATGGAGTCCAATATAACAGTCATATTCAACTCCTATTATTTTAAAGACCTTCAACACTTTTAATGGATTTCTTGTCTTTTCTTTCAGCATATAAGCCTAGAAAGTCAACCAACGACTTTTCTGTTTAGCACCATGCTGGATACTTGGTTTTCTGCTCTATTTTCTCCCTCTTTCCTTTCTAAAAAGAAAAAAGAAGTATTTAGCAAAAAATCCTTTCAATCAAGCCTATAACTGACCACACCAACTGGATACTTCACATTCTTTTCGGCTCCAATAAAAAGCAAAATAAACATATGCTAACTGAGGCCCTTAAAAACGGTCTCTACTAGATTCTTTCCTCTACCTTTCTTTTAAACCAGAAATACAGTGGAAAAAAGTGCTTCTCCTCAGTAACTCTCCTCTGAGTGCTTACTGTGAAGACTGTCATGGCTGTCAACCACTTAAGGCAACAAAATGAAGAAAATGTGGTTGGAGATGATATACAGAGCCAGAAGTAACATGAGAAGGAAGATGAAGTCAAGCACAAGCCCCACAATGTATTGTGAAATGTCTAGGGGAAAAAAGAAGGCTGAGTGAAGATGAAGAGAATCTGATGAAGGGACAGGACTGTAACTCAGACTTCCTGGTCAACTCAATATGCCTGGCACATACATTCTTTGCTCATCTGCCTTTGGGTTTTTTTCCCCCCCGTTTTTGCTAATCCTACATTAGTACATGAGCACAATTCCTAAGACAAGGAGGCATCTGTGCAAAAATACAGGTTTTAAAATAAAAAAGATCATTCATCTTTCACAACTATGTGTATGCATATTTAAAAAAAATGACTGCAGGAAAAGTACCACATTTGCCCAAGAAAAGAAAAGAAAAAAGCTAAAATGTCCTACCATATGCAAGGAGGGGAAAAATGCAAAATTGATCTCATAACCTGAAAACTCTCTCACCACTATTTGTAATATACTAGACTGAAATAACTTAGGGACACGGTGGCTCAGTGGGTTAGGACGCTGAGCTTGTCTATCAGATGGTCGGCAGTTTGGCGGGTCGAATCTCGAGTGCCGCATAACAGAGTGAGCGCCTGTTACTCGTCCCAGCTTCTGCCAACCTAGCAGTTCGAAAGCACGTAAAAATGCAAGTAGAAAAATAGGGACCACTATGGTGGGAAAGTAACAGCGTTCCGTGCGCCTTTGGCGTCTAATCATGCCAGCCACATGACCATGGAGACGTCCTCGGAGAAGCGCTGGCTCTTCGGCTTTGAAACGGAGATGAGCACCGGCCCCTAGAGTTGGAAACGACTAGCACGCATGTGCGGGGGAACCTTTACCTTTTTAGACTGAAATAACGATCATTGTAAGTACCATATAAATAGTAAGATGAACGACCACTATAGAAAAGGGTATCACGATTCTCAAAGCTCTCAGATATCTAATAAACAAAAGAACTAGAATGCTAATGAATCAAAAATTTCATTCAAATGAATTATCAATTATGTCAAATGTATTATTATAAAATAATAAATCTGTATGTAATCAAAACTATAAACAAAAATAATACTTCCTTTGCCTGCCAACATTTAGAGAAGACAGTTTAACATCCTCCTTTGTAAACATTCATGGGCAAATTGCAGGTTTAGAAATAGAAATATGGACTAAAATTCCTAAGTATTATTTAAAAACAGCATTTTTCTGTTTTTATAGGTAGGTTTACCACTTTAAATCAAGTTAAGTATAGGAGAGAAGTAAGAGTATGCTAATTCAATAGGACAAGGAAAATTCTGAATTCAAACTGAAATTAGTCTTAATCACTTTTGGGATTTAAAGTGGAGATGGCAATCATGTTGAACAAAAATAGCTTATTTATAGTATTTCTTTACAGGCAAGAAATACAGTTAAATTAAGATATTTTATTGATACCTGTGGCCATTTGCCATTAGACTGAGCACGCCGTCTTATTTCCTCAACAGTTTTTCTGCGGGAATCCTGATCCGATCGAGATACAAACACAGGTCGAATATATTTGATTAAAGCTAGAAAAAAATACATAAATGTCAACATTCCCAAGTTTGTTCCTTTGATATTGTTTAGATTATATAAAATGCATCAATTATTAAATAAAGCAAAACAAAATATAATCGATAAACATTCTAGAAAAAAGATACTGTAACTGTTAAACTTGTATTCCGGGCAACAGCAACCACTGCTGAGTGCTACAATAGTAGCAATTCATTAAAAATAAACTATTTCGATATTACTCTGCACACTGAACCCTTAAATTGAAAGCATTTTTTAAAATCCAATTTAACATACCCATTATATTCTCTCTTTTTTGGAAATTAACTTACTGAACTGAGTACAGTTTGAAGCTTCAAACATTTGAGACAATTACTTATTCTAGATGAGAGGAAAACTTAACTAAAAAGCCAAAGCATAGCACCTTAGGGAAAAGTTTATAAAGTCAACACCATGTAATTTTAAAATTATGTTATTTTGGTTCGTGACTGCTGTTACATCACATTTATGTTTATAACTTATCATGGAGTTATTTTGGACTGCACTGTTATTATAGCCTGTTTCTTACAGGAAAAGCTAATTTAAAACAATCTTCTTACCTGACTCTCTAGATAGTTTACTTGAATTTCCAGATATACACTGAGAATTCTGAAAGTTATAATGCAATACTTTTGGAAAGCATTAATTTGGAGAACATTATTAGGCCATCTCCCAGGAACTTTATTCAACATTATCAAAGAGAGCTTTGAATTTTTACTGGAGACTTTTCAAATGTAAATACAGCATGGCAGCACTCAACGGATACAGCAAAAGCCAATAGGGTTGGAACTAGTCATGACTTGTAAGGGCAAACATCAAGAACACCATGGCTATAGATTAGATTAGGAAGTCAAAACAATATTTAAAAAAAAGCAAATGGCAAACTATTTTCTTGCTATTCCTAAATGGAAGAAAAGGACAAGTCAAACTATTTTCTTGCTATTCTTAAGAAAAGGACAAGAATGTGCGGGTAATCTTCATTTAGTGACTGCCTCAGACAATAACTGTTCACAGGTATGACAATCCACTATATGACCAATGCCAGCGTTTATGACCTTTGCAATGTCTCTCTCAATCATTACAGTCAGTTAGTAAGCACTGTCCTGTGCCTGACTGTTCCATTCCCCCCCCATAAAAAAACCAGAGAGATCGTCTCCTCCTGAGATGCTTTTCTCCACAAGACCTTAAAAAGGGCTAGCTACAAGTTAGCTCTGTGGTTTAGCTGATTACATCCCTCTTGCCTGGTCTCAGCTGCTGCCTGAAACTGACAAGACCCTAATCAGTTTCACACTGAAGACTTTCCTTTCCCTCCCTAAGTGGCTCTAGTTCGTAGCTGCCAGGGCCCTAAGTAAACAGGTCATACTAACTGCATTCTTTTTGATGTATTCCCTACTGTGTATCTGCTTATTCTCTGGTAATCTCTTTTTCTCCAATCAATGAAAATATAAACCATTAATTCTCTTTTTCCTAATTATCCCAACACCAGGGTGAGCAGTCCCAAAGGTCAAGGGGGAAAAAAAACTGCAAGATTTGCCCTTTCATCCAACGTCCTTATAAACTGAGTTACCAAAACCTTCCCTGCTATTTAGGCTCATCCATCTGTTTTGGGTCATATCCTTCTAACACTGTAAAGCACTGGTGTCAAACTCGATCACATCATATGACATATTGTGATGCATTGCGACATTTTTTCCTTTGCGGAGCTGGGTTGGGCATGGCCTAAGCATGATGCATCCAGCCCATGAGCCACCAGTTTGACACCCCTGCTGCAAAGTAAAATCATAAGCACTGTCACATGATTTTTCATTTAGCGACTGAGTTACCAATCCCAATTATAGTTGCTAAATGAGAACTACTTGTATCCACAGAACTATCAGGAAACAAATAAGACAGGTTTTACTTATGTACAAGCAGCTTTTTTTCCTGCCTCTCATTCTCCCTACTGCCTATGAAATATATTCTCAAATTTACCTACCATACTCATTTGCCAAACTATTTTACTATACTTATTTATAACATCATGGACCTGCATGGTATTGTGTTACTTGTGAAGCAAAAGAAAAATAATTGTCTAGGAAAGTTTCCAGTGCTTTCAAGAGGGGTTTAGGAAAGAAGACAATAGATTTTCTGAAAAAGCTAGGCTAAGGAAGATTGGTTGCCATCTTTCATCTGACGCTCACCTTACAGTGTTGTTTACAAGAATAGAACTGAACAATCTCTTAGATGCCATCTTTAGAATACAGAGATAGGGAAATGCAAGAGTCTTGGTGGGTTGATAATATTGTAGGTTATTTTTCAAAACAGAGAAATGTCAGCTTAAAAATAGGACTGGGCTACATCTCATCACATTTCAAACTTTCTACCATGTTTGTTTAGGATGCAAATTGACTTTCCTTATCTGCTTCTCTCAGGTAAGTAAGCCGAAGCTACTTGCTCAGCGGATATCTTTCCCAAATGATTGCTTGTACAGTTCAGCTAAAGATGTGAGTCCAAGGCAGAATGTCTATTGTCAAAAGTATTCCAAAATTGCTAGCAAAAAAACCCCCCAAAATACATACGCAAGAGCTTGATTTTTTTACTTCTTGTGAAGAAAAAAACCCCAATTAAAATATAATATTTTTCATTTCCACAACAGGCAAATAAGTGTTACACTCAAGATGCAAGGGCTCAGCAATATTCAACAAGTTTTTGGGGGGCATAATCATAAAAATTTGAAGAGTTTATCCTGAGCAATATCTAATAATTGTGTTTCTGATAATTTGATCCCAGTTATAACTACAAATGTTGCAAGCAATCTAGCTACCTGAAAGAAAATTACATAGCAATTTTAAATTAAGAAATGTAGTTGACTTCTGTTTATGGAATCACTTACGGAATGCCAACAAGTATCATCAATCAAAGTAGTTATCTGAATTCACAATCTAAGACAAACACTGATTAACAAACAAACAGAAAACATACACACACTGAACAAATGAACAAAATACTTTTAAACTAATATACTAATAATCGGAAAACCTCTTAACTCATTGGAAAATATATTAAACCAAACATTTTCAAGCAATTTCTTGTCCAGGAAGGGCAAGAACGCTCCAATGCCACTTAAAAGCTTTTTCCTATAGATGCCTTTATGGTCTAAGGCAGACATGTCAAACTCGCGACGTCATGTGATATCGCGTGACGTATTGGAGCTTTTTTCCCATTGCCGGCAATGGGGTGGGCGTGGTTTTGTTGTGATGCGTCCGGCCCGCGGGCCGGCAGTTTGACACCCCTGGTCTAAGTTAAAGTAAGGGAGCCTCTGAAAAGAAGCTATGCTGAACGCCTAGAATAGAAATAGTTCATGCAAAAAATAATACATCAAAAATATGTGGGTTTTGCCAAAGAGCCATTAGTAAAGAGCCCTACCAAAGAATCTCTAAGATAGCCCCCATCCATCCAGACAGGCAAGACACCAGAACATAAACTGACAGCAAACAGCACTCCTTACTAGCACTGATGATGTTACCTAGTTAGGGTAATGAAACATCTACAAGAAAACAAGCAAGCTCAGAGAGCACCGAGGACCCTTGATTCTACTGTTCTCTACATCTACAAGTGGAGGAACATGAGTCCTTCGGGAGAAGGGCGGTATACAAATGAAATTAATAAATTAATAAATTTTAAACAATTGTCAACTTGCACAGCATGCTAGCCTGAAAACAAAGCACAAGGTGCTGAATGAAGTCTCTAACTCTGACATTTTATTATGTGACTTTCCATAGTACTCTTGCTACTGCCGATATCAAAGTACATGAGTCTACCATAAGAAAGAAGCTTCATAAATTAGATCTTACATAGGAGTTGTGCCAAAAGGAAACCTTTGCTGTCCAGAAAGAACATCAGAACAAGACAAATGTTCACTCACTTCTGGAACGAAATGAACTGAATAAATAAGACAAACATGAGAGCTTTTTGGCCATAATACTAGACGACTTGTTTGGAGAATACCAAAGACAGAACCCAATGCCAACTAAAAAGCATGATTGTGGCAATGTTATGATTTCAAGCTGCTTTGCTACATCAGGGGCGGAGCAACTCACTTATCACATAATTTATTATTAATTTTTCATAGTATTAGACGATGCTTGAAACCTAATATGAAACAATCTGTCAGAAGACTGAAGCACCTTGCACTTTGCACCATTACAATGACCTGAAACATTCCAGAAGATTTGTCAAGAGATGGTCGCAAACAAATAAAAGGAAATGGAGGGTAATGGAAAGGCCAGGTCAAAACTCAGATCTAAATTTCACTGATATGCTATAGAGCGGTTTGAAACAGGCTATGCAAGAAATCCCTCAAACAGGCAAAAATTCTGGAAAAGTGGGAAAATTTCCCCCCAGCTGATGTTAAACATGCCTAACATGATGTTGTTTCTGCCAAAAGGGATATATAAGGTATTAGAATTAAGAGTGTGCTTATTTTTTATACAAAAGTATATTAATTATTTTCTTGAATAAACCATTGCAAAGTCAGTTTTTCAGAGCTCTTTTGTTCAGTTTTGTCATCCTTAACTTTATATACTGTTTGAAGACAAAATGTTATTATATCCAAATATTTTTAAACAAGAATAATAGTTTACATGGGGTATATTTACTTTTTCACGTTACTGTAGTTACAAAGAAATCTTGGAATCAATGGTAACCCATAAAATATTATAGGTAACTTCAACAAATACTGTATAAGTGAACCTTATAGCTATGGAGTTCTAAACCTACTTGAGTAGAATAGTGGTCCTTGAAGTGATTTGTTAATACATTCTTTGATCGATTAATAATACATATCCCAACGATTTTGAAGGGAGCAACTAAGGGTCTAGTTGACAGATTCTCAAAGCCCAAATATGACCCTGTGAGAATGACTCACATATAGTAACAATGTATTAAAAATATGAAGTGTTTTGCAGGAGGGGCCCCCCTACAAGATTTTGTTTAAAATTCTGTTCTTTACATTTAACAGGTAATCAATAGTTTAGCTTAGTTGGTATAATGTTTAGAATAGTTTTTCAGTTACCAAAACTAAATGCAATCATCTGAATATTACTTGGAAGATAATATTTTTACTTACTTCCCCACACAGGAATATCTTTGCTTTCAGCTTTCATAACAATGGAAGCCATAGTCATTGTCACTGGTATTGCATCAAAATACGATGAATGTGGAGCCAGGGTCAGAATTGCTGCTTCAGTGGGCAATGCCCGTCTACCCTTCACATTTATCCAATGAAATCCACCAGCAAGCCACATTGTTCTCATAATTGCCTTCAGCAAGATATCAATAATTCTGAAAACAAGTGGATACAACAGATGCAAAAGCAAACTTGTTATTTTAAAATAACATGCTAAGCCTTCCTAGTTGACCAAAAGTTTTGAATTTATTAAAAAGATAAAAGTTCTTGCTTCTTGAGAATGTTTTTAATTTTAAAGTATCATATCTTATGTCAGAGGATTAAAAGTTACTTAAACAGTAAAATGTGACCTATGTGCCCAGTGATTCCTGTGACTGATTTTATTATACATACTTCCAAAGGCAGATGGTTGCAGCAGATCACTATAAAACAAAAATTACTACTGCTTAAGATAAATTGATGGTGTGTAAATTTGGGGACCAACAACCATACTTGGCATTTAAGTAGCATGCCAGGGCATTCAGTTCAAAAAAAGGGGGTGGGCAGAAATGGATGGAGTTATGACAAAACAACTGATTTAAATTCAATAAAAATTAAGTTACAATGCTCACTACCTGTGTTCAAAACTTATAGCAGAATGTTCCACTGTCTTCATACCATTCTGTGTTCTCCCAGAATGTGCTGATTTGGGGACAGTTTACTGCTTTCTAGAAATGATTATTCCAGAACTTGGAACAGTCCTAAAGTTTCTAGGGCCGAAGGCAGTCTAAGTTACTGGAATAAATAACTGCTAAACCAATCCTGCTTTCTTCTGATGTTACTATTCATTTTACCACCTCCTTGCCCAACACTGCTATTGTTTCCCGAAAATCAGACCCGGTCTTATTTATTTTTGTCTCCAAAAGAGGCACCAGGTCTTATTTTTGGGGGGTGTCTTTTCCACTCACCTCGGGGCGTCGACAGCCCCGCCCAGCCGGCCAACTTCTTCTGCGACCAAAGGAAATGTCTCTGCAGCTGAGAATGGAGCTCCGGCCTGCATTTTGCCATCAGAGGTCTTTCCAGAAGGCTTCTGCAGCCGAGAAACAAGCTATGGATTCAATGTGTAGCTCGGTTCTCAGCTGCAGAGGCCTTCTGGAAAGGCCTCTGATGGCGAAATGCAGGCCGGAGGATGCAGAAGTGGCTGGCAAGGAGAGGCAGGCTGCAACGGTAAGTGGGCATGGGGCAACTCCACACCCCCACCCCAGCTTGAATTTTAGGCATGTGCCTCACTCTAAAACTAGAGCTTATTTTGGGGGGTAGGGATTATATTAGGCCCACCCTCAAAAATCAAACTAAGTCTTATTTTCAGGGTATGTCTTACTTTCGGGGAAACACAGTAGAAACTATAATCAAGTCTCTTCCGAATCCAAACAAAATGACTGGGAGAGTCAGGAAAATAAAAAAGCCAAGTTTCACAATCAGATCAGCTTTATGAAGGCCATTAAATAAGAAGTGAATGCATATTTGACCCTCACCCTGTAAATATCCATCATTGATGTTCAATCAAAGCAGGCAGTTACATTTTTATGCATAAGGACCTTGGCCACAAAGCATTCTCTAAAGGTGAGCGTCTCTACTTTAAAAAATATTTAAACGTGCATATACCAGAACTAGGCATTTGAACAATCTCTTTTTCTTTTAAGATATTATGATGAAGCACTCGGACAACAGAAGGCTATTTTCTACATTATTTCTCATATGACTAAATGTGAAAAGTATGAATGAGGAAAGGCTAAACTGCTCAGCAACTGTTAGAGTTTGATCCAATCAGATGTACCCTATGTTAATCCTGGTATTAACATTGCACGGCAGAGCACACACAGAAATATTTCCAGAAACAGCAGTGCTCTCAAAAGCTTATCAACATTTTCAGCAACTCATCTTCAAATTTAAAAAGAAAAGTAATGCAAATGGATGCAATTTAAGTAATTCAGGAAGATTCTAAACTGAAAAATAAGTAGCATTGTAGGATGAAGTTATTCGTTGTAAGCAAGTCTATCTTGACTGTGTTGCCTGATTTATGTACTGAAAACCACATTCAGAAGGGGGAAATCTTCAGCACACAACCTGGGAAACACAGACACTGAACCATCAAAAAAAAATTCTATTTTATGTGAACGTATTACTCCAGAGGCAATATTTTAGGGCACAGCACAGTGCATCTATTCCTGCATTATGTCTTTAACCAATTACTGTATCTGAGACAAGAAAGAAGAATGCACTCAAGAACATGCTATGAATTGAATTCTTATCATATAATAAGAACCCTTATGCCTTATTATGGAAGTATACTTTCTCTGCAGTATATTCATTTTAGAGTCATACCAAGAAATAAGTATTTTAAGTTACTGATCTCAGAGTTGCAATATTTGGAGGCTGGAGGCCACAATTCAGTTTTTCATGCTTCTTAAGGGCTACATACATTATATGCTCCCATCCTGACCCTAATGTTACTTTCACTGAAATAACATCACTGGAAATAATTGCCACATTCTGGGGCTGGGCTAGTAGGAGGGTGAATAAGTGGGGTCCTGGGAAGCTGAATGGAACCCACTTTGCTCATTGCTGTCTTATACCAATTGAGGTATGGCAAGAGATACTGGCAAATAAAATAGACATAATAACTTACTTTCGCCACCATGATAGAGGCTTTTCTAGCTGTTTCTCAGCAGATCCTATTGAGGCAATGAAGGCAAATGGCCAAGCCAGCAACATCATAAACGCAGCAAAAAACAGCCGGATGGGGAACAGAGTCAAGGTCATGAAGACAATCTGCAAAATTAAAAGGATTCATTTCAAAGGATTTGGTTTGGACACAAGCCAAATAATATCTGATTGATGAGCATATAAAACAATTAGCAAACCTTTCTTTTTCTCTCTCTGGTATACAAATGTAGTAACAGGTAATGTTAAAGATGCCTTAATTTGTGGTTCCAAAACTTCATTTTGTACAGATGGGAAAACTTTAAAGTGACTAAAAGGGGCAAAAAAATATTTGTAATTCTATTGATTGTTCAATAAAATTCTGTCATATTCTTATATATATAAAACTTAGTTAGCATGGAAGAGCATGTATAATTAAACACCGAGTTGGAATATATAGTTAGATGTTTTCTATATTTTGTTTAAAATCTAAATTTTGTCATAGCATTTTAAAGTAAAATTAGTTGCAGAAATTGACTAATAAAGATACGCAAAAGTACTTTTGCATATATTGTATAGCTTTCACAGCACAGGCACCCATAACTGTTTGATCTAGGGCCAAACTACATAATCCATGAATTGTCTGTGACTCCTTAGCCTATTTTGACAACTGCAGAGCACTCCTAACCTGCTATGTTGGATTAGTAGCATACTTCATACTAATTTTGCCCAAAGAAAAGAATTTGTGAAAGAATAACCATTTCATCCTTAACCTTCCTCTTCCAGGTTTAACCCCCTGATATGTCAGATTTGGAGAAGTCTCATGACTATAACGATAGCTGAATACTAACTTAAAATATCATATACAGCTTTTACAAGAATTGAACTGTGGAAAAGCACAAATTTGCATTCTATTCTCAACGTTTTTCTAAACTAGTTCCAATGTATCAGAATCTGTGCCCTGCTTTGCAGGTAAACTCACAGCAAAGTGATGTATACATCATCTCAATTGTCCATATTTTTATTTTGATCATCTATCAAGGAACTCCAAAAAGCCACCATGGTATTACTTAGTAGCCCACATATTTCATTTATTTCAATGTCTTTTAATTACATAGGTCAATATGAAATGCAATTTTGATTTGCTTTGCAACAAATTTCTCTTCATTTTAATGTAAAGAAAGAGTGGAGGAGTTTTCTTCAATCAAAGCTGTAATTTATATTTTTATTTGCTTCCAAGGGCAGCATTTGTCAGTTTTGGATATTTTGGCTCCACATTTTTAGTCCTTTTTTGGATATTTTTTGGGAGGGAGTTGGTTTCAGTAGAAAATTAACAGTTATCTGAATATACATACTTATACCAGGGATATCCAATGATACAGATTTTATGTTCAATACATCTTACCAGTATTTTGGTTAGACAACTATCAGAGATATCTTTAAGAGTGTAGAATTTATTATAATTCAACTCCTACAATTTCATTTACTCGTTCACTTAAAAATCCTTTGATTTTATATATAATGTGTTAAAAATACTTTGCTTATATATAGTTTGAAGAAAAAAATTAATGAGATAATGATAATTAAGACAGGCTATACTTTCAAAAGTGGATTATGATTAAGAATCATGTTACTTTAATGAACAGGAAAAATGAATCTGTTACATAAGAACCTATTTCACTTTTTATGCTTGGAAACTAAAGAAATAAGTTTGTTAAATAGAAGAACATACAAAGAATGAAAATAACAATTAAAAAACAGGCATGTCAAAACACATGGCCTGTGGGCCGGATGCGACCTGCACAGGCCGCACCTACCCCAGCCCAGCAAGGGCAAAACAAGTCCCAATATGGCCCACGATGGAATCAGGTTTGACACCCCTGAATTAAAGGATATGTGAAATATGTAATTTATCACAAGTAAAATAAATAAGTTCTAGAGGTAGATATTAGTTTAAATATGAAAACTCTAATTTATTTCTTATATTACAGAAAATATTGTAATCATTTTCACCATGCAGATTAATAGATATATAAGGTTAGGTTCTCATTATAAATGATAATATAACACTTCGAAGTAAGTCTGAGTGACAGATATAAAATCATAAAAATACAATCACATTAAAATGTGTCAAGAATCTTTATTCTGAGGCATCAATGATATCTAATATATACTGTATGGAGAGCTACCTTTAAACTATTCATATTCTACCTAAATTGTAGCATTTAATACTATTATATAAGTTCTTATGATTTCTGAGCTATATCAAAGCTTTCTGGATTACTCAAAAAGATTTTACTCAAAGCTGGAAGTAGAAGACAAGAGATATCAAAGACTATTTTCAAATCTCCATGAAAAGAAAATTTGCTTGAAACTGACAGCATTAGCTCAAACAAAAAGGTGTAGCTTTCTGATTAAGAAACAACATTTTACTCCTAAGAATTTCATTCACCCTTCCTTTTTATTTTTTCCATGACCAATATTTTCTTATTTATTTCTTTAGTTATTAATCATAAGAATTTTCTGCTGGATGAAAAAATGGTTGGTGGGGCATTTTTACATTTAATATTCTCTTTTAAATGGCATGTAGATGTTGTTTACCTCTGTGTGTCTACTGATGGCCAGTTTGTCTGAGTGCCAGGTTTCCAGGAATTATTGGACTTGCTTAGTCTAGGATACTCATAGTTTCCCAGTTGAAACTAGGGTTAAATCTATCCATGTGTTGTGAAATTATGGAGTTTTCATTATGTCTTCTGACTGCTGGTTGGTGTTCATTGATGTGTTCTGCTAGTTTTCTGCCTACCGTATTTGTCCTACATAGTGGCTGTTACAGGCCTTTCACTGTATGTTGTGGAGGACTTGTTTTTTCTTCAGGGGCTGCTGGGTCTTTTGGTCTACTTAGGATGTTTTGGAGGACTTTAATTGGTTTGTGTACCTGATGATGCCATGTGGCTCTAATGATGGCTTCTGAAATATTTTTGACGTATGGCAGTGTTATGCTTTTTCACAGCTTGTGTTGGTTGTGATATATTGTGTGGGTACCCATTTCTTTTTGGAAGATGTTGTATAGATCAGAGGTCCCCAACATTTTGGGCACCAGGGACAAGTTCCATGGAGAGATTTTTCTGCAGACTGGTTTTGTGTGCTGCCTGCATCCCGCAGATGGGGCTTTGCTTGTTGGTGCGGCCCAGTTGCTGGCATGCTGTGGCACGTTACTGGTCCACAGACTGGGGGTTGGGGACCCCTGGTATAGATTATCTGTTTCCTTTTTCTGATGTTCTGCAATATTTTCATAAAGCCTTAAAAACATATGGGGTTGAGAGGTTAATGAAACCTGTGAAATGCAAGTATTATAGTGACTGTTGTCCTCAATTGCTAATTACCGGTATTATGGAAAACTTTTATTGGGCTTTAATTTCTATGTTAGGTGTCCCAAGTCACTCTTGTGAAATGGAAGCCATATACCTTGCTTGAACAAATACATAAATAAATAACAAATATATTGTGTCCCAGATTTTCAGTTTAGAGGCATATGCAATTTGATCACTTTTATCAATTGTTTAAAAAAGTGTTTCATGAATCATCTTATATTTCAAGCAGAAATTCATATCACAGATAATTTGATAAACATGTCACCTTACTACTTGCAGATGGATTTCTAGAGATTAATATCATTTGTTGCTAATCCAAAGTAATTTAAAAAACAAATAATGAAGTTAGCATGTAACTATTAGCTAAAACTACCAGACAACACTGAAGATACTGGATATTTTTGCTATATTTCTATTAACTAAAACTATCAAAAAGTACTGGAAGTGTATTAGTGATCATTAGCTTGAAGTTATCATATTGAAGATGAGAATATAGGGGGGTGGGGGGAGACCAATCTGAAAATATTTTTAAACCATGTCTTTTAGAATGGAATAATATAGCCTGTTGATATAATTTTTAGACTATAAGAAGTTTGTGTTCCAATAGATTCTGCAACAGCTTAAGCATTGCAAACAATACTAATTTCCTGTTTTGCTTGCTTGAGTTATGAGGGGGACAAAATCTTGCAATAGCAGAGATAACCATGAGAACACAAGCATAGCTGATAAATGATATGCTGTCCTGAAGGTTTTCCCTCCTACTACCTTTTTATAGAAAGTTAAAATTAAAACTGAATGTTTAATTTCAAGACTGAAAAAAATGAGTGAAGGAAAATAAATTTTTGAAAAAGGCATATGAGATTATAATGGATATGTTTCAGCTTTGACATCATCTATTTTCCAAATTGTCCTACACCTTTCATAAGGTTCAAAGGTGTCCACAACTCAAAGAAGATGGTTGCCATTATACCCTATTGTTTTCTCTAGATAACAATTTTATCCTCTTATAAAGCCAGCCCTTGAATTAGAAGAGTTCAAAAGGATTTTGGGATGGCATGCATGTGCTCTGATTAAAATCAAGGGGTGCCAGAAGAATTGTGAATTTCATTGTTGCACCCTCATTGGCAAACAGCTCAGCCATTTTTCTTCAAATAGCAGGTCTTTGCCAATCAAACAAAATTCACATGTAATCCTCTGAACAACGGGGGTTCTTCCACAGTTAGGCACCAGAGACTATCGCTGGCAGCTTTCAACATAGCAAAAAGGAAGAAAAACTCTTTTGCCATGACATGGATATAAAATTCTCACATTTAGTCTGGATTCTGTTTAACAACACAGACACTGTTTATGGGCTTTTTGCCATTTGGCTGGTTCCTGTTGAGGAAAAACAAACTCTTTTCACATCAGCAAAGAACTCTTTAAGATATCATAATCACTATGCTATTCTAGAATGGTAAGACACCAGCAGATGCTAAGTAGTAGCTGGTGAGAATAATTCTTATTCACTGTTTAGTAAACAAAGCACTACCTACACTTTAACCTTGAGTTCATAAGCAGCAGAGCCTCAAATTGCAAGTTTATTTATAACTCTATTAGATTTTCAGTCAGATCAGGACTGGTGTTACCTAACAAACAAGTATTTTATATTCTGTCACTGATTAATCTACCAAGTTTGTAGAAACAATTCAAATAATTATGGACTGTCTTTGATGGTAACTAAGACCCTAGAGACAGCCAGTTTGGTGTAGTGATTAGGGCATCAGGCTAGAACCAGGGAACTGTGAGTTCTAGTCCTGCTTTGGACCCAAAGCCAGCTAAGTGACCTTGGGTCAGTCACTTTCTCTTAGCCCTAGGAAAGAGGGAATGGCAAACCACTTCAGAAAAACCTCACAAAGAAAGCCACAAGGACATGTTCACACAGTGTCCAAGAATTAGACCCAAGTGAATGGAACAAAAAAAAAGTCCCTAGATCACATACCAAAGAAAACAAATAGTATGATAGAACATTACAAGATGGACTATCTTGCAAATAGAATTATTGCATGCAAATTGTACTAAGACTCATTGGATAGCTCTTGAGGGGACAGATGGATTTCCGGGCAAAAGAAATAGTAGTTAAAGTTGAACATAAACTTGAAATACTTCCTCACAAATTATTACTGTACTGGAAAAAGAAAGACATGATTACAGATACAACTGAAAACTGAACTAGCCACAGCAAAAAAAAAAAAGCGAATGCTTTTACTGCATTTTAAAAAAGAATACATGTAAGGGGACTTTATGCCTAAAATAAGTTGATGAAAAATTAAACAAAAGTTGTCTTCAAGTCACACTGAACTCCTGTGACTTCATTTAGTTATCTCTGCAACAATATGGAAGAGATTTCTCATTGCCTTTTTTAAATTTTGGAATAATTGCTAAGCACATTTGATTTGTGCTTAGATTGTAAGCCGCCCTGAGTCTTCGGAGAAGGGCGGGATATAAATGGGATTAAAATAAAAAATAAAATAAAATAAAAAAATAATAATTGTCTAATGTATGTTAATTTAACATGTACGATTACATACTCGGGAGCCCCATAATTGTGTTCACTTTCTCTGAATATGTACATCGTTGTTTATGATTGTAAGATGTACCTTATTCTACCTGGCTCAGAGGTTTGCTTAAGAATCTTAATAAACTTTAATAAATGCTTGCCACCACACAACTTTATCTCTGCCCCAAGTTGTTTCACTAAACAACTTTAATAGCATGTTAAATATAAACAAACACACAAAGGAATTAAAATTAAGGTTTTGGTTTAATTCAGCATAAATATAACAATTTTCCAATGAAATTAATGGAATTTAAGGCAACCTAACTGGTGCATTTTGAGGGTTATATTAAGCACTTCTCTTGTCTGGTGAGGACTCATCTGTTAGAGACCACAGATGAGAAATATGCTATTTAGATCCTGATGATAGGATGACTATGAAGCAATGTGATTCAACAAACTTTTTTTAAAAGAAATGAGTAAAAATCTATTTAGTAGAAGTTAAATTTGAATCATCTGAAATATTTTCGTTCCATAAATACCAGCTCTATATCTACATTAGCAGTTAAGCAAAACAATCTGAAAATTACTCATACCTATAATCCCCTTTGCCTTTTCTTCTCCCCTTGAAAAGCAGTATCCATCTCCCTCCCACCCCTCATTTATATTAACAGTTATATTGGTATATGAAAACAGCTGAGTGAGCCAGCAGAAAAGATGTAATACAGATGCAAGGCAAGCCGTTTTGCAGCTGGTCAACCCTATGAGATGATTAGTTTCCTGGGTTCAAGAAAAAAGAAATAGCTACAAAAACCAATTAGAAAAATTGTGTTATGTTATGTTGTTAATCTTTATGAAACATATAGAATTCTAGGATTTTTTTCATGCAAATTATAACTTTTATCCTACCTTTATAATATGGTAACATAATAATTCAAGGTGACAAATATACCTAATATCTATTTTCCACACAACAACCCTATGAGGTGGGTTGGGCTAAGACTGAGTGAATGGCCCCAAATCATCAAGCAGTGTTCAAGGAGTAGGCTAAAACTCACAATCTACAGCTTTCTAAGCTGGCTAGTTCTCTTAAAACTCTTATATGCCTAAAAATCTACTACAAATATCTTTGTAGTAGAAAGGTAACAACAATTGAGAAGAGAATCTGCTACTCAGAAAAGAAACATAATACATTTAGTTTACTTTTAATCATAGAAGCATATAACTTAAGAATAAATGTTTCTAAATAGTTAGATAAAATAAACATTGATAGGATGTTTAGATGCATATTAACACAAATGGTATTATCGACCAATTCATAATTATTCAGGAACTATATGAAACTGAAATGGGAAAATGAATTTAATTCATGCTTTTTAGTTTCATTTGTTATTTAATATTTTGGGAATCCTTCTCATACAAACAATAAGAACAGGATTTTTTAAAAAAACACTCAAAAACATACATGATGTTAAGTGCTTACTAAATTCACTATTTTATTCAATATCACTTATGCAAAGATCAGAAGGTGAGATTCCCTATAGCCCTCAAACAGTCCCCCAACTCTCAGAGTTTTAGGCTGCAAAAGAAATAGAGGCAAAAAATCTCCTTCACCTGAATAATTTTTTCTTAAGTATCACACCAACGTTCATAATGTCATTTGTTTGATTTTTGGATCTGATTTAATGTGTTGTGTGAACCCAAATAGGGATTGGTTAACAGCTTTGATTGATTTGTAAAGCCAACTAATCACTTATTCAGTAAGAATGTTTAAGCAAAAAATTAATTCACTGTATCTTGGGTTCAACATAACTACCAATCCTGGTTTATTTCTAGCCAGAGGTGAAAGGGGAGGAAGCAAATTAATTTAAAATTTTGCATGGTCTGCTTAAACACTGGTAACATGAAAACATAGCTTATTTTAAGGAACACATTGGGTCTGTCAATTAATATAGGAAATATAACAACATTCTGTGAATAGGTTACTGCTCATTTTTAGATGATAGGTAAAGGTAAAGGTTCCCCGGCACATGACACCAAAGGCGCACGGAACGCTGTTACCTTCCCACCGTAGTGGTCCCTATTTTTCTACTTGCATTTTTACGTGCTTTCGAACTGCTAGGTTGGCAGAAGCTGGGACAAGTAACAGGCGCTCACTCTGTTACGCGGCACTCGGGATTCGACCCGCCAAACTGCCGACCTTCAGATCGACAAGCTCAGCGTCCTAACCCACTGAGCCACCGTGTTCCTTTTAGATGATACCGTTCCCTATATAGTATTCCCAAACATTCCACTACTATACTGACTTGATATACACTTTTCATTTTTTTATGTTGAGACTCAACCTGATGTTTCACTTTCTCTATGCCTTAGCACAAATGGGGAAAGCTGCTGGCAAAGAAAGGTGAATCAATGACTAATTATCATGGATGATTGGGATTAGACAGGTCTGGATGGACACATTTTTAATTTCATGGATAATTCTGGAACTAGAAAGGAGGACATAATAAGCACATTTTTCTAGTGTTTATGCTTTGATTTTTTTAATAATTCAATTTTATAAATCACAGAGAAAGATTTAAGGAAATCATGAATAGTTTTAGCTATCTTAATGAATATTTAAGGAAACTGAAAAATAAGCTAGCCTGTTCCTTCATATTAAGCAAAATGAATGAGCAACAGGATTGTGTGTGTGTGTGTGTGTGTGTGTGTGTGTGTAAGATGCCTGTGTCAATTTCCAATGTTCAGAAAATGTATCTTTTGCAACAGAAGCCAAAATGTAGAAATGAGTTACACAAAAGTAGTACAGTACTGTATCAATTTACAAGGAGTTTTGTATAGTCTTTTTACAATGTGGCCACTACAAACATCACTCTGTGACATAGCACCAGGTATCAATGCAAATTACTTCTGTGATTTCCAGACCACATAACTATTATAGATACAAAATGCCTTCATCATCATGCTCTTGCACACAGAATATTACCAGAATATTGGCGCCACTACTATAAAAAAAGACATGCTACCTACATAAAATATTGTAACTACTCTTGGGTTCTCTGTACATACTCTGAATATCCTGTATTGTTACTGCTAAAAGAACATCACAAAAGAACACACATTACGCCACAATTTGTTTAATCAACTAATTCCAAAATCAATTAATTTTCAGACATATTAAAACCCCCAGAGAAGTTCTGATGCAGGGTTCTCAATCAAATATGAGGTATATATCTTATTTCATGTTCCTATCCTTGGAGTTACAATGAAGGTAAACTGATAAAAATAAAATGGCGTTAAAATGGCCTGTACAATAATTCAGATATTAGGACATTAAGCTAAGGTTTCTTTGCAACTTTTAAATGTTTTTAAGCTTTTAAGCATATGTATGGTTTAGTTATGCTGAAAATCACTGTTGTACTTCTAAGTAATCTTGATTAACCACTGGGTTTGACTAAGCTTGGATTTCAGCAAACCTCAATCATATTCAGTTGCCACAGTAAGTTTGCCACCACCGTCTGGTGAATATAGTAAACCCAACTTTCTCATTTTGGACTCCATAGATATGGAGATTAAAATTGTATTTACTCTCAGGAGAACTTTAAAACATAAATATTAGTAAGTGAAGGATGGTTCTCTTATTCTCTCAAATAGAGCAATTTCTTTGTAAAGATGGTAGGGCAATGACCTCAAAGCAGAGTTCAATTCTTTCTCCCTCTAATAAAACAACAAATCCTACATATCAAGACAGCTTCTGTTCCAATTCACTCTTGAGTTCTGCAGCACATAATTGGTACGTACGCATGAAAAGATGGGGCTGTTTTAAGTACATACCAAGAAGTATCTCTGTCAGTATTCTATATCTGAGATTAGCTGGTTTTCCTAGAACCAGTTAAGATATATGTACTGTATTTGTTTCTCAAAAATGCCATCACAGCCAACTGGTTTACTTAGGACTGATAGTTTTGGTCTTTCATGCCTGCTAGACCCCAAAAAATAGTACCATCAAGAAGTTACGTCTGCTTATTTTGTCAGTTAAAATCACATGGGTGTAGGAACTGAATTGGATACAATGCTCTGGGAGACTCCAGCTTAAAAAGGGAATAATAAATTGGAAAACCCAGGGACAGATGAATAATCCTAGTGAACGCGAATTTTGGTCAGGTACTTATAATTTTTCCTTAATATTGTTTCTATCCGTAATTATTATTAAAACAGCAATCTGAAGTAGCAACAACTTTATGGATCAAGATATGGCAACTGCTTGACTACTGTAGTTTTGCCTTCAACCAAACAAGGGTCTACAAATAATGCTAATAAGCATGGGTGTTCAAAGAGGTGGTTTGCAAGGATCCACCTCGCAATGCTTTGTGTCAGGATTCTGAAGTGCCACAAAAACATTCCAATAGCTATGATGGACTGGGGGAAAAAACTTCCAAAAAAAGAAAAGGGGGAGGGAAGGGCACAAGGAAAGAGGGAGCCCAAAACAGCAACAACTTCTTGATGTTACTATTGTTTGCAGTGGCGTAGTGTGGGGGGTGCAGGGGGGGCCGGCCACACCGGGCGCAACATCTGGGGGGCGCATTAGATGCATTTTACTTTAATTACATCAGTATTTTCATAACAAACAATACATGTGCTTAGGGGGTAAGGGTTTCTTTAACTAATCTAGTGGACGAGACTCGAGTGCTAAAATCCACGGGTTAGGGGGCGCAAATTACTTGCCTTGCCCCGGGTGCTGACAACCCACGCTACGCCACTGATTGTTTGGGTCTAGCAGGCACGAGAAGACCAAAAAATATAAGTCCCAAGTATGCCAATTGGGCTGCGATTTGCAATTTTTGAGAAACACAAAAAAACATATATATAGCTTTGGGGTTTGTTTGTTTTTAAGAACACCTCCTGAAGTTAACTCTACTTATTTTAATAATTTGGCTCCATCTACTGTGGCCTTCAGCTTCCTTTGTTAGGATAAATCAAGCAACTAATACCCGCCTCTTCCCACATGTTAGCTTGCTGCCCTTCCTCCCCTACACCAACCTCAAGAGACACTTAGACGCAACAGCCCCAGCCCCATAGCTACAGCTCTACAAAGGCGGCTTCTAATGCCTGCGTTGGTGGCTTACGAGGCTAACAAAAGACTACCGTTTCTTTCTAACAGACTTGAGCTACCCGCGCTGTTTCCCTTTCTGGCTCTGTTAATACAGCTCCGAAAGGTTTTCTGGACGTCTCAGGCGCAGACACGAGCAAGCAACTGCTGCTTCGCGGGGGCGCGCACACACGCATACTTGTTTGGAGACCTAGGGAGCGGGGGGGGGGGAAGAGGCACCATTACGTATTTGGAGCAGTGGAGTGGCTTTGATTTCCCCCACACATACACACACACACACACCCGACGCCGGCCTGCTTACACGCATGCATGCATGTGTACGCGCGTACACGCATACCCCCCCCCCCGTACACACCCACCTTTGCTTTCTGGAGGGCGCTGAAGTGCAGCCGGTGCACGAAGGGACTCCGCATCGGCGGAGGGGGCGGCCCGCGTCTTTCCCCGCTGCCTTCCTCCCCAGCGCCGTTGCCTCCGCTCCGGGTGCAGCATCCCCGGCCTTTCAGCCGCATGGTGCGATGCGAAAGAGGAAGGGGTGGTGGTGGGGAGGAGTAAATATATATATATATATATATATATATCGAGGGGCGAGAGCGCGAAGGAAGAAAATGGGCGCAGAAAAAAAGAAGAAAAAAAAAGAGAGGAGGAGGCAAAGGGAGGAAAATGTATTTCCGATGAAGGAAAAAGGAAGCGTAAATGTCGGGGTTGCGGTGAATAAACTAGGCCAAGCGGGGCTGCCGTCGACAACGTAGTTAGCGGAGGTGGTGGTAGTAGAGGAGGAGGAGGAGATCTGGTCAGCGACCCACCGCGGGCTCTCCCTGAACCGGCAGGGAGTGAAAGAGGATGCGCGGCTCTGTCAAGACGCCGCTTACCAGGCTTCGGCTTCAGCCCCGCCCTCAAGGAGGTGCATGCGCAATAGGCGCAGTGATGGGGAAGGAAAGCGCGACAGTCGCTTGGCGGTTTTAGGACAAGGGGCGGGAAAAGTAGGAGCAAAAGAGGAGGGGGCCGGCTTCGTCTGGAGCAGGGGTAGGCAACCTCGGCTCTTTTATGACTCATGGACTTCAACTCCCAGAATTCCTGAGCCAGCATGCTGGCTCAGGAATTCTGGGAGTTGAAGTCCATGAGTCATAAAAGAGCCGAGGTTGCCTACCCCTGGTCTGGAGCAAGAGCTGGCCGGCGGGCGCGCGGTTTTCATTTAAAAGGAAGTGACTTATTGATAATCCTCTTCTTCCCATCCTTGGGACACACCTGCTTCCAATCTCTTCCAAGCAGAGCTTTAAGCAAACCTGATTAGGGGACCTTCCAGTTATTCAGTGATTATTTTTTTTTAAAAAAAATTCCTTTTCAAAAACAAGCCATACACGTTGATGTATTCGTGCATAAGATTTTTTCCTAGGCAAAGTTGGGTTTTCATTTAGGTAAGTAGAATCACATGGAATGAGGATAAGAATTTACATCGGTTAGAACAAACATAGATTCTGTAATGATTGGTTAAAGCCAACGGTAGTTATTTAGGTCTAAAATACCTGGAATTAAATAATACTGAATGTTCTTCCAAATAAATGGGCAGGAACGTTTACTAATATTACCACAAATACACCTTGAATTAAGTACCGTTGTCAAACATCTTTTATAAAATACACAGTTGTATTAAATTATGAGTGGCAGTGGGGATAAGAGGTATTGCTTAACTCAATTTTCTAAATGAATTGGAGACAAAAAGCAAGACATGGCTTCTCAGCAATAGTGAGGAAAAATATTCATGAGTGCATGATGTTCAGTAGTGGTGTTGATTGATTTCAAAAGTGTATGTAGCCAAACAATTCTGTTTTATGTAATAAAATAGATAGTTGCCCATAAATTATAGACAGTTTATTTGCACATGGGTACTAGTCCACAGACTGCCAATCTCTTCCTGTATATAGAATACCACTTCAGGTTTGCTTTCTATCAAAATGAAATAAAAATACTACTTGAAAGACTTGGTGGTCTTCTTTTTTGACCTTAGATTAAGATACATCAAAAGTGACTGAAAATTGAATTGTTCCTTGAAATAAGAAAATGATAGTAGCTGTTTCAAATGAACTGTTTTGCAGAGCTAGATCTCTCAGGAAAGTTTTAAGAGTGTTTTTTTAGGTTCAAGTGCAGAGGAAACTTTGTTTATGTATCTGAATTCTACCTTGTCTTTTTATATTGACAAACAGCTCGTACCTGTACTGTGAGTTTCTATTCTGTTACAGTTCACTGATTAACTACAATAAAGACAATGAAGTATGTAAATGCTAGGGTACGTTTCAGAGTGGGACTTGCTGAAGTCAGCCAGGATATTTCATAATCTGCTTTTATAATCCATAGTTCAATTTTTGCAACTTGTTTCAGGAGGCATCACATGGTTGGGGGCCCTTTACAATAAATGTTGAAAATGATGTTGTTAATTTTATGAACGTCCTAGGACTGTTTAGTAAGTTAAGCGTATGCTACTGGGTATTGATCCTTATGAGAAGGATAACTTTGCTCACTGTCTTGAGGGGTTTTAGACTGGTTTTATTGTAGAGCAGCTTTTCTCAACCTTTGGAGCCTGAAGGAGCCCTTAAAGTATTTTTCAGGCCTCAGGGAATCCCTGCACGTTCAGACTGAAATAGAGGCCAGAAGTTACAAAATAATTATATTCGTGTGTAGTCCTGTGTATTTGCATTAACAAAATAAAGGAATGTTTCCCTTCCCTCACCTTCTCCCTTCCCCACTGCTTTATGGGTGGCTCCTGCTGCTGCTCAGGTCAGATCAGATCAGATTCAGATCTCCTGTGCCTGGCCTGAGACAGATTGCCCACCCTGGGCCACCTGGCCCAAAGAAAGGCAAGTATATGCCTGCTGCCACTGGTGCCCAGGCCAGGCCAGCCTTAGATCTCCTGCGCCTGTCTTAAGACAGAGCCCTCCCCCAGCCACTGTGACTGCAGAAAAGCAATCCTGCATCCTTAGAAAGGCAGGTGTGCACCTGCAGAAAGGCAGGTATGTGCCTGTTGCTGCTGGTGTCCAGCCAGCCCAGCCCTAGATCAGTGCCTGCCCTTAGAGAGAGCCCCTCCCTCTGGGCCTCTGCAGTTACAGAAAGGCAGGCAACACCATCAAGGAGAGCCCCAGCACAGAGAGGCTGGTAGCCTTTCTCTCATGTGTGCTCTGTACTGCCTGCTGCTCCTCCTCTCTTAACTCCTCTTTTACATTTCAGTTTTCTTAGCATCCCTTCAGGAGCCGGACACTAGGCACACACAGTGTTAAAGGGAGGACTTGGGTTAAGGAGAGAACTTGTTTCCAACAGCAAGGCAACAGGAGTTAGCATATCAGAAATCTTTGTTACGGTCACAGATGAGCATTGAAAAAATAAAATGCAATTTTAAAAGCTAAAAAAATAAAAAAATGCAAAAGCAAGAAAAAAAGCAGTTCCTTGCAGATAAGAACTCAGCCAGGCAAATGTGAATTCCAAGTCAAGCCATCCAAAGTCAAGCTGAAGATTTACAATGCCAAGTCAAGGGCAGGACAACGGCTTAGTTAATTAAGCCAGAGTAGTAAATAACTAGATTCTAGGCAGAGTCACAGAACCTGAACCTCAATGCTCAAGTTGCTTCCTGCAAGGGAAACCCAGTTCTGTGAGACTTAAATCCTCTCCCTGCCTAGCTTGCACAGCAGTTGTCAATCTTTGCTAGTTAGCCTTGCTGCTTGCTTGTAAGTTGCACACTTTGGCAAGGTACAGAGGTTCCAGGAGGAAATACTGGGAGGGGGCCAAGTGAGTGCCTGAAGCAGCCTGTGTTGCAGCTGAGCTGATTCTGAGAGCTTGATATCCTCCCTTCCACTTCTTGGCTTGGTTTGCTCCTCACTCCTCACCTTACGCTTTGCTCATCACCCTGCTTGTGCGCAAACCACAATCCTGCCCGGGATCCAAGCATGCTCCAGTGGAGTTTAGAAGGTTTTTGTTTTGTCTCTTTTTTAAAAACTAAATCATGATTTCCCAAGGAATCCCTAGTGCTCCAGTTGAGAATCTGGTCTAGAGAAGGACAGAGGAGACTTTGGAAAAGGCATGCATTGGTTAGCAAAACATGATTTAACTCCATGACGGGAACAGACATTAGAATTAAACTTAAACTAGGTCTGCCTTAACTATCTTTGGTATCGGGGGATCAGTGCCAGGCTTTTAAGACTGATATTGTCCTTTCATGGTAGGCCATGTTAGGAAACTAACTCCATTAAAAAATATTGGAAACCTATTTTAGTAATACAAGCTATGGTAACTATCTCGAAGGCCTTTTTCCCCCTTCCTCTTATGCTAAAGATCGTTAGGATGGAGTCATTTTATGCTTCTAACACGATTTCTTTTCCTGGGCTTAAAAAATGTTTTGCTAACTGTAACATTCCATTTCCAAGGCCATATTTATGATTTTCTACAGATCTATACATTTAAATTAAAGGTGGATTAGTTGAGTGTAATCCTGCATCCATTTGCCACATGCAAGACTTTTCTTGTGAACCTACTGCTTGTGTTTGAAGTTATCTTTGAAAATAAAACTGCAAAATACTAACTTAAGAGAAAGATATATTTATTAGATTTATACCCTGCCTTATACAACTCAAGGTAGTATACCCAGTGCTCCCTCCTCCTATTTTCCATAACAGCAACAACCCAATGAGATAGGTTGGGCTGAAAGAGAGTGACTAGCTCAAAATAGTTCAGCAGACTTCCATGCTGCCACCCATTTTGACTTGCTAATTTTCTTTATGGGCAGGGAAGTGTTCATAGAAGAAAGAATTGTTCTCATCTACCATTATGTGATTTCTCTGCCTATACAGAGGGCATTATTTTGGGGCCCTCTGTGTAATTTTAAACTATTTTTCAGTCTATTTTTCAAAGCACTGTTGTTAGACATACTATAGCCGGGGTGTCAAACTTGCAACATCATGTGACGTGTCGCAACGTATCGTGACTTTTTTTTCATTGCCGGCAATGGGGTGGGCGCGGTTTCACCATGACGCATCCAGCCTGCGGGCTGGCAGTTTGACATCCCTGTTAACTATACTATACTTTTACATATATAAAAATCCTGTTATTCAGAGGTTTTATAAGCAGATTGGTTAATCTGTAGTACTTCTGCAAAATAGTGTAAAGCTTTCCCTTATATCATGATGATGATGACTTTTTAATGGAAACTTTAGACATAAGAGTGCAGGCATCTGTACATTCAGGTTTTAACTAGGGAATTTGGTTTAGTTTATCAAAGGACATAAGCAGCGCCTGATATCTGAGTCATAAGTGGCTTCTTCCCCAAAAATAAACATATTTTTGGAGATACTCATACTCTTAGATATACATACCCCTCCTTCAAGAACCTAAAGTATCACTTATCCTGGAGAACAGAGAGTGCTAGAAATTGAAGTATTTTGCTGGTACTTGATTTCCCCTCTAAAAAAGCATACAGTATTTATAAATTACAGCTCACTCAACCTAATTTACCTTCTATAAGTAGAGTAGTCAGTTGTGAAAGAAGAGCATTACATGGTTAATTTACATGCAAGAAAGAATGTCAGCAAAGGCGGTTTGCACTTCTGAAATTCCATCATCTATAGTACATTGGTTTTAAAAGAATCTTCTCTTCCATTTAGCTATTCTTACCACAGAATATTGGGGCACGTCTGAAGATACAGATTTAGCAGTAATCATTTGCCTCTGTGTCTTTACAATGCATAAAAGGTAAAGGTAAAGGTTCCCCCGCACATGCGTGCTAGTCGTTTCCGACTCTAGGGGCTGGTGCTCATCTCCGTTTCAAAGCCAAAGAGCCAGCGCTTGTCTGAGGACGTCTCCGTGGTCATGTGGCCGGCATGACTAGACGCCAAAGGCACACGGAACACTGTTACCTTCCCACCGTAGTGGTCCCTATTTTTTTACTTGCATTTTTACGTGCTTTCGAACTGCTAGGTTGGCAGAAGCTGGGACGAGTAACAGGTGCTCACTCTGTTATGCGGCACTCGGGATTCGACCCGCCAAACTGCCGACCTTCTGATCGACAAGCTCAGCGTCTTAACCCTCTGAGCCACCGCGTCCCCTTTTACAATGCATAGAACATGTATATTAATATCAGTTTGGATCCAAGAAAATCAAGAGCATTAGGATTGTTGATCATCACAAGCTCCTCGTTTCCTACCAACTACTTCGTAATTTTAAATCTTAAATTTGTTATATGAAATAATTTCAAATTGGCTATGGAATCTGCTTTTATATTATCTAAAATTATTTGGGGGGGGCTTGATGCACTCTGAATTTGGTTGTTTTCTTACAGATGTTTCATTATCCAGACTAGGTAACACCATCAGTGCTAGTGACGTTTAGTATCAGAAGCGAGTGCTATCATTATTTTTACATTCTAACATTCAAGTGCATACATAATTAGCTGTAAATCGAGCTGTGACCAGTGAGATTTAGTTTGTTTTATAGGTTTTGGTGGCTTACTTGACAATGTTTAAGTGAATTAGTCCAGCTGCCAGTGTTTGCATTATACTGTACTGTAAACCAGCGGTCCCCAACCTTTGTGGCTTGGTGGCCCATCCAGGTGGGGTGGGTGAGGGTCTAGAGGGGAACCAGGCTGCACAAACAACAGGCTGGCATGCACATGCATGCACACACAGCTTGACTATTTGACCTGTGCAGGCATGCGTGCTGACCTCCCGCTCCAAGTCATGCTGCGCAAGTGTGTGTGCGCTGGCCCGGTTGCAAATAGGCCACGGCCTGATAGTGGGCCATGGACTGGGAGTTGGGGACCCCTGCTGTAAACCATAAAGTTACCATATTGGCCATAGATTGACATAGATCACTTAACCTGATTATTTGAACAGTATTTTTACCTATGTTTAACATACCAGTTCCAATAACACTAAAAAAAAGTGACTTATGACTTTTTTCATACTTATGACTGTTGCAGCATCCCTATGGTCACGTGATCGAAATTCAAATGCTTGGTAAATGACTCATCTTTATGATAGCTGCCGTGTCCTGCAGTCATGTGATCGCCTTTTGCAACCTTCTGACAAGCAGTCAGTGGGGAAGCCAGATTCATTTAAACAACTTGTTACTTAACACCTGCAGTGATTCATATAACAACTCTGACAAGAAAAAAAACTCACTTAACAAATGTCTCACTTAACAACAGAAATATTGGGCTCAGTTGTGGTTGTAAGTCAAGGACTACCTGTAGTTATTAGTAAGTCTAATCAGAAAATTAAATAACAAATCAAACAATATGTATGTTATGATGACTAGCAACTATGACAAAAGCTATTGTGTAAAGCATGATATTGTTACCTGTTCTTCCTGATTCAGTGACAAAGGCCATAACATGGTAAAAAAAGTATGAAATAATAAAATATTTGGGGAAGAATATTAACTAACTAGAATTCATGTACAATTCATATGTGTGTATATTTGCATGTAGCTGTTTTATTACTGCAAGTAATAAGCAAAAATGTTTTATTATTATAAGCAAAAATGTTTTATGCAGTAGGATGAAGTGTTAAAAAGGATAAAGAAGCACAACATTGAATATGGATGCCATTTTGGATTTGGTCTTATGCAGCTTGCTAAACCCCAAACCAGATTTAACAAAATATAGTTTCTGTCAGCTCTTTCAGGTAGTCTAGACAAGAAACCAAAACCACGAGTAATAATACTACCTTAATTGTAAGGTTACAGACAGCTTTTTCTTCCTCTCCTTACTTTCCTTTCCAGACAACTAGGAAGGGTCCCTTCACACACATTCTTCACCCTCTCTTGTGGGCTTTTGTGGCCTGAAATGTCTTTTATGTCACCTGTGTAGCTCTTCTTTCTGTTTCCAAAGGTTATTCTCAGAGCCTATTACATAACATAGTATATGCAAGCAATTGACCCATTCTACTGTTTAGCTGTTTGTAATTCATTCATTTATTTATTTTTTATTTTTATTTATTTTAATTCCATTTATATCCCGCCCTTCTTCGAAGACTCAGGGCGGCTTACAAGCTTAGCAGTAGCCTTCATTCTATGTATATGCCTGCTTATTAGGGCTTTCGCCCCCCCCCCAAGCGGCATTATTACAAAGTCAGCTTAATTGCCCCCAACAATCTGGGTCCTCATTTTACCTACCTCGGAAGGTTGGAAGGCTGAGTCAACCTTGAGCCTGGTGGGATGCGAACCTGCACTAATTGCAGGCAGCTGGTGTTACTTAAGGAGGCATTAGCCCACTGCTCCACCAAGGCTTTAATCTTGTCTCATCAGAATTTGGAAATATAGCATCTGGACTGGATTAAAATCAAATAAATAATAAACTATGTAATTAGAGCATATATTCATGTAACATCAGAATGATTGCTTGATTATGTGCCATCAAGTCAGTATTAAGTCAGAGCAACTACATAGATTTTCTTCTTGATCTATCAGTTGTGTGCCATCAAGTTGGTGTTGATTCTTAGTGATCACATGATAGATTTTCTACAATCTACCATTTGTCCTGAACCTTCCTAATGTAAGTCTTGAAAATGTAGGGAACAAGAGACTTGGTTTATTAGATTGGAATTAGATTGGAATTACTCTGATCCAAGAACTGCCCAGCTGTCCAGAAGAAAAGATTTAGAGAAGCTTTACTATTTTGTTTTTTAAATTTGTGGTAATAATCTTCGTAACTATTTATGTTTTAGTGTTCTAGAACAGGGCTTTTCAACTTTTTCACCCATTGTACCACTTTTAGGATATGGCAACATCCGAGTACCACCAGTCGCCTAGCAAGGTTCAAAAACTTGATGATCAAAAAAAAAAGGAAAAAAGTGATAAAGTACAGGTAGTCCTCAACTTACAACAGTTCGCTTAGTGACTATTCGAAGTTACAATGGCACAGCTGAGCAAGACACCTGCCTGCCTGCCCTCCTGGCGGCGCTTTTCCTCCTGTCCGAGATTTTCACTGTTGTGAGCATTTCTGTTGAGGATTGGCAGCGGGGTAGGGTGGGAGGGTGTTTGGTTTTTATTCTCCCCCCCCCCGCTGGGTGGTTGCAGCAGCTTTCGGTCACTTCACATGACCCTGGGACACTGTGACCATCATAAATATGAATCAGTTGCCAAGCATCTGAATGTAAATCACAAGATCCTGGAGATGCTGCAATATTCCAGCTGATCGGTGCTTCTTCTGGGCTCAGCAGAAGCGCCAGGATCAGCACCGAGCTCTAGCTGGAGCCTGGCACTTCCGCTGAGCCCTGACAGCCCTGCAGCTCCAGCCATCTCTCTCTCAGGCTTGTGTGGTGCTGCCACTGGTTCAGCTCATTCCCCTCCCCTGCTATCACTTTTCTAGGATGGTCGCGTACCAGCTGCCAGGTGCCATTGTACCCTAGGTGGTACCCGTACCACTGGTTGAAAAGCCCTGTTCTAGAATACTTAGAATTTATTTCAAATAAGAGCTAACACAGGCTTTCAGTTTCATAGCTAGTGAAATCAGTGATATGTACTATATTTTGACAGAATTCCAGTCCTAAACTCACTCAGGAGCATCAACCTCACTTAATTCCTTGGAATGTAGCTTTGCTTAGGCTTATCTTATGTGCCCTTTGCTTTTTGGTTTGCGAAAGTGGGAAATAGAACATGGTATTAGTTTTCTACAGAACTGCTCAGTTAGAAACAAGTTTATACCTGACTCACAGTATTGTAGTCAATGAAAAGAAGGTGCATGAGGTGCTGACAAGCATTTGGTAAACCACAGTAATGATTAATTTAACTGGAATCAGATTGTGTAAGTATTGCATTTACATTACTTTTGAAATGTAAAGTTTTTTGTTTTTTCTGTTTTGTGTTTATGGATGAAACAATTGTCCACAACCATAAAGATTCCTTTAGCTCAATGTCTCCACAGTTGTTCCCTTGCAGCATTTATTAAGATGTATATGAATTTTAATATTTTATTGTTTTAACTTTCCCTTAGATATCCAGATTAAAATAAGATCATGGTAATCTGTACATTTCTTCATATTTATATAAATATTTATATAAATATATAAATATTCATATATTTCCAAATTCTGATGAGACAAGATTAAAGCCTTGGTGGAGCAGTGGGCTAATGCCTCCTTAAGTAACACCAGCTGCCTGCAATTAGTGCAGGTTCGCATCCCACCAGGCTCAAGGTTGACTTAGCCTTCCATCCTTCCGAGGTAGGTAAAATGAGGACCCAGATTGTTGGGGGCAATAAGCTGACTTTGTAATAATGCCGCTGGGGGGGGGGGGCGAAAGCCCTAATAAGCAGGCATATACATAGAATGAAGGCTATTGCTAAGCACATTAGTTTGTGCTTAAATTGTAAGCCGCCCTGAGTCTTCGGAGAAGGGCGGGATATAAATGGGATTAAAAAAATATATTTAATCTGCTGCTATTAACACAAGAATCTTTATTATGTTGCAATTCTTTTGTTATACTTCCTACTTTCTGCCCTTGAAATCCCCTATTATTATTATTTTTTTGAATAAGTAGAGGAACCTCCAGCACATTTGCAAATTCCAGGAAACACAAATTGTTTATACTCTTCTAAATGTATTTTTGGTCAAAAGATTGGGATAGTGTTGGAATTGTTTCACAGGTCATCATTCAGAAAGCAGTTCGATTTTGTCACTAAAATAATTTAAATAGAGTATTCATGAGATATAGGTATCTACGTCTGGCTCCAGAGATAGAAAAAAAAAAGACAAAATAGCTACTGTATTGTGCCCTTTCTTACTTGCATTATGATGTTGCACATGTATGTAATGGGAGGAGTATGTGTGGTGAGGCTTGTCATCTCCTTCTCACCCTTATGCAGATGCCTATGTCTTTCTATTTACAGTAGTGGCCAAAATTGTGGAAACCTTTTGGGAAAAGTATACAGTAGAAATGCTACCTCTGGTTAAGTCTCCACCAATTTTTCTTCTAATTTCTTTATAACTGTAGCCTTGTTCACTTAATAATACTATTTTACATCGCTTTCTGGGCAACCAGTCAACTCTTTGCACCATTACTTTAATTTTATTACGTTTTACAAGTTCACTAAAGGAAAGGAAAAAAAACACCAACCAACTTGATAGCGATCATATAACACACTGACAAATGTCCTTCTCTCAGCTTCAATACATAGCATCAATAACTGAATCCTACTGTGATCTGATTGGCTCATTGCCAAAGCAAGATGATGTCTGATTGGCTCTCTAAACACTCATGCTCATTGGCTACAATCAAATGAAGGAAAGCTACCTAGGCAAGTTGTGCTTCCTTTTTCTGCTTATTTGGCTATAACTTTTCATAGAATACAGTACAAATCATTGAACAAACTATGTTGCATTACATCCTTGATTAAATTATCGTTTCGTTGATATATAATTTTATGGTACTACTCCCCCCAAAAAGTGGTGTTATTAGTCATCAAACCTCAAACATACACTTTTTTCAAAAGGTTTCTACAGTTTTGGCCACTACTGTAGTTTACTGCATTTATTTCCTGCCACATGACATCCAAATCAACTCTCAGCAATCACAGGATCCTCTATAACCTATATAATAAGGGGCAAAAATATAGACATAGGAAAGTCTCTATTGGGCTGCAATACTAATGTTTAGGCATCTTCCCAAATAGTTCTCCCAATTGTTTTTCTATTTTGTGAATTATAGTGTGTGTGTGTGTTCCATTTCCCCCCCAACTCCATATTTTTTTCTGTGAGATGCCCTACGTACAGTCACCCACGCACTCGAAACCTCCCGTATAGATTACTGCAATGCTCTCTACATGGGGCTGCCCTTGAAGACCACCCGGAGGCTTCAACTGGTGCAGAATGCGGCTGCACGGGTAGTGATGGGAGCTCCCCGATACTCCCATATAACACCTCTGCTCCATGAGCTGCATTGGTTACCAGTTGTCTTCTTGGTGAGATTTAAGGTGCTGGTACTTACCTTTAAAGCCCTACATGGCTTAGGCCCGGGATACTTGCAGGACCATCTGCTGCCGGGAACGACTTCCCATCACCCAGTACGCTCACACAGAGAAGGCCTCCTCAGGGTACCGTTGGCTAGACAATGTCGGCTGGCGACCCCCAGGGGGAGAGCCTTCTCTGTGGGAGTGCCAACCCTATGGAACCAGCTCCCCCCTGAGCTTCGGATGGCCCCAGATCTCCAGTCCTTTCGCCGCGGCCTCAAAACACTCCTTTTCCACCTGGCTGACCTGGACTGACAGGGATTTTAATTATGTTTTTAATTTTTAACTCTAATTTTTAATTTATTTTAATTTTAATTTTAATTTATTCTACAGGGGCCATTAATTTAATTTTTATTTTTTAACTTCTGTATTATTGTATGTTATTGTTGTTAGCCGCCCTGAGTCCTTCGGGAGATAGGGCGGCATATAAGTCCCAATAATAAATAAATAAATAACTAGCATCTGAATGTCATTTTCTGGATCCAACGAACACAGCAATAGTGATGGTACGGGATGCAAATAGTCTCTTCTTAAGTTTTTAGATTACATGTAGTCCTCGACTTACAACAGTTCATTTAGTGAGCGTTCGAAGTTACAACAAAACTGAAAAAAAGTGACTGATGACTGTTTTTCATAGTTACGATCATTGCAGCAACCCCATGGTCACATAATCAAAATTCAGACGGTTGGCAACTGACTCATATTTATGACAGTTGCAATGTCCCGGGATCATGTGTGATCATCTTTTGCAACCCTCTAACTAGAAAAGTCAATGGGGAAGCCAGATTCACTTAACAACCATGTTGCTAACTTAACAACTATGGCAAGAAAGGTCATAAAATGGGGCAAAACTCACTTAACATATGCTTCACTTAGCAACTGAAATGTTGGGCTCAACTGTGGTCGTAAGTTGAGGACTACCTGTATTTATGAACAGTATCCCTATAGAAGGGAGTCACTGCAAATTTGGTTGTTCCCATGCTGCCAGGATATCAGATAAACCCAAAAATTGTTGTTGGTTTTTTTAAAAAAATATGGGGTAGGTTTTGCTAGTTGCCATAAAATTAATTTTCCTCTTAATAGAACAAAGGAACAAAAAGCAGTGGAAATAAATTCAGAATGTAAGAGGAAGCCAAACCAAATACAGTGTGATCTTATTTGAAAGCACAGTCTTAAACTGTTCGTGCAAGAATTATCAAATCATTCTACAGTATTTTAGAAAAGTGGTAGATATCTTTAAGGAGAACGCAGATATACTTTTAAAAAAATTATTTATTAAATTTGTTTGCTGCCCATCTCACCACAAAGCAATTTTTTATTAATAGAAAAATTAAGTCCATTATGCGAGAGAGAGAGAGAGCATGGACAGTAAGCACGGCAGTTGATGGCTACTAGGGAGAAAATTTAGTTGCCTAAGCTTTACATTTAGAAAACAACATATACCGAATACACAACTCTTCTTCTGCAGGCTGCCACATTTCAAATGTCATGGCCTTCAGTTAGCTTGGTTATCATACTGAATTTGAGGAGAGGAGGGAGGAATCTTATGGAGTATGCCACCTTAGAGAAGGTGGCACTTTACTAGAACTTATAGCACAATGCACCTTCATAAAAGAAGAACAGTCTTTTCATGAGCCAAAGTAGCTACATATTGCAGCCTAGTAAATGACTGTTACAAGGGACTGTTGTTCAGATTGTTTTTGAATAGTAGGTGTGACTGACTTGCAAACTTTAAAGTATTTTGTGATTCCTAAACTCAGCATCAATCCACACTGTACATTGTATAATACTTTTAAAAGGGAGTCATTTATACATTAAGCTGAGAATCATCAAATGTAGTAAAACAAAGTGATCACTCCAGGATGCAAATACATTAGCAGATGGATTCTGCTTTGTATTGTTACTTCAATTCAGTTTTGTTTTATTTTGTTGTAGCATAAATTATGATTTCAGTGTATTTAATTTTCACATTATTTTCTTTCCCAGTTATTGACAGACATGTGAAAATGAAGTCATATAGCTATACATAGTGATTTGTGCCTTCCTTCCTCCCTCCCTCCCTGTATTTGTGGGAAGTAATTAAAGAAGTAAGAATGATTTACTACATGAGAGCTTCTCAAAGTAGGCTATTGAGCAGAAGAGTGTTCTGGAAATTTTCAGATTAGTAGCCAGCAAACGTTAGAACAAAGACTTCTAAAACAAATTACAAGTTGATTCTCAAAAGATAAGTTGATTCTCAAAACATGAGATGGTGAAAATGTACAAGAAGAATGTGTGTAATTTAGCTTCATCATGGTTTGTTAGAGTTGCTGCTTTGGTCAGGTGTTGTTGGAAACACTAAAAAGAGATTGGAAATGTAGAGGTAGAGCTATCACAGGGCACAAGATACCACGAACCCTATTTTTCTGGAATTTCAGTGAAGTAAGGGTATGCTTCTGTGTCCAAGTAAATCAAGCTCTTAGATCAGAAAATGAACAATAAATGTAAATTTGAATTTGTTTTCATGTGTTTTGCATCTCTGGATAAATAAGCAGTTATGTATCAATGGAAGATTATATCTCTTGTTATTTATAAATACGTTATGTCTCTTTCTATGGCACACAGATACCTTTGCGCATAAATGGAATAGAAAAAAATTAATGTGTGTATCCCATCACATCAGAATCCTTTTTGGCCAATGCTTCATCCAAATACCAAAGTACTTTGGTAATATACTTTATAAGGAAATTTATTTGTGTGACATGCAAATAAACAGAAGAAAGTAGAACTTAAGGACTTATATGTATAATAAGCCATAATAAAATAAATGTCTTTGAAAGGTAGGCGTTACCACATTTTTGGAAAAAACACCATGAAGCCAGTGCAATGTCTTTTCTAAGTAAATTGTAAAGATGACTTTATTAAGTATTTTTGAAGAAAAAAAAATCAGTATAACTTTTGCAAAGGAGAACTTGAGTGTTGTTTGAGAGAAACATGGGGATAGACTTTGCTTTTTCAAAATATTTCGAGAAAGTCAGAATTGCTAATAAACTTAGTAATCATGGATTAAGAGAATAGTTTAATTATTTAGCTGGTTAAAATAGTGAAAGCAAGACTAAATTGGCATTTTCTGTATCAGATGGACTATGGTGCTTTGGGACCAGTGTCCCAAATAAACTGATACATACTGTACAATGAAATGGTGAGGTTTACTAACAACGCTGAATTTTTAAGTTGGCACACACCAAGAAAGGATAATAAGCTCTAAAAATATATTTCCAGAAAGGTAAAAGGATCATAATGCAAAACAATACGATGGCAAGTAACCGCCAGTCCATGCTCTGAATATATTTTGCCTTTATTGCGAGCTATGTGAGCTTGTTCTTTAGACCCTGTGCCTGCTTCAGGACATACTAACATTAATCACATATATTTTTTTCCACTGTAAGCTATTTTCTGCCACATTCCCAGAATCAAAACTTATGGCTTGCAGTTCCTAGGCTATTCTTCCTGGCTCTGTGTTCAGATCTTAGACCTGACAGCTTTATGTTTGGCAACTGTTTAGTTTACAAGCAAGAACACATTTCTATGTTAGCGTTTCTAATGTTTTCCTGGTAGTAAATGGAAATGCGATTGCCTTCATGTATTACAATCACAGCAAATTTGACACAAAGCCAACTTTATGACAGTCTACCGTGAGCTCAGCTGGCTTCCTGTTTTTCTGCCTCCTTCAGAATGAGGTATTTTCTATTACATGCAAGAATTCATTTAGAGCCTTGAGATGGCTTTAGAGCAGACATGTCAAACACAAGGCCCGGGGGCCAGATCCGGCCCGCGAAGTGGTTTCATGTGGCCCACGAAGCCATCCTGGAAAACAGTGAGGGAACGGCCCCCACTGCCTTGGCCCTGGCCCCTTCTGCCAGAGACCCTCAGATCTGTCCCACTCCTGCCCAGGCCCCCATAGGCACCCTTGATGCCAACGATGTAGAGCTGGCCACGCCCACCCAGTAGGCCATACGCACTCTAGCCACGCCCACCCAGTAGGCCACGCCCACCCAGGCCATACTCACCCGGCCCCTTGAGGGCAACCGCAATGCTGATGCGGCCCTCAGTGAAATTGAGTTTGACACCCCTGCTTTAGAGGGATTGACTGGGAGTAGAGGAACAGCGAAAGGAAAGAGCAAGTACACGGTCTTTTCCTTACATTCTAATTTAAAATCATCCCTGAAAGCTACCTCCACACAACTTGGGAGAATTTTAAATGCACATTTGTGCAGCAGGTAATTAGCTTCTGGGAATATCAAATTATTGGGACCGGACATTGTGTATACAGTATTTATTTATTTATTTATTTATTTAAATTTGTATACCGCCCTTCTCCCGAAGGACTCAGGGCGGTGAACAGGGCAATAAATACCAAAAATACAAAATACAAAAATTAAAAACAGATTAAACCATAGTGCCCAAATACAATAAATAAATTACTTAAAAACAATAATTAAAACCCCAAACCCATCAGACCAGGCCGGCTTGTTCAAACAAATAGGTTTTTAGATCACGTCGGAAGGAGCGAAGGTCGGGAGCCATCCGGAGCTGAACCGGTAAACTGTTCCAAAGGTCAGGCGCACCCATAGAGAAAGTCCTCCCCCTGGGGGCCGCCAGTCGGCATTCTCCGACCCGTGGCACCCTGAGGAGGCCCTCTCTGTGGGAGCGCACTGGGCGGAGGGAAGTTGATGCCGGCCGCAGGTACTCCCTAAGGTACTCCGGACCCATGCCATGTAGGGCTTTATAGGTCATTACCAGCACCTTGAATCTCACCTGGAAGGCAACTGGAAGCCAATGGTTGCATGAGTAAGAAGCTAAGTAAGCTTTATTGTTTCAAGGTACACATAAATAAAAATGGAAAGATTCATTTTAAGATCCTAATATTTACCACAAAACTTTCCTCTTTTAAAGGGACCAGGATTCTGATTTGGATTTGGGTGCCGGTTAATTCCTTTTGGTCTCCTGCTCAAATTCTTGTGCTGACATATAAAGTGCAAATTTCATAGAGAACAGTTCAGAAACTAGCTTTATTGGTTTCAAAATGGCTTAATCCTAGAGAAGTTGATACTCAACTTAATTGGTTACTGTGCAAAATAAATACGTGGCTAGAAGATATGGTGCATTTTTTAAAAGTCTACTTGAGACCATCTGGTTAGAAAGAGAGAATAAATGCCCTAACAATACAAATGTTTTTGGCTGGGGCAGTTAACGATCATTACTGGTAGTTGTTTTTGTTTTGACTTCTGCACTGGATGAAATATTCGAATAGCAAAAACTGGGTTATTTGTAACATTTTGTAAACATTGCAATAAATAGTTTGCCACTTAACAATAACAACAATAACAACAAAGCTTGCACATGGATGGCAATATAGATTAATCATTTTTAATGCTTACTCGCATGCTAAAAATAATCCAATTTACCCTCTTTGGCCTTTTGAGAATCAAGATCCAGTGTATCTAATTATTGGAACCCCAAGAACATAAAAGAATAACAAGTAGTGGACTTATAAATCTGTTGGAATAACTCCATGTTTTCTGATTAAATTGTGTTCCTGGTGGTACCCAGCAATCATGTTTGCCCTGTGTTCATAGTAATTGCATGTGTCAAAGCTGAGGGCTTGTGTAAACTGCACCAAATGAATTACAATTTTAATTTAGAGAAAGATAACTGTATTTGCCCCTGCAGGCAGATTTCATCAGGTCACTATTATACAACTAAGTAAGAAAGGCAGGGGGTGGGTAGTGGTAGTGGAAGAAAGAGAGAGCCTCCAGGGCTCTCTAAGTTAATAGTAAGTGTGAAATGTAATGAAGACCGTATCACAAAACCCTTTTCTTTTAACAAGAGAATAATTTACAAACACAAAATGCACGGCAGAGATTGTTATGTTCTGTCTATGCAAGTGTCCAGATGTACATGTTTAAAATTCTTTTGGGTAGCAGGGGATGGCTTAATGAGAAGCCTTGGCCGGCAGATAAAGTTGCAGAAGATTGAGTATAGTCCCCATTAAGAATATTAATGGATCCCAAAATTAAAAAACAAAAACAAAGAACCAGCTGTTCTTGAACATGTATGAGGGTGCTATCCTTAGTTTATTGTTATGGGCGACTAATTCTGTATAACATTTAGATGAGAAAAGGCACATTCTAGCTGTTTCAGCAAACCCCAGATTAGCTTCAGGTGCAGATATGCAGTTTACTCTGGATTTGCTCCTTAGCATCCATGTGTATTAGTCTGGAGACTACCACAGTTGGATCGAGCAGGTTGATATGGAAATATCCCATTAATTTCAGCAGCGTTTTTATATCTGCCATGAGTTTAATTCAAACTTAACTTACCACTTGCAGCACCAATCTTAGCACTATTCAATGTGTAAGATCATGATTGCTAGTTTAGATTAACAGCCACTTGTCATTTCTCTTTCTCATGATATGCCTGTAACAGAAAAAAACAAAACATTATTTTCAGGATGGTTTTGATCTGGGAAGAAAACTGGATATGCTAGCTACTTACTTACTTACTTACTTACTTATTTAAGTAATTAATGCTGTTAGATACCATCCACTTCTGTCTTGGGTGAAAGAAGACTGGAAATAAACAGAACCATGGTAAGACTTCACCCTGGTGGCTATCATGAATAACACTGGGGGTTTGCTGCAGAGCAAATGACCTAGAAAAAGAGTAGGGTCAGTATTTCTGAAAATAAAAAAAGTGTGCGAGGTCCAGACAACTGGCACTCAATATTATATGGATTATTTTCAGCAACTCCCGTGCATTCTTCATGTTTGCAAGAACAGGAACATTATAATGAAGATACCTCGTGAAAAAGCAGCTTTGGGATTATAATGAAGATATATAATAAAGATATAACAAAATGAAATTATCTGATCCTCTGGCACTCTCTCTTGGGCATTCTTTATCCTCAATCACCAGCAAGCTGAACCCAATTGAATCTGATATTTTCTGCTAAAATTTCACTTCTGGGGGCAGCCTTAAGTCTCCAACCCCATTTATGCCAAGCTGGGTGATCCACGAGTTTGCCCAGTTGATGCACTGAATTTTCATTTGAACCTTCAATTCACAGTACAACTGTCTCCCCTTCGGAGATAAACCATCTTCTCCAAAGCTGAAATCAGAATCAAATCAATGACTTCTCTTTTATGGGCAAGGTCTTTTTAAATGAAATCACTGCTGAGACTCTGGATAGAATACAAAAGTTTAACAATACGTATTACTGCCATTTCTGGAATGTACATTCTGTCCGTTCTAGACTACCCTATGCATGGACATAACAGTGGCACCAAAGGTGACCTTTTATAGCTATGCACCAATAAATGGAACCAGTGGATAATTACAGAACAGGTGCATTTCAAGCTCAAGACTGGGATCTGAGCAGCCAAGAATCCATTGCCCAGAAGGTAGAAAGAAACAGTGTAAAATATGAAACCCCGAAACTGACATACTGTATATACATACATACATACTTGTGTGTGTGTGTGTGTGTGTGTGTGTGTGTGTGTGTGTGTTTCCTATGTTCCACATCAGGCAGATCACCTGCATGTATAGGGCTTTATCTTGTCTGCAAATCCCTGTCACTTTTGAGTCGCTCAGGTTTGTGTGTTAGCCAGACCCTAAATGTGGAGTTGTGTTTCTGGAGAAAAGGGATCTATTGTCCTATGTAACTTGAAATCTGAGCCTTTGACTTAACTAAGAGGAAACGGGAGACATTCCGTTCTGGAGTATGTGGATGACTGCAGCAGGCAGGCTACAGCAGAAACTGTCTCAGAAGGAGGTATCTTTTCAAAAGGCAAATTGTTTTCTCTGTTCTCCATACTCTCCTGCTTTGGAAAATAGCCAAAATTTGGCAGAATTTCATAGATTGCATCCCTCCTTATTCCATGGAGGCTTGTTTGTCCTTTTTGCTTTGCTTGCCCAGGCTTGTTACTCTGCAGTCCCTTCAAGGGAGGAAAACAACACCTGTCCTTGGATCTCATCATACAAGAGCTCTGAAATCTTGCAGTAACTGTATGGCACGAGAGTAGTGAATGGGACTTCCTTGAGGTGGGGAAGCTGTCTCTAGAGAAGGATTACAATTGCAAATGAAAAGAATCCTTATTTGCTAAACAGGATCCTTTCTCAAGTAGAATCAATCTCAATTCCTCATCTCTCTCTAAAGGAAAGGGGACTTTTCCGTTCCAATATTATGCGGATACTGGCAGCAGTCTGCTTTTCAAGCACAACTGATAGGCTTTCTATTTTGTGCACACCCTAAGACTGGGCATTTTCTTAAGGGCATATTGCACAGATATTACTTAATTATTCAGTGCTTTCTTGAAGCTTAGCCAAAATATCCCCTATGGTATTAAGACTGCTTCTGATTGTTGGCTAATGTTACATGTGCCTGTAGACTTGGAACATGGCAGGTCCTCAGCCAGGAAAGCACAACAGCCTGTAACCCTCAAATTTGACTTTCCCTATTGGATACAGGGATGAGGTCACTCTCTATTTTGATCCATTCTTCTGGCTTTGGTAATTTCTGAACTGCATGTAAAACTGGATCTTATATTCCCAGTATTCTCTAGCCCTCTACATGCTGGATGTATTTGCTGTTCTTCTATCTCTGCAAAATGTCCAGGTTAGTGATCCTTGCCTATTCATACACTGTGGGATATCTTATCCCAATGACTCTTAAATGGATACCATCTCCTTATGTATGCTGCCCCAAGCATAGCTAAGGACATCCATTACAGTTGATTTGTATCCAGTTTTGCTACAGTGCTCAGGAACATTTCCTGTGAGATCTTGGTTGTTTGTTAAACATTACAAATTGAACATATAGTCCAAAAGGGATGCAAATTTTGGCATCCTGCCTCAGTGATAAGCAACAAGCTCCCTATCGACTAATAACATTTGTATTTCACTCAGATGTGTTATGCAGAACCTAAACGAAGGATAACTGGTTCTTCACATGGTTATCACGAAACTTTTTCACCAACCTATTCAGATGGTTCTTTTTGCCTTGGCTCCTGGGTTCAATTGGCAACTGGAAAAGGTTGAAGAATATCACAGCAGCCATACTCACATATACAAGGTGTGTCAAAGTCAGGCCCCATAGACAATTTATTATATAAGTTACATTAAATGGTTGAATTGATTGTTTTCTTTATTTTTTCTAAACACACACACACCACACCAAATTGTGTTTACTCTATGAGGCCTGTATCAAGGGATCGGTTTTGTACAAAAACTCTTACACGTTTCCGAGAAAACTACAGTGCAGGCATCAATATTTGTAAAATATATGCCTAATTCACAAATCCATTTTCATAGTTATAGGTAAATAATAATTACTATTTCTCACACCCAGATATTATATACAGTTTCAATAAACAAAAACAACATAATGTTCATATAGTTTTTGTTCGGTTTAACTTATCTAATATTGATTTACTATTTTTAGTTGTCCTTATATTTTGAATGACAAAACCTATTGCATGGAAATTAATAGCTGGACAATGGTAAAAGATTCCTCATACTCTTTTTAATACTAAACGACGAGTCTTGCAACACTGGAAAGAAATTTATGGTCTCAATTATTTGGTGGATTGAAGACCTGATGTTATTTGTGATTCATGAATGAGTTGCATATACATATACATATACATATACATATACATATACATATACATATACATATACATATACATATACATATACATATATATATATATATATATATATATATATATATATATATATATATATATATATATATATATATATATAAATTCTTTTTCTTATTGTTGGATTTTTTCTTTGTTCTGTTTCATAAAATAAAAAAAATGGTAGCAGAGAAGTGAAAAAGTTTTGTACATCTAATAACATTGACATATTTAAAGAAATACATTCATTACAAGAATAAATAACAGAAATTAAGAAAGACTGAGGCGGTAGTGATCTTAACTTTCCACTGAGAACGTGATGAAAATAGCATGTCCATAATACTAAGTCAGTTCCTGCTTCAAAAAATTATCTGGACGAAATGGCTCAGAGTTCAATGCCTGTCAGGTCATCTTTTTCTCAGAAGCGTTAGAGAGATTCCTGAGAATTAACATGGACAGACAAGAAAACAAGCCAATGAATTATTGAAAAAATGAACCCAGAGTTGTTACTTGAGGTACAAAAGACTTATCTTATTTGGGACACATTATATGAGGACCTGGCTCTCTGGAGAAGGCTGTAATGCTGAGAAAGGGTGGAAGGAAAGAGAAGAGGATGACCAGTAGCAAGTCTGATAGATTTGAATATGGTAGCCATTGGAAGACCTGAAAGACCCAGGTTGGGAATAGATTGTCATGGAGATCTATCTATATGTCGTTAGTAAGGGATCATAACTTGATAGAACTTGATAGAACATAATCTATCAATCAGTTCTGAACAGAGAGAAAAAGTTCCCCAGCTGAAAAACAGAGATTTATTTCTCTTTCTCCCACCTGAATCTGTCTTCTTCCATTGACTCCTGACTCTCATCTATCCTTTCTTTACTCCTTCTCTCTTATTGAAACACACACACAAACACACACACACACACACACACACAGAGAGAGAGAGAGAGAGAGAGAGAATTATTTCCAACATTTTGAGATTATCCTAGCATTTATTTTGTGCACGTTCATCTACCATCTTTTTTTTCTTTTAAAGGGACCATAGGCCTCCAAATATTCAGATGTTCTGATGTGTTCCAATATTTTCTGCATCAATCATCACACCATCCTAGCCAAATGGCTGTTTAATCTTTTCTTGAAAACCTCCGGTGATGGAATACCAATGATTGCCCTCATAGTACAGAAATTCTATCACAATAAGGCCAAGTTCTCATTTTACCAAAGCACATACCTCTAAACTGGCAGTAATTATTGTCAAAGCAGGAAGAGTAGAGGGATTGTTTAAGGAGACAAACCTGGAAGAATAAAACAGACTATGCTGCAATAAAAATGGCATTCCTTTGATGTTTACTAAGTCCATCTTTCTCCTAATTTTCTTCTGGCAGCAGTTGGGATAGGTGGTATAATTCTAGATGGATGGATGAAATACAGTTTAATTTCTTGCATTTCATTAACATGAAAATACTGGAAGAACTTGTAGAAGAGCCATTTGGGGGAAAAACACAATCCAATAGGAAGAGTCTTCATTGAAACTCACTATTTCATCCAGAGGATTATTATGTTTGACTATCATCTGATTCATGTAAACAATGCCTGTGTCATCCTATATTTAAGATCTTAAAGAACTTGATTACTGCTTCCTAGCTTTCTAAAGCTTATCAGTCAAGACAGCTAGATGGTCCTCAGAGGCCTACTTCCATATCATATTTAGATATTTCTCTTAAGAAATGAAACAATTGCATTTTTATAGTCACCTCTTTGGCGATCTGAGAATTATGCTTCTGAAAGGTTTACAGAAGCCTTTTATGGAGCAGGGGAAACAGTTTTAATGAACACCCAATAAGAAAAAAAAATCCAATCTAAGTCAAACGACATTTGTTTCAGAAGCCATGTTTCTCAGGTTAAATTCTTTAGTAAGCCATTGGTGTTTATTGCACTATCGAATTGATTGGGTCATGTAGGGCAGGCTGTACAAATAACAGCATCATTCACAAAAGGGACCACAATTTGTTTCAACATGTATTGAACTCCTGCTGGTCCTTCAAGCTCTATTGGAAGAGAAGTAGAAGAGATTATCAGCTTCCCCATAAAACCCACAGCATAAGCTTCTCGTTTTCTTTTTCATATATCTTAAATAAGCCCTTAGGCCTATATCCACTTGACTGACAGTTTGACGTGCTGTATTGAGCACACCATGTGAGTATTTGATCGAACCTGTAAAGTTATATGTCAAAACTGATATGACCTCTGTCTGGTATATGTTTTCACAATACTATAAATCATTTTAAGACAGAGATTTTGTATGTACCTGTTATTCTTTGAATCAAAAGGCATAATAATGGCCTTTATCCCAAATGACAATGAAATCAGCCCTTATAACAAACTTTCAATTCCCCAAGTATGTTCTGCAAATACCTATCATTGCTTTCCTAGTAGATAAAGTAATTAAAAAAATATTGAGACCATTGCTCATTTACCAGAGGAATGAGTCCCTCTGAACTCAATGGGACTTTTGTTCAAGAAGTTTTTAGAAATCTTGCTATATAAAATATACAAAGCTTTCATCCTTACATATCAAACTTCTCCAGATGTGTTGGAACTACTGCTTCCAGGGAATTTTAGGAATTGTAATCATAATGTATCTGAAGTGTGGCAGGTACAGGATAAATGCATAGACTTATTTTGAAGAAAAATGTTATTGAATGCAATCAGGCTTATTCCAGAAAAATAAATCATTCAAAACTCCGATAAGCTCAGTAAACTTAGGTTCTTTCCAGTCTTTAGCTCTTTCTGCTGTTGCAGTTTAAATCACCACTAGCATGCCCCATTTTTCCCCTCAGTCACACACCTTATCTGGTTCCAAGCCTAGAAGTTAACCTTCAAACTTCAATTGTAACTTTGTGTTCTGGATTTAAAAAGTAGTTTAAAAGGAGAGACTCCTGCCACAACAAGGGGTATCAACCCAATATGATTTAGCAATCCCTTTTTAGCTATGGTGGAGCAAGTAGGTCAGATGATAGACTTCTGAGGATTGAGACAGGTGTGGAGATATTGAGACATAGGGTAATAAAATATGATGATCACCCTTCTCTCTGGCAATAGGATAGCATCAGTAACTGCCTTTCCTCTTCCCACATTTGCCATCTCAGGATCAGCCTCTATGATTGGTTTTTTTTTCCTGCTCCCAGAAATTTTAGAAATCAACTCTGAGCACAGCATACTTGTTTGGTTTTCATTTCTGTTTAACAGAGCATTTCTAAACTAACACGTCCTGGCTCCAACATCCTCCCCCAATAGTAAGGGGAAACTTAAATATTACCTCTCTAGGCAACAATTATTTGAGGGAATGGAGGCAATTATTTTATGCAGTTCAATCACACCAAGAAACTTGGAAGTAAAAAAGATGCTGAGCTCCATTCAAAGAGGGTTTTTTCTTTCTTTAGTGGCTCTCAAATGAGACCTACTAGATGCCAAATACAACTTGCTGACCCATCAATCTGCTTGGCAGTCACTGTGCACTACAGAGAACTGCAAGGGAGCAGGCAGTTGCTAGGTGTTGGGCAGGTCCAGCCTCTAACATGTTACTTGTTTGGCTGTTGCCAAATTCTGTGTATCCGGCAAATTGCAAACTATTGGGAGAAGATGGAAGGCATCACTTTCTGCTTGCTTTAGGAAGACTCAAAGCTTAATTGGCTTAAAATGAAAGCTATCAGCAAATAATAGTTAATGTGGCATCTTCCAGCTGAAGTCAATATATCTCTAAATTAACACACACAGACATGACAGAGAATGGTCAGAGCACTTTGATGTCCACAGATCTCTAAATAGTGAACACAATGGTAGGCCAATTTCAAGCTGTTTTGTGAGCATTTGGGAAATGGTACTAGATAACTCTGCCAGTTATCTGTATCAGATGTGGAGCAGAATTATCCATCCTCAGCAGAAAAAAATGTAGAGATATCTTAGCTGTCAGAAATTTAAGGAATGCTGCTTTACTACTTATATGACATAAATGCCCAAAGAGGCTTCCACACTAGCTGTTTTCTCTGCAGTAGATATAATTTATTTAAAATCCAGATACCTCGAAGTTGCATTTCAGCCTTCTTCGTGCTGTCTATTTCTTCTTAGACAAGATATGTGGCAATTTTGTATTTTATGTTCTTTGATTGGTGGCTTCCATTGCATCTTAATAAGACACTGAGATCATTATACCAAACATTTCAATATCTCAGAATACTTTTTTGACTGCTCAACCTGAATATTTGAAAAACTTAATTGTTACAGTCTCCAAACTGTCTTTCCTTCTTAATGTGCTTAGCTGCAAAATATTCACTATCTTCATAATGGAGAACATAGGGATACCTGGATCCAGGATATTGGCTCATAAGAAATTATGATTTTCCTGTCCCTTTCCTTCACAGCAGAAGTCCTGTAAAAGTGATGGGATGCTAAAACTGGGCCGCCTACTTAAACAGGAAGTCGCATTTCACTTCCCATATTCTGAAGGCTCAGCCCAGATCTTTCCCTCTACTTTATTTTCTTAAAATGCAGTTTGCAGCCTGTCTACTGTAGACCTTTGTTCTTGAAAATTAATTACTTCCTGTTTACTAAGGGACACGATGTCCCAGGGGTGCCCTTAAATTATCTGATTCCATATAAAAAAGGAGATGCCTAAGTACAAGACCAATTGCTTACTTGTGCCTTTATTCATTATCTTTGGAACTGTAATAGTTCAAAAATAAATAGATACTTAAAGTGGGCAAAAGCAAGCTGGCCGTTTATTTTCCTTCCCATAAGGAAATGACTAGTGAAGGACATTTTCAGCCCTAATGTCATGGCAACAGGTGAACAGGAAACAACTAACTGATACATAAAGAACAGCAAGGAAAGTACCCATTAAAACATGCTAGAGCAGTAAAAAGCAGGATTTTTACATTGGGAAGTGCACAGTCAATTGCTTTTTAACCAGCGTAGAAGTAATCTAGTGTGCAAGCAACCTAAACTTTCATGGTTCATAGTTTATCTCAGCAATGGATTCCCCAGGACTAGTGAAGGACATTTTCAGCCTAATGTCATGGCAACAGGTGAACAGGAAACAACTAACTGATACATAAAGAACAGCAAGGAAAGTACCCATTAAAACATGCTAGAGCAGTAAAAAGCAGGATTTTTACATTGGGAAGTGCACAGTCAATTGCTTTTTAACCAGCGTAGAAGTAATCTAGTGTGCAAGCAACCTAAACTTTCATGGTTCATAGTTTATCTCAGCAATGGATTCCCCAGGACATACTGGGCATCAATTAGTACTTTACACTCAGTGGGCTTTACCTCTGAGTTGCCATTTCTAGAATTTCATTATTTTGGAGCTATCCTTCCTATCCCATTTCATTTACGGATTCTGTTTGTAGCCAATTTCACTTTTAAAGGCAATTAACTCTCCATACAAGTTGAGCCACAGTTTCAAAAGTAGATGGAACTGATACCCACCTATCCAACTTCCTGAGCAAAAAAATCCTTCCTATAAGGGGCATCACAGGCTTCAAAATAATAATAATAATAATAATAATAATAATAATAATAATAATAATAATAATAATAATAATAATAATAATAATAATAATAATAATAATATTATTAATGATGCTGGAATTCACAATGTAACCAGGAACTGGATTAGCTCCTTAGAATCTAATACATTACAGGGGGAAAAAAGCAAAACGCCACCTAGATGTTCTAAAGCAGAAACACATTAATGAACGGGGGTGGGTGGGAGGCAGGGTGGGAGTGCACAGTTTTGCAAAAGTTCTTCTTTCTAAAAAGCTAGTCCCAGCGGTGGGGCGGTGGGGGGGGGAAGAGAGGTTGTGCCTGGGGGCGCCTCTGGACCTGATCCTTTTCCCTCTGTAACATTTACAAGGAACTTCTGAAAAATCTGGGCTGCCTGCAAAGGATAAGGAATCATCAATATGCAGACCATGCTCTATTGTATACCAACAATTACTCAACTGTAGGAGGTCCGAGGTACACAAACTAAACTGGAGCCTTTTCCCTGCAGTGTCCTCTAGTGGCACAAATGCATATTTTTCTTGTTTTGAGAACTGCTTTGAGAAGTACGGTGTTACTTGAATTGTAGTCCAGGATTTGCTTATCTTCAGCTGAGAGAACTTGCAATAATTAACGACTTTTCCTTTTCCCCCCCAATTTTTCTGGGGGGAAAAGTGGTTTTGGGAAAAAATGCAAAACAATAACAACTGTTTTTCCCCAAATTTTTCCATCCCCCCCCCCAGGCCTTCCCATCTTTAGGTCTGGGTAACTTATTTGAGGAAGTTTTGTTATTTTTTGTTGATTAATTTAGTTTCAACTTGACTGTTAATTATTTAGTGGAGATGCTGATTCTCAGATCATTGTGGATTCTGTTAATATTTTAAGGGGAGGATGGAAACAGTATCAAGAATAAAATATATTTGGATATAAAACTTCTCACTATGCTAATCATTTTTAAAAGATTTTAGAAGAAAACTAAGTGAGAATGAGCATGTGAAAGGAAAAGAAACACAATGATGCAGAAATTTAATATCGGTACACAGACAAAGGAGTTTCCAAGGTTGCAGTGTTAGTGTTCAGTATATCACTAAGCATCGAAGAGATAAAGTACATCAAATTCTTTTAACAAAGTTACTACAAAAGATTTGAATCTCTAAGCTGTGTGTCAGTCTTCACTGTCTTGTTATTTAAAGATACACACACCTAGAGGTGTTTGTAAAAGAAAAGCTCCTAAAAACAAATATTTCATTTTCTAATTTTCCTTTTGTTGTACTCCTACTGATACCCAATATTTGTAAACATTTATTTTCAAGTATTTCTCATTTCAATTCTTTAGTCAATTTATTTTCCCCTTAAAAGCCATATTCTAAACACATCTGTCCTGAAGCATAATGTGAAATATATACAGTATATAGAAGCCATTCTTGCTTAAACTTGGCTAAACTTTTATTGTGCATATATGCTGTTCATTTTGCCATTACTGCTTATTCTCTATTATATAGCTCCAGTGGTGGGATTCAAATATGTGAACAACCGGTTCTCTGTGTGGATGCCACTTCCGGAAGGCCATTCTGGGTCTGGGCAACAAAAAAATTAGCTACCGGTTATGCCGAACTGGTGGGAACTGGCTGAATCCCACCACTGTATAGCTCCATCCTGAGTCAGATAGGAGCTGTTGTCAGGGACCTGAACTGGTGCCAAGATTGACAAGGTGTGAATGGGGGAAAAGAGGGTAAGACTGAATCCCAGGAAGATAGAATGGACAGACATAGGACATCCTTAGCTCTACATGGGGTTATGCTCCAAGTCAGATTTAACTCACAATATGAGGGTCCTCCTGGATTCCTACTTAAGTAGCCATGACCCTAAACCAAGACTATTTCTGCTCCAGTTGTAGGTAGTTTTGGATCAGGAAGCTTTACTCACAGACTATGTGTTCCCACAGAGAGGGCCTCCTCAGGGTGCCTCCGGTCAGAGAATGTCGGCTGGTGGCCCCCAGGGGGAGGGCCTTCTCTGTGGGCGCTCCGGCTTTATGGAATCAGCTGCCGGTCGAGCTCCGGATGGCACCTGACCTTCGCTCCTTCCGACGCGGTCTGAAGAACCATCTATTTGAACAAGCCGGCCTGGCCTGATGGGGATACGTTGGGGTTTTAATGGGGATTTTTATATTGTTATCTATTTAATTCTTTTTAATTTTTGTATCCTGTATTTTTTATGTATGCCCTGTTCACCGCCCTGAGTCCTTCGGGAGAAGGGCGGTATACAAATACAATAAAACTAAACTAAACTAAAACAGACACTTGAGCCCTTGTCACTTCATGTCTGGACTAGTACACCTTGTTTTACATGGGATTGTCCTTGAAGATGCTTTGGAAGCTTTATCTGCATGTAGTTACTTGAGTAATCATGGGTACATTCATGTACATCGTTCCGGCAGGGGCTGCCAATTTGCTTTAGGAGGCAATTAAAAGGTGATGGTGGAGGTTCAAAGCCAGAATATAGCCAAGATCACCTTTTCCAGATGGAGAGTGCTTGCTGAACATCCTTCTGCTGGGGATCATCTGCGGGATTCCCATTGTCCAACCTTCTTGATAATGGCCTTCCTTCTGTAAAACAACCTAGCCTTGGACATTGGGACCAGCAGCTCCCAAGCTTGCTTCTCTAGAGCAGTGGAAACATGGCTGTTTAGCAGAGCATTTGAGGACAAATGACTATTTTTTTGCCCTTTGGACGGTGCATCAGGTTGTTGGCTTGTCAGCAGGTGTATTGTTTTCATACAGTATTTTTAATCCTTTATCAAGCTGGTTGCTGTAAATTGCTCAGAGCTTGTGGGAAATAAATGGCATAAAAAGGTGAAATAAATAAATCATTGGACAATAGGTGGAAGTGTGCACATTTCTGGAAAAATTGGGGGAGTTTTTTTTTTTAAATTTAACAGACCAAATTGATCTTTAAGCCAATTCACTATATCTTGTATCCTACCTTCCGCTTTAAAAAATCTAGACTTTTTTTTTTAGAAAAATCCTTTTTAAGTACAGTAGAGATTCGTGCTAAGGCCCTGTCTGGGAAATGTATATTTTCACATTTTTAAATAAATTAATGTTACTGTAGTATACATAATTCTCTTTGAGTGTATGCTAGTGCTTGCAGATGTGACCTGATTTATTTAGTGGGTTTAATAAGTGTTATAACCCAAAGTTATTCCTTGGTTTTTAATAAATATTAGATGATAAACATGGTTAAAGCTACATTTCCAAGTGTCCATAAGAACAACATCTAATTTTGGAAAGAAAAAAAACTAATGAGATTGTGAGATGAGGAATAACTTCTTGAGGGATGTTGTATGAGGGAAACATTTTTTGGAACAGAGTAATATATGATGGAAGGCAAAATTAACCTACTCCTGTTCTCTCCAGCATCCTTTGTGGTCTCTCCAGTTGCTTTTTTCCCCCTGAAAACTTGAAGAAAATATCCATTGCCTAGGGAGAAAAGCTCTTTTCTCTCATTATAAGCGAAATGGCAAAATGGTATTTCCTGTTTAATTAATTTTTCATTGTTTTAAAAGAAGAGTCTACTGTATGTATTTTAAGCATTGTTTAATGTTGGGGATGGAAAAGCATTCTGGGTATAATTGTATCTGGCAATTTTGGATTCATACTCACAGAAGGATACTATTGAAACGGGGGGCGGAAATGAGGGGAGAAAGTAATATCACATTTTCTAGAAAGGAAGTTAATAATCAAACAAACCCCTTGGTAAGGGTCAGGGACTTGGTGTCCATCAAACCAAAATGAACAGAACCAGGCCTTATGTGATCTCAAGCATTTTTGAAGTAGCAAATGTACTTTAGTTAGATTAATTGTTGATATTCTGTTCTAATAAAACTTGCAACTTGTAATCTAATAAAAGCTTGCTAGGCATGTCAGAACTTTAAAGGAAGATAGGTGACAGGTATGGGAGCCCCTATGGGCCAAACAGTTTTATTTGATGAGAACCCAGAGCCTGCACCTTAAGCTTTTCGATAGAGCAGTTTGTGCCATGTTGGATGTCAAGGTAAAAATCACCTTTGTAGAGGGCGACGGACCGTGCTTCAGAGAATGCATGATGTGCATGCAGGAAGGCAAGAAAAACACGACGCATAATCTTACTAAATACCTTTTACTTACAAAAAATATAAAAACTAAATATATATTATACAGAGCTAGCTCACTACATCCTAACGTAACAGACAGTAACAGCAAAGTGAAGAAAACAATACAGATAACAACTCAGAACTTTCTCTAGACATGCGCACTAAACAGACTGAAACCATAACATAGCTAGTCATATGGGATTCACTATGGTTACCAGATAAGTTATCACAACAGGTGCAGAGAGCAGGGGAAAATGTACAGTTAGAAATGAACTTTCTGACGAACAAAAAAAAACGTGCAGTGACATTCCCCTTCTTTCGTCAGCAAAGTGAAGACTCAAGTAAGGCACATCTTCTCACGCAGATACTCATGCTGGGCTGTAGGAAGTGGTTTGTTCAGCATGTCAGCAATTTGATCACGTGTAGGCACATACTGTAATGTCACAAAACCTTGTTTAACCAGTTGCCTTATGTTTTGATATCGGATGTCAATGTGTCTGGACCTTGAACCTGTAAAACGTGTTTCAGAAATATAAACCACAGATTCATTATCTTCCATCACTGTGATCGGTCGAATCGGATGTGTCCAGATATCTGTGATTAAAGCATCAAACCAGGTTAAAGAATTGCATGCATCAGACACACAAGCATACTCAGCTTCTGTAGAGGAACAAGAAACAAGATTCTGTTTACGCACATGCCAGTAAACAGGACATCCATTTAAGAACATCATGTAACCTGATGTACTTTTCCGTGACTTCTTATCACTCGCCCAATCTGAATCTGCAAAACAACATACCTCTGCATAGTCAGTATGTGTGGGTTCCAACAACAACTTCATGTCTTTGGTGTGTTTTAGATACCTCAATAACTTTTTAACACATGTCCAATGAAACTGTTTTGCCTTGCCTACGTGTCGTGATAAAAGATTAACACTAAGTGCAATGTCGGGTCTAGTCCAACTACTAATATACAGCAGCGACCCAATGACTGAGCGATATAGTGTTTGATCCTCGAACTCAGGACTTGGTTCATGTGCCAAAATGTGAAAGTCAGTTTGCATGGGTATACTCACAGGCTTAGCGTCCTCCATGTTACAGTGATGTAACAGTTGTTCAATCTTCTCTTCCTGTGTGAGACTAAACCCCTTCTGAGTTTTGGCAATTTGAACACCTAAATAAGTGTTAATACATCCTAAACACTTCAGTGTGAAGAACCTTTGTAAAGCTTTAGCAAAAACCTCACTCATCTGCTTATTTGGACCAATATAAACAATATCATCGACATAAACAAGAATTATCTCATACCTATTACCGGATCTTTTGGTAAACACGCATTCATCTGTTTCGGACTTAATAAAGCCCATTGAATTTAGTTTGTCAGAAAGACATAAGTACCACATTAAACCAGACTGTTTCAGACCATAAAGACTTTTGTGTAGAAACCAGGTATCCCCTTCTTGCTGTCTGAAACCTGGAGGACCTTTGACATAAATTTCTTCATCAAGATCAGCGTGTAGATAAGCCGTTTCAACGTCGAACTGGAAAACTTCCAGGCCAAGGATAGTTGCAGTGGCTAAAGCAATTTTCACACTTTCAGTTCGCACCGTGGGTGAGTATGTATTTGTATAGTCCTCAGGATAACATTGAGCGAAAACCTGGGCTACGAGTCTGGCCTTGTACAACGACTCACCATTCGGCTTCTTTTTGATCCTGTAGACCCATCGAGTACCAATAACTTTCTTGTTTGCTGGAGGGCTTGCAGGCGTAAACACTTGAAGTTTCTTTAGACTGTCCATTTCAGCCTGCATTGCCTCAAACCATTTATCTTGTTCTGATTCAGGAAGATGTTTGATCTGTGTGAACTTCTCAGGTGGAAGTGTAACATTACAAATCAAAGGTACAGGTGTTTTTGTTACTTGCCACGAATACCGTTTTGGAGGGATTCCCTTTGTGGACCTCTTGGAACGTCTCGGGCCAACCGTCCATTCTTCTTCCGTGTCGTCCTCGTCTTCATCATCGTTGTCGCCAGCAGCAACATCGGCGGCTTGCGAAGACGGAACAGTAGGTTGAGAAGAACTCGTGGAAGGAACATTATCCTGTGAATCTTGATCATCAGGTTGTGTGGCGTCAGCAACATCATCTCTAGGAAAATAAACTCCAGGATCGTTAGAATGAATCCTGGACCAGTCAGCATCTTCCTCAAAAGTAGCAGATTGTGAAACCACAATAACATGATGAGAGTCAATGTATTTGCTCCATTTTGAATTATCATCAATGCCCATAAATCTCATCCTTTTTGCTGCAGGACCCCCTTTCTTTCTTTGGGCTAAAGGAATATTCACCATAGCATAGGAACCAAAAATATGGAGATGTGAGAGATCAGGCTTGTGTCCATACAACATGAAATAAGGGGTCTGATTTATCACACTACTCCAAGTACGGTTGATGATATGGTTAGCATATTTGATAGCTTCACCCCAGTATGGAAGACTGAGGTTAGCATCTTCAAGAAGGCAACGCATCATGGTTTGCAAAACCCCATTTCTGCGTTCTGCCACCCCATTTTCAGCTGGAGTATAAGGAGCGGATGTCTGATGTACTATCCCATTGTCACGCATCCAGTCCTGGAAACGCTGAGACATGAATTCAGCACCACGATCACTCTGGATTCTGGCAATGTTGACGTCGAATTGGGTATAGACAAGACTAGCAAAGTCTTTAAAGATCTGAAAGGTCTCAGATTTTTCTTTCATAGGATATACATATCCATATCTAGTATAATTATCAACGATTGTCAAGAAATATCTTTTACCACCAAGTGTGGGTTCAAAAGGACCAACTATGTCAGTGTGTACCAAATCAAAAATGCGTGTTGACAGGCGTGTAGCGCGTTTTGGAATTGCTGCTGCCTTGGATTTGGCTTTCTTGCAGACAGCACAGTCCAAAAACACCTTACACCCCTTTAGATCCAAACCTCTTGCGAACTCTGGCATCTTCTTCAGAACACGGAAACTGGCATGACCCAATCTTCTGTGCCACTTATGGATACACCTGGAATGCAAAGGTTTACCTGTTAGTGAATTCTCAACATTAGCATTTTTGTTAGGAACCCCAGGCTTGCTGTGAGCAACCTGTGTCTTTTTTGTCTTTTTATCATTATTAGGAACCTTTGGAGTAGCAACAGGATCTCTCTCTGGGACGTCTCTCTCTGGGCCTGTGCTTTTTGGAACGTGTATACTTGCCTGCTCTTGCTGCTTAGACTTTGGTTTTAAGTAATAAACACCACCAATCAACATGGTTTCAGCAACAATATCTCCGTCTTTGACTATATAACTTGCTTTTTCAAGATGGTGGACCTGAAAATGAGAAAACCTAGACAAATGACTCTGACTAAGCAAATTACTACTGGCAGACGGAACGTAGTAAACATTTGGAATGAGAGCATCAAGCTCTTCAATGTAGACAGTTCCTTTTCCCATGACCTGAACAGGATGATTGGAAAAAGAGTAAAGTTCACGAAGTTCAGGTTCAGGCTCGTGCATCTCTGTGTAAAGCTCTTTTCTGTAGGTAACATGTAATGCTGCTCCACTGTCCAAAGTCCAAAGAAGTCGTCTGTCGTACTCTGGTTGAGGCTGTGGATCGTTGGTCACAACCAATGTGACAAGTGGAGCTTGTGGATCACGCTTGGAACCACGACCACGACTTTGTCGTCCGCCTCTACCTCTGCCTCCTCTGGAATCTGTTCCTCTGGGCTGGTATGTGACGGGCGCTGGAACTCGTTGGGGACAATCCCGGGTGGCATGTCCCACACGATTGCAGATGTAGCATCTTGGCATTCTTGTAACGTAGGTCCTTCCACGGAAGGCACGCCTCACTGAAGCTCTTGATGCAGGTGGTTCCCTTAAATGTGGCGCAGCTTGCATAAGTGCCTCTTCTTCGGCTAAGATCCTGCATACATGATCCACTGTGCGTTGAGCAATAGGCACTTGATTGATCTTGGAAATAGCATCTTTCCACTCATGATTCAAAGAATTGATGATAATGCTGATCATTTGAAAATCATCAATAGGATAGCCTTTTTCACCCAGTTCTTTTCTAATACCTTTCATTTTAGTCAAATGTGCTCCAATATGTTCACCAGGTTTTAATCTGGAACCATGGAACTCAGACAAAAGTAAACATGTAGACTCAATTGATGTAGGCCGATAACATGCCTCTAACTGAGTCCAAATTTGTTGGGCAGTTGCATCTTGTGAAAACGTGAGCTGCAATTCAATGTCCATTGACATCAATAATGTTGTGCATGCTCTATTATCCAAGTCCCATATGTCAGGAGTCCATGGCTGGGCAGGAGGATTAAACACCATCATGTGAGTACCTTCTCTGCGTAACAAAAGTCCAACCTCACTGACCCATGCCCTGTAATTCTGTCCTGACTTCTTTAATTTTGAATCACCAGCCAGTGGTACAATGGAAGGTGTTTGATGAGGAATATACAACTGAGGTACTGGCTGTGCAGGTTGTGCAATCCGACCATAACCTGCAGGGGGCACCAGTGGCGTCTGTGCCTGGACATGCGGCAGTTGCATTGAAGCTGCCGGTAGTCTTGGTGCTGGCTGTGACTGTCTTTGAGCTGCTATTCCACCCTGGCCAGCAGGAGGCGCTGGCGCTGGGGCTGGTGCATTAGCATAATCAGCAGATGACACTGGCCTTCGCATATAAGAACCCAGTGGCAATTGCATGTGGGTTAAATATGGCTGTGTTCTGCCAGGTAGAGGGGCTTGCATAGAAGCAATATTAACAGGAGAAGCAATAGTAACAGGAATCCTAGCACCATCAGGGACTGGAGCCTCAGATAACGGCAGAAATCTTGTATCTCTGAGCAAAGACTCCTCCATAGACAATTGCGAGAGTGAGAGCTCCAATTTATGTCTTAATGCAGCTTCACCAGTAGATGGTGCTATAACATTTGCTTCAGGCATCACTGTGGCTCTGTATGGCCTTTGGGACAGCCCATAATCATGTGACATAGGAGCCTCCGGTTCCCATTCGTCTTGCATGACACTCAATGATGGGCGTGACTTTGGCTTTGGGGAAGAAGGAGGCAATATGGCTTCTCCTTGTGGGTGTGGCAATATGGCCGGTTCATGCTCATAATACCTCTCATATTGCTGAACCATTGACACATATTCCTTTGCCTGCTGCAAACGCCTTTCAAAAACCCCAATTTGTTCACAGTAGCCTTGCATAGCCCTATCTCGCATAGTTTGCTTGAGGCTTGAAGGAGCAGAAGGAATTTTCTTCGGCTGAACTTTAGGTTTCACTCCAAGCCTTTGAAATTCATCTTGAGCCCCTGGAGTGTGAACATTTCCAAAAGCAGCTGCCAGGGAGCTTGGAAAAGTAGAAAAAGGAGTGACTGACCTTGCATCGTAGACAGGAGCAGGTGCGTCTTCTCCAAGGCGTGTGGCCGAAGCTATCGGAGTCCTTAAGGTCGAAGGGAGATGCCCAACAGACAAGCTCCTGGCCTCCCGTTTCAGCCGTGGCTTCCTTCCTGACATGTTTCAGCAGTTAATCACCACTGCCTCACTAGCACTAACTAACTAACTGATAACAGCCGCAGAAACATGCATCTCCAAAAACATAAATCAAACCATCCTCGATACCAAAATGTCAAGGTAAAAATCACCTTTGTAGAGGGCGACGGACCGTGCTTCAGAGAATGCATGATGTGCATGCAGGAAGGCAAGAAAAACACGACGCATAATCTTACTAAATACCTTTTACTTACAAAAAATATAAAAACTAAATATATATTATACAGAGCTAGCTCACTACATCCTAACGTAACAGACAGTAACAGCAAAGTGAAGAAAACAATACAGATAACAACTCAGAACTTTCTCTAGACATGCGCACTAAACAGACTGAAACCATAACATAGCTAGTCATATGGGATTCACTATGGTTACCAGATAAGTTATCACAACAGGTGCAGAGAGCAGGGGAAAATGTACAGTTAGAAATGAACTTTCTGACGAACAAAAAAAAACGTGCAGTGACATTGGAAAGCATCACAAAAGCCAGAGAAGAAAAAAAAACCTCAAGGAAGTAGCTGTGAAAGAGGGCTTATATACAGGCTAATAGCTGATTTGACTGATTGTTCTACCAAGGAGAAAACACTATTTATTTTGAACAAAAATTATACTCCTCAATGACTTAGAATTTTTGAATGCCTGGAACACAGCCAAGAGGAAAAGCAAGTTGTTAACTGAGAAATGTCTGGGAAGTCAGGCTGAAAGCTTTAATCAGCTTAGTTTGTAGTACAAAGAATGCAGAAATAAGTCCTATTGTATTCAATAAGTCCTACCTTGGTACATGTGCTTAGAATGATAGCTTTAGTTGATCAGTAAGTGCAACTTGGCCACCATCCAATGCAAAGTTCAGCATACTTAAATTCATTTATTTCAACATATTCACCTAGCACAGGGGTCAGCAACCTGAAACAGTGAAAGAGCCACTCGGAACTGGTTCCCTCACAAAAGGAAAAACTGGGAGCCGCAAAAAATGTGTGTGCATGGGCATACATGCGCGCATGCGCAGAACAGGGTTTGACTGAAGAGTGGAGCCAAGGCGAGATATGCACCTACCTTGCATATTTGAATTGATTGGTTGAACTTTTTTAGTCCCACTTTTTTTTTGGACTGCACATGGCAGAGGACTGGGAGCCGCAGGAGACGGCTGAAAGAGTCGCATGCGGCTCCGGAGCCGCAGGTTGCAGACCTGTGACCTAGCACATAGAGCTGAGCCAACAATATTAGCTAGATACAGGATCTACCTAGACGGGTGGCATTAAGTATATTCTGGTGTCATTATCTCCCTAATTATGGCAACCTGCACAGTGCAGAATTTAAGCAATGCAGTATTGTGGGCTTTGATCAAAAAGCTTTAAACATCTGGCTTTTCAGATGCACCAGAGGTCAGTTGATTTAACAATTTAACCCTATACTTCCAATTAAATAAACTAACAACCAACAAGAGATGGATTTCATCTTAAATTTTAACCTTGCAAAGCTAATTTGCAAAAGTGAATATAAATATTTTAAATTGTGTAATAGTCTTACAGTTACCAGAACAACATTTTGGCATTACCTAAATTATTTGACCCTTTAGGTGAGAGGATTCAGCAGAAAGTCATATAATATACTCACATTTTCCCTTAAATATTTTTCTATGTAAATGAACATTAATATAGCCCTAATTTAATATAAAATCACTGGTAAGTACATACATGTATCTGATCTTGAGATATAATTACAAGAAGACCCGTTTAAAAATGTTCTTAAAATGATCTAACAGACATCTTTGGAAATTTCAATGTACCCAGCTTCAAAGCTCCCTGACAAACTAGAATTCTGGTGTTAATTCATTACAAAGAATGCATAAGTTTTTGTTATGCACCCTTTAATGCCTTTAAGCGTAAAATATAGTTAACAATTAAGAAATATTAAAATATATATAACAATATACCATAATGACCTGTGCACTGATGTCAATGCGACTTGTTTCAATATAACAATACATAAGAATTGCAACTGAAATATTTAGCTTAAAGAACTACAAAAACCACATTCATATGGTGCTCTGTTCAAGGTTTGTGGGTCCAAGGTTATACAATTACAGTCTAAATGAAAATGAGCGTTGTAACTATGAGCTGATTTAAAAGGTGACAACAGATTGATAAATAATGCAAAAACATCTACTGTAGACTGGGGCAGGCTGTACTTGTTCTCTATGAAAAAACGTGAACTTGAGTATGAGAAAAATATCCGACAAATCACAACATATATGTATAAAATGCCAACAATTGGAGAATGTCCTTCTGTAGATGCTCCATAACATTAAGTGAAAGAACTACACTAGTTCTATACTGAACCTCTAGTACACAATTGCAACACTCCAATTTATAACAACTCTACTGAACCTCAAATTAAGTTTTCTTCCTTTCCCAGATCCTGTCAGCTGAAAGTTGATTGTGATTACCCCTTAATTGTTCTCCCAACCACTCAATGTCAGGCCACAGTAAGAAGGAACACTTAGTAATGTTTTCCATAGAAGAAAAGAGAGTCAGCTGGTATAATGTTTAGGTATTAGGTTAGAAATTGGGACGCTGTGAGTTCCAGTTCTGTACAAAGCCAGCTGGTTTATCTTAGGCCAGTTTCTCTCTCTCACTTCTGAAAAGAACACAAGGACAAACTGATTCTGAAATTTTGCCAAGAAAACTACAGGAATTTGTCCAAGCAGTCACCAGGAGTCAATACTAATTTGAAAGCAAAAAAGGTAGGAAGGAAGGAAGGAAGGAAGGAAGGAAGGAAGGAAGGAAGGAAGGAAGGAAGGAAGGAAGGAAGGAAGGAAGGAAGGAAGGAAGGAATCTTAGATAGCACCAAGGTTTAATCCTTTGTGGCCATCTGGTGGTTCTCCAGAATTAAACCTGGAGAAAGTGGCAGAATATTTTGCATGTTAAAAAAAAGATACACATCTTCTGGATGAGGGGACAGGGTTGGATAAGTTCAAGTATCAAACAAAGCCACTGTTTGTTAAATAAGCCACAGAGAGTTATCTTGATCATAATGCTAAACCAAAGCAAAACGAGCTACATTAAGAGTTAGTGTCAGTGGTGGGATTCAGCCAGTTCGCACCACTTTGGCAGAACCGGTAGCTAATTTTTTTGTTGCCCAGGCCCAGAATGGACTTCCGGAAGCAGCAATCCACGCAGAGAACCGATTGTTCATGTTATGAAATACCACGTGGGTTGCTGGAGCAGCTAACGGCTCTCCAGCAACCCATACCACAAGTCTCCTGTGCTGCAATTGGCTATCTCCAGGCGGCAATGGTTGATTCAAACCTATTGGCTGCTGCCTAGGGGCTAGACTATATATTGCAGATAGTTGCGGGGATTTCCCCAGTACAGTTCCAGCACGAAAGAAACAATGAGTTATCCTGTACTCTGTTCCGCGTCTTCATTCCTGCGCCAAAGAACCCACTATTTAACAGTGGCGACGAGGGTGGGATCCTGCTTCACCGAATAAAGAGCTGAAGTCTTCGAGGGAAAGGCAGCACACGCCGGAGGGAAGAGGCATTTTCCCCCCCTCTCTCAAGGTCGGCTAGCAACTACGCTAGTGACCTCGTGCTCAGTGGACTCATTCCCTGGGCCTGAAGCAGGATCCGGAAGAACGCAGGAACCAGCAAGAAAGAATGTCGAAGGTTGGCAAACTGCGAGAATTCGACGTGAAACACCCGGAGGAATGGCCATCATATCTATCGCAAGTAGAAAACTACCTCAGAGCCCATCAGATCGCAGAAGAAGGACTGAAGGCTGCAATGCTACTCTGTGTGTGCGGCCCAGCTACCTTTGATTTAGCTGAGATCCTTTTCACACCGACACCAATCGAAGTGGTCTACTCAGATCTCAAAAAGAAGCTAACCAGGCACTTCCAGCCCAAGATATCTGAAATGGCTTGGCGGTTCAAATTCAACCAAAGAGTGCAGCTTCCCGGGGAGTCAGCGTCGGAGTTCATAGTGGGCCTAAGGCAGGCCGGACGCCTATGCAAATTTTCAAATTTAGAAGAGCAACTATGAGACTGGCTTGTCTGAGCCCTACGGGACAGAACGCTTCAGCAGAGACTATTTGCTAGGACAAATTTAATGTTTTCTGAAGCACAAGATGAGGTGATGGCCGACGAAGCTGCTGGGGGCACCGTTCAAACTGTACAGCCCACCGAAATGGTCTACTGTGAGGACACCAAATGCACCGAAGAACTCTCCGAGGAAGAAGAACCTGAAATCAACCGACTCCAAAAGCAACCCAATGCACTACACCGCAACGACCAGCCACAAGAGGACAATTACAAGGCAGTTCTCTTACTGAGATGTAAGGGGTGTGGCGGCAACCATTTTTGCGCCAACTGCAGATTTCATTCAGCCACGTGTAGAGCTTGTGGACAGGCCACATCGCGGTGGTTTGCAGAGCCCGCCAGAGAGATCGGCCACCCAAACACCTGTCGGAAGAACCAATTAGGAGAGGTACTGGGGCCCAGGGTCCAGTTAGTGTGGGATTTTTCAGAAGCCGTAGAAGCGTATGCTGCACCGGGGCTTGACACCCCCTCAAACCCAAACTTAAGCTCATGGTCCAGCTACAAGCAGTTCCATGTAAGATGGAATTGGACTCTGGCTCTGCAGTCTCAATCATTTCTCAAGACACTTTTAACTTTGTGTGTAGGCGCAGTAACAATTGGGCCAAACTAAGACCCTCAGATATAATCCTAATGGATTTTCAAAATGCTCATATTAAAGTTAAGGGAGAAGCCACCTTATTGGTAAAGTTTAAAGGGTTTTTGGGGCACCTGGATGTAATAGTAGTAGGGGGCCAGAGAACGACTCTCATTAGAGTCGATTGGTTTGATGCCTTAGGTATTCAGATTACTGGCATAAACCTGACACAAACTGCAGACCTCACGTCAGTGTGCGAAGAATACGTGGATTTTTTTTTTATTGAAAAGTTTTAACATACAGTTTATCTTTAACAGTCCCCCCTCCCCCTCCCCTCTCCCTCCCTCCCTACCCCTCCCCCCCTCCCCCCCCGACTTCCCAGAGCTAAATACAAGGTATAGAAAAAAAAAACAATCATAAACAACCATATACTAACAACCATAAACTCTAAAATCCATCACTCTCTAGCTTATACAGGATAATACAAACCTTAATGATATTAAATATATATAGAAAAGAAAAAAGAAAAAAAAAGGAAATAAAAAAAGAAAAAGCGAAGGAAGACTTATTCAAATGCTACATGAAACTTCTTAACCCTATATTTGTTCTGGATGTACTCAACCCATTTTCTCCATTCCATAATATAACGTTCTTGCGAGTGATCTTTCAAGTAAGCCGAAATCTTTGCCATCTCTGCCAGGTCGGAAACCTTTAAAGTCCATTCTTCTATAGTCGGCAATTCCTCTTTCTTCCAATACTGACCTATTAAAAGTCTTGCTGCCGTGATTAAATTCAACATCAGCTTAGTGTCCACAACCGTAGCATCTGTAATTATTCCCAACAAGAAGAGTTGCGGACAAAACTTTATCCTTTGCTTGAAAATCTTCTGCATATTCCACCAAATTTTTATCCAGAAGGCCTTAACCTTTTTACAAGTCCACCATACATGAAAATATGTTGCATCTTCATCACCACACCTCCAACATTTTGGTTGATAATTCGGATACATGCTTGCAAGCTTTTTAGGATCTAAATGCCATCTATAAAACATTTTATAAAAGTTCTCTCTTAGATTTTGAGCTTGTGTAAATTTTACATTCCTCACCCAAATCTTTTCCCACGTGTCCATTGTAATAACTTCTTGAATATTTTGGGCCCATTTTATCATACAATCCTTAACAAGTTCTGTTTCTGAGTCAATCTCTATCAATGCAAGATATATCCGTTTAATATGTGCTGGACCCTGATTTCTGATTTGCTTTATCAGATTTTCATCAGTCATTGTAAAACCATTTTTCTGATCTTCTTTCCACCTGGCCCGTAGCTGAGTATATTGAAACCAATTCTGAACAATCTTCTCATCTCGCAAGAAACTATATGGTTTCAAACACCAGACATTTCTTTCCAAGTTTAGAATCTCCTTGTACGTAGTCACATCATGTTTAAAACCAGCATGTATATTTTCTATTGCGTGTTTTGGAATTGCCCACAATGGTATCTTGCAGTCTAGCTTATGTCTGTACTTCTTCCAAACTCTCAGCAATGCCTGTCTTAAAATATGCACTCTAAACACATTATCTACCTTCTTATCATACAACAAATATGCATGCCAACCAAACAACAGGTCGTGGCCCTCAAGATTTAATAATCTCTCTTGTGTCAAATTAATCCAATCACTTATACCTACTAACGCAGCAGGTTCATAATATAATTTAAGATTAGGCATTTTAAGACCACCTCTTTCACGAGTATCCTGCATAATCTTAAGTTTGACTCGTGGCCTTTTCCCTGCCCAAACAAATTTATTGATACCTCTCTGCCATTCCTCCAAGTTAGAATCTTTCTTAAGAATCGGTATCATTTGAAATAAAAACAAGAATTTAGGCAGGACGTTCATTTTTACTGCTGCGATTCGCCCCAACAAAGACAATTGCAATTTTTCCCAACTCTCCATTTCTTTTTGGATTTTTCCCCATAATTTTTCATAATTATTTTTATATAATTTTGTATTAGAGGGCGACAAAAGCACCCCCAAATATTTGACCCTTTTGACAATCTCAAATCCAGTTAACCCTTCTAAAAGGGCCTTTTGCGATGCTGTCATGTTTTTGGCCAAAATTTTAGTTTTTTGTACATTAACTTTAAATCCAGAAACCTTTCCATATTGCATTATTATCTCCATCAGGTCCACAACAGAGCTCTCCGGCTGGGTCACTGTAACAACCAGATCATCTGCAAACGCTCTCAATCTATAATCCTGATCTCTAATCCGTATACCCTTAATTCTTTCCGAATTTCGTATTTTTACTAATAATATCTCCAATGTTAACACAAATAACAAAGGCGATAGCGGGCACCCTTGCCTTGTACCCTTCTCAATACTACATACTTCTGACAAACTATTGTTAACTATTATTCGAGCTGTTTGTTTTTGATATAATGCCCTAATTGGTTGCAAAAATTTATCCCCAAAATTCATTTTATCTAAAACTTTCATCAAAAATTGCCAATTCAATTGATCAAAAGCTTTTTCAGCATCTAAAAAAATTAGCGCCGCAGGGATCTGGTTGTTCCTTTCCAAAAATTCCAACACATCAACTATATGCCTCACGTTATTTTTCATTTGCCTACCACTAATAAAACCAGTTTGATCCCCATGAATCACCCGTTGCAGAACCCTCATCAATCTATTAGCCAGCACCTTAGCAAATATCTTGTAGTCTGTATTTAATAGTGATATCGGTCTATAGTTTTTTACTTGAGTAGCATCTTGGTCTTCCTTCGGAATCAGAGAGATAAAAGCAGTTCTCCAAGATGGAGGCACCTTTCCCCCTCTCTGGATTGTCTGGAACAATTCCTTTAACGGTTTAACCATCTCTAATTGTAAATTTTTGTAGTAGGCCGCAGTCAAACCATCTGTACCTGGCGCTTTGTCGACCTTCAACTCCTTAATTGCTGTAAATATTTCTTCTTCTGTAATCAATTGATTAATCTCCTCTTTTTGTACTTGCGTAAGAACCGGGATGCTAGCATTCTCCAAATACTCATCAATATCTTTTTCATTAATCTTCTCCTTAGCATATAATTTAGAATAAAAATCCACAAAGGCTTCCTTAATAAAATCCTGTTGAAACACTACCTTCCCCTTATGTTCAATGTTGTCTATATTAGAAGCCCTCTGCTTTTTCCTTAGTCTATAAGCTAGCCATCTACCTGGCTTATTAGCATTGCAAAAAGTATTATGCCTGGCAAACCTCAAGTTGGTTGCCACTTGATCAGCCATTAATTTATCAAATTGTCCTCTTAATAGCTTGATAGCCTCCTTAGTCTTCACATCCAATAGATTCAGAATCAAGGCCTTCTCTTTTTCCTTAATTTCATTCTCCAATTCTTTCCTTCTAGCTTCCAAAGTACGTCTGTATTTATTATTCATATATATCAGCACCCCTCTCATATATGCCTTGCTAGCATCCCAAACCATGTCCATAGAAGTATCCTTATTCATATTAATTTCAAAAAAATCCTTCATCCGTTGTTTACATTCTTCCACATTTTTCTGATTTCTAAACAAGTTCTCATTTACACGCCACGAGCGCCTATCTCTATTGTCCTTATTGATCTCTAACCATACTGGACTATGGTCAGAAATAGCTCTTGCACAGATCTTTACCTTCTTAATCCTGGAAAAAAAGTCGTTAGTCAGCAAAATGAAGTCAATCCTAGAAAAAGATTGATGTCTATCAGAAAAAAAAGTATAATCCTTTTCATGCAGGTGTGTGTCACGCCAAATGTCTCGCAATTCCAAATCATCCTTCATTTCAAAAAAAGACTTAGGCAGTCTGGCATGGCACGGAATACGCTTAAAAAAACCAGCCTTATCCATCTGTACGTCCAAAACGCCATTCCAATCCCCCATAAAAATAAACGATTTGTAGTCCAACTGAGTAAGCTTTGTATGAAGTGAGCTAAAAAAGTCAGCCTGTTGTTGTTGTTGATTAGGAGCATACAGTCCAACTAAAAGCATTTTTTTACCTTCTAACAACAAATCTATCATTACGTATCTTCCATGCTTATCTGCTTCAATTAAATCCGCTGTTATAGCACTTTTAACATAAACAACCACTCCGTTTTTCTTATTCATTGCAGAGGCAACGAATTGCGTACCCAATCTTGAATTCAGTAAAAACTTTTGGTCCATAGCCCTAATATGCGTTTCTTGCAAACATATAACATCAGTCTTAAATTGTTTTAAATATTGAAAAACTTTCTTCCTCTTCTGAGGCGAATTTAATCCATTAACATTGCAAGTTAAAAATTTAGTCGCCATCCTTGTCGCCCCGAAGCTTCTGGAGCACCTCTCCAATGGCCCTGTCGCCTTTGGGCCGCGCTCCTCCCACTGCCTCGCTGTAAGTGCGCTTTGAAAGTTCCATAAACTTCTGCTGGTCTTGTTCTTTTATTTGTTTTGCTCTTTTTAAAGCAGCACGCGTCACCCTTAGCTCTCCAGCATCAGCCAACAAAGTTGTAATTTGATCCCTTCCAGCACCATCCTCCTCTGTCTGACCATCTTCAGCCTCATGAGGTTTTTCTTCACCAAATCCCTTTGCCGCTTCCAAAAGTGATAGTGGGGTTGCTTTTAAAACATTATTGTAGAAATCACGCGCCTGTGCCACAGTAGCCAGGCGGTATCTTTTACCTTCATACATCGCCACCAGCCCAACTGGAATCTCCCATCTGAACCTTATATCACGTTGCTTAAGTTCCTGCACAAGAAATGCAAAGTCCTTTCTTCTCCTTAAAATCTTTGGAGGAATTTCCTTTAAGACCAAAACTTCTTGGTCAGCAACCACTACTTTAGTATCGTAGGCAGCTTGAATAACTTCATCTCTGATTTCTCTCTTTGTAAAATAAACCACCACATCTCTAGGTAACTTCCTCTGTCTGTCAATCCATGAGTTAACACGAAAAACTTTATCCATACATCCCTTTATTTCAGATGCTGGCTGACCCAATACTGCTTCCAGGGCTTCAGAAATCAGCTGCTTTAAATCTTCTTTAATATTTTCTTTTAAGCCTCTGATTCTAACAGCATACTGCATCTGGTGAAACTGAACAAGGCTTAACTCTCTGTCCATTTTGTCTCTTAAGTCTTCATTCTCCAATACCTTTACTTCTAGTACAGCATTTTTTTGAGTCAAATCTTCCACTTTTTCTTCCAAACCTTGCACACATTCAGCCACACTTTCCACTGTAGACAAAATGTCTACCCTCATCGCACTAAATTTCTCTTCCATCCTCTCTTCTATTCTCTCCTCCATTTTTGCCAATTTATCACCCAATGTTTCTAAAATTACCTGGGCATGTTTTTCAAGGGCATCTTGTAAATCCTTCGATGTCAATGCAGCAGGAGGAAGCAAGGCTTGCAACGATGTCTGTTGCACCGGAGAAGTTCCAGCACTCCGAAGGGTTTTTGAGGGAGGTTTAGCCGCCATCTTTTACTTTCACTTGTGACGCACTTTCACTTTAAGTTTAAAAAGTCCATTAAGCTCGAGAGTAAAAATAAAGATCCTCTTCACCTTTTCCTCTTGTACCGCTCTGCCTGCTCCTTTTATTCCAGGGTCTTTCCTTCTGGCAGGGGTGGTCGCAAACGCCTGGCTCTGCTCCAAGAAATCCGGAGCAGAGATGCTGACCAGCTGGGAGCAACCCAGGCTACGGGGGAGTTCGATCCTTCAGCCGCCCAAGCTTTAAGCTCAGGCGGCCCCGGAGAACTCGACCCCTACCTGGGGCCTCACCCCCTCCTCTTCTCCCGAGGAGGGGGCTTCAAATTCACCCGAACAGCTGATCGGCGCTGTTTCGGGTGAAATCTACACAGCTGAGCCGCGGGCAGCCCGAAAAGGCTGTCTCCGGCGCTCCGCCGCCACCGGAAGTCAATACGTGGATGTTTTTGATTCAACCCTTGGAACATACACAGGCCCGCCTATCTCATTTAGGTTTGATCCCAACATAGTTCCAATCAGGGTTAAGCCTCGTAGTGTCCCCTTTGCCTTAAAACATAAAATTGATTCCGAAACTGATAAGCTGGTAGAACAGGGCATGTTACAGCCTGTCGATGGTGGGGAGTGGGAAACTCCTATAGTCACTCCACTTAAAGCCAATGGGGAAATTCGCATTTGTGCTGACTATAAATGCACTCTAAATAAAGCCCTCAAGCAACACGCTTACCCGGTCCCAGTGGTCAACCATATTTTAGCCTCCTTGCAAGCGGGTACTATTTTTGCTAAACTTGATTTAGCACAGGCCTATCAGCAATTGCCGGTTGATGAGGCCACAGCCGCGGCTCAAACTGATCGTGACTCACACGGGGGCTTTCAAAGTTAAACGCTTACAGTTTGGAGTCAGTGTTGCACCGGTTATTTTTCAGGGAATCATGGAACGTACACTCAAGGGTATTCAGGGTGTCTGCCCTTATTTTGATGATGTTCTTATTGCAGGGGAATCCCCAGAAGTGTTGGCCAGTAGGCTCAGGGCTGTTTTGCAGATGCTTTGCGAAGCAGGCCTCAAATTGAAAAAGAACAAATGTAGTATTGGGGTTTCTTCAACAGAATTCCTGGGTTTCTGAATTGATGCTAACAGCATTCACCCCGCTGATTCTAAAGTGAAGGCCATTAAAATGGCTCCTAGGCCCAAATCAAAAGGAGAGCTACAACCATTCTTGGGTCTCTTAAACTTCTAACACACATTTCTACCTCATAAGGCTGCAATAGCAGAGCCCCTCCATAGGCTTCTTGATACGAAAGCTCCATGGAAATGGACTAACTTACATGAAAAAGGTTTCCAGGAATTAAAAGCACTATTGTCAGAAAAGTCCACTGTAACTCACTACAAAGAGTCTAAACCTGTATGTCTTGCACGCGATGCATCTCCCTATGGGGTGGGGGCAGTTTTAAGTCACATTAAAAAAAACGGGAAACAGGTTCCTATAGCATTTTACTCAAGGACATTGTCTTCTGCTGAGCACAACTATGCTCAGATTGACAAAGAGGCCCTAGCCATCGTTGCTGGAATAAAAAAAATTCCATGACTATTTATATGGCAGGGATTTCACGGTCTACACTGACCACAAAGCTCTGTCAGGTCTTTTTACAACGGACAAACAAACCCCCCACATACTATCTCCAAGAATGCTGAGATGGTCTATTTTCCTATCTGCATACAATTTTAAATTAATTCACAAACCGGGCAAAGAAATGGGCCATGTTGATGGCCTCAGCAGACTACCACTTCCACTAATGGATCCAGATCCAGCTCCTGCTGCTAGAATATTGTCCATACAGGACATACCTGAGTTTCCCCTCCATACATGGGACATTGCTGCTGAAACTGCCACAGATAAATTACTTAGTAGAGTGTTGTCTTGGGTATACACGGGCTGGTTGGATAAAAGTCCAGCCTCAGAATTTCAAAGCTATTTTGTCAGGAGGCATGAGTTATCTGCACATAAAGGGTGCATTTTATGGGGATACAGAGTCATAATTCCCACTTCCCTAAGAGACAGGGTTTTACAATCATTACATGAAAGCCATCTAGGCATTGTCAGAATGAAAGCTTTAGCTAGAAGCTACCTCTGGTGGCCTGGCCTTGGTAAGGCCATTGAGGCTCAAGTCCATGGTTGTTATACATGCCAGCAATCTAGGCCTGAAATGCCACAGGCTCCAGTTCACAGGTGCGAGGAAACGCACACTGCCTGGTCTAGGGTTCACATAGACTACGCTGGGCCCTTTCAGGGATAGTCTTATAGTAGTGGATAGCCACTCAAAGTGGCTGGAAGTAATTCCAGTTCCTAACATGACTACTTCTAGGAACATCCAGGTGCTGAGAAAACTCTTTGCCACACATGGGTTGCCTGATGTCTTAGTTTCAGACAATGGGGCCCAATTCACTGCTGCTGAATTTCAGGCTTTCCTTAGAACTAATCTCATCAGTCATGCAACGTCTGCGCCTTTTCACCCGTCTTCTAATGGTCAAGCTGAATGCATGGTGAGGACAACAAAGGAAGCACTCAAGCGCATTGTTACAGGTGACTGACATCACAGATTGGCAGATTTTTACTCTGCCAGCATTCTACACCCTGCACTGCTACAGGCAAAAGTCCTGCAGAACTATTTTGGGGGAGGCGTTTGATTACTAAACTGGACAGGTTGCATCCAGATAGTGGCAGCAGAAGCCTCTCGACCAAAACCCCTGAGGGGGCTGCACATGGGCGATTGGGTTTGGGCCAGGAACTATGGTCATGGGAATCTGTGGGTTCCTGGTCAAATCACCAAGGCATCCGGACCCCTATCTTATGAAGTGGGGTTGGAGGGAGGGCGAGTTGTCAGAAGACACATTGATCAGCTCAGGAAACGATTTCCAGAATGGCCACTAAGTGAGGACTGCATCATAAGTCCCTCCCAAGGTCCTCAAACTTGCGGCCAAGCCAGCCCTCACATAGACTACCAGGACTTTTCCTTTTTAACTGAGGTGGAACCAGAGGAAGAACTGGGGAGCTCTGGAGTGCAACATGGACCCCCTGAAGGAGCAAGCCAACAGAACTTCAGCAACCGCTGTGCCTACTCTGCCGAACAGTCTGACTCTGGGGTGGGCCAACCTGGAGAGGCCAGCCAGAGTGCATCGAATCCCCTTGACTCAGGAGCACAAAGGGACACAAGTCTACCCAGCCCACTGGGAAAGCTGGTAGACCACAAAGTGATAGGAACTCCGAGACGTTCCTCTAGGGCACACAAGCCTCCTTCATATCTTGCAGATTACGTTGTAAAATAGCTATATATTGTTGTAAATCCTGTTGCCACTAGACTACACAAACTAGTGCTATGATGTAACTGTCTAATAGTGCAAATTGTGAAGCCTGTTCATTGAGACGTTGTTTAATCTCATTGTAACCTACATTGTCTTTTTTGTTATTTTTATTATTATTATCACTTTTACTTTAGTGTGTTGGATAATGAGTCTTGACAATTGTTGAGACTACTTGGTGTTATTATGGTCTGATCTAAGAGGGGAGGGGTGTTATGTACTAGGCTCTTGTGAAATACCACATGGGTTGCTGGAGCAGCTAATGGCTCTCCAGCAACCCAGACCACAAGTCTCCTGTGCTGGTAATTGGCTATCTCCAGGCAGCAATGGTTGATTCAAACCTATTGGCTGCCGCCTAGGGGCTAGACTATGTATTGTGGCTAGTTGCGGGCATTTCCCCAGTACAGTTCCAGCACAAAATAAACAATGAGTTATCCTGTACTCTGTTCCGCGTCTTCATTCCTGCGCCAAAGATCCCACTATTTAACAGTTCACATATTTGAATTCCACCACTGGTTAGTGTGTTATGTGAAAGTAAGCAAGGGCTGACTTCATGAACTGCATTAAGCCATAGTTTGTTTAATCATAATAATTACATAAGCATAATTGATTCACATGGCATTATGCCACAAACCACTGTTTACAAACCACAGTCTCTTTCTTCATAAAGCACCTAAACAAAATCAAAGAAACCACAATATTATTTAAAATAAAATGTGTAAATTGCTAAGACAATGGGGAGATATATACTTTTAAAAATGTCCCTCACAAATTGATTGAACTAATTCTAATCTTCCTTCCTTCCTTCCTTCCTTCCTTCCTTCCTTCCTTCCTTCCTTCCTTCCTTCCTTCCTTCCTTCCTTCCTTCCTTCCTTCCTTCCTTCCTTCCTTCCTTCCTTCCTTCCTTCCTTCCTTCCTTCCTTCCTGCAATACTGCATTGTTCTCAGCAAACAAAGGGTGGAGCTGTTGCTTTGAGAATTGATCATGATTCTGTATCTGGCCAGCGAAAGTGAAGATAGGACTGAACATTGTAGAATGTATCTTTGTTTTAAAGTGTATGGGGCAGGGAGAGCCCAGGAATGCTGCATGGTGCTCATACTTTCTGTCAGGGTACAGTCCAGTGAGAGGTCTCCCTGTAAATCCTATTAAATAATGAAAGAAGGACAAGAATATAAGGGTGCAGTTGTCACACACTGCTATTAATCCAATGGGTGATTGTGCTGGAGGACTTCCCACTCCATTGTGTGCTAGAGGATTAATTATGTGCTCTCTAAGAGATACTGTAGTAAAACACTGAAAACGTTCCCAAGTTGACTTGCTGGGAAAAAAAATATTTTGTCATTTTGACTGTTTCAGAAGCACCCCAAAGTATTTTGTTAAGAACTGTCCCATAGGAAAAAAATATTGATAAATATTGATATTTAACATCCTTATATAACATGGACTGATGCACTCATTTAGTGTGAAAGAAGCAAATTATTTGCAAACGTATTCAGGATGAGAGCCTTGCAGTTAAGTGTACCTATGTGTACTAAGAAATAACTCCCATTGAGCTTAGTGGAAGACACATCCAAATACATGTGCATAGGGCTGCAACCTGAATGTGCACAGATTCTGATCTTCATGCAAATTATAATGTGTGAAATTACCTGTTGAAATACTTTCAAACTTTGGCATGTTCTTTAACATTACAAGTAACAGAAACCATGAGCCAGATCTGAAATATTCACAAAACTCCTCTGGAAACAATGAGTAGAAATCACATATAAATCCATCTCGCATTGTATTATACCAAAGGCGTAAGCTCTTGCTCACTGACTGAAATCAAAGGACTTTCCTTATACACCCAACTGAAACATGATAAACTCCATAGATGAGCAAAAGTCTTGCCATATGGTGGCAGCATATTTGTGCAGCCAGTGTCTCTATACTATCCTTCTCTTGTGTTGTGCTTTTTAGATGTACTGTATTGTACAATCACTGCCATAAGAACTGCCACTCAACTGATCTTCATTTTGAGCACAAGTACGAACTAAAAACTTCTCAAACAATGGTCAAGATGCTTTGTGTAAATTCTGGAACAAAAGTTATATTCTCACTAGAACAACTTATCATTCTGCACTACAAGAGTGGAATGAAATCATTGGATTATGTGGAATAATAGAGTCTCTTGACAATGAGAGAGGTGGTATATAAATTAAATAAATAGCGTAAAGAACTCAGGTCAGGAATACTGTGGGTGTCATGTGTATTTGCATCTTTTTTATACTGAGGACTGTAATCAGTGAGTTCATATATTGCACTAACCCAGTGGCCCCCAACCTTTTGGGTACCAGGGACTGGTTCCATGGAGAAAGGTTTTTCCATGGACCAGAGGGGTTATGGTTTTGTTTGCTGCCTGCATCCCATGGATGGGTCTTCACTTGTTTGCATGGACCAGTTGCTGGCATGCCGCGGACCAATGCCAGTCCACAAAACGATTAGTGTAAAACTAGTTCTACCTGCTTTGCAAGAAATGATTCATGAAAAAACCTGAGGGGAAATAAACTTGGTTAGGACTTATATCAAGAGTTAGAAAACCAATAAACTAAACCACCACAACAGAAAATGATGGAAGGCAACACCCAAGTGTTTGCATATTTTTACCAAGAAAATTCATGAATCTGTCTGGGAAATCACCAGAAGTTGAATTTGACTCAAAGGAGACTTTACCACAGGATGTTTCAGGATGATGCTAAGAACAGCTGTAGCAACACTGATTGCATTTTCATTCTTTTCATTCCCTGGCCATTCTGAGTCTGAAATATAAGAACTGAAGTGGGATTTTTGCAATGGCCTACAGAGGCATATCAGTAGCCAAAATATTTTGCACTTGAGCAATTGTCCATTTGTGGGGCTGCTTCAGGGTGCTTGCACTTACCTTTAAATCCTTCACAGCTTGCTATTGGAACACATGAAAGGCTGCCTCTTCCAGGAAGGGTGAATGTGGCGTTCCAGATGTTGCTGAATAATAGCTCCCATCAGCCCTATGATGGTGATTGATGAAGGATGCCCGGAGTTGTAATTCAGTAATACCTGGAGGGTCACAAGTTCTCCTTCCTTAACCTCTCACCTTGTGGGTCTACTCTTCAGTCAGATCATTCCTGAGGGGGAAGCCTCAATGCTGGCATGCACAGGCATGTGTTCTGAGGAAGTATAGTAACATATACTGTTGCTGTTTTGGTTGTTTGATAATTGTGTGACTGCAGGAATTACTGTACATAAGGTACTCTGGTCAATTGTGTTTTGTTTGTTTTTTAATGCAAAAGATAACCCCCCTCAAAGTTCAAACAAACTTGTAGTTGTCTTGAGCTAGGCTTGTGGCATTTTAGTGGCTCTGTGATGATATTCAGACAACCTGAAAACAGATCATTCTGAGAAACTGAGGACTAAATCTCACTTTGCTTTTTATTGCCTGCCCAGGTTGATCATATATATTTCGAGACTTACTGTTCTTTAATGTTGGTCTTCTTGTTTCTGCCTTCATTCCCTCCAGATCTTTCAAGAAAGACCTGAAAGTATCAAGTGCCAAGACACTAGTTTCTGCTCTAAATGAAATGTGGTGGGCCTCTTGGTTCTCTTTTTTCCAAGTTCTTTTACTAGCTGACAAAAACAGAGGGTATCCTTTTCCTCTCCATCTCCATTCTATTGAGGTAGGCTTAGGCAGGTTTCACTTTGATCATCAGAAAGTCCTGTTTGGCCTTCTCTCAGTTAGATTCTATCTAACTTGTGTGAATTCTCCAAGTTCTACTACCATGTTTTCCCGAAAATAAAACTGGGTCTTTTTTTTTGCCCCCAAAAGATGTACCAGGTCTTATTTTCGGGGTACGCCTTACCTCACCTCTGGCACCCACAGCCCCATCCAGCCAGTCCACTTCTTTGGGAGCCGAAGTTTTGCAGCTGCATTCAAGCCTGCATTTTGCAGTCAGGCTTTTCCAGAAGGCCTAAGCAGCCGAGTACCGAGCTATGGATTCAATCCATAGTTCGATCTTTGGCTGCAGAGGTCTTGCAGAACTGAGCTATGGATTGAATCCATAGCTCGGTTCTTGGCTGCACAGGCCTTCCAGAAAGCCCTGTGACTGAGAAATACAGGCTTGGCTGCAGAAGAGGCCTCAAAAGAAGTGGGCTGAGGCCTGCCTGCCAGGTAAGTGGGTGCGGGGTGCATGGGGCAGCTCCACCCCCCACCCCCTAGCTTGATTTTTAGGGGTGTACCTCACCCCAAAACTAGGGCCTATTTTGGGGGGCAGGGTTTATATTAGGCCCACCCCCAAAATCAAGTTAGGGCTTATTTTTGGTGTAGGCCTTACTTTCAGGTAAACACGGTATCTAGAGATTGTGGTACTCCATGGGAATTCCTAGCACTACACGAAAAATATGCTAATGTACTTTTGAATAATTACTGGGTGATTTCAGCTGATATCCAATCTCTTTATACTATAGACAGAACAAAAAAAATGCAGAATTAGAGAATGCAGAATTCAAGATCAATACAAAGTACCTTAAAATCAATGTGTAGAGTTATGTTAGAAGGCAATATCCAAAGAAACAGTCCCAGTCAACCTTGTTGATTAGTTGTTTTAATTTATTAAGACTAGTTTTCTAACACCTATATTATTAGATTCCTTTAGGGCAGGGGTATCAAACTGCCAGCCCATGGGCCGGACATGTCATGATGAAACCACGCCCACCCCATTGCCGGCAATGGGGAAAAAGCTCCGATACATCGCGCGACGTCACATGATGTCGCGAGTTTGACATGTCTGCTTTAGGGCATACAGAGATATTCATATGGGTAGGTAGTGCATGAGGCAAGTTTTGTACAAATAATTGTCAGGAGTTATTTGGGTGTATTTTAAGCTACTGAATTGCACACCACAATTTTTTATAAAAATTCAACCAGCTGAACCGATTAAACATTTTTCTTTTTCATTATTTGATATTCATAGCATGTTAGGACTATCGTTGGTTACCTATTATGTGGCATTCAAAAGGGAACAAGGGCAATCAAATGGCAAAATGTATGTGATGATGTCATCACCCAAATATTGGGACACAGGTACATGATTGCTACAAACGGTGTCACTCATGTCATTTTGGAATCTTCATTTTGTTGCAGGTCTGCCAGTCCTACCAAGTAGTGCAAATCTAACCCACTTTTATTAGAACCAGTGCTTTTTCTGTAAAAGTAAAAGGTGCCGGAACTCACACATGTCATACAACCCGCCTTGCCTCCCCTACAAGGTTCCACCCAAAAAAGGTGCCGGAACTCCGTTCTAAGCATTCTATGACCAAAAAAAAGCCCTGATTAGAACAACTATAGAAACAGAATTTTGCATATTCTCTTCATGAAAATTGGAGGGGTGAGGCATCGTCTGAGGTATTTTCACAAACTATTCTCTAGGCTTGGTTTTAAAGTTCATGTGTGTGACTGTTGCCTTGACAGCAGATCTTCCCTCTGTTTTTCTTTAACCACCACAAAATACTGCTGATCTGTCATCAAATAAAAACTTAGCTCCTGTATGTGGGCTGAAAAAGTGGATGATCGGTAGGTGGCAGCAAAGAGTAGGAGTTTTCTATTATCATTGCTGTTATTTTGCGATCATTCAAATTTTTGAAGCCCTGATAAAACAGCCTTATCTATATGCTTTATTTCCCTTTTTTTTAAAGGATGTGTGGGATATCTTGGAAAGTTCCTGGGAGACTTATGAAATGTATACCATGAGTTACAGAAGCGTGCCTAATTAGTTCTGACAGAATAACTTTCCCGTAGCATGCCTAGGGTATCCCCTCAAGAAATAATTGATTTCAAGACCAGCATCCCTGAGTGAGCATCTGCAGAAGGTATTTGTCTCTCCACCCCTGCAATCTTTAAAAAGAAATCTGTGTTTGTGTACATCTGCTCATGTGCACAAAAATCATAATAAAAGACATACTGACTCTACCTATGAGAGATAGAAATTTAGATTTCTGTTTAGCAGCAAAGTTTGCTTCAGCAAAACCAATACCTCTCAGTTTAACCTGACCGGTTAAGATAAGTTGGGTGGGGGATGTTTTTTTTTAAATTATTCAAAGGACTGTAGAGAATCTATGTAAGAGATAAAAAGAAATTATTGCTCATTTGTAGATAGTGGTTAAAAGATTAAGATGTAAGGCAGACTGCCAGATTACCAATGACACACATAGAGTCAGGGAGTGTATGTGGGAATCAGGGAACTTAAGCAATGGGAAAACAAAATGGTAGGTATATGCAATCCAGTGCTTTGTTTTGAAGGTTGCCAGCCTGCCGGAAAAAAAAGACAAAGTATGCAGATATAATAGAAAACATTTCACAGAGGTTAGGAGTGTGGAGGGACCAACTTCATCAAAAAATTTTGAAAATGGCATTTTGTGACTGGCCATATTTTCCATAGCAGCTGGTTTGTGAAACTTGGGATGGTTTCTCAGAATATCACATCTGCTCATTGGCTCCAAAGGAGGGAGAGCTGTCTCTGACCATTTTACCACTAAAGCAACAGCTCTGTGAGATGTGTTGTGGGGAGAGGCAGAAAGGCGTTAGCCCAAAAGGACCAATGAATTTCGGTGGCTGAAGATGGACTTGAACCTGGAACTCCCCAGTCCTAGTCCAACATTTTAAAATACTGACAATGTACCACACTGGCACACAGACAAGTCATGGGCAGAAATATCTTCAGTTCAGTGTGAAATCCTAATTCATGAGCTCTTACTGTTACGTAATCCTTCACCTCTAAATCTTAGGCTCTGGTTAAGCTTCTAACAAAGGATCTAATGGAAGGTCAAGGAATGTTTTTGGCTGGCAGCCAATGCTGCACTACTTTACATGAAATCATGAGTACTAAAAAAAAACCTACCCATCCATTCAAAATTATTGTCTTTATTAAAATTGTGTGATTTGGCTGTATTACAAATTTTAAACAATCTTTAAACTAAGTAAATGTATTAAACTAAGTAAATGGGCATGAATTACACAACATTTCTGATCCTCACTTTACTGAATCAGCAGTAGAGGTTTCTGTTCCACTTATCTGAAAACCATGCCCAAATCATGTAGATCCTTTTAACTATTTTGAAACAAAAAATCTTTGTTTTTTTCTTTCGAAGGACAAATCATGGCTGCTTGTTTTGGCATAAAAAAGTATATATATATATATATATAAATATACCAAGATTGTTTCTTAGATGAAGGAAAATTATAGTAGCTAAAACATCTTTGAGGGAGATGGGGAATTTAGAAATATGAAATATAAATAAATAAATAATATGCTTCATTTTGTTTAGCATATGGTGTTTGAATTCAGTCATTATGGCTTGTAAATCATAATCCTGTTTTATGGTTTACCATATTATATGAACCCAGTCAATTGTGGTTTAACATAGTCAACTGAAGTGTGGCTTAGCACAATGTCAGCTGGATTTAGTACTGGAAAACCTATGACTAGTTTCCTGTGGACATAGAAAGTTGCCTCTTGCAGGATTATTGAAATATTAGACTTTTTCCATAAAAGAGTAATTTTAAGGAAGTAACTCAAAGTCAATGTTCCAATAATCCTAGAAAATACAAATATTATTTAACATCAAAGGACAACCATGAAATGTTGCACGTGCAAACTGATTTCCGAGGAAGAGTAACAGAATCCAAGAATCTCTGCCTACATATGGGGTTGTCTATCCATGGTGATAAAATGTGGAGAGGCAGTTCTCCCAATTTGCCTAGGGAGACTCATCTAAAAAGGGATCTGTGCTTACCATCAATCTCTCCCTACATGAAGTGTCTCTGTTTAATGGCTGATAGAATATCTCAAAAGGGTCTTCCTTTCCTTTTGTCTTTGTTTAAAATGAAATATAATGGACTTGGACTTATCAGCGTCTCTAAATGCATTTTCTCTGTGTTATCCTTACTAAGGGATTTGGTATATCCTGATGAATATGTGCAAAATTGGTTCTGAGCTTGGCATAATTTGATCCATCAATTTAACATTAAATTAATATGCAGAGAGGTCTCTTTTCTGTTTTAAGCAAACTAGAAGGGAAATGCTTATTAATTTAAAATGGTCTTGAGAAATGGAATGAGGCTGCTCCTATTAGTAACTGCCATGGAGCTCAACCAATACATTGAGAAAGGTAGGTATAAAACAGATCTGTAGTTAAGGAGAAAAGAGGGATCCTGACTGTCCCCAAGTATGAAGAACGAATGTAAAACCTTCCCAGGAATTCATAAAATTACTGAGACAGACTTCCAAAAACTAGAGTGCTGCATTGCCTGGACCTGAACTAGCTATTTTGAGCTTTTTTTAAATGACACGGAAAAAAGGAGACAGGATATTAAAGCAGAGAGGAATTTCCTTGAAAGTTGACCTTACTAAACTTTTGTGCCAAATCATATAATCCCTTGGCTGTTTTCTGTATCTGGATACAGATGTTCCATCCAGCCACACTATGACATTTCATTAGCAGTACTCAAACAAGAAGATAGGTTTTTTTCTCAAGAAAACTGGAGCCTAAATTTTGAGATAGGTTAGAGTAAGAAACATAAAAGAAGCAGGATTAATAGTTGGATGGGATGGGCATGATAATTAACAAGAATCAATCTCTGTGTAATATACAGTATATTTTGTTCCAACTGGAACTTGCTTAAGATTTTTACAGAAACATATTTTACTGCTGAAGCTATATGTGGAATAAATACTGGCAACTAATATTGTTAATGTTCATAAACTGGGAATGACCTTTTGCTCTGTGTAAGTATTTTTGATCCACATTATTATTTATTTATTTAATTATTTAATTAGATTTTTATACCACCCTATTCCTGAAGGACTCAGGGCGGTTTACAGGGCAGCATAACATACAATATAAAGATAATATAAAATTAAAATAGATTAAATTAATTAAGCCCAACAATTAAAACAATATTTAAAAAGTTAAAACCCCTTCAGTCCAGGCCTAATAGATCAAAAAACCAGGTTTTCAGGTCCTGGCGAAATGTACGCAGATCAGGGGCGGTCCGAAGCTCCACAGGTAAATCATTCCAAAGGGCAGGCGCGCCCACAGAGAATGCCCTCCCTCTGGGGATCACCCGCCGGCACTCCTTAACCGGCGGCACCCTGAGAAGGCCCTCCCTGTGGGAGCGCACAGGACGATGGGAAGTTGATGCTGGCAGCAGGTGTTCCCTTAGATAATACAGGGAAACTAAATTTCTTGATATTTTCTATTATAATAGATTCTCCTTTTCTCAGTGGTTGTTTCTTATTTGTCAAGATCTTTCTGGCCAGGGAGATTAGTACGTAGAAGACAGAGGAGAGGAAGACACATTTTGGGTGATAACAATGCAATTCTAACTGATGGAGATTACCTGTAGCTCGGGTGTAGGATGAGGATGATGAAGATTTTTTTTAATTTAGAAGAAACTGATCATAAAAAGAAATGAGAAAGCGTTTTTGGAAAATGAGACAAATAAACACATTCTATGCTAGTTAACATTTGCATTATAGTTTTAAAACTTTTTTCTTCACAGCTTGATATTTCTGAAGCCCTTTCTTACTGCTGTTTAAAATGACATCCTTCTCATTCTTTGGTAATAAATAAAGCTGCTGCCCTACAGTGGATATTTATATTGTGACCACCATTTTGTGTTCACAGCACTTTGCTAACCAAAATTAACAAAGATCTAATAAGAAAAGGTGGGAGGGGGTTGCTCACAGTTCTGAACAACTCATTTCTGCAGGATTCAGCATAAAAACATATCATATCCAGCTTGTCCAGATAGAAGCTACCCCTTGATCACATAGAATCCATGTTGATCTCCATAATCCACATAGAGTACTTTTAGAAGTTAGAAGTCAATAAGAAGCTTGAGGGCCCCTACATGCAGCCTGCTATATTGTTTAATTTTCCAACTCCAAAACCAAATTTGGGAAACTCCAACAAAATAATCCTTAGCTACACATATTTGCTACAATCCCCTATTTTTATATTTTATAAAATAAAAATAAATGCTTGATATCTGATGAGAAAACCTTGCCAGAATTCTGAATTTCCTCGTGAGAACACAGAACAATTTGGCTGTTTAAAACTTTGTAAATGCTTTAAAATTTTTCTTTAAATGGCAGTCACAGCCTTGCGTGACACTGTGTGATGGTGCCTGCTACGTCAGATGGTAAGTCACCTATGGAAAGTTTTATCACAATACTTCTGGAATCATATGAAATGAACTGTGGAATTCAAATGTTGGAAGAGAAGAAGCAAGGGATAAATTCTAGGAGAAATGTGCTTCAGAGACCTTGTTCTTTTATTCTTCCTATTTTACTTTCCCTCTTGGGATAAAATATGTTCTTATCAGGACATTTATCTGCATTTAGTCTTTGAAGAGAATGATCATACTCTGAACTCTAAAGAGGGTTTTTGGCACTAAATGGGTCTTTTGCTACCTCTGCAGGTATTGTTGTATGTGCAGGCAATTACATGAAACATAACTTCTCCCCACTTTATTCCCTTCCCTTTCCTAATAATCTGTATTTTAATTAAAAACAGCAATTTACAGTGCAGTTCATTTATAACAACATAATCCATGGTAATCACAACGCAATAAATTTATGTTTTAAGTAAAATTTTAATGCTCTGAGCAGCTGGATCTCTGAAGTGTGGAAATAGCTAACATTTTTCATTTGGTATGATGCATCCTATAGCCAGCACTACGGTTTAATTACAGAGACACCACAGCCAAGGGATGGAGAATTGAGTTATTGTAATAGTAAAATGAGAAATGATTTCTCTGCAACTAGCTGTAAATCTGGAAAATATCTAAATAATATACCGGTAGACGGATAAATTTGTAATGAGCAAGACAAAAACACATTGGTTGATCAACCACATGCCTTCAAAAAGGGAAAATGCTGAATCAGGTACGTAGTAGCTGGGATGAATTTCACCAAAAATAACAACATATCACTGTCTCTCAAGGTAATGCAGCTAAGAATTCTGTTGGCTTGTGCTTATTCAGCTTAAGAAAAATCACAGCCTTATTTCAGCTGATTTCCTCATATCTGAGGGGAAAAACCACAACAGTTCCTTGCTTGAATCAAACAAAAGAGCTCCCTTAACTGCTGTTGTTTCCTTGTTCTTTTCTTGAGCTTTTCTCAATCAGGAAGCTTCATATGCAGTATGTTGGTCTACAACTGTTATCATATCTAGCCAATGTGGACATACTAACTTGCAATTTGGGGTATTCAGATTATTCATTTTGGAAATGATTGTGCTAAGGGTTTAATAAGAAAGGTATAATTTGAGCTATGATACAATCCAGGCTTTTTAATTCTATCTGTTTTAAGGCATGAAAATGACTGCTTGACTAGAATGCAAATTAAAAGCATATCAAGATGATGTGACATTTTAACTATTATACACAGTGCTTTTTTTGTCATAGAACACACTGGAATGGAGTTCCGGCACCTTTTTTCAACAGATTTTTCCAAGTTTTAAAAGTAACTTTTGAAAATTTGATGTTTGGTTCACATGGACTTGAATCGCCCTGTCAAGTATAGCAGGTCGGCGGCAAAATCATTGTGTGTCGGTTTGTGTGTCAAGTCCGATGCATGCGTACTTCGTGCTGGTTGTGATGGCGCTGTTCAGCTTGTGGCACTGCTTGGCTTGTGATTGGTTGTGTGGTCACATGCTGAGTGCTTACTGCGGGCAGCGACCATTATGATTTGTTACACAGCTGACATGTGTGGGTGTGTGTACAGTGATTGACTATGTGTGAAAGGTAAATAATTTCTTTATTTTAAAAAATCGGTGAACTGAAAATCTTTTTTAAAAATTTTTTAGTGTAAAAGTGTGACCCCAAATTTAAAAAGAAAAAGAAAATTTAATTACTTCTTGTTATGTCAGTAGATAGTTGCAAACATGTAAATAGCTGGTTGCAAAGAAGGTTCTTTGAAGCGGGAGATTCTGGTGCAACTATTGGTTTAAGTTGTCTAGAAGCGGGAAAATAGTGACTGATGATTGGATACAGTTTAAACAGTTCTAGTATAAAAGCCTGAAACATTTGACAGTTGTCAGTTGACTTTTGTGTATTGAATAAACTCTTTCCATTGTGAACCACTCTGAGTCATTGTCTACCTGAACCAAACAACTGGCGACGAGGGTGGGATAGACGGAGGACCAGAGAAGGTTCGGCGGAACAGCTGCGCGTAGGCGGCAAATTCGGAAAGAAGTCACAGTCAACCACAAGCGGCCGCGGCGGAATTAACAATCCTCCGAATGGCGCAAATCGGGTCCTTGAAAGAATTCAACCCAAACTTCCCAGAGGACTGGGAAGAATATGTTGGACAGGTCGAAGGGTTCCTGCTTGTTAACGGGATAACAGATGACCGAAAAAAGGCGGCAGCTTTATTGACCATATGTGGCACACCGGTGTATCGGATCGCTGTAGGACTATGTCAACCACAGCCGGTCTCCAGCGTCCCATATGCCGATCTGTTAGCCAAATTAAAAGTGCATTTCATGCCAAGGAGGTCAGAACTCTTTTGGCGTCGCATTTTCGAAAAAAGAAACCAGAGACCGGGAGAATCGATCCAAAGATTCGTTGCTGCAGTCAGAGAAGCCGCAGTACGATGCAAATATGACAACTTGGAAATAAGAATCCGGGACCGAGTGGTACTAGGCTTGCGAGATGAGCAACTACAGAATAGAATTATCGCCAAGCCCACCGGCGATTTGCAAGAAGTACTGGACGAACTCTTGACTTACGAATCCACCGGGTATCGCGACCCCCCCCCGCAATAGCATGGCTGCGTCTGCCGAAATTAATCAAGAAGGCCTTGTGGACTGCGGGGAGGTGGACCAGCAATGGGAAGCTGACATCGCCGAAGTCACTAGACGGTTTGGAAAAATGGCGGCAAAACCATCCCGAAGCGACGGCCCTGAATCGAACCGCCGATTCCAACCCACAACACCGCAACGACAAGCAACCGCAACCCAACGACAACTGAGTGACACTGCAACGAGACCGCGCGACAACGACAACCGATGTGGCAGCTGCGGGGGCAACCATCCCTGTGCAACTTGCAGATTCCGTACCGCCCGATGCAGATTGTGTGGGAAGACCGGCCACATCCAAGCCATTTGCAGGGGTCGTGCACGCGACAATCGCTTACATGAAGTCGACGTCTGGCCCGAAGGTAAGGTAACCCCTTACTATAGTGGCAAAGAGACCCCTAGACTGAGGGCGAAATTCCCGAACCGCGGGGAGGTGGCGCGAGTCAATCATACTAGGAAGGGAAAAATTAACAATTTTCCGGGAGGAAAATTAAAAATTATAGTCCAATTGCAAGGGATTCCTTGCAAAATGGAAATAGATTCTGGGGCCTCAGTGTCCATAATATCTAGTGAAACCCTTAAAAAAATTGAACAAAAAAGTGGCAGAAAGATTCCACTTAATTCAACCAAAATCCAATTGACTGACTTCCAAAAAACCCCAATAAAAATTAAAGGAAAAATTACCCTTAGTGTTAAATATAAGGGGTTTAAGGGAGCATTAGATTTAATAGTTACTGAAGGCCATAGAACTAGTTTAATAGGCCTTAACTGGTTCCCAGCCCTGGGAATTTGGATAGGGGGAATAAACATAAGACCCTCGAATCAGTCTGCGATGAATTCGCAGACGTATTTGATGGGTCTTTAGGTAAATACAAAGGGCCCCCAATTAATTTTAATTTAGATCCGTCGGTTAAACCCATCAGGCTTAAGGCCCGAAGGGTGCCTTTCGCCCTTAAGCAAAAAATCGAGGCCGAGCTCGATAAGCTTGTAGGCCAAGGCGTCCTAGAACCCGTCGAGGGTGGTTTGTGGGAAACGCCGATCGTCACACCCCTTAAACCTAATGGGGATGTGAGGATCTGCGCTGACTACAAGGCCACCCTGAACCTTGGAATGAAAAAACACGCTTACCCGGTCCCGACGGTGAAGCAGGTCCTCGCCACGATACAGGACGGCGCCATATTTGCCAAGTTAGACTTGGCGCAGGCGTACTTGCAATTAACTGTTTCTGAAGAGGCTGCTGAAGCTCAGACGATAGTTACCCACAAGGGGGCGTTCCGAGTCCACAGACTGCAATTTGGTATTGCAGCAGCTCCAGGCATCTTTCAAGAGGTGATGGAGAGGACCTTAAAGGGCATACCTGGTGTATGCCCTTACTTTGATGATGTCCTGATAGCTGGAAAAGATGAAGAAATGTTAGTAGAGCGGCTGGAACAGGTACTGGGCAGATTTAGGAGGGCTGGATTGAAATTAAAAAAGGAAAAGTGTTCCATTGGGGTTAAGTCCACTGATTTTTTGGGCTTCAGGATAGACAAGGATGGAATACATCCTACCCCTGACAAAATTAAGGCAATTAAATGGGCTCCTGAGCCAAGAAACAAGGCTGAACTACAAGCTTTCCTTGGGTTGGTAAATTTTTACCATACGTTTGTACCTCACAAGGCTGCCATTGCAGAACCCCTCCACAGACTTTTAGATAAGAAGGCTCCTTGGCAGTGGCAGAATAAACATAGAGTTAGTTTTCAAACCCGGTCCCGACGGTGAAGCAGGTCCTCGCCACGATACAGGACGGCGCCATATTTGCCAAGTTAGACTTGGCGCAGGCGTACTTGCAATTAACTGTTTCTGAAGAGGCTGCTGAAGCTCAGACGATAGTTACCCACAAGGGGGCGTTCCGAGTCCACAGACTGCAATTTGGTATTGCAGCAGCTCCAGGCATCTTTCAAGAGGTGATGGAGAGGACCTTAAAGGGCATACCTGGTGTATGCCCTTATTTTGATGATGTTCTTATAGCTGGAAGAAATGAAGAAATATTAGCTGAGCGTCTGGAACAGGTATTGCAAAGGTTTAGGAGGGCTGGACTTAAATTAAAAAAGGAGAAATGCTGTATTGGGGTTAAATCCACTGAATTTTTAGGATTTAGGATAGACAAAAATGGAATTCATCCTACCCCTGATAAAATCAAGGCAATTAAATTGGCACCAGAACCAAAAAACAAGGCTGAATTACAAGCCTTCCTTGGATTAGTTAATTTTTACCACACATTCGTGCCACACAAAGCTGCTATAGCAGAACCTCTGCATAGACTTTTAGATAAAAAAAACCCGTGGCAGTGGCTTGACAAACATAGAGTCAGTTTCCAAACATTAAAAAATATTCTTTCTAGCCAATCAACAGTAACCCATTTTATTGAGAATAAACCAATTTATTTAGCATGCGATGCTTCACCTTATGGTGTGGGGGCTGTCATCAGCCACTTGGACAGTCATGGTATTCAAAGGCCAATTGCATATTATTCCAGGACGCTTACTAAAGCAGAGAGGAATTATGCACAGATTGATAGGGAAGCATTAGCAATCGTGGCAGGAGTAAAAAAGTTCCATGATTACCTTTATGGTAGGAACTTTACCATACTCACTGACCATAAACCATTATTGGGACTGTTTACCACTGATAAACAGACACCCCAAATAATGTCGCCCAGGATGCTGAGGTGGTCAATTTTCCTCTCAGCATATTCATTTTCCCTGCAACATAGACCAGGCAAGGAAATGGGACATGCAGATGCCCTTAGCAGGCTGCCATTAAACAACACTGAGGAAGACCCTGCTCCTGTGGGACAAATTATGTCCTTACAGGACATTCCTGAATGCCCCTTAACAGCTAAAGAGATTGCTGAGGCCACCATTAAAGACCATATCCTAAAAAGAATCATGGCCTGGGTCCTCAGTGGGTGGCCAAGTACTAACCCGGATGCCAAGTACGTTCCATATTTTAGAAGGAAGGATGAACTATCATCCCATTTGGGATGTATTCTCTGGGGCAACCGTGTTGTCATTCCTGAAATCCACAGATCTACAATTTTATTAGAGTTACACGAGGGCCACCCTGGAATAGTACGTATGAAGGCATTGGCTAGAAGTCACTTATGGTGGCCTGGACTTGACAAGGACATAGAAGAATGTGTTTCTGGATGTTATTTGTGCCAGCGTTCTAGACCTGAGCTGCAACACACACATACTCATAAGTGGAAATTGGCCAGGAATCCTTGGTCTAGGATTCATATTGATTTTGCTGGACCCTTCCAAGGGTTAACCTTCCTAGTAGTGGTGGACAGTTTCTCTAGATGGCTAGAGGTAATTCCTGTCAGTTCAATGACTTCAGGTAAAACAATACAAGTCTTAAGGGGCCTCTTTGCCACTCACGGGTTACCAGATGTTATTGTGTCAGATAACGGGCCCCAATTCACCTCTGTTGAATTCCAGGATTTCCTCAGGGCCAACTCGATTAGGCACGCAACATCAGCACCCTTTCACCCGTCCACCAACGGCTTGGCTGAACGCAACGTGAGGACCACCAAAGATGCATTAAAGAGAATCATCCGTGGCGATTGGCACCAAAGACTGGCAGAATTCTTGCTGACCCAACATACGACCCCTTGTACGGCTACCGGAAAAAGCCCGGCAGAGATGAGGTGGGGAAAAAGGCTAACCACCAAACTGGACAGGTTACATCCTGACAGACTGCCATCAAGTGCTGAACCGGACATTCCAAACAGATCATTCAAAATTGGAGATCTCGTCTGGGCCAGGAATTATGCACAGGGAGACAAATGGGTCCCAGGGGTGGTCACTGATATAATGGGGCCTTTGTCTTACACTATTGAGGGGGAAGGGAATAAGGTAAGCAAGAGACATATAGACCAGCTAAGGAAGAGAACTATTGGTAGCATGCCAGTTGAGAGGGATCAAAGTATACACGGGGGGAACATTGCATCACGGCTTAATTATAACAACCTGCCAGTTAGTGGGGAAACAGAAATCCAACCCAGTGCGTCCACAGCTAACCATCAACACAGCCAAATTGACTGGGAGTTGCCCCCTTTGAGCAGGGCCGCATTAGCGGAACATCAACATCCAACACAACAACAATCACAACTTGTTAGCAGAGAAGAATCTGAGCCAACAATTCTAGAGTCCAGATCCACTAGTGTAAGCCAGCCAAGCAGACAATCTGATAGCGATGACTTAGGTATTCAAAGCAGTAGATATCCATCAAGGGTCCATAGACCACCCAAATACTTAAGAGACTATGTCAATAAATAACAACAACTGGGGGGGGTAAGGGGTGTTATGTCAGTAGATAGTTGCAAACATGTAAATAGCTGGTTGCAAAGAAGGTTCTTTGAAGCGGGAGATTCTGGTGCAACTATTGGTTTAAGTTGTCTAGAAGCGGGAAAATAGTGACTGATGATTGGATACAGTTTAAACAGTTCTAGTATAAAAGCCTGAAACATTTGACAGTTGTCAGTTGACTTTTGTGTATTGAATAAACTCTTTCCATTGTGAACCACTCTGAGTCATTGTCTACCTGAACCAAACACTTCTCAACCACCAGTCCTGCTAAGAACTGAATATATAATTTTTTTAATAAAAGATTAACAAGATGTGAGTTCCAGCACCTTTTTTCTTACAAAAAAAGCACTGATTATACACACAACACTATTACACCAAATTTCTCTTAATGAAAGAAATACTTGAAATTCCAATTCTGTAATTAATGAGGGATGGGGGGGGGGAAGAGAAAAAAAAGAGAGCTACAATACAAGGGCTTGTTTGGTGGTGAACTGCAAAAATTTTCAAAGTCCAGGAAACTAAACTTTGCACTGTAGTCTAACCGTTGAGTGAGATAGAATTATTATTAGAGTTTAGTAATGTAGCAGCGTCTTCTCATACAACTCTAAAGTACAATACAACTCTGAGAATTGCCCTTGCCATTCTTCTGCCCCAAGATTGGGGTCAAAGCTGTGGCTCAATCATATGTATTGGGGGAAGGGAGAAAATAAATGTCATAGAAAGTGTGGGAAGCAGAATTGTGGAGACTATTTTTTAAAGAAGACAGATGTGCACATATGAGGCTGCTGTTCTGTTGATTAGTCAAGGATAGATGCAGTTAGAGGGAATCCACTCCTGCCTTCTCCTTCAGCAAAAAAAAAAAAAAACAGATGCAAAGTTGTAGAAAGAATACGAAGACTGTGAAGATGCGTCTTTTCAGGAAGAAGAGCAGGTCAGTCATTTTTGAGCGACTTAACAGCCTTGTATGGGGACAAAAGCCCTTTCTGGGAAATCCAGTAGAAATCTAAAGGACAGGATCTAAATTCTAAGAAGGATATTCTGGAAAGTAAAGTTTCAGTTCTGTTCTATCAGGAAAACCTGTCTGAATCCAAAACGTTTCATCAGGAAACCCAATATTGGGGTAAAGGGTTAAACGAATCTATATGTCTAATCTGAAAAACGTTATAGGCATTCCTAGCTGGAAGAAAAATTAGCTTCTAAACAGAATGTAGAGTAGAGATATTGGCTCAAGCTGAATGTAAGTTTAGTTTTAAGTATGGTTAACGAATTACATTTTGCAAATTTTCTTTAGCTTGATTTTTAAAACTTGAGAATGAGTTTAAATTGAGGAAAGCATATAGGACTCAGTTTCTTACATTCATGGAATGGCACAAGTGCCCAAACCCTCTCTTTAAATATCCATTCCTTCAGCCACTGTCTGCAATCCACTTCCAAATGGAAGAAATGCAGGGACCAGCACACTTTCATTTTCAATGTTCTTAGAAGGAGATCAGTAGCCATTTCAGAGATGTTCGGTGGTTTGTATATCTGCAAATATGTACAAGCTGAACATAAAGCCTCGCAACATGAACTGCTTTGGGATTGTTTTTAATGATGGTAAAGCAGGGAATTTGATCAACCAATCAATAAAGGTTACTTTAATTATCACTGAAGATTTCCTGCACAAAGCAGTGTTGGCTTGTCTTTTATTCCAGCATCAACACAGACTTTCCACTGCACGTTGCCTTTACTTTTATCCTGCTCCTCAGAATGGTTTGTGTGTCTGTGCATGTGTATGTCTCTGAGGAGAGAGTAGTAGGCCTTTTGCCCTCCTATTTTCTACTGAAAATACCCTACTCCCTTTTGAGAGCTAGTATCTCAATTTACAGAAGTCTTAAAGGACAGAGAGAGAGAGGGCAACTATTCTCTTGACCTCCTTCCTCCGCTAGCCTGCTCTTGTATGGTAAGTCAACTTACAAACACAATTTGAACCAGAACTTACATCACTAAGCAAGGCAGTTATTTAATGAGTTGCCCCTGATTTTATGACCTTTTCTGATGTGTTTAGTAGGCGAATTACTATGATTGTTAAGTGAATCGGGCAGTCATTTAACAAATTTGGTATTCCCCGTTGGCTTTGCTTGTTGGAAGCTGGCTGTGAAGGTTAAAAAGGCAATCACACATGACACCCTCCTCCCAGGACACCGCAACTGTCGTAAACACACGCCAGATACCAAGCCCCTAATTTTGATCATGGGACCATGGGGATGCTGCAAGGTTATAAGTGTGGGATCCAGTTATTAATGTAAAAACTGGACTTTTTTCAGCACTTTTGTAACTTTGAACATTGGGTAGACAAATGATTATAAATCAAGGACTACCTGTAGGTCTGCTTTATGAGAACAAATAGCGCTCTCCCTTTTAGAGACAGAAAAACTACAGCTGAAAGGCAGATACCTGAAAGTTTCTCTATAGGCAAGGTAATTTCTTTTCTCCTCCTTTTTGCTGCCATCCTTTTACAGCAAACCGCCAGGCAACAGTGAAAGTCTTTGCCCATCACAACCTTGCAGGAGGAACAAGGTGAATCCGACCTCAGAACTCTGGATTTTTCCAGGCTGGCTTGTCTGAACCTTCTTCCACACTTCATTTTGGCATCAACCCAGTTGTGATGTGAAAAAAGACATATGGGAAGGTACTAGGGCACAAATAGTGCAGAGGGGAGACCCCGTAATTAGCCAAATTCTATAGAGTGGAGGGACAGAAAGGAAGATGTTGTACCAAAAAAATCTTTTTTTTACATTACATTGTAAGAAGTGGTTAAAGCCTACAGATATAGGCAAATAAGCCACAAGCAAATTAGCCACAAAAGCCCAATGCTGGGCCCTGCAGGTAAAAGATGCCAGGGGTAATGGTAAAGGTAAATATACATTTCCAAAAATTCTTAGTGGAAAATGGACTGTGTAATAAGGTAAAGTACAGGTAGTCCTTGACTAACAACATCCGAAGTTACAGCGGCACTGAAAAAAAGTGAGTTATGACCATTTTTCACACTTATGACCATTGCAGCGTCCCCATGGTCATGTGATTCACATTTGGATGCTTGACAAATGGTTCATATTTATGATGGTTGCAGTGTCCCCAAGGATTGTGTGACCCTCTTTTGCGACCTTCTGACAAGCAAACTCAATGGGGAAGCTGGATTCACTTAACAACCGTGTTACTAATTTAACAACTGCACTGATTCACTTAACAAATATGGCAAGAAAAGTCATAAAATGGGGCAAAACTCTTAACAAATTTCTCACCGAGCGACATAAATTTTGGGCTAAATTGTGGTCTTAAGTCGAGGACTACCTATACGCAGTGGGCAAAGGGCGATAGATGAAACATTAGGGTTCCTTCATTTCTGCTCAAGGCGGATCAAAGTGGAAATATCTTCCTCCAGCTGAATGCATCTGCTCATAAACAGTTTAAATATATATATTTCTAAAGATTCTCAAACATACCACATATTACCCAGATATATGTATGCAAAAAATGAACATTTCAGAAACAGCTAATGTATTAGTATTTTTGGTATAGGCATACATTACACTGATATAAGCATTTCACAAGGCAATTTATACAAGTGATGTGCTGGCAACAAATCATATATAGTCCTCAGTATTCTCCTGGTTTGCGTTGTGCTTTGAAAAGCTGTGAAATATATCTGACTTTTGCAGAGCTCTTCTCAGGGAGTGTCTCCAAGGTACTTAAAAGGTTCATTGCTGTACTTAAAAAACAGACAGAGCACTGCAGTGGCCATTATCTTGATTTTTTTTTAAAAAAATCATACCCTGCAGTCATCCAGGGCTGCTTTTTCAAATATATCTTCCACACATAACAAAATAGTTGGTTTTCCTCAATAACAAACTTATTTCCTTTCTTTTTTAAACGATCTGCCATTGACACACTGACAAATAGAAGTCTCCTACTGCCCATTAATTTGTTGGCTACCCAAAGAGAATAAACAGAAAAAAGTAATTTTTAAAATGCATTTTATTCCCAAGTTAACTCATCCCGCCCAGCTTGCCACAGCCAACTCACCCTTGGACAATTCACACGGCCAACAGGGATAACTTGCCGTGGCACAAAAATTCCATAATATTGAAGAAATGGTGAAATAGAATCATTAAAGAAAGGATGCAAAAGGAGGAACAAAATGAAATGTGAATAACAAAAATTAAAATACTTTTAGGATTATTTTAAATAATTAAATAAAATTGTTGATTTGTCCGGGTGCAAGTTTTTCTGTGGCGAACTGGCCACTGCAAATTGTCCTGTGGCGAGTTGGCCATGGCGAGCTGGCCGTGGCAAGTTGGCCATGGTGAATTGGCAGTGGTTAGTTGTCCCTTTCTGAGACCTATTAGCAGGGTTTCCTTCTGGTTCCCTCCCAGTAGGGGTATCAGAAAGGGGCTCCAAAAATATAGACCATTAGATGGTATATATATATATATATATAATAATACTTCACTAGTGATGAAAATTGCACATCTTTACTAGCAGCGAAGATTTTTGCAGCCTTATGAATTGGTCCATAATAGTGCAGTAGGCATCGTAGAGAGAGTAGCCTATTTATTTTCTTATTTAACAGATTTTTATCCCATCTTTATTATGCTGTGTGCTACTGTATGGCATTCATGTTTACTAAAATGGGCTTCTCTATGAGGTTCTCATCCTCATCTCTACTGACTCATTCCAAGATAGATAGGGCTTCTAGTTACTTTGCTGTTGACTGCATTGTTTATTGTCCAAATTCACCAGCAGCCCATCCATCTCTTGGGACTCTTCAGCTATCCCATATTGGCTCCTCTGCAGATGAGGGCAGCATCTAACTAAGCATAACCTTTGCCTCTTTGTGTCAGGCCACAGGACTTTCATCAACCACATGTGGAAAGCCTCTTTGTACAATTCTTTGGCGTTTTCACCAAATTGCTTTATCCGTTGCCTCTGTTTGGGTTTGGTTCTGCAATTTTATTGTTTCCTGGTACTGCTGAAATAGCAGTTATATCTGTTTCAGGAATGTAGTTGCTCAAGAATATCTTAACTCACAGCTCCTGTTCTAGAAACATAATCCTATAGCCAACACCAGTACCGTACGTATTGTACCTCACATCTTGCTAGTACCCAGTAGATCTAGGAAGCAGGTTACTGGCTCTAATTCCACAAAAATCTTCCTTTAAATTTCCATGCAGTAGAATGTAAGGCCCCTAAATACCTGGTTTACATAGATTTCTATTTAAACAAGTCCCTCCAAATACAATTAGCTGGAACAGATGTTGGGTAAAGCTAGTACAGATAGTCCTTATCAAATACAATTGCAACTGGCAACTCGGTTACTAAGCAGTACAGACAGAAAGTGTGATGTCACATGATCATGGTAACTTATAATGTCAGTTCTGCCTACAACTGTTAATGAATCACTGCGGGTGGTTAAACACAACAAGGTCTACTTGTCTGAGACTTGAGAGCCTTTTTAAAGTTTGTCTGCAGTATATTTAAAACTACAATAGATTAGTATTTTCCCTGAAACGCTGTGATTCTGTGGGATTTATGGGCATCTATTTTCCATTTTCAGGAGTTCTGGTCTCAGTGTGCTTCCAGGCTATAGGTTTATGTGGTTGAGGTCTTTAATTTTGGATAATTTTACAGTTCTCCTTCAGAGAAATTGTTCAGTATTTTTATGCTTTACATACCACCAACCAGATGCATACAAAGTAAGATAAGGATGAGGTTTGGATACGGATGTGCAAGCAATTTATTATATTTCCCTTTGATGTGTGGATTGATTGGGAGCAGCCAAAAGTTGGTTATAAGGTGGGCAACTATACAAAAGCTTTAAACAAAGAAACAAACAAATAAGGGATTTCCTCCCCCTCCCCATATCTGCAGATTGGACAATAGATTGTTCTTTGTTTAGTTCTGCAAGTTAGGAGAACACTACCTGCTTTTGAGGGATTGTGAAGATATGAAAGTGACTTAAGGTTTAGTCATTGGGAAAGTGATGAAACCTTAATGTGCAAATTAAACGGGTCACTGATGGATTATTTTTACAAAAGGAGATATAAGGGTGAAGTTGAAAGAATGACTTGCCTTTGGATCAAAATGTGACTTAAAATGTGTATCTGGAATTATCAAGTTTTTTCCTTCTCAAAAAAAACAAAAAAACAACAACAAAAAACCACATGGAGGTTGATTTGATGTGGCATACATACCAAAGAGTAGTGTAGAAAGATTTGACTCAACGGAATATAATTTGTGACCATGAGGCTGAAAGAAGACTTTTAGAACTTGGAAACTGTGGGAACTCCACCAAAAGTAATTCTTGAATTTTAATATAACAAAGTTAGAAAATTATTTTGTTATTCTGAAAATTTAAAATAAATTAAATTTCATTTCAATTCAATTTCATCCCCCCCTTCTTTTTTCTGGCCTTATTTTCCTCCTTAGAGCAACACCTTTCACCCAGCCTGAGAAAGCCAAAGGTGACCCTTGATCTGAAAAAGGTTGCCCACTTTGGGCTTAACCCTTAAATCTTACGATTTTACCCACCATCCCTATGAAGACTTGAATTACCTGCTCTTGACTGAACATGGGGTTATATTCTTTTCCCTTGAAATCAATGGCTGATCATGTCCGTTATTGTTGCAATGAATTTGGAGAGAAATGTTTTTCTATTCTCCCTGAGTAATTGAAGCGTTTGATCCTGAAAGAGTCTTTAGATATTAGCATATGCTCTTTATTCAAATGAAAAGATTCTGCCTTTGGAAATGCTCTCTTGATATTGGCAGGGAGCATTCTTTTGTGCAATTGCTTTATTATGGTTGGCTGCACAGTCAGCCAGATGTTTAGACTGGATTTGGCATTTTTAACCACTTTTAGAGTCCTTCCCAAGGTCTGGATGTTGTTTAACAGCATCTGTTAATTGCAGGGTGTATGTTGTTCCAAGTAAAGCTGCCTTCCGCAATTGACTGGTGGTGATTTTGTCAATACCGACGGTGTTCGAATGGCGCTCTGCTTGTTTGGGGATTGCATCAGAGGGATGCAATCTTATAGATGCTACCTTTGCTTTCTTTTGCCAGAGTCTTCCTATTTCTATCTGCGGATCTTTGCATTTTTTGATTTTCTCCAGTGCTTTCTCTTCTCTTCTGCTGTCTCCAGGACCTGCAACATCCACCATCCAGGCTTCGCTCTCTTTTTATTGATAATTGTTAAGTCTGAATATTATGTGGCAGGTGCTTGTCTGTTCGAATTTTAAAGCCCCAGATACATTTGCTTCTTCATTTTCTATTTACTTTGCTTATTTTGTAGCCTTACCAGTTCTTGCTTACAAGGAAATGGTATATTTCTTAAAGATATTCCAATGCACAATTGTTGCTACTTTGTATTATTACTATTAACGTTTGTCATCTATCTGCATGGCATGGAAGTAATAAAATAAACAAAACGCCTGCATAACTGAAGAGCTGAGTAAATATACATTAGGAAGAACAGAGCCATCAAGCTGTTTCATTCTTATCTGCATTTGCAGGTTGGTTAGATTCATCAATGTACGTGCAAGCAAACTCCATAATTCAATTCTTGTGGTGGATGGAGGAGGAAGCTTCGAGGTGACGCCCTCAATATTGTACTGTAAAATCTAGCAAAGTTTTTAGTTTTACTATTATTATTTTCAAATAACGGTTACCCATCAGGTCAAAGTAGCCCAACTAATTTTAAGGCCATTTCCCAAACATTTATTTAGATCAAAGATTGATAATAGGAAAACTCTAAAAAAACATCAGCCAGATAAGTAGTTTTTATTAATGACCTGCCATACTCCGTCGCTAGATAATTAAAGTTTTTTTTTACACTCCAAAGAGGAGAGTGGACAAATTTATTTGATACATTGATAACCATAGGACACTGGTTGAAAACTATTGATATAATCAGAGCTCATTCGATTTGCTCACGACAGACACTCCTATCAGTTAATTTCACCTGTGAATAGTTAATTATTCCCCGGATGCATATGGTTGATCCATTAATAAAATTTGACTATGTCATAGGTTTTCCTTTCTTTTGTTGCCCTCGTGTGCATTTTATCTATGGGAATCTCGGCTCTTTTTCCTGTGGTAGAAGACAGATGCTAGCAGCATGGATATTTCAGTGAAGTGGGATTATAAATGGCATGCAGCAAGAATGAAGAACACTCTCTGAGCTTGGAAGGCCTGGCCCTGGATACATAATGAAGGCTTCGAAGCATGGATGATAAACACAGAACACTTCAAACAGTGCTTAAGCAAGGAGCTTCCTACCAGTTAATGCAAGGAACGGGAGTTTTATTTTGATAGATACACCAAATACTTTTTGTCCACCTTGACAATCTGGGCCTTCCTGTTCAAATCTACTTTCTCCTTTCCTGGTTGCTGTTTTTGAAGAATTACATCCTAGGGAGCCCACAGATTGTTCAGTTAAAAATGGCTTCTTTTTCAGTTCCATTTGTTTGTTTAAAACCATGGGGTTAAGATTTTATATTCTAAAAAAAACAAAAACAAAAAAACAAAACACTGCCCCACAGCAGATAAGGATGCTGCTTTTTGTGAATGACAATACGAAACAACTTGACTTACAATCCCATGTTTGTGAGCAATGCTGCTATTAGGTTGGTGGGCTCCCTGAGCACCCCAATCCTCTTGCCATTGCAATGAACAAAGCCTTTATTTCTTCCATCTCTTCTCTTCTTTTGCTAGCTCCTCACTGTTGACTGATCTTTGTGCATTTATCTGGATTTGTGCCCTTAAACAAGCATCACCCAGGTCAGTGATGGCGAACCTTTTAGAGACCGAGTGCCCCAAAACCCGCCCTGCAAACATGTTATCCCTTATTGGCACAAAGAAATAATCCAGAGTGTTACACTGTATGGATTTGACAGGGTTGTATATAACTGCCATCCAAAAGAACATTATCTCTCATTTACAAAATATCTTGCGTTATTCCCTAATGTAGAAGAAAAACATTGTAAATTGTTAGTTGGTTAGGAATTAACCCCCACAAAACTGACTCTATCTATAGAACACGAGGGAGGTAGCAGAAAGACACAGTTGGGAGGGAGAGCCAGTTAATTAGATAAGCAGTAGAGACAGATATGGCTAGAAACCAGGAAGATCCCAAAGTTACTTAGAAACATTTGGCACTTCATTGAGCTTTATGATCTGCAAGGGAGGCCATTTTGAAAGCCCATGACTAAGAAAGACTATTAATTTAGGGACACAGAGAGGTCCTTCTTTGCTGTGTCCTCACAGCTTTGGAATTTAAAAGAGTTATATAGCCTTTCATTTTATGAAACAGATATCTGAGCAGCTCACAACAATAATATAAGCCAAAAAAAGAGTCTTTCCCTTGCAAGTCAGGGGTTGCTAATATATTTGCGTGCTTTTTGATTCTTGCAGTCAAGACCTGCAGTCAAGTCTTGCAATCAAGACTTACGCCTTTCTATCTATTGTTTTCAGGGCTGGATTATGGCCAACTGATGCCCCAAGCACAGTCCAACAGAGGCACTCCTCGTTTCTTCCAATGCTTAATTGACAAGATATTAAGACTCAATAAGTGTTGAAAAATCAAGTGTGGCACTGAAAGAATTAAAGATATGCTAGGTAGAGTAAGAAGATCTTCCTTTGGTACCATAAGCATGTACTGCCATGGTGGCATAGTGGTTAGAACGCAGCATTGCCAGCAGTTCCACAGTTCGATTCTCACCGGCTCAAGGTTGACTCAGCCTTCCATCCTTCTGAGGTTGGTAAAATGAGGACCCAGACTGCTGGGGGCAATATGCTGACTCTGCAAACCACTTAGAGAGGGGCTGTAAAGCACTGTGAAGCGCTATGTAAGTCTAAGTACTATTGCTATTGGTTCTTATTTTGATTAATGGATAATCCAGGCTGAATGTCTGTCAATATTATTGTGATTATTGTTATTATTATTGTATGTTTTAAATTATCATTTCCTTTAATCCTGTTTTAGTACTCTACCTTGGTTATTTTCTTCTCTGGACAATAAAAAGACTAAGAATATTTTAAATAAATAAATAACCAAGGAAAGCTGCAACATGAATTGATATCTAGTTGGGTGTTAATTTATCAAGAGGAAGACGAGGAGAAAACAATTATTAAGTTTTTATATCTGGTAGGGAGTTAATTTATCAAGAGGAAGAGGAGGAAAACGCAACTATTAATCCTTGCCTAATAAAACAATTACTGTGCTAGGTTCCTGAGATAATTAATTCTACAGAAACAGCTTCTTGGTAGCTACCATAAAGAATTGCCTCATTTCAACTAAATTTTGATTATCTGGTTGAAGGGGAACATAAAAGGAACATTGGGGTTCTTTTTTTTTAAAAAAAAAATAAAGTACAGGTTGCCATATTTCTAGAAGCCAATCATGTGGTTCCTGAAGTATGGAGCTTGTTGCAGGAAGAAAAGTAAAACTAATGTTAATAAAAAAAATTTCCCCTTAGACAGCAAAGAGCAGCCTTGTCCTCTGTGTAGAATGTGGTATGGATGAGGCACCAATTTAGAAAGCACTCAATTACATCACTAGTACCATGAACAAATATACTGCAACTTAGCATTAGATGCTTAGTTTCTAAGTTGTCAATAATTTAATTCATTCTATTTTTACTTTGATGGGTTCACCATTCACTAAAATGCTTGAGATCAAAATATCTGACACTTAGCTATATGATAGATTCAGCACTAAGCACGCTTTAAAAAACAACAAACCAAATAACTTTTTTTAAAAAGTGAAAAGAATTCCTCTTCATTCTTCCCCCCCCCCAAATAGGGGTAACAAAACCTGTTCAACGTATTATTAAGAAACATGTAGCACCCTGGCCTTCCCCAATATTATGCTTCTCATGGGGGAAACTATGTTAATTAAAGAAATAGCTATTAAAAAATCAGAACTTGAATATTACCATGGCCATAAAGATGAACGCTAACTGTAACCCAAGTGGAAAGGAAACTCAAATCCTGATTTATTTTTATTTTCGTTTGCTTTCACAGGTGTTCTGTTTCCGCCTTTTTTCTATCCCTTGGGACATTTGCCACTTTTCTGCACAGTACTACAATTATCTCAAAGACAAGAGCAATGCTGTTTTCAATATTTTCATGCATTCTTAAACAACTGGTTCCTGGAAAATTCAGTGGTACTTGACCTCTTCCTTAGTGAAAGGTTTATTGATGGCAAGGCACAACAGTCTCTGCAGTGGTACAGAAGATGAAGGGAATGCTGATCTTACAAGAATGCTGTCTAAAACATTAACACCCCTCCCCCCCAAAAAAGCAACAGACTAGCATAGGCTACAGCATGATCTACTTCCAGAATTAAAACAGTTATTCAACATGAAAGCAGCAACTCTATAGCAACTTTCAGTCCAAGAGAATTATTTTGCTTCTGTTAAAAAGACTTATATAAGTCAACAGGCTGCTAGGAGACCAGGATTTTCCATTTCTCTACAAGATGTATTAACCTCTGCTTGAAACATCTTCTTCAACTTCCTTTGATCTATTAGCAGAACATGCATCTTCTAGGAGATGTATCAAAAAAGGGTGGGGACACATTAATTCGAGCCCTTGTCATTATGCATTTTAAGTGTAAGATTAGCCATCCTGGGTGTGTTTTGTCAAACATTCTGGATTCGGTATACATGGGATTCATTCTTTACTTATCACTTAGGATAAGTATCATTATCACTCAGCCCAGCACTTCTTGTACTTGAACTGTAACCCTGACCAAACCACTCAGTATAATCTCCAAGTGTAGAGATAGGAGGAATTTCCTGTGCTTGGACAACAGAAGCCTGATGCTTTGGGTCAACTTGTACTCTTACAGGTCCTCAAGAACTGAGGTAGCGGGGCGGGTATGAAGAAGGAAAGGTTTTCAGATTCAAAGAAGGTGTAGAAGGAACTGATGACAGACTCTTCTGAACTCCAAAGCTGACTTTGGTGGAAAAGTGAGCTAGCCATTAAGAGGAACATTGCTGTGGTCCTGAAAGTCACAATCTCCTTCAGCAATGTTGCTACGAAGTTATTAAGCAAACTGCCTGAAATGCACTTTTTCTTGACAGGAAACTTTATATTGGAAACACAAAAGCACAAATCACAGGATTCCCATTTTTTTTATTATTATTGAAAACTCCTGGTAATTCAGTTTTGCCATGGGTCAAGGCAGGGGCCTTTTCATTTATGACCCCATAAGAGCTTTCCTTATTTCTGTTACTTCTTAAATTAATAACTGGGGTTCATTTTTTTATGAAATGCACACTCCCTCAGACACACAGTATTTTAATAATGGAATATGAGCCATAGTTAATCATAATTAGTCCCAAACAATCCCTTTCTCTCTCCCTCCCCACCCCACAATGTTTTTCCCAAGAGGGAATGCTGGGAGTTATAGTCATGATATCTTTCATTCATGGGAGTTTCATACTTATTATTGTGATATTAGAATATTATGTGTGGTTAGCCGTAAGATTCAAGTCACTGCTGCAAATTCTTAAGTTTTAGACCAAAAAAATATATATGCATGTGTGCATTAATAAGTGGGCAGCCTTAACAAATTCAACAAATAAATAATAAATAGAAACCCACCACAAGTGAATTCATAACCCTTATAATGGCTGTTGCCAAACCTGTATCTCTAAAACTTTTTGGACTAAGTAAATGTTACTCTTGTATCAGTAATTTGCACTTAGTATTGTAGAAAACTTTGATAGCCATGACAATTTTGCGATCAGTAAATGATAGCATGTGTGATTATTAGAATAGCTATGTCAGATTAAATATTTTTTTCTTTGTGCATGAATGAGGTCCCTTCAGTAACCGTTGCAGTTTTCTTCATCTTACAGTAAAGATACTGTCCCAGCAGACTCTAACACAAAGGGCAACAAATTAGAAATTGAGGGGGTTTTTTCCTGCAGCATTTATGTTGTGTTCCTAACAAGATATGTATAAATAATAAAACACATATCCCAGGGCTCCTTACCAGTTATTTACACTTTGTGGTTAAATACTGGGAAATTTAGGTTGCTTTCTTGGGAAGCACTGAAAAAACGAATCTGTCAAAGCCTATCCTGATGGAATTCTGAGATGTTCCAATAAAACACCATGAAAGAAAGTGCTCAGGTTCTGGTACTGTGGTAAGTTCTCAGGAAACATTGCACGGAAACAGTTTTCATAGAGAGAGAATCTTATTCTGGAATAAGAAGAGGGGTTGGTCATACCTAGTAGAGCTCGATGAAGCTGATTTGATTGGAGCTTGGAAGCTCACTATGGTGGGACAAAAGAGATTGTGCCCATTTCACAAATGTTTAGAAAGTGCTTCACGTAAGCACATCTCTCAACTATTCATTAAAACAGCCATGTCTTCTTTTGCTTTTGTGTGAGCATGAAAATAAATGAGTGGCTTTGATAAATGACAGAGATCCTGTGGTTGTGCAAAGCATTTGTTTTGAACCATGTTCAAGGTTTGTACAGCTGCAGTGAATAGCAAAACAAATCTAGGAATATCCAATGATAAAGCACACTGGTGTGGAGTCATCCAGAGGCAGAACCTCTGCTAGGGATGGGGATAGGTAGTTGCCCATGTATGCTGATTTATAGTGGGGGGAAAATCAGTCCTGCATTAGCTTTGCCCCTTGCTTTCCAATGTGCAATTGCTAAATAAAATAAAATTAACACAACTCAAGTTATTTTGCTTCTTGCTATTTGGATTCCCAATAATATCATCTTGTTATCAGATTGGGATAAGTGTCCAGATAATTATTCTGACTGATGCTGAATTTTGATATTTAGAACCCTTTTCATGTTATCTCTTCTGGGCTGTAGTAATGGGACCTCTGAGCTGCTGCTTTAAGATCAGAGAGCAGGAAAATGAGATAATTCTTATGCCCAGAAATGTTGTTTTGTAAACAGATAGAAGCAGAAACCTTCATGGTAATCTGCACAGCATTGACTGAAAAAGATTTGGACTTCTGAACTGTGAGTGATGGCTACAATGCAACTGAGGCAGCTTCCAGACCAGGGCCTTCTCAGTGAAGACACCTTGATAAACCTCCAAGGAATCTGGTAAGAGTTAACAAGTGCCTCTTTATGACATAAAAGATCAAAGATCAGTGGGTACTTCTGCAAAATGGAAAAGGGCAGTTGGGTAGAAACAAGAACGGAATATGTGTGTTTTCAGTGTGTGTGTGTGTTTGTGTGTGTGTGTGTGTGTACAGGTATATGTATATGTGTATATGTATAGACGTGTGTGTATGTGTGTATGTATACACACACAAACATTTTCATTTCATTTTCTGTAATAAGAAGTAGCCTAACAAGATTACAGCATATAAACATTTTTACTCTGAAAACAAATAAGAACTGGTTCTCAGCAGCTTCACATTACTGCATGGCATGGTGGCCATGCCAACTCAGCAGCTCAGCCAGCATTTACTTCTGGGTACTTTTTCTAAGTCACCTAGTTATTTCCTGCTACTTTCTCCATATTTTGCTTCCTTCAAGATTTTCCCTTGAAGCTCCCTCCACAAAAAACAGTTGTAATTATTTGGAAAAGTTCTTTTTTTAACCCTTCTTATGTTGTGAAGAGAAGCCAAGTTCTTCTTTGTATAGTAAATTCATAACTATTCTAAAACAAACCCACATTTATGATCTATGTGTCATCTGCTAATTGATAAACAGAACTAAGACAGAGACCAGGACTGGAAAGCAAGTCTGCAGATAGCTGGATTATGGAGCAGTTGTTGGTGCTGGAGACTGCTGTATGTTGGAGAAGGAGCTGGCATCTCTAAACCTAGAGTATATCAAGTTCCCAATGGTCAGCAGAGAAAGAGGATAACGTGGGGTGGCCAGGGAGAGAGCTTGGAGTGACAGAAAGAAGCAAGTCAGCTGACAGTAAGCAAAGGAGAAACAGTCTGAAATCAAAGGTGATGTTTACTTCCAAGTGACTCACCTATTTGGAATCTCCAAGAAAGAGAAATGGATCTCCTACAACCGGGAACATTCCTGGTTGAGGAATTCTGGGAGTTGAAGTCCACAAGTCATAAAAGGGCCACTTTTGAAGATCCCTGTCCTACAATGTGAGTCAGTAGACTAACAAAATACTATAAAAGTGAAAGCATTTAGAAAGGGGTGGGGGGGAAACCTCTAAAGCAGTTAAAGGAGCAGAATCAGAAATAAAAACAGAGGCTTCATTTCTGACTGAGCTGGAGTCAGTTCCCAAAGTTAAGAGAGTCTGAAATAAAGTAAATAGGTTTGATTTGTGGGTTATGAGCCAGTTTGATGCAGTGGTTAAGGCATCAGGCTAGAAACAGGGAGATGGTGAGTTCTAGTCTTTCTTTGGCATGAAGCCAGCTGGATGACTTAGGGCCAATCACTTACTCTCAGAAGGATGCAATGGCAAGAAAAGTGCAGGGACTTGCCCTGGCAATCTCCAAGAATCAGACATTAAATGGAAGGAAAAAAATCTGGGTTACAGAAATAAGCTTAAGACTTTATGTTAACAAAACACAAGCAAAACTTGTGTATCTGTGAAGCAATAAATGGAGTCTTTTTTGAAATGAAACTTTTTTTGGTATATATTTTATTGGTATTTTTTAACATAACATAAATCATTCAGTAATATGTAAACAGTATGTTGTCTGGGTAACATTTATAAGACAATCTTTAACAACTGATTTCTATAATCTATATTCCATATGTTAATTTCGTTTGATTTCCCCTTTCCCCAAAGTATCTTTCTTTGCAAAACATTAGATTAAGACAATTCTCATTATTTTGATAAACAACAATTAAGTATATAGTTTTTCCAGTAATCCTATTTGTCATTTTAGTTGCCTTATCGTAAATCCTGTTACCGTGTTTATTTCAGCTTATTTCTCCCCCCAAATTCTAAATATTCTTACTAGTGACAATTTTCTTAACAATTAACTACATTTACATTGGTGGATTTAATTCTATTTTTTCCATATAAGCCCTCTCATACTTTTATATTTCTTAATCAATAAGTAAAAAAGTAGAAAGAGAAAAGAAAAGAGGAGAGAGACAAAAAAGAGGAAAAAAAGAAGAAAGAAAAAAGAAAAGAAAAAAAACAAAAGCACTGAAATACAAAAAATAACATATGACTTAAAATATGTATCCTCCTAATTTAATATATATTTATTCCCTCAATTTCTTATTCTTTTTGACCATAGCTGAGAATGTATTTAATCTATTTAAACTTTAAGCATTCCATTCAGTAGCTCTAATCATCTAAACCTTTAACTCTCATTCAAGACACATTTTTATGCTTTTCTTATTGTCACATTTAAATAACTAAAACATTTACTTTGTTTAAATCATTTCAACTTTTTTTTACAGAAAGGAAAAAGAAAAAAAACATATTGTATTAATTTAAAAAAAATCATCCCTCTAAGAGTAATATATTCCAAAGTTTTCCATTTCTTTAGCCATATTCAAACAAATGTTTCTTATTGTATTAGTTAACAAAAATAAAATTCATCTCTCTAAGAGTAATATATTCCAAAGTTTTTCCATTTTTACCCATATTCAAACAAATGTTTCTTTTTTAAGTATTCTCTCTGATAAGTCCCATCATCTATTTTCTTGATTTCCATTTTAATCTTTTTTCTGTGGCCATTGCCTTTCTTAATCAGTATGTTTTGCTGCATCATTTGTTTCCCTGTAAAGTATTTTTTCTCATTCCTTTCCTTATCTTCAAAGTTGCTTGGACATGTTGAAATATTTCCTATTTGAATTAAATCATGATTTTTTTATTTTATACAGTTCCATCTTTAAGTCTCTATCCTCAGAATTATGTTCAGTCATCTCTACTGTATTTTCCTGGGAAATTTCTTGGAGTGAAATTAAGTTGGATATAAGTTGATTCATACTCTCAAGGTTGTTCTGTATTTCTTTGGGGTTTAAAATCACTGTCCTTTGCAATTGTTGCTGCTTATCATATGTTTCCTTTTGTAAAGTATTCATTGCTTCAGATTTGTTACTCTCACTTTGTTTACACAGCTGCATTTTTTAAGAATTCTGAGGGTCAGAGAAAAAGAAATCCTCACCCACCAGTAGGTGTCAGCATTTGCTCATTTTTCAGGTCTTTCTCGTCTTTTTCTCTCTCTCTAAAGGGTAAGTTTCGCCGCTTCCGGTAACCAAAAGGAGGGAGTAAAATCCCTCCCTCCTTTTTTTTCCGGAGATCTCTTATTTTTGGGACTTTCTTCTTCAGGAAAATAGGTAGGATAGAAAAAAATCAATATTCTTACCCAGATTCAAGCATGCTGTTTAAGATCTGCTTAGTTTAGAAACTTATGACTTCCATTGTTTTCAGCTATGGCTGGACATGGAGTTAGCCAGCCTTTTCTTCTGTTGGTTTCTGGGAGGCTTCTCCTGGACCGTTTGGAGAGACCGCCATCTCTCCTAAGTTCATGGGATTTCCTTCCTTCATTCCACCCCTTCAGGAGTGGAAAAACAGGAACTGGAAGCCTGAAATGAAACTTCTGTGTACTCATGTCTGTATCCGTTTAAATCAAACCTGTGACAGCAGCCACTCAGAGAAGCTGCTCCTGTATCTTTTTGGTAACTCTGGAGCAGGGGTCTTCAAACTTGGCCCTTTTATGACTTGTGGACTTCCACTCCCAGAATTTTTCAGCCAGGCAATGCCTGGCTGCCTGGCTGAGGAATTCTGGGAGTTGAAGTCCAGAAGTAATAAAAGGGCCAAGTTTGAAGACCCCTGCTCTGGAGTCTGTATTTTTTCTGCTTGCTTTCTTCCCCTTTTAGCGTAACTCAGAATGTGGGCAATTGATACTATTTCTTAACATATAAGTTAACAAGAAATCAGTATCATCAGCATTATGGATATTCCCTAATCTCCAGCAAGTTTCTTCCCATTCTTTAGTTACAGCTGGGGATCATTGTAATCTGTATCTATCAATGGGATGCAGAGCAGTTTCCAGGTGCAACAATTTGCAGTAAAGACTCAGCAAGCAGCGGTAGGGGAATTTTTGCAACTTTCTATTTGTTTCAAGCAAAATAACAGCCCACCAACATTGATAGGGCAAGTGACTGTATATAAATACAGAGTAAATCCCACTCCCTTCTATCCCTGAAAATGTTACCTAGTCTGGTAATGAAAGGTCTGCAAACAAACAACCAAGACGAGAGCACCTTAGTTCAACTCTGACCTGCATATATTCTCTTTTCTTGGAATCATGCCAATAATGGTACACTATCCACCCCCTGCTACTTGATGTGCTATGTTCCTTCTTTAATTATACACCTGTGAGCATCATTCTTTGATGCTGCATTTCTCGTGAATGTAGAGTGTATAAATAGTATGTGTTCATATTAGAGGTTGCACATAATGTATGAATGGTCTCACTCATCCACTGTTTCTATAGGTTTATACTGTAATCATTTATTTTCAGACTGGAAATATAACTCCTGAGGCCTCCTCAGGCAATAAGCAATTCTTTTTTTGGTGGTGATGGAGAAATTGGTTAGCAGAATTGCACAAGAGAGCAATATTTAGGACAGGAGCGTTCCCTCCCTCTCGCATACAGGAAGATTCCCCAAAACTACGGTACAGTTTCCTGTATCTTTTTAAAAGCAAACTTTAGGGCTACAGTTCCTTAAAAAGAAACCACACAGAGATTTCTGCTCCTTTAGATTCCTTACTTGTTCAGAAAGGTATAGACTGTGGCTACCAGGTCTCCCTTGATATTGTTCAGTTTAGCACCAACTGCACCATTAAACCAAATGAAGCTGCCCCTTCAGATAGCAGAGTGGTGGTGAGATGTATCCAAGGACTGAGTTGGTGTGCAATCCCCTCTTAGCTGTGCCATAAATTAGCCTCTAGAATGTTGTCCCATCACTGCCTCTGACACCAGATTCTGCTGCCAGTCGAACTGGTTTTTCCTTGTAGAAACAAGGTCGTGCTGTTTCATCTTGCCTTCCACCAGCTGTGACTCTATGATCAGAAGTTTAATAAAGTGATTTACATCTGTGATTAAGTTTAAATCGATGAAAGAGATGGAGAGAAGTCTTTGCTATTGCTGTGCTTACCTGAGTCACTCTTTGCCACAGCATTTGTGGCTCAATGGATCTGGGATGTACCCATTAATGTAGCAGTTCAGCCCTCGTGGCATGAAATGGATTTCCTATAAATCTAGACTGACTGTGAAAATCAAAGCTGCAGGCATATGACATTAGGTGCAGTATCTGCAATATATCAAGAAAAGATATTGTCCCCATTTGGGAGAATCACAATTGCCATCTTCAATGTGCTTAGCTGCTCTCACAATGAATGGGGTTGTTTAAAGGCTTTACAAAGAACTTTTTTCATTTTTAGCTTCTAGGTGCAAAGGAACCCACAAGGTGTGATGTGGTGTCAAGATGAGATGTAGGCATAAAATGATCCTTCCTCAAGGCATTATCCATCTTGACTTCTGCCATTCTGAAGCTCTTCAGAGCGTAGAATCTGAGGTCATTTGAATATGAATTGGAACATTTAAGGCTAGCAACATCTAGGTTTGGACTTAAGCCTTCTACATTAAACATTAATCTCTGGCAGCAGCCAAATGTAAGTTCACACCCCTCAACATGGGTTGCTGTTCTCCTGAATTCCTTTCACATCAGCTTCCTTTCTGACCACTTTCACTGCATTCCCTTCTGGAAATAAGCAAGTCTTCTAAATAATGTTCCATAATGAAGAAGAAATAAAAGCAGTGTGCCTCTTATTTGTTTTCCCCCTTACAACTGAAGAATAGAAACCGCCAATCAGCTTCATCCTTAAATCGTGGTAACACTCTTTTCGGAAATTAGGTATTCCCCATATCTCCATGGGAAACATTTGCTGGACATTATCCAAACTATCTTTTGAAAGACTATTTCCTGACAAAACTCCTTTTAAGCCTTATTTTCACCTACTGGATCTGAATGAGATAAAAGAGCCGTATGTCTGAGGAATCTGTAACCACAGTTTAAATGGGAGCCTTGGGCAGACGTCTGCATATTGAATTCTACGTAAAGGTAGTCCTCGATTCATGACTGCAGTTGGGACCAGAACTTCTGTTGCTAAGAAGAAGTTGTTAAGTGAGTTGTGCATGATTTTTAACCTTTCTTCCCATGGTTGTTAAGTAAATCATGTGGTCGTTAAGTGAATCCAGCTTCCCCCATGGCTTATTGGAAACTAGCCGGCAAGGTCACAAAGACTGAGGAGTGTGACCATGGGTTGCTACAACCATCGAAAATACATACTAGTTGCCAAGCATCCAAAATTTGGATCAAGTGGTCATGAGGATGCTACAACTATTATAAGAGCAAGGACTGGTCATAGGTTTTTTTCAGGGCTGTTGTAACTTTGAAGGTTGCTAAACAGGCATTTGTAAGTAGGGGATTACCTGTATTCCTGCCCAGGTGAATGTGAGCTAAGAGAAGCACACCATATGATGGCAGCCTGTGGCATGCCCAAGCACCATTTATCCCAAACAGTAGTTTAAGATATATTTGTTCATGTTTATCCAATGTCTGTTCTGCAGACTGATTATTTTCTTCATTGAGAAAAAAAATGAAATTAAATTGGTGCTGTTTTCAAATAACATCAGGTACTTTCAGTTTTTCGTTTTAGTTTCAATAAAATATATACAGCTTTTCACTGTGTTCTGAAGAATTGGGGAAAATTATATTTTACTTTTTTTCTAGTGGATTTTCTGAGCAATAATTTATATCAGATGAAAGCAACTTTGCGAGAATGCCCATTTCCAGTGAGCACTGTTAAAAAAAAAACAAATCCAAGAAATTTCCTCATACTTCTCAAAAATTTTTGTATTGAGTATAGTCCTCTAAAGTGAAATCCATCATCCCACTCCAGATGCAAATTTAATGGCTGTTTGAAAAGGAAATGTGTGTTTTACTTTATAAGTAATTAATCTGCATGCATAAGTTTTTACAATTACAGGCAGAAATCAAAATTGTGTGCCGCATTAATTTTTAACTGAGCAGTATTTAAACGGAAAAAGTGCATTAGTTGCTTTGGCTGTATTTAATATTTTACAGGAGACTGTTCTGTGAATAAACAAATCATTGGTAATGAAAACAATAAGCCATTTCCAGCACCCATGTTTGAAACATGCAGCCTTTCTTCTATTACGTTTGTCTGTAAAACACACCAGGCTATGTTCAGAATTATAGTTTTGGTTTGATGAAATGGCTGTGGTAGGGATAGCAACATAAAATGGTTGTCTGTATTTCCTCTTAAAACAAGGTAGAACAAGAACAAGGCAACTGGGTTAAATCACTGTCAACTAAGGAGATTTCCACATCCTTCCCAGCTTGCATACTACGTGTTATAAAATTTAGCGTTACAGATATCTGTGTGCCAATTAAATTTAAATTAAGCCAATCTGGGTAGATGTTTGAAACAGCAACTTTCCAGTTTGCATATGGCAATGGAAAAAAAAAAGATCAGCAGCAGGGTGGTGCAAGAGTCAGCAAAATCCAAAGATTAGCTCTTTTACAGTTAATTTACAAAAACATAAGAGGATTCAAAAACTTTGGCGATTGTTTCTGTCCAGAAGAAACAAGCACTGTAATAAATATAAGAATGTCATTAGGATAGGATAGATTTTTTTTTCTTATTCAGAACAATCAAAGTTTTCTAAAAACTTGGGAAAACTTAACTGGGGCAGGGCAGATGCCATGTATGGGCTGTTCTTTTAAGCAGAGACAGCTATGCCTTTGGCAAACTTGTAGAGCACATAAGCCTATTGAATTGTTCATGTAAGTGGCTGTGGTGATGAAGTAGATGGAACATTAACTGTAGCATAAGTGGAGGAGCTCTCGAGATGGATTAGATTGAGCAGAAAATGAGACCTAGCTGAAGGCCCATTAAGTTCTCCATATAATGAAGGTAATGAAGAACACCCATTTCTCTATCGTCACTGATTCCTTGGACCGATTGCTCTCCTATACTGTGAGGCATTTCCTTCACTAAAATGCAGAAGTGGGCCAGGGGAAAGAGAGTTGGAACAGTTGGTCCTAACAGCGAATGGTTTTTATTGTTCTTTGTGGCTAAAGTTGATCAATCTGCCTCAGCTTGGAAACCAGTGTTGGGGAAATCATAAAAAAGTAAAGACAATAACCGTGTGTCCTGTTTTTTGGGAGATTCTCTTCATGTAGATCACTAGAGACATGATTACTCTCTACTTGGAATCTTGCCCCTCCTTGCAAATTAAATTAATCAGGATGGAATTGGTCCCACAGTTAAGGGAAATAAATGATTGGTGCCTCTGAGCATGGGATGTGTTCTTTCCTCCTAAAGGAGGAACTGACAAGTTCTTTTTGGGACAACCATGCACAGTATAAGTCAAACTCAAGTATTCCATTTATGGGAAGTATAATCAAGAAGATTTGCCTCTGCAGCTTAGACATCAGGACCATTTTCATCTGGGGTTTTAACTCCTCATCTCAAGAGGTGACAAATGTAAACAATAAAAGGCTGCTTAATCAACAAGAATAGAAACAATTATGAAGGTAAACAGGTTTGAAAAGAAAAGGAATACACGGGACTGTTTGGTTTAACTGCCCATTTGCTTGAGCTCTTCTCTATTCCTGTAAATAAGAATGCTAAGGAGATAGATTACTGATCGGTGACTTTTTTACATATGTAATAAGAATTTTATTGACATCTTTTCTTGTGTAGTACCCAGTGCTTTTTTTTGTAAAAGAAAAAGGTGCCGGAACTCACACATGTCATACAACCCGCCTTGCCTACCCCTACAAGGTTCCATCCAAAAAAGGTGCTGGAACTCCGTTCTGAGCGTTCTATGAGAAAAAAAGCCCTGGTAGTACCTATTAGTAATGTTAATGAATGAATGAAACAGCAACTGTTTGAAAATTATCCAGAACTCACTGATATCGACTATATTCATTCTCATATCCAGCATGCATCACAGACAGAAGGAAAAAAAGATTTTAACACTGCACATTAAGTTGTAAATTAAGTAATATTTTGTCATTTTAGGATTAAATAAAGGAATAGCTGCCACGGAGCATGCTGATGGTTAGAAGCTTTCAGCTGAGAATAATTTTCTTTTGTGACAGAGATGAGAGATTACTTAATTCTCTCTGCTTTAGATAGAAGTTGCCTCTTCACAATTTATTACATTATGGTCTCAAAACCTATTGCGATGATTGCTTGCTTTTTCCAGGGTCATATTTACCTAAAGAAAAAATAAGTGCTCAAGGAGCGAGGTGTACTATGAAATAGGCAGAATTTAACTTAAGTTTTTGTAGATTTTCAGGCAAGTCAGACTGGGAGTTATTGATTGTGAGAAATGTTCTGGATCAAACAGGGAACCAGACCAATGAATGTTTTAAAAGAACATTTATTTTACTTACAGTATGGGACACAGTAAGGTAATTTTAATTTCTAAACATAATGTTCCTATGTGACCTTTATGTATAGGAAAGTGCATTTAACTGAGGGAAATTATTTTTTTCATTCGTCTCAAAATGTAATAAAGCAGCCTTACTGAATCTCAGGAATGTTCTTGTAACGACCTGCCTCAACTAGATCTCCCGAGAAAGCAGAACTCTTGAAACCAACATTGTTCCAAAAGGAAACTTTTATTGCGAGTTAGTGATGGCAAGAGAGCAAAGCAAGGTCTGAGATTTGGCGCGTAAAGGATTTCATCAAAAAGGCAATTCACAACTCCTCCCCCCAGTGTCCAAGTGTCCAGTTGAAAACCAGCCAATCCACAGGTGCCACAGTGTTATGGGAAGCTGGAGATTTAGTGCCCATCTCAAGGTCTCTATCGGTTTCATTTCCAACGGTCCCAGGCTCCATTGTCTGAAGATAAGACAGATGTTTTCAGGTCGCATTCCTCTCATCCAGAGGAAGAGCAAAGCAAATAATAATCCCCATGCAGGCACCCTCCCCCAACAGTATGGCAAGCCCCAAAAATACATAGGCAAGAGAAAGGAAGAAAGAAAGGAAAGGATTAAAGGTAAATACATTTGAGGGGCTCTGACAGTTCTGCTAATTTCTTCATCTAATTCCACTCCCCTCCCACCCACCCCCTATGCTTGTCTAAAGTTACTGCTGATTATAAGGTAATTAATTCCATCAGGCAAAATAAAGTGTGTGACAAAATGATATGTGTGGCTGAGCTGGCTACAGTTTCTGATTGCAAAGTGGCCATTCTACCTTCCTGAGAATTCTCAGGAATTCACTGTAAAACAGTTTTTTGTACAAATGCTTGGCTTGGGTGTCACTTTATGCCTATTTGCTTGGATAATTTTAGCCAGCCAAAGCTTGCCTTCCACACCCCTTGTTAGTAAGCAGAAGCCTGATGAATGATAGGGCAAGTCCCCCAATCCCCAACTTGGAATTTCAGTAACTCCAGCAATTTCTTTCTCTTTTCGCCAAAATGTTTTTTCTCTCAACAGCTCCAGAGCAAGAAGCCAACTTTTGCTTTATAATTACAGGGCACTCCACCTTCAAATCAATTAGAATTAGAGCTAGAAGAGATGTCGGAGGTCTTCTAGTCCAAAACTCCTGCTCAAGCAGGAAACCCTATACCATTCAGACAAGTGACTGTCCACTCTCTTCTTTAAAACCTCCAGTGATGAAGCACCCACAACTTCTTGTGGCAAGCTGTTCCAATGGTTCATTGTCCTCACTGTTGGGAAGTTTCTCCTTAATTCCAGGTTGCTTCTCTCCTGGATTAGTTTCCGTCCATTGTTTCTTGTCCTGCCCTCTGGTGCTTTGGAAAATAAGTTGACCCCTTACCTCTTTGTGACCCCTTTACTGGAATACTGCTATCATGTCCCCACCTACATGAATTGGTTTTTGTCCAAGATTTTAAAGTCCAAGGATGGACTGCACTGCTTAGTTGAAACAATGATATTGGGGAGTGGCTATTTGAGCATCACTGTGAAAGAAGGAACCTATCAGCAAGAAAGAGGAATGGGAACTGCACTAAACCAAGGTCAGAATCATCTGGTTTGTCAAAGACTGCACACAATAGAAATGCATGCTGGTCACCTTGAGAACCACAGTTTCTTAAAGAAGAGAGGGAAGCTCAGGGAAAGTGCAGTGATGAGGACTAGACAGAGTTTAAAGTAACATCTTAAAGCCAAATTATCCTGAGGCTTCTTGGCTTGTTTTTGACAGTGCTGGATCCTTTATATATTTTTTAATAAACCAGTCAGAAATTTTCCATAAAAATGGTAAGTTCTTCTAAGCAGGGGCATTCGCAGGAGATTCAAAAACTTCAAAATAGTAGCTGCAACTGCAGGATTGAAGATCCTGCTCCTTTTTATATGCAACACTTTAGTATTCCCCATCCCCTACCCTCCCATCACATCTATTTAAGGTTGAATCAGTTTCTGTCTGCAGCTTTTGGAATGAAGACTTTTCCACAACAGTTTGTTCCTATTTGCTATTTGCTCCACACACTAAATGGTGGGTTATGTTATATGAAGAGAACCACACAATCGTGATTATGAAACAATGGGGATTTTTAAACTATATTATCTCAGTTCAGCATCAGTTCTCAAAATTAACTAGGGTGGGGAAAAAAATAACATCTTACTGGTAAATAATTAAGTGGAAAGGGAAGGATAATTTATATCCCCTATTTATATCCTCCGTTTCATTAAGAGTGATTTATCCCATCAAACATAGTCAAGTGAAGAAAAGGGAAAGTTGTACTCCCTTGCTCTCTTCATTACCAATCTTACATTAGCTTTCTGATCACAACTCCCTCTGGCTTTGCTGAAATCATTCTCTTCGTTTGACATTTTTTGTCTGATTTTCTTTGAAAAAAAATTAAACAAATTTGTGAAGAAATTCTATAAGGTGTGCTTTGCTTTGCACCTTCCCCCCCCTTTCTTCAACGAATTTCATCTTTCTAGGAATGTCAGAAAAACAGATATGTTGTTATTTTCTAGTCTTGGATGCTTGAGGGAGCTCTGGCCTCAGCTTTCTATAATGATTTCTTTAGTTAATCCTTGTTGATGTTGGCTGACGTATGAACTAGCTACAAGGTAGATAAAGATCATAACTTGTCCCATTGTTTTTGGCAACAGAAGTATCTCCCTTGCCACAATAACAAAGTCACTTCATTCTGTCAATTGTGTGAAATTAAAAGATGTTCCACCCTTTGCCTTGTTGGTCTGGAAGCATGGACTTCTTAAAAAAAATGATCAGAACTTAGTTGTAAGACCTCAAAATGCTTGTGTATATAAAACAGGTTCTCCTACCTCTATGTCCTCCAAATGTATGTGAATTCCCAGAAACCTTGGTACAAACTATGTAGGATTCTAGATAGTAGTTAAAACTGATGTATCTGCAGGTTAGGGGAAAATTCCAGATTTTTCAAAGCCTTGATCATCAACTACATATACATGGAGGGAAGTATGCAGTGGGGAGCCCCAAGGCTTTGTTTTAGGCCCAGTACTCTTCAACATCTTCATCAGTGATTTGGATGAGGGGATAGATGGGGAACTCATCAAATTAGCAGATGACACCAAGCTGGTAGGAATAGCCAACATTCCAGAAGGTAGGCTTAAGATACTTAAGATCTTGACAGACTTGAACGTTGGGTGCTATCTAACAAAATGAAATTGTGTTGAAAAAAGTACATTTAGGCAAGGTAAACCAAATGCACAGGTACAGTATAGGTGGTACCTCACTCAATAGTAGTAACAGTGAGATGATCTTGGAGTCCTAGTGGACAATCATTTAAATTTGAGCCAGCAGTGTGATGCAGCTGCCAAAAAAGCCAAAACAGTTCTAGGCTGCATTAAGAGAGGGATAGAATCAAGATCATGTGAATACCACTTTATAATGCCTTAGTAAGGCCACACTTGGAATACTGCGTTCAGTTGTAAAAAGATGTAAAAAAGATGTTGAGACTCTAGAAAGAGTGCAAAGAAGAGCAACAAAATTAATCAGGGGACTGGAGGCTAAAACATATAAAGAACAGTTTGTGGAATTGGATATGTCTAGTCTAATGAAGAGAAGGACAAGGGGTGACATGATAGCAGTGTTCCAATATCTCAGGGCTTGTCACAAAGAAGAGGGAGTCAAGCTATTCTCCAAAGCACCTGAAGGTAGGACAAGAAGCAATGGATGGAAACTACTCAAGGAAAGAAGCAACCTAGAGCTAAGGATAAATTTCCTGACAGTTAGAACAATTAATAAGTGGAACAACCTGCCTCCAGAAGCTGTGAAAGCTGCAACATTGGAAGTTTTAAAGAAGGGATTGGACAACCATTTGTCTGAAATGGGATAGGGTTTCCTGCCTGAGCAGGGGATTGGACTAGAAGACCTCGAAGATCCCTTCCAATTCTATTATTCTTATTCTTATTATTCTAGGGAGAAATCTTTCTTATTCACCAAAAAGGGCTGTTAGCTGCAGCTTTAAACAGAACTCTGGAAATGTAGTTTTCATTTGGTGCCTTCCTATTTGACAGCTGGTTATGCCTCGTTTCCCAGTAAAGCTGTTTCTATCCATATTCTGTCTCTGCAAGTGTTTCTGTTCTGCTTATAAATAATTTCAGTAAAACTTTTCTGTTGTTTTTAACCTCATTTGCTTCCATTATATCTCTTTTGTTACTGTGCATAAGTATTCTCATCTTGCTTCAGATTTTTTTCCAGATTTCTCTGAGTTTCTTAAAATGATCTATCATTTTGTTATATTCCTCTATTTGTCGACATTCATGATCATGATATCTTCCATTGTTCTTTCTTGCTTGTTTTGAAACTCTGTGTTCAAACACTGTACAACCTTCTTGATACACATTTTTGAACATTTGTTCAGCTAAGGTTACAATATAACAGGTTGTAGGAAAACATAGGAAGCAACCCATACATGACCAAAGGTTCCACAGCTCAAGCTGCACTATTGTTGCTGCAATGCTATATTTTCCCACCAGCTGGTGATAAGCAGAAATAAAAAAGAATGAATCATTGTGTTGCACATGCCAAATCAGAGCAGTTCCATTTATCAGTGAGTAAAAAAATAAATAAATGCAGTAGAAGCATGACTGGGGTTGGAAATAGAGTTAACAAATTTCATCCTGAAATTTTCATCCATCATTTTCAAGTAGAACATCAGGAAACACTACAAAGGACTTTCCAGGAGAGACATGGTGAATTGGAGACAGCTCTGGGAAAGCGGAGCTGATGATTGTGGCAAAGACCAAGGAATCAATGGCGAGACTGCTTCCTTGGAACCTCTCTGGATAAAGGGAGCGTAGGAGAACTCTCCACAAATGCTTGAAACAGCTGGAACAAAGCTCACTTTCTAATCACTTTCAGAAATTGCTCATTAAATATTTCTGAGCTAATACAGGCATTCAGAAAGACGTCTGAACATGTCAGGTGAGTCTGCCTTCAATCCTGAACAAAAGAAAATTGTAATTGTAAGCTTAAGAATTTAAAGAATCTAAAATGAACAGCAAAAAAGCTAAATAAGACTTTGATTCCAGAAAGATACAAACAGACTAAGGGGCCAGATGAAATGTAATATTGAAACTTTCACAATGAGATTTTGAAATGAATTATAAAGTACAAAAAGCTTCTTGTGGGAAGTAGATCCTAATTTGGTTTTTACAAGACATAACATAGATAAAAAAAATTTCATGCTTTCAAAAACTGATTGTTAGGCTGGACTAAAGGCTTTAGGTAAAGATGTACAGGCCTGTAAGATGGTGCAAAATGTTCTAACAATAAAAACATTGAAGGAGAGTTTTGAAGAATAGAATCAGAATAGTAGCCATAATATCAACAATGTCAGCAGTGATGTCTGCTTCTATGGACAGAGCCTGTCAAAAAATATTACAGAAGAAACATCAGATATAGAACAAATTTTATTTGATCAAGATAGAGACACTATTAAAAGTCAGTTTGCAACTGACATCAAGAGAATGATTTAGAAAAGGATGTTTCACAGGATCTACAAAAGAAATTACACAAGGTTTTAAAATTTAAAAGGGATAGACAAATGACAGCCCAAGCGAGTTAATTTAGATATATCTGGCTACTCTTTATGGAGTTTCTGCTGACACCAGGACTGAGAAGATGATGCTTTAAAAATTTGTTTATAGACAAGAGATTAGATATGAGATAAAGAGATACACCCCTTCATGGATTACTGCCTTGTCGTGGCGAAGTGGCTTGCGTAATTCAATGAAGCTATGAGCTATGCCGTGCAGGGCCACCCAAGATGGACAGGTCATAGCAGAGAGTTCTGACAAAACGTGATCCACTGGAGAAGGAAATGGCAACCCACTCCAGTATCTTTGCCATGAAAACCCTATGGACAGTACCAAAAGGCAATACGATATGACGCTGGAAGATGAGCCCCTCAGGTCGGAAGGCGTCCAATATGCTACTGGGGAAGAGCAGAGGGCTAGTACTAGTAGCGCCAGAAAGAATGAAGTGACTGGGCCAAAGCCAAAAGGATGCTCAGCTGTGGATGTGTCTGGTGGTGAAAGGAAAGTCCGATGCTGTAAAGATTTTTTCTCCATAGGAACCTGGAATGTAAGATCCATGAATCAAGGAAAGCTGGACGTGGTCAAACAAGAGATGACAAGACTGAACATCGACATCTTAGGTATCAGCGAACTAAAATGGACAGGAATGGGTGAATTTAATTCCGATGACCATCCGGTATACTACTGCGGGCAAGAATCCCTCAGAAGAAATGGAGTAGCCTTCATAGTCAATAAAAGAGTAGGAAAAGCAATACTGGGATACAATCCTCAAAATGACAGAATGATCTCAGTTCAAATCCAAGGCAAACCATTCAATATCACAGTAGTCCAAGTCTATGCCCCAACCACCAGTGCTGAAGAGGATGAAATTGACCGGTTCTATGAAGCCCTACAGCACCTTATAGAACTAACACCAAAAAATGATGTCCTTATCATCATGGGGGATTGGAATGCTAAAGTAGGAAGCCAAAAGATAACCAGAATAACAGGCAAGTTTGGCCTTGGAGTACAAAATGAAGCAGGGCACAGGCTGATAGAATTTTGTCAAGAGAATACGATGGTGATAGCAAACACTTTTTTCCAACAACCCAAGAGACGGCACTACAGCAAATTTGGAAAACTCAACAGTGGCCACAGGATTGGAAAAGATCAGTTTACATTCCAATTCCAAAGAAAGGCAGTGCGAAAGAATGTTCAAACTATTGCACCATTGCACTCATTTCTCATGCTAGTAAAGTTATGCTTAAAATCCTACAAGCTAGACTCCAGCAGTATGTGGATCGAGAACTACCAGAAGTACAGGCAGGATTTCGAAGAGGCAGAGGAACTAGAGATTAAATTGCCAACATACACTGGATCATGGAGAAAGCTAGAGAGTTCCAGAAAAACATCTACTTCTGCTTCATTGACTATGCTAAAGCCTTTGATTGTGTGGATCATAACAAACTGTGGCAAGTTCTTAAAGAGATGGGTGTACCAGACCATTTTATTTGTCTCTTGAGAAACCTATATGTGGGCCAAGAAGCAACAGTAAGAACTGGACATGGAACCACTGATTGGTTCAAAATTGGGAAAGGAGTCTGGCAAGGCTGTATACTGTCACCCTGCATATTTAACTTATATGCAGAGCACATCATGAGAAAGGCAGGGCTAGATGAATCAAAAGTTGGAATTAAGATAGCCGAAAGAAATATCAACAACCTAAGATATGCAGATGATACCACTCTAATGGCAGAAAGTGAAGAAGAACTAAAGAGCTTCTTGTTGCGGGTGAAGAAGGAGAGTGCAAAACTTGGGTTGAAACTTAACATTAAAAAAACCAAGATCATAGCATCTGGCCCTCTCAATTCCTGGCAAATAGATGGGGAAGAAATGGAGGTAGTGACAGATTTTATTTTCCTGGGCTCCAAGATCACTGCAGATGGGGACTGTAGTCAAGAAATTAAAAGACGCTTGCTCCTCGGGAGGAAAGCCATGGCAAATCTAGACAGCACACTAAAAAGCAGAGACATCACCCTGTCAACAAAAGTGCATATAGTCAAGACTATGGTCTTCCCAGTTGCAATGTATGGCAGTGAAAGCTGGACCATAAAAAAGGCTGAGTGCCAAAGAATTGAGGCCTTTGAACTATGGTGCTGGAGAAGACTCCTGCGAGTCCCTTGGACTGCAAGGCGATCAAACCGGTCAGTCCTAGAGGAGATCAACCCTGACTGCTCTCTAGAAGGCCAGATCCTGAAGCTAAAACTACTTCCTTCCACCTAATGAGAAGGAAGGACTCACTGGAGAAGAGCCTAATGCTGGGAAAGATTGAGGGCAATAGAAGAAGGGGCCGACAGAGAATGAGGTGGCTGGATGGAGTTACTGAAGCAGTAGGCGTGAGCTTAAATGGACTCCAGAAGATGGTAGAGGACAGGAAGGCCTGGAGGAACGTTGTCCATAGGGTCGCGATGGGTCGGACATGATTTCGCAGCTAACAACAACAAAAGAGATACATGTAATTATAGAGAGGGTGAAGAGTTACTATTTTTTTCGATATTTGTCATGATGAAGGTTGGAAGTCACTTCACATTATTCTTTTCTCTTTATTATATTTCTGTCTCTCTCTCTCTTTCTTTCTTTCTTTTTCTCTTTCTCCTTTTACTTTTTATTCCTTCTCTCTATTCTCTTTTCTTTAACCTTACTTTGTATTAAATGTTACTATTAAAATAAATCTGATTCAAAGTTGAACATTCAACAATTGAAAGAAGCTGTGCTTCACAGCGTTGCATGAACAGCACTTGCTATTCATAAGGGAAATGCCAGATGTTCAGACTGCTTTTAGAAAAGGCTGAGAAACAAAGACATTATCGCTGAGGATTGTTGGATAATTAAGAAAGCCAAACAATACCAAAATTAAATCAATATATTGTTTATTGACCATAGAAAGGGCTTTGATTGTATTATGTATTATGTCCTTAAAATGGTAATACTAGAATATCCCATTGTTCTCATGCAAAATCTATACACGACGGTCCAAATTAAAAATGCTGGCAAAGGAGTAAGTCAAAGTTGTATCCTCATGTATATATCCTATGCTTAATATCTACAAAGGGAGACTGGAATGGGAAAAGATCAATGTGGTTTCAAAACTGGAATAAGAAACATAACAACATGCACCATGCTGATGACACTACAGCACTGGTGGGATTCAAATATGTGAACAGCCAGTTCTCTGTGTGGATTCCACTTCTGGAAGTCTATTCTGGGCCTGGGCAACAAAAAATTAGCTACCGGCTCTGCTGAAGTGGTGTGAACCGGCTGAATCCCACCACTGCGCTACAGTATCCTATAGCCAAATATATGCTATATACTAGCACTTGATGGGATAACAATGAAGACCTTGAAAAAGTTATTCAGATTTCATGACCTTACTATACCTGCAAAGATAAGAATTATGTAGTAATGTTTATGTTATGGAAGTGAAAGTTGAATTTGAAGAAGGAAGATGGAAAACCTCAATTTGGAAGTGGAGAAGACTCTGCATAATATCATTAATAACCCAAGAAAACAAACAAGTGGACCATTGAACAATTCAACTCAAAGTTCTCACTTGAGGTATTAGTGGTCAGGCTTAAATTATCATATTATGTGAAGACCCAATTACCTTGAAAAGTCAGTAATGCTGAGAAAGGTAGAGGGGAAAAAAAAGAAGTGGATGATCAGCAGGAAGGTGGATGGACTTGATTACAGTAGTGATATTTACACAATTGGTAGACCTGAGGCTCCAAATCATCCCTTGCATGTGGTTGTTAAAGTTTGACAGACCTGATGACATGTAATCAATAGCTAACAAAGTAATGGGAAAAGGCCATATGTATTCTCCAGGTTATAACTTGCTGGCACAAATTCTATCTCTTCAGTTTTCTGAATTTAATCTGTATGTTTGACATTTCTGTTTTTCAGTCTATATTTGGAAGTATATTCATTGAGTAGATTATGCTTCTTATTTTCTGCTTTCTATTATACCGTATAAATCTGTTTGATTCTGAGCTTATCCATTTGGTGATATTTATGTTGTATGATGTAACAGCTTTGGTTACACATTTCCAAGATTAACATCCAGAAATGCAGTCATAACAAGCACCTATAAGATATTGATCTATCTAACTCAGTGTAGTCTACTTTGACTGAAATTGGCAACTGAAATCCATTCCCATTGCTAGGGGAGAGAGGGAAAGAGGGAGGGAGGGAGGGAGGGAGGGAGGGAGGGAGGGAGGGAGAGAGAGAGAGAGAGAGAGAGAGAGAGAGAGAGAGAGAGAGAGAGAGAGAGAGAGAGAGAGAGAGAGAGAGATCTCCTGCCTTTCTTCCAAAGTTATGACCCTAGCTGCCTTTCACAACAAAAAAAATCCTATAAATTAGATTAGGACAAGAAATTATTTATTTACTTAAAACATTTATATAGTCACCCATCTTATAACCAACCATGGGCAGCTCCCAGACAATGACAACTAAGGGAGCTTTCATTGTTGTGACTGGCATTGTACCTTGATCTCTCTTCTCTTAGTCCAACACATCAACCACTACAGTATATACCACCATTAGCTATGTAAGCGTACAGTATGCGGTCAGCCACAGTTTTCTCTTTTTTGAAAACAGCATCCAAGACTGTCTAAAAAAGACTAGAGTCAGTGATAATGTAAAGTCATCAAATAAGAGGCGCTAATGAGGTAGAATCTCATGGTAGATTTCAAGCATCTGCAATTCCTTGGCCTATTAAAGGAAATACTTCAGTAAGTGACATTCTTGGAGTACCGTCTCTGAAGGGTTTGAGGAAAAATACATAATTAGGGCGATAGATGTTGAAAAGAAAGAGGCAGTTAATATTCTAAAACACAAGGCAGTTAATATTCTAAAACACACCCAATCAAATTAAATGACTGATATGTGGCAGGTTGCTAATTAGGTGCATTTTTGTCCCTCCTGTTCATGACAAGCTTTCCTTAAAGGGGAACCATCCTGACTAGAGAAAGTAGAAAGTTCTGTCGATTTGTAATCACTATCAGACACATACCCTTTCACCCCTACCTGTTCTTTATGTGCAGCTGAAATGGTGACGCAATCATATTGAGTAAGTTTTGAAAATTGTTTTCATTGACAGAAGCTAATTCTAAACTAAGTATTTCCTGAAACAGAATCAGAGAAAACATTTTACATGTCTATCATTTGTCCTTGGAGGACATGAAACAAATATGTTTTAATAAAGCTTGACACTAGTATTATTCTGTGTGGCCTCTGGGTGTAAGCTTTTCTTTCCCAGTTTGTAGAATTGAAGGGATAAGAAAACAGTTTCACATTAAGAGGAACACACTGTGCTGGTTAATCATACCATGCAGAAATAACAACGCTGCCAGCAGGAGAATGGAGTGTGCATGGAACTGCAAAATAAAATTGAATTGAATTGAGAAAAACTTTGGAAAGGATGCAGCTGAAAGGCTAATTCGGACCTGCATCTTGGATACAAGCCTCTCAGTCAATCGTTGATGCTCTGAGTCTTGAGTAGAGTAATTTTTGTTATTTCTGAAAATAAAAATAAATACTAAAAAGTTACTGGCTAAAGAATAAAATCCCTTTTTATTTTTTTACAAAAAGAAACTTTATTGGAAGTTGGAAATGAATTTCCAAAGGATATTTAAATCTTGAAAAGGTGTATCTGCTAAACAAGAGTCACTCTTGGGATTTAGTGACTGGAACAATGGCTTCAGAGTAGGCTAGTAATCCTTCAAGAATTTATTTTCTGTTGTCTGCTTTGCTATAAAAGCCTAATTATTTTTAATTCAGGCATTTGGGGAAATCTTGGGTAAATTTGTAGCTGTCATCGGTTTAAGCACAAAAGCCTGCTTACAATGCAGTATTTCACTGCCTTCTCAGTAGAGAATCAACTGTCATTGTTATTCTTTTTGCTATTTTCTCCAGGTAAAAATGAAAAGCAGCTCTTCCCCTTGTACAAGTGATGCTACATTTAGGAGGGGTTTTAATTATTTTTTGCCTAAGAGATCTTTTTTGGCTATACCCAACCTCTGAACTATTCTCAGATGCTTGCATTCACACAACACTCATAACCTTTTGACAATATTAACTCAATTTCTGTTTTTGCATAATATTCCAAACTGAGAACTAACCAATACTTGGATTCACACACTATATTAAAACATAAGTAAAATTAACTAAAGGAAAAGCTAATCAAACTTGGCATTTTATGTGAATGCAGCTATTAGGTTTGTAACTGATCCAGGTCAAGTGTATCATACAAACCCAGCCACTGTCTTTTGTAATTAATTCTGAGCCAAGTACTGCCAAATTGCCCAGGATAATTGCAGACTGGCAATTTACCAAATGCCAATGCTAAATATTTCAAATTCACAGTAATAAATATTGGTTAGATCTACAGAATTGTAACATTGACTAGAATTGTGCAGAATTTATTTTTAATTGTGTTTAGTAGGATGTATATATATTCTTGAGAAATAAATCATACGTATATCAATAAAATGCCATTTGGTCTCCAGCATGATTCTTCCCACCTTGTTTTCATTAACCCCATGCAAAAAAAAAGATGCTATGCCTCTGCTTCCAGCTCCTATAAATGTTGACACTGGCAGTGGCTGCTATGTATTTGTTCCCTCATTCAAAACGCTTATTCCACCAAGGTGAACAGAGTGGGGTTATGCTATATGGTCTGGAGTTTCTTTTTACATATGACATAATTAATGCATGAAGTGGATTACATCATAATAATAGGATGGATGGGATGACATGCCTGGATGTCAGCGAGTCAACAAAATTAATTAAGTTTGCTGCATGTTGACATCTTTGAAGCAAATGAGGGCATAGGAGAGCAAAGGCAATTTAAACAGAATTAACAGATGAATGCTGAAAAACAGCCCAAACAGAAAGGCACTTTTTTTCTCACACATAAAGTTTGTAGAAGAGAATGAGAGGTTTTAGATCAGCTCTCTTTTAAAAAAAATGCAAAAATTATGATTTGGAATTTCATTATGCAATGACCAATACTCAAAAATATATGCATACTTGTGAAATAAAAAATGTAGAAAAGCTAAATTTGGCCAGTAGCTTATGCAGCATTAAGGGATGAGTTCCGGCTTAATCAAACTTGGTTTATTTATTAATAGAGAAGGTTTTGAAACTAGCAATTTATGAGTGCTGTGGTGCAGCTTTTTCTCCTGAAAAGCAGCTTGGTGGGTTAATACATTAACCTATAAATAAAAGCAATGACAGCCCTCCTGTCACTACACGCTGATGGACGGTTCCTTTTTCTGCCATTATTGCCTTGTGAATGTGGGAAAATTAATTTAAGTGGTAGTTAATTTCTAATGAATTCCATTCAGCCGGTTAATATAGTCCCTTGATGTTATGGTAACCTTCATGGATCATTGCATTATGTAAATATATTCAACTTTATGCTGGTTTAATATATAAAAAAAAGATTGTCGAGTTTTCTCAAACCATGCCTCCAAACCTCCATACTCAGAAACACACAGAAGAAAAAAAGAAAAAATAACCCAAGCTGCATTTTTCATATATTTCATATATATTCTTTCAGATGGTGCCACAGATTAAAACCTTTCAAGTTTGCATGGTCTTATGGTTGCTATAATTTGGGACTAGATTATAAAGTTTTAGCCAACAATGTGCCCACAAGGAAACTTACATAAATTAGAGCACACTTTTCTCACAGTTAATTTGGAACAATCGGAGAACTCACCAATCAGATCCCTGTTTCAGTTTGTTCAAGGCAACAGCAGAACTGGGGCAAAACTTGGCCACACACAAATTATTGCTTGTGACAAATCTTGCCTCCTTCACTTTCCTCTTTTTACATCTTCGCTTATGTTCTAATGACATCCTCAAGGGACAAATATTTGAAAAAGAAGTTGGGAATAGTCTGTTACTCCAACTAATTTCTGTTAAATTAGATTATTTGTCCATGGTATTCAGTCTGCAATTGGCTGTCCAATGTCACAGGAAGAGGTCTTTTCTTGACATCATTCTAGTTGTAGGTATGGGACTGGGATTAAATTCATGAGTGGATTATGGTACTGTGTTATTTAATATTTAGCTAAGGATAATAGTTAGTATACATATGGCTCTCCTTGAGCACTGAGTGTGCTGTGTATCCTTGTACCCTGTGATATATACCATTCCCCTAAAATAAATCCTATGTTATTTGCAAATATGTATGCATTTTTGAGAAGACATAAAGAATGTTTAAATGAAAAGATGCAATTTATTTATTTAGAGAATTTGTAACCTGCCTGCTAATAGAAATCCTTTAAGTGACTTGCATAATAATGTGTTGTATTGTACAGTGGCCTATATTTTATTTCCCTATTTAAATAATCTAAACTAGACAATAGAGGTCTAGATTATAGACACATTTCTCTGCCACAGTCTATGGTCTCAACTCTGACTCAAAATAAATCTCAAGAAAGATTACCTTATTACCTGGATTTTCTGGAGAAGTCAAATGTTAGGCATGCATAGGGCAAGATTTTGATAAATGTTTTGCTATTGTCCTAGATGTTTTGTTCAGTTTTTGCTAAATAGTGCATTTCAATTGGCAAGATTCTTTCAGCAGTAGTTTAATATTACAAAGCTTTAGACTGTTGTGAATACATCAGTTCAGCAGGAACTTTGGATTGCACATCCATGTGTGTAATTGACACGAAAGGATCCAGCTTTGGGATCATTTCAATAGACACTTAAAAATCAACCACATTTCGTGTACATATTTTTCCTTTTAAAATTTAAAACTGATTAATTTTAAAATATAAAGAAAACAAGGAACCAAAAATCCCTCTTTTGCAGTGCATTGATATAACACACTAGGTGCATAGAAAAAAATAATCATCCATGACTTATCTAATTTCAGCATATTCCTATGATCCAGTTTATATAAAACTCCCCATGCAATAACTGTTCAGAGTAATTTTCTCCTCACCTGTCATTGTTAAAGAGTCATTGTCCTTTCTTCAACTAGAGAAAGGTTTTGTTATTCACTCAGCTGCAATCTAAGTTTTAAAGTCATTAATATGTATTAACCTGCAAGATTCTTTCAGTTGACCTAGTTACATAACCACTTGTTACATGGATTTTTTTTCTTTAAATAGCATATAATGTCTGTTTCTGGGTCAGTATAAACCAAGAAATATTCATTTTGGTTCATTGTTTTGTAGAAAGTTGCTTTGTGTTGAATCACTTTTGCCACAAAACTCAAAAAACAAATCTGGCTGGTTTTAATGTGGAACTGATTCCAGGAAGTGGAGGTTTTTTCTACCAAATCACCATCATCGTCCTATAACATCTGTAACATACTATAACTTCATGTCTACCATTTGAAGAGCAGGTGGCAAGGGTGACCAGGAGAGCTTTCACACAGCTCTGATTTGTGCACCAGTTGCAATCTTTCCAGTATCATAACTCCCTGCTCTCATTTACCCAAACCCTGCTCATTTCTCACCTGGACTACTGCATTGCACTCTCCATGGGGCTACGCTTGACATTGATTCAGAAGCTTCAGCTGGTGCAAAGTGCAGCAGCAAGAGCAGTCTTTGGGGTACTAGAATAGCCCCAATTATCCCTTTGCTCCACAAACTTTACTGGCTACCAGTCTGCTTCTGAGTGCAGTTCAAGTTGTCAGTGGCGACCTTTAAAGGCTTAATGAGTCCAGACTATCTGATGAACTGTCTTGTCCTACTTCTGCCGGCAAAGGCCTATTTCAGATCCTGTCAAAGAACTCCAACTAATGGGATCCAGATGTTCCAAAGGGTGGGCACTGCTCTGCTGTAGTTACATCTTACATCTTAAGATCTGCCCTTACCCTCCTATCCTTCCAAAGCCTGAAGACCTGGGTCTACCGGTTGGCCTGGGGACCAAAAAAAAGGGGAGGGGTGTATTTCAATGCTGGAGGTGTTAAGGCCATTTAAGAAGAGACTCAAGGTGGCTACTGGATAAATAGTAGACCTCTCCCCCTTCCTCTGCTCTCCATTTTTTGGTTATCATATTAATGTATTATTCTTGTGTTCTTTTCATTATTTTAGTTCTGGTCTACTTACACTTTATTTTCTGCCTTTTTATTATTGAAAGCCACCTAGAGTAGCTTTACAGTGAGATAGGCGGCAAATAAATTTGACAAATATTTTTTTTTACTTTTAAAAAACTGGGTTCCTGATAAAATAATCATTAGCATACTGGACTCAAAATGTTTCTTCCAATTGCTTTAAAATCCCAATATCTATGAAACATTTTAACTCTCAGCCTATTCTCTCATCTAGTAAGATTTTTAGGGTGCCTAATGTCATTCTAAAAACTATATTTTAGGAAAGTAGCATTTTCTACAAGTCCTAGAAAGGTCTGTATTACGTTTTTCATTGCCTGTTGGGAATTGTGTTTAAGTCAACATTATAATTTGAGAGTCAGTTTGATGTAATGGCTAAGGCACCAAGCCAGAACTCAGAAGAATATTTTTTTTTCCTGCCTTGAGCACGGGTCCAAGTAATCTTGGGCCAATTACTTATTCTCAGCCCTAGGAAGGAGGCAATGGCAAAGCACTTCAGAAATCTTGCCAAGAAAACTGTGAGGAATTGTCCAAGCGGTTGTCAAGAATCAACACTGACTCAAAAGAGCATGAATGTGCACACACACAGATACAACTAATTTACAAATCTTTCCCATTTGGGCCGTATTCTCTTCTTCCTGTCACATAAACCAAAATTAACAAATATCAAACAGTACTGTAGAATCGCTAAAACACCTTTTTCAATGGCATATTTATTAAAAACTCCAAAATTAAAAAAATTGATAATTTATATCCCAATGAAATTAACTATCAGTTTATATGCTTTTCAATTGATGTAACACTTATGACCAAAGCTAAGCAATTAAAGTCACTAATACAAAAATCAATATATCCCAGTCATAACTCAACATTTTTGCTAACTTTTTTCATTTTATCTGTCCACAAAATTGTAATAGAACAGATCCCAATTATTGTGTCAGTACAACATATCTTGCAAAATGTCTGCGAACACACTTAAGAGCTAGAAGTTACAAGACAAGAGCTGTTTGTAAGCCTTTACTGTAAAGGATGTTTTTCTTTTTAAGCCAGGGGTGTCAAAGTCAATTTCATTGAGGGCTGCATCAGCATTGCGGTTGCCCTCAAGGGGCTGGGTGGGTATGGCCAGGGTGGGCGTGGCCTACTGGGTGGGCGTGGCCAGCTCTACATCATTCACATCAAGGGTGCCTATGGGGGCCTGGGCAGGAGTGGGAAAGATCTGAGGGTCTCTGGCAGGAGGAGGGTCTCTGGGCCAGGGCTAAGGCAGTGGGGGCCGTTCCCTCACTGTTTCCAGGATGGCTTTGTGGGCCACATGAAACCACTTCGCGGGCCGGATCTGGCCCCCGGGCCTTGTGTTTGACATGTCTGTTTTAAGCCTTTGTCAACATGAATAGAGAAAAGGAAGAATTTAGAGCCATTTTTAACCTTGTATACTTATGACATCTGCCAATATGTTTATTTTGTGGCTGCTTCCTCCCAAGCTTTATTATCTGAATTTAATGCACATATTGTAGACAGCACAGTAGATAACTGGCCACATCAACTAACTGACCTCCATCTTTTCCTAGTCACTCTACTAGGAACAAAAAGCAAAATAAACATCAATGTAGTACATTCTGAGGCAACAGATGTAAGAATTTTTAATGTCTTCAATTCAAATCTACATATTTAACTATTGACACTCTGATCTTGAACATATTATTTTGAATTTGTATTTTAAATCTTGACAGAATTTTACATAGTGTCCAGGATGGCAGCATATAGTTACTTACTGCAACTGTTATGATACAACATACAATTTTTTCCTTTAAGCTACGTTTAAAAAGCCAACAATAATTATTTCCATTTTGCTGATACGTTTCATACATACAAAATCAACATCTTGTGCAACCTTTACCTCTAGAATTATTTTCTGCAATGAGTAATGTTTGAATAGTCTTGTGTCTCCTCAATGTGCAGTTAGGAGTTTTACAACTTCCTCTGCTTATGTCGTGGGAAAGTTTTACAATATATATACAAATGGCCTTTTTTGCGAACGAAGTAGCAATCTTTGCAGCGCTTCTTGATGACCATCTTGCACTTCATACCGGCAACAGGCTGCAAATTGTAATGTGGGCAACATGAGAGAAAAGGCAAAAGATGTGCCTTAAGTGACTTGGTAGCAGGTGGGCCAAGCAAGGGAGTGACAGTATTTGGACATCTCAGGAAGCAGGAAGAAAATGAGCGGGTGGCCGAGCTGCAGTTCAGGGACCAGGTTGTTTTGGCTGTTGCGGCCAACAAACTTCGCAAGAGCAGAGACGACATGCTTGAAACTGCTGTAAAGCACCTAAAAAGGAAAATATAAAGACCACATTAGAGTAACTACCCAACTCTGTTCCTACAGTCTTTTTCGTGGCTATCTGATAACGCAGAGGACAAAACTGTAGACTTGCACCACCATTTTGTACGCAACTTTAAAAAGCGACGTACAATTATGGGCCACCATATCCAAAGAAACTAAACCAGGGGTAGGCAACCTTGGCTCTTTTATGACTCGTGGACTTCAACTCCCAGAATTCCTGAGCCAGCTATGCTGAGCCAAGGTTGCCTACCCCTGAACTAAACGGATATTGGTATCTTGAACACGCAACGCGCGCACCGCTCGGAAGGAGTCTGAATTGGATGTTCTTGCGCCGTAAACTACCTTTAGAGATCCAAACGCGCATGCGCAGGTTCGGCCTCTTAGTTTGCAGGGGAACCGCAAAACGAAAACCGCGGTTCTGTTCTTCCCCGGCTTCCGAATCCTACCGCCAAATCAGCCCTTTTGCCCGCGGAATTAAAAGCTACACCGTTAAACCGCAGCAACACCAAACTTACAGGCCCCAACGCAACGCCGAGCTTCAGGGTCAGCAGCGGCCTAGTAAACAGGCCAGTACTTCAGCAACGTGGGGTGGTTTTTTTTTCCCCCTTTTTCCTTTTTACGTTTTTGCGTATAGCGTCAGAAGTCGGTGGGAGGGGTTTTAGTTTCGCTCGGCCAACCGGCTGCCTCGGCGGCTCGCGCCCGCGCGGTAGCTTTGTTTGTGGGCGGAGTCGGGGGGGGGAAAAAGGCTTAGAGGGAGTTACTGAAATGGCGGCGGCCGCCTTGCCCTTGCGAGGGGCGTTGCGGGCGGGATTCATTCCGCTGAGGGGTAAATGGTCTCCGGCTTCTGTGCGAAGTACATTGCGGAGGAATTATGGAGTCGTGACAAGTCCGACGGGCGAGAAGGTGACGCACACGGGTCAGGTAAGTAAAAAGCTCGACCTACCACCCCCACCCCACCACCCCTTAATTTCGTCTTCTTGCTCCGCTTTAAGTGGCATCGGGCTTCTTAGCTGTTCGTGGCTCCAGGTCGGTTTGTAGTCGGAATCTTTTGGACCCAGGAAAATTCTGCTTGGATGTTGGCGGCTGCTGCGTTGGCTTTCAGGTTTAAATTGCTGAAAATTAATAGGCGTCTTGAAAAGGAAGTATGTAAGTGGCCCAAATGCCTTCCGCTCTCGTAGCGCTTCGTGTGCGAAACCTGGCGATGCTTTCGTTGTGTCTCTTTTTGTTTGAGCGTCTTGTGACACGTGAACTTTGGAAACGCCTGAAAAATAATACCTTTAGCACAATTATTTATTTTATTTTAATCCCATTTATATCCCGCCCTTCTCCGAAGACTCAGGGCGGCTTACAATCTAAGCACAAATCAAATGTGCTTAGCAATAGCCTTCATTCTATGTATATGCCTGCTTGTTAGGGCTTTCACACACACACCCCCAAGCGGCATTATTACAAAGTCAGCTTAATTGCCCCCAACAATCTGGGTCCTCATTTTACCTACCTCGGAAGGATGGAAGGCTGAGTCAACCTTGAGCCTGGTGGGATGCGAACCTGCACTAATTGCAGGCAGCTGGTGTTACTTAAGGAGGCAGCAGCCCACTGCTCCACCAATAAGAACTTAAGGAGCCGCAGCTAGAGTCATGAGGAAGTTTTCGGTCAGCACTTGCTTGATTTTTTAGGAAACGGGGTGTTAGGGGAATAAGCTGGATATTCCACCAGCGGGAGATTAAAAACTTCAAAAGGAAAATAAAAGAGAGGGCAGAAGGTGGGTTCTTTATGCCCACCTTTGCTGAGGGTGCAAAAATGTGAAAATAAAAAACTCAAAAAGGGCAGAGTCGATGGACCACTAGGTCTTTTTCTGCTGTCAGTTGTCTGTATTTCTGTCTTTCCAAGACAGAGGCCCAGAGTTGTTTTTATCAAACCGCAGTAATAATAGATGACTTGAGTACTTCGTGACAAATCATCATATCCATATTATATTCATTCTAAAGTTATAAAAGGACTCAAAGGTAAAATTGAAGAACTTACAAAGCATGTTGTGTTATCTCTCTTCCCCCCCCCCAAAAAAAAATTGGTTAGTAGGCAAAGGTTTTATAAGTCAGTCACTGAATGTTTTTCCCTGTCCATTGTGGATACCTGACATGAACTGTGAAAATAACAAAACGTGTCATTATAATCACAGTGCAAACCCTGGTCTTTTGTAGTTACTTTGCTACATCACGCATAAGTCCATAAGGCCACTAGTGTGGCAATGCTTGTTTTGTTGTTAGACTAACAAGCTTTAAAAGGAGAAGGCTTTCTTTAATCTTAATTGAAAGTGGAACATTTGATCTGAAAAATAATACATGTACAGTTAATTGGCTATTGATTTAGAAACTTTATTTGCTGCTACCATATGCAGTTTACAAAATACAGCTAAAACAGTCATTAAGAATACTACTAAAAAAGAAAAAAAATGAAGCATTTAGACTTACATACTGCTTGACAGTGCTTTACAGCCCCTCTCTAAGCGGTTTACAGAGTCAGCTTATTGCCCCCAACAATCTGGATCCTCATTTTACTGACCTTGGAAGGATGGAAGGCTGAGTCAACCTTGAGCTGGTGAGGATGGAACTGCAGAACTGCTGGCAGCCGGCAGTCAGCAGAAATAGCCTGCAATATTGCATTCTAATCACTGCACCACCATGGCTCTTATAAAACTAATCAGTACAAATATTAAGGCACTGAACATTAAGAAGAATATGATTATTGACACATCCTAACTTGTTATAGGGAAGGGGCTAGCTTTAACTCTGTTGTTGGTTTGCTCCATAACATAGTGCCTGCCATAAAAAAAGTAAGGTTACTGTCAAATGCATCTGTGATAAGTGTGTATTGATTAATTAGTTGAATGCTGCTTCTACTACCGGTAACAATTTGGGGCTGAGCCTCTTAAGATTTTAAACACTCTAATGACAACATGGATTGGGCTTAAAAGATGAGCCAAAGATCCTGTTTCGACGGAAGAGTAATGTGGAATTTTCAAGGGCTCGTCGCATACACTGCTGCATTTTATATTTAGGGTCTTCCTTACAATAAAAGTTATGGATTGTCCAAGGTCAATGACCAATTCAGAAGGAAACCTGGCAACAAACTGAATTCTTAATGGAGAGATTGCAGCCACGTGCCTATAAATCCTGAAGTACAACTACTGCAATCTTTTTCACATTTACAGGTAGTCCTCAAATTACAACCATAGTTGAGTCCAGAATTACAATCATAAGTTGTGATTAAGTGGGTCATCATAGGACCATGCCCAATTTTACCATCTGTTTGCTGCAGCCATTAAACTAACATTGCAGGTCACTAAGTGAACGCATTTTCCCCAATGAACATTTTCAGCCAGAAACCAGAAGTAAATTCTGGAAACTGGCAAAAGATGCCAAAAATTGTAGTCATTGATTCCAATAAGCTGCAAATGGCCATAAATGCAAGCCAGTTCTGAAATGGAATCACATGATTGTATGTGTGTAGATCACTGGAACTTCAAAATTGAGCAATTGGGCTCTGGGAAGATCTGTTGTAATTTCAACTGGTAGCTGATTATTAAGCAAAGGCTACCTATAGTTTGTTTCTTGCATCCAGTTATTCATAGTTGTTTCTGCATGAAATTACCTCTGTGTATCTTATTCTGGCACACTGGCAGCATGACATGTTTTAAAAAATATTCAGGTGAAAAAATAACCATCTTTTCCTAATAACTTTTAATACAAGGATTTATTGTTTTAACGTGAGTAAGTTAATAATTCTAAATTACTAGCCCTTTAAAATAATTTAAGTCATCTGGCAGAAATTAACATGCAGCTGATTCAGGTGTTCCAATCTCCAACCAGTTTGAATCAATTGATAGGTTGAAAAAGCATAGTAAGCTTATTCAAAGTAGAACAAACACAATATATTTGTATATTTGGCTTCATCTATTATATTTGGTATTATGGTAACAATATTGAATTTTATATGAAAAATGTACATGAAATAGAGCTAAATACTTTTCCATATCTAGCAGCATTCATTTGTAAAGATCTTTTCTATTTATTACTGAATATATTGTTTTCCATAAAATATTTGTTCTCTTGCTCTGTAGCATCAGAATATCTGAAAATGCTAGTCATTATACTACTAACGGTATTTTTTGTCCCATTCCACATTCCTGAAATTAGAATTGATGTTCTTTTCAATATATTCCTTCTTTAATTATAGGTTTATGAAGAAAAAGACTACAGGAGGGTTCGATTTGTTGGGCGACAAAAAGAGGTAAAATCTGTGTCAGAAATATTTACTGTGAATCTGTAGTTTCTCCAGGTATTGATGAAATGCTCAGTGTAAAATGTCATTGTCTTGTGAGCAAACAGTTGATGTCTTAATCAATAAACCTATTAGCTCATTTCATTTCCTCAAATGACAGTAAGCTTGCATGTGATACAGTTGAAAGGACTTACAACTTATGGGAGTTGGTAAACCCATTGTAAAAAAAACTTTGTCATAGATGAAAAACATCCTGGTGCTATTCACATATTTTGTACTGATTATTTCAACACAGATACAATTTAGACATATCTAAAATAATCTAGCAAAGTTAATTGGCATTTTATTTAGACTAATTGAGTTCTTTCCTTGTGACGTTATACATGCTAAGAATCTCCTTCTCATTGATGATTGCTCCTGGCATCTTCCTAGAATTCTGTAGCTTTCTTAGCAAGATTTTTTTGTTTACCATTGACTTCTTCCTTGGGCTGAGAGAAATCAACCAATTTAGACAGAAAGTTGGCTTTATGCTTAAAACAGGACTGGAACTCATGATCTAGCTTCTATCCTGGTGCCTTAAACCACTACAGCAAACTGGCTCTGTAGAGATCCATAGTGAAAATTAAATTTGGATCTAATGTGATGTACCCCACATATTAGCTGGGGACCCTATTTTAATGTTCAGCTGTCCCATGGGATATTGCAGCTATGTTTTTTCTTACACCTTCTAAATCATTGTTCAGTTGGTACTATTTTAAATATATATTCAAATAATATACTTGACGGGAATTCCTTATCCTCTTTCCTGCCCAGGAAGCCCAAAAGAAATGCCTGGGATCTGGGGTAGGTAGTTGCAGCAGGAGTGTTTAAAATCAAGCAGGGACACTTTCCATTGAACTAAATAAATTAATTAACTTTTAAAGACTTGTTTCTTAAAAATGTAGTGGCAGTACTCATGTCTCTTCTGACTTTGCCACCCTCTTATTTAAATATACTTTTATCCTTTTGGCTCATTCATAATATTAAAATGCAGTTAGATCTTTATTCCATAAATCCTGTTGCAGTAGTAGGGCAACATTTTCTTCTCTAGGTTAAAAACGATGCACAGCATTCAGGGTTACAGAATGTGGGGAAAACAGAAAGCAAGTTTCAAATATCCCCCCAAAATAATAATCAGTGAAACATTTATTTATTTATTTATTTATTTATTTGTTTGTTTGTTTTATATACCGCCCTTCTCCCGGAGGACTCAGGGCGGTGTACAGAGCAAAGTAAGTATACAATAAACCAACAATAAAACAAATAAAACCCCAGATCTACAAATAAAACCCCAAATCTATCAGGCCAGGCCGGCTTGCTGGAATAGATAGGTTTTTAAATCTCGCCGAAGGCAGCCAATCAATTACTACTTTCTATTAGAATGTTGTGATGACGGCTTGTATCACTACTGCTAAACAAAGTGTATTGCTTGAATTGTTACATAGTGAAACATCTTTCTATTTTGCTGTTGTAGGTCAATGAAAACTTTGCAATTGATTTAATTGCTGAACAACCTGTGAGTGAAGTTGAAACTAGAGTTGTATGGTGTGATGGTGGTGGAGGAGCTTTGGGCCATCCTAAAGTGTATATAAATTTGGTAATGTAATTCAGTTGTCCATATGTGATCAGTCATATTATCCTGTTTAGAAAAATAAGTATGGAACACGCTATTTTTCAGCTATTTTTCTATTTATCATGGAAGTGAAAAAATTTATTGTCAAGCATTTAATAATCCACAGTTATAGTTGTATTTAGTTTTGTGGGTCACTAGACTAGAATTATGTGTATTTCCAAGGATTGTTTTTAAGTGTAATCCAGTGTTCCTTATCCATTTTGTATTAACCCGTATTTACATCTGTTTTTGTTCTCATTATTTTCCTATTTGCAGAAATTTATACGTTGAGTTTTTTTTAACGGAATGTCTTTTGGACTGCACTGGTTCTCAAACTCTAGTCTAGGGGTTCCCATGACCCATTCAGGGGATTGCGAAATCAGACAATATTTTTAAATTTCTCAGTTGTAATATCCGTATATCAGTAGATATAAAGTACATAACCCAAAGCTATCACATAAAGGGGCCTGACATCAAAATGTTTGAGAACTGCCGTTCAACAGTTTGCAATCTTTTTAATGAAAGAAGAAATCAAATAGTTAAATATATTTAAATAGTTAATTAGAAGGCAAGAGTAGTTGGAAGATGAAAAATGGGTAGTTGGTGGAGCAGGCAGAGTTCAAGTAATATTAGGATATTACTTGGGAGAGCTAAAGCCTTCATTAAAGACATGAAAATAATTGTTAGTTAATATAACAAAGTGTACACAGGTAATCCTCGACTTACGGCCATAATTGAGCCCAAATTTTCTGCTGCTAAGCAAGGCAGATGTTAAGTGAGTTTTTCTGCATTTTACAACCTTTTTGGCCACAGTTATTAAGAGAGTCACTGTGGTTATTAAGTGGACCTGGTTTCCTCCATAGATTTTGCTTGCCAGAAGCCAGTTGGGAAATGGTGATTATATGACCCTGGGCACAGTGCAACTGTCACAAATACATGCCAGTTGCCAAGCATTCAAATTTTGATCACATGATCGTGGGGATGCTACAGTGGTCATAAATGATTATAGGTCACTTTTTTCAGTGCCTTTGTAACTTCCAAGGATCACTAAATGGTTTTAAGTCGAGATTGTACTTCAGATCAATTAAAGAATGAAAGGTTTAAGAGTTTAGAAATAATTTTTCATTGACAGGGAATTTATATGAACATATAAATTTACAGAAATGATAAAATTGTATTTAATTTTTACCATTTATATTTGCAGGACAAAGATACAAAAACAGGAACTTGTGGTTACTGTGGACTTCAGTTTAAGCAGAAGCATCATCATTGACATGTATCTTTCTGACTATGAACTTCTTTTTTTGTTATAGAATAAAATACATATTTAAAAACCATTGTGGACACCTTTCTTAAGTCTATTTTTTACCCTGAAAGAGAACATAACAGAGGTAGAATTATTTATTTCATTCTTAACTGTTGAAAGATACTGATATAAAAATTAGAATTGTCCATTAAAAAGAGTCTATAGATCACGTCCCTGTATCCAATGACTTAGTTCAGATTTATAACTAAGCTATAGTTATATAGTGATCTTGAGCATTATGCTTTTTCTTCAATTCTCCCAGCTGAGAATTCAAAAGCTTTATGATGAATTTTGAAGTAATTTCAATTCAGTATTATGACTGAATCTTCTGTGGTTAAGTAAGTGTTGGTTTATTTAGGTATGCCACAGATAATCTCATACTGAATGTATTAAGTTTCCTTATTTCAACAAATAATAGCTTAGGTTAACTACCTCATACTGACGATATGGGGTACTTACGGTCAAGGTTTATAGTTTTCCTTGTTGAAATATTTTGCTGTGAAAACTGGTTCATCAAAAAGGCTGAATAAAGAAAAATGGATACTTTTGAATTATACTGCTGAAGAAAAGTGTCGAGAGTCCCTTAAGAAGATACCGTAAGAAGTCATTCAGTACTAGATGAAGAAAAGTACTAGATGGAGATAAGAACAATTAAGCTAAAACTCAAACTATTCGTGTCACATAATCCATAAGTGAGGATTATTAGAAGGGACGCTCATAGGTGGAAAAATCAAATGCAGTTGAAATTGAGGTTGGAGAAAACAAGTATCTAAATGCTCTTATAGCACAAGCATAAGAGTTGAAGCATCAGACTTCAACTGAACCCTCATAAGACAGAGTGGCTGTGGGTGGGCCCCTCTATCCAGAAGCTTACCATCTTTGATCTTGAATGGGGTTGCACTAACCTAAACAGACCAATGTGTAACTTGGGAGTCCTCTTGGACTTCTGGCTCCTGCTCAAAGAGCAAGTAGCAACTGTGGCCAGGAGGGCCTTTGCCCAGCTCTGCATTGTGAGCCAGTTATGGCCCTTCCTCAAAATTTATGCCCCTTCCTTTTGGTCATTCATGCTCTGTTCCTCTTCCGACTGGACTATTGCAATGCAGTCTACATGGGGCTAATCTTGCAAAATACCCTCAAGCTTCGCAGAGTGTAGCCATGCGATCCATACTGGGCACCCAAAGAAGGGCACATAACATGCCAGTTTGCTTTCAGGTCCAATTCAAAGTGTTGGTTATCACCCATAAATCCTACATGCAGGTCAGGTGATTTATGGAACCGGCCGGCTTTGCCCCATCACAAATTCTTGTTCCACTTGATCAAGTAGGAAAGAGTGCTGCAGACCCCCTTAGTCAAAGAATTTCAACTGGTGGGGTTTATGAAGAGAATCTCGCTGCTCCTGCATTATGGAGCACCAGAGATGACACGAGCCTCTGCTCTCTTGGCCTTCGAAAAAGGGATCAAATCTTGGCTCTGTAGCCTCATGTCGGGGGCACACAGGATGATGCAACCAGGGCTGGCTGACCCCATGAGAGCCCCCCCCAATTAACTAATGATAAATGGCTATCTTGGATTTTTTTTTGAAATTTTATGTCATAATCTTATAATTGAAACTATCTGAAAGTATTTAATATTGTAATGTTAATTTTATACGTTCATATATTGATTGTATTGTACTGCCCAGAGCCCCTCTCTGAGGGAGATTAGAAATATTAAATAAGTAAATAAATCAGCAAGCAAGCAGGCTTGCAAGAAATTGAATAGTTACTCACCAAACAATCCTGGCAAAATAATATCTATAAGGTCATGAAAAGTCAGAAATGACTGAACAACAAAAATGTGTATGTAAGCAAAGGTGATTGTTTGAAATAGTGAAATTTTACAATCTTGTTGGAAATCCCCCCAAGAAAGTACCATAGGATCTTATGATCTTAAAGCTTGTTCATATAAGTTAAATTCTGGTTTAATGTTGCATTGAAAAAGGCTATTAAGTCAATGTACCGGTATTTCAAATTTCTATGCCTTCCGGAATTGCTTGCTTTATTTAGAGAAATAAGATTTGACTTGATCTGCTAAATAGGTGTTGGATTAATGTTCAAATTACTTCTGTTAATTGAACACTTTCTAATTTGATTTTTGTTCCAGGAACGTTTTGTTTATCTCTAATGGAAATAAGAGAGCCTTCTAGGGTGTGCATTCAGGATTATATTTCCAAGCTATGCAGCCATTTCTCATAAAAGTGAGTTTGTCATTACTGATCTTCCACTGAGGTACAGTTGCTCAGAATATAGTTTACAAATCTTTGTAGTAGTAGGCATAGTAGAGAAATGTTAGAACATGTTATTTTAATTGCTCAATGTTGGTGGCTCATAATAATTTCACACCTTTATCAGTTTTTGATTACTGTTAGGCATAGTAGAGAAATGTTAGAACATGTTATTTTAATTGCTCAATGTTGGTGGCTCATAATTTCACACCTTTATCAGTTTTTGATTACTGTTTCTGATAATACAACAGAAATAAGAATTTTATCAAAATCTTACAAGGAGGTCCTAAAGGAACCAGCTGCTAATTTGCATTATCTGCAATCTAAGAATTGTATTTAATGGGAGAGTGCAAATCTGCCCAGATTTCAAAGGTGAAATCTTCCAAGTTCCAGGACCTGTGAGGCCCAAAACCCATAGCTGTTCAGACTTGGTGTGGCTGGGTTGAAGCCAATTCTTCCCCATCCAGATTCATGTAGTCTCCAGGCAATAAACAACCTTAATCATTCATTTAGATGTCCGGGGCAAAGATACACAATTGAGTATCCGATAATAGGGATTACCTTCTCCAGTGGCTTTATGCAGATTTTTTAAAAATAAGAAATTGTGATTTAGCACAGTTCCAGTGAAGAAGAAAAATAAGATAATAATAATAAAGTTGGAAGGGACCTTAGAGGTCTCTAAAGAAACTCTGATAAACTGAAAAACAAAAGGAGAAGTATAAAAAGTAGAAAGAGGGGTACATAACCAAGGCATAATATCAGCATATAGTCCGAATCTGCAAAAATGAAGCCAGGAAAGCTAAGACTCAAAATGAACTAAGGTTTGCAACAAAAAGCAAAAATAACAACATAAAAAAGGTTCTCTCAACATATAAAAAACAAAGTCAAGGAAATGATTGGTTCATTAATAGGAGAAAATGGCAAGGTGACAAGCAACAGGGAGAAAACAGAACTGCTTAACTTGTTTTTTGCCTCTTATCTTTATACAAAAGGAAAAAAACCAGTCCAACCTATCAAAAACAACAACAAATGAAATACAGATGAAATACAGATTAGGAATGCAAGTCAAAATAAGCAAGAAAATCACAAGAGAACACCTATCTGTTCTAAATGAGGTAAAAAATCACCAGGGCCACATGGATTATACCCAAGGTTCTGAAGGAATTAGCAGATGTGATCTCAGAACCACTGAACTATATATTTCAAAGATCCTTGAGCACTGGGGAACTACCAGATGACTAGAAAAGGGCTGATGTAGTTCCCATCTTGAAAAAAGGGGGAAAAATGGATCCTGACAGAGCTGTCAGGCTGACATCAGTACCTGGGAAGATTCTGGAAAAACTAAACAACAAATCAAAAAAAGGGATAAAAGGGGAATCCAACAAATTTGCAGCTGACACCAAGCTGTCAGGAATAGCCAACACTGCAGAAGATAGGCTGAAGATCCAGATGGATCTTGACACACTTGAACACAGGGCCCTATTTAACAAAATGAAATTCAGAAATTCAGTCTTGAATAAATAAGATTTTAGTGTACGTATGTAAGTCCTATTTGCCCTGTATCTGTAAGGCATTGTGAGAGCTTCAGTTCAGGTATTGCATTTTGAATATTTTCTTCTTTAGTGTAGGAACATTGTAATCTTATAATGGAATCACTGGGGTGCTAAAAAGGAGGATGCGGAATTGTGAAGAGCCTTAAAAAGACACTAAATTGGTAAATGGATGTTCATCTGGCAAAGGTAGTTCAGTTCAAATAGAAGTATTCTTTGAAATAGCTGACATGCACAACTCTCTACAAGTTTTCAGCAAGCAAAGTAAATGGGAAAGCTGGTAGAAAAGGGAAGGAGGGAGGGAAACAAAGAAATTTCCAATGGTTTCTACCAGTTTTCCACAAGGAAACTCAATGGGGAAGCTGGCAGGAAATTGGAAATTGCTCCTGCTCCCCACAACTTTTTGACTTGCCACTGATCATTCTGTTTCTTTGTTTAGGTAAGAAAATATCTCTGAAACAATGACTCAATGGGCACAGGTTGCCGAATGTGAATATAATTCAAGCGTTGAATGATCATTCCATTCATTCATTCATCCATCCATCCATTCATTCATTCCAATTTATTGGCCACCCAACTCCACAAAAACACATAAAAACAGCCAAAAATGTTAAATCAACATTTACCTTGTATAAGCTCCAGTGATACAGACATATTCAAACCATACAAATACATCTTCTTTTAAGATGTATTTAACGGTGTTTGGTCTTCCACACTGAAATTGCCTCCTAAAATTCTATTTTTATTCATCAAGGTGCCAAACATTGGAAGAAAGCATTGAACTTGGACAAAGCTTCAGTTTATGCCTGGAAATACCTCATCATATTGGAGGAACCTTGGAAGCAACTCGGGGTCATTGCTATTCTTTGTCATGGCAAATTGGATTCCTTTTGTAGCCTAAAGCACTTCACTAAGGCGAAGTGCGAACCTCTGGATTTGTGGGGCTGCAGGTTATCCATTCTTATCCAATGCAGGTAGTTCTTAACAACTTAACAACCTTAACTGGGACCAGCAACTCTGTCACTAAGCAAAACATTCATTAAGCAAAACATTGACCACTCCATTTAGTTCCAACCAGCATTTCCCATAGCTCTGGTTGCAGTCATTAAGTGAATTACCCGTGGTCATTAAGTAGGACATCACATGATCGTGACTTGCGATCTCCTGCCAGCTTCCCCATTGACTTTGTCAGAAGCTGGCTGGGAAGTTTGCAAATGGTGATCACATGTCTGCAGGATAGTGTCATCGTAGACGCAGGGTAGTTGCTAGGTGCCCAAATCATGATCCTGTGAACGTAGTGATGTTTGATGGTTGTAAGTGTGAGGTCTGATTGCTAATCTCTTTTTTCAATGCCGTTGTAACTTCGAACTGTCACTAAACCAATGTCATTAAGCAAGAACTACCTGTATCATAGGGGCAAAGCTGCAAGAAATACGTATCTTAAGGTGTTGTGTGAACAAAATCATTATGGTTTGTAGTCCACCACTGTCGATGGAGCAAGTAGCACAGTAAACACCGGCCATGAACGATTGTCTGTACTTCATTTATTTCTATGTTGGCCTGAGATGACTAGGAACATAATTTCTGGAGTAACTTTACAATGCAGTTATTGTCAGGGTGGGCAACCTGCAGCAGAAATATATTTTACAATGGGCCTCATGAAATTCGGCCTACATTTTGCTTTTTAGATTCAGAAAGTGGCCCATCCACATTTGCTTAGCATAGCAAAAACCCTTCTAGGGATGGTTTATTAGGGTTTGTATTTGAGTTTTCAAGAGGATCACCTACAGGGTGGCAGAAAGAGATATAGTAGTCCATATAATTACAAACTGGCCATTTTTTACTTTACCCATTCTAAATTGTGACCCATTAGGGTTTTTTTTTCCTAAGGGTCATAAGAGAAAGGTTGTCTGCCCCTCAGTTAATTTGGTGCTGGTTGCAATCTGAATTGGTTTTATTGTCAGAATTGTACAGCCTTTAGACACCAACATTTTTTAAATAGCTCTGGCCACTGGGGAATTTCTTAAGAAGAAACTTGCCTCTGGCTACTCTTCTCTCCTGGATTTTTTTTTCCTTCAGCAAGATTTATATAGCTCAAGTGAACAAGTACAAAATGGTTAGTTCTACCATAGTCATTCTATAACTATTTCTCTCCTAGAGGGCATCATAGTTCTGAAAACAGCCATCTAGCTATCCACTTCCAGCGAAATGGAGCTTTATTCAGCAAAGGCACAATCAATCTTTTTCAGAGCTCTCTGTACTCAGCAACATATAGCTAAAATCTTTATGATCTTAGTGCATTTGACCCTGTAGTTCTGCTTTCCCACTGTACTTTTTTTTTTTAAAGCTGGTGGAATGCCTGGGGTCCCGAAAGCTCTTAAATTAACAGATAATTGGTCTTATCAGAGAAACTTGCCAAGTTACCTGCCAGTCTCAAAATTAATATGATATAATTGTGCTGTACCAATTACAGGTGCCACAAGCTGTTTTATATATTTCATACAAAGTTGTCAGCTTAAAATTCTTAACTTGAATTAGCATATATATATGCTAATATATATATATATATATATATATATATATATATATATATATATATATATATATATATATATATATATATATATATATATATGTATGTATGTATGTTAAATATTTGTCAAGTCATTTGAATATGCCTTGCTAATTAATTCTTTCCTGTTTTGGCCTAACTCAAGGCTATCCACAGGATATAGTCGCAACTTATGACAGCTCATTATTTGTGTAATTTGAATAATTTACACACACACACACACACACACACACACACACACATATACACACACTGATTTTTTAAATAAAATTTGGTTGGCTTCATTCAGTACTAAGCCAAAATGAAACCATGTTATGGCTCGGCACTATATGTAAACATAGTACTTTAGTGTTTAGAAATTTCGTACTGATGCAATCATCTATCACCTAGCCTGCAGGAATAACATCAGTGTTAAAATGTATGTTATCAGAAAAAAACATAAATCTAAAATCTACAAACATAATTTCTTTATTAGACCAAATTATTTGTTCATTTCTTTGCTGCTTGTGCTATTCGCTCTCCCAAAAAGTATTAAGGCGGGGGTGGTCCACGATAAGTGTTCCAAAGGGGGAGGGATCAGAGAACTAGTTCTAAAATAGTAGCTTCAGGACGGAGTTATTTCTAATCAACGGAAGGACTCTTTAGGAGCTGCTGCTGCAAGCTAAAGGGCCAAGGACCTCTAATCTGTTTGCCTGATAATATAACCAGCCTCAGGGAGGCTAAGGATGGGGCTGCTCAACAAGTGATGCTGAGGAGTATAAACTCCGTGGCTTAGGTTTTGGGTGTAGAGTTTGCAGGGGAGTGTTTTTGTGGATGTCTCCATGTTATTCCCCCCCCCCCAGTTATTTGGGAGTTGAAGTCCACAAGTCATAAAAGGGCCAGGTTTGAAGATCCCTGGCCTATAGGGAGAAATAGCCTATACAACAGCTCCTATCTTGTTTGTGCTGGGGCAGTCTGTAGCCTTCACTGTGACCAACTCACAAAGTTGAATTGTACAGAGTGGTGAAAACTACTACTACTTCTGGGATTTTTAAAATACCATGTTTAGGTTATAGCTGTGGGATTTCTGGTGATCTCCCAACCAAGCTCCCTATCCAGTTAGTTCTGCTTAGCTTTTTCAAGATCAGCAAGAGACAGTTAGGGGCTGTACCACTTGAGACTGCTGCCTTAAAAAAAACCAACGGTAATCATCAGTAGGGGTATGAAGATGGTTGTTCTTTCCTCCAATTTCAAAGAATGGAGAGTGTTGACTAAGGACCCTTTTAAACTAGAGGTGCTTCAGAGTTGCCTGATGGCATTGATGATAGACTTCTTTGCGTCCACAGTCTTGCTCTACCTCCTTAGCATTTTTTTCATGATGTGAACACAAAATCGAGAGTTGACGCCTACCTTTATGATGATTAACTCAAAATCCACAAAAGAGCATGCAAAATTTCAACAAGCCTTACAATTGCTTTTTAAAGTATCATTATGAAGCATTTTGCAGTTCAAAATGTATTGACAAGAGAGAAAGAACTTTTCTTATGCCCACATTTATATCTACTAAGTGCCTGCTGAGAAGAAGTGCAAACAAATTGATTTATATAAGAGTATGTATACAGTGCTCACTTGAGGATCCTAGATAAAATTGTCTAGGGGTGCAAGCAGTTTTGTGAGAGGAGCTGAATGAGATCCGAGTTCACTACAGATGAAAAAGGGGGTTGGGGGTTCTGTTCCTCTATGCTTTGGTTTTTCCCAGACATTCTGCGAAGAAAAATCAGCAGCAGAAATGGTCATGTTGATTGTGGAGTATGGGAAGCCCAACACATCTGACAATGTAAATTAAACTCTACTGAAAAGATGAAGATGCTGAGAGGCTTATTTATAGGCAAGAAAGGAAATAAATAATAGAATAATACAAGGGAGTTGCTAAGCTCTATATAAGGAAGCACGTATAAAAAAACTAGGCCTTATGTCTTCTCTAACAGCTTTCTTGCTGATAGCCACATTCCTTATTTTGGGCAGTGGCACCTAGTGGGTACTGGTATTTTGCCCATCTGCCAAAAAACCTATGTCTGAAGAAGGTGGATAAAAGGAAGGATTGAATAGTACTTTCTTCAGAGGATATTGACTAGTAAAAAAGGTAAAGGTAAAGGTTTCCCCACACATGCATGCTAGTCGTTTCCAACTCTAGGGGCCGGTGCTCATCTCCGTTTCAAAGCCGAAGAGCCAGCGCTCGTCCGAGGACGTCTCTGTGGTCATGTGGCTGGCATGACTTAGACGCCAAAGGCGCACGGAACGCTGTTACCTTCCCACCGTAGTGGTCCCTATTTTTCTACTTGCATTTTTACATGCTTTCGAACTGCTAGGTTGGCAGAAGCTGGGACAAGTAACAGGCGCTCACTCTGCTACGCGGCACTCGGGATTCGACCTGCCAAACTGCCGAGCTTCTGATCGACAAGCTCAGTGTCCTAACCCACTGAGCCACCACGTTAGTAATGTGTAGTAAAAAATCAGCAAGAACACCGCCCAGTTTAGGATATTGGAATAGATAGGTGAGATTTGATATCAGAAGAATTTACTTCCATCAAGAAAGCTACGGCTAGTTCAGGGAAGTCCCTGGAATGCAAGCGATTGAACATCTCTGAAGCTGTACATTGAGAACCACCTGAGTAAAGATTTCTTCTTTGAGGATGTGCCTTTTGCCCATGCAAGCCATTGGATGATAGCTTAATAAGTGTCATCTGGAGCACTTAGATGTCCATGACTATAAGTGCAATGGACGTACGCTCAGAATATTAATGTGACAAACAACATTCCACAGATGATGGATTCAGGTGATGACAGGTAGCTACTGGGTATGTATTAGATAGGGCCACTTTAATCATGCTAAACTGAGTTTGATTTCTGAGAGGCTAATCTCAAGTCTTGTACAGTAGTACTAATTTATTAGACATGATTTGATTTACACTTTCATTTTTTGTGCCAGTATAAAAAAAGGTGAGGTTTAAACTAAATTGTGTTCCTTTGGCATTCTCCTTCCTCCTTTTCTCCCCGCTCCCAACCCCTGTAAAAATTATAAAGGCAGTCAGTGGCACTTTTTCAACAATGTAATTTTTATGGAGTTGATGAGATTCTAAAATTGTCATGCCATATGACAGATTGTGTAGTCTCTTTCCCATCTCCTAGCACCAGAACAGGGACAGCCAAACTCATTCACCAGGAAATTTAGTCACTTTTTGTTTTCATGTATGGCTGTTTTATTAATCATGCATTTTCCTCTTTGAGAAATTTAGCTTCCTAGACTGAAAAACTGCACAAAAGCTTATTTTCAGCCCTTCAGTCATGATTACATTCTCTACAGACAACAAAGGCATTTGAATAAAACCTGTTCAAAATATTTTAAATATAGACATGAACAAAATGGATTTTTCCCTGAGACTGGATAGATTAAAAAACAGATTTCAACTGAATGTTGGCATTAATATTCCTTCTACCTGCAGGAGAGAACTTTAATTTACATGACGGTAGTTGTGTCTTTTATTCATGTGCTTGATTGTATTGTTAGCTGATTTCCTTCTGTTGCTGTTGTTATTAATATTAATACAACTGTATTATCATCTGCTATTTTTGGCAGTAAGGCAGAATACAAATCCAGTGATCAAATAAAATGGATATGTAGGTTCTCATTACAATCCTTTTTCCCCCCAAGTAGCCTATTAGCATTGGCTATGTTTGGCAGAGCTTAGCCTTCTTCTTAGTAATTCTAGGCTGAAGAAACAACATACCTACTGCTCCTTCTTCTCATTTATTCATGAAATAATACACTGTGTACAATGTGTACCTTGTGAGTTGGTCACAGTGAAGGCTACAGACTGCCCCAGCGAAAGCAAGATAGGAGCTGTTGTATGGGCTATTTCTCCCTATAGGCCAGGGGTCTTCAAACTTGGCCCTTTTATGACTTGTGGACTTCAACTCCCAGAATTCCTCAGCCAGGCACTGCCTGAGGAATTCTGGGGGTTGAAATCCACAACTCATAAAAGGGCCAAGTTTGAAGATCCCTGCTATAGGCACAGATATCTGGCCCTTTGCTGGAATGGCCCCATTTGACATGTTAAACACTCAGTCCACTGATCTAGGTGGAATTCCAAAAGATTTGTCCTTTTCCTGCTCTAAAAATGAGCTGCTTCCCCACCCCCCTTAACGCCGGTGTCATCCTCTGCATAGATGTGTCTCTGATAGTTCCTCTCAGTGGTGGGATTCAGCTGGTTCGCACCACTTCGGCAGAACTGGTAGCTAATTTTTTCTTGCCCAGGCCCAGAATGGACTTCCGGAAGCAGCATCCACACAGAGAACCGGTTGTTCACATCTTTGAATCCCACCACTGGTTCCTCTGTAGCAGAAATCAGCTTGATACTCAGTGCTTATGTTGCTGTGAGAATACACTCTTAACTGTATTTGGTTCCAAGATGAATATGTAAGCAGCAATATTCAATAAGAATCTGCACCATTCTTATTAGTGTGATATTCTGTGCCATATTATATATTTTATATAACATAAGGTGGTTAACAGCTATGCAGCAGGGAAATGAAGCACTATACATGTGATCTGGCATTTCTCTCTCTATTTTCAGTGTATCGATTGAAGCTCTATAATTTGGCCCATACGTGTCTTTTCAGATGAAAATCCACTTTGATCAGGTAGGAATAATTGGATCATTATGATTCAAGAGTCATTATTGGAGATGGGCAACTACAGAAATCGAATAAATAAATAATAAAATTCATTTAGATTTAGAAACTGCCCAGAGTGGCTGGGTGTTTAGCATATAAGTATAATAAATGAACAAATTATGATTGATAATGGTTTGTTGCTCATTACATCTATATCCTACTTTTCTTTGATAAGGGGGGAATGTGGGGCCAGAGATAGATCTTTCTCATGCTTGGAAAATCCTTTCTCTGGAATTTTATTTTGTATGTTTTCTGCCAGTATTTTGCAAGGCAGTGAAGATAATATTATGTAAAAGTAATTTGCTGAAAAGTGTTCAGTGAATTACTTTTATGATTTTGGTTCATTTACTGTGGAATAATTGCCATGTAAATTGTCCCATTACTTACATTTATTGCCAAGTTTTGGTTTGAAATTATTTGATTTGAGAAATATGAGAATCAGTTTGGTCTAGTGGTTAAGGCACCAGGCTAGAAATCAAGACACTGAGTTCTAATTCTGCCTTAGCTGTGAAAGTCAGCTGGATGACCTTGGGCCAGTCACTCTCTCAGCTCAACTTACCTCATACGGTAGTTGTTGTGGGGAGGAAAGTATGTTGGATATATTTGCTGCTTTGAGTTGTTTATAAAAATAATGGCAGGAAATAAATATTTTTTTAATCTTAGCACTATAATTCCCTGAATTATATGCACTGGTTGATATTCTCTTGTATAAATAAATTCAAATTAATACAATTATATTGTTATTGTATAAAAGGCCTAAAGTCACTGTGCAACTGAAGCAGCACAGAAGCTGACAAATAAACTTCCCTCTTTATCTTATTCCCTAAACCTGGGCTTTACTAGTTTAAGTTCAACATTTTCACCGGCTTTTGCAGAAACAATGTCATTAACACCAATTCTGTGAATTCGCACCTGGGCCTAAGGCTATCTTGTTTAATGGGGGTAATATTTTAATATAATTGCTGGCGAAGATCAAATCCAGATTGTAGCCTCACCTCCACTGATTGTTGTTAAAAGGTCTTGGATGGTTATAGTAATTTTAGTGGGTTTATTTCTCCCGGGTTTTGCCTAAATCACCATTCCCATGTCAGAACATACATTCCCCTTTTACATTATTGCTATCAAAATCACCAGTTCCAACATGGGCCATCTTTTTTATATCTCTGACTCTGCAAAATTAACGATTATATTTGGTAGTTTGTAAAATTAGTTTTTCAGAGGAACCCTCCCCATTCTGCCAGAAGGTTGGTGTAGAGAAAAATAGCATAAAGGAGCAATATATATGTCACATATTGCTCCTTCACTCCTATTTCTACTAAGCCTGATAAAAAAAGTATGGGTGCTTTTTTAAAGTCCATTCTCAGTTCTCAAGATCAAGTTCTGAATCCATGGATGGTTAATTCCTGTCCCTGTAGAGACTTTTTCTTCCATTGCAGAGCTGATGTTCCATCTTGACCTCATAGCTGTATCTTGTCTCCAGCTCAGAATTTAGACCTGAAAACAGTCAATTTCCTTTGCATAAGCTAGCAGGGTTTTCTCACCACAACAAAATATGGAGGGGAAAAAACCCCCACTGCACTTCAGAACCACTTTTCAGGAAGTAAAAGTTAGTAACCCCACCGCAGAGAAGTGTATTGTAGGTATATGAGATCATGTGATCATACCAGTGGTGGGATTCAGCCAGTTTGCACCAGTTCGGTAGAACTGGTAGCTAATTTTTTGTTGCCCAGGCCCAGAATGGACTTCCAGAAGCAGCATCCACACAAAGAACCGTTTGTTCACATATTTGAATCCCACCACTGGAGCATACGCAATGCTTAGACAACCGATTAGAGTGATCCTCCAGTCATATAACAGAGCAGATGTTAACTAATCACTGGCCTAGTTTTGGCTCTCATGAAGACAAGGTACTATGCCCATCTCCCTCAGGCTTCTAGTTAGGTGAAATACGGCGATTCATATCCAACTCTCAGTTCCCACAAAGATGCTTAATATTTCCAGGTCTATGTCAACTCATTTATCTTATGGCAAAGCTGGGGAAGCGAGACTTGTTCAGAATAATTATGGCTATTTTTGGCTGCCCCTGTATTCTTTTTTTTGTTTGTTTGCTTCTTCGAGGTAAGCCACAGTAACGAGTTCCTTGTTACCTGCAGATAATCAAACATTCCTCTTTGTCTGGGTTGGCAGTTTTTTTGGGTTGTCACTAGCGGGCCTCTCAGGTTGCTGATCCCCACTCATTAAAGTGGTAGCTTATCCTCCTTCAAATGTCTCTGCACTTTGTCACCGACACTTATTTGTTCTCCAGCCATCAAAGTGTATTAAAATTAACCGCAGTCATCACATGTGAAGACAATAGCCATACTTAGACACAGAGATAGTTATACGCTCTCAGCAGGAAACTTGCAATCAAATTCAAACGAAAGGTCACATTTGCAATAAGTAAAGGAGAATGTGGGTAATTGGTTAAGGAATAGGCTAATACCTTGAAAGGAAATCTGATGTGCTTGAAACCTTGTAGTTCAGGTAATTAACATGAAATTCCACCATGGCTTTCAGAAGTAAAGGAATGATATATTTGCAATACTGTAAAATGCTAATTTCAAAGAGAACACTATATGGTAGCTTTCCTTTTGGTTTTCACTGGTAGTAAGATGCCCACTGAAATAAGTATCAGTTTATGTATAAGAAAGAAGCACAAAGCACAAAACATTTGAATCCAATTAATTAAGGGATACTTTTTTAAAAAATCAAATTGTTTCTGACATAGAGGGTTCTATGTAAGGTTTTTAGGGTAGCAAAGGAATTAATGGCAGGGATTCTTTATTTTTTTTATGGCTTTCAAAAGAAGAGGACAAATATTGACAAAATACCAGGTGATTCACTGAATAAAATACCATAAAAAGTTTTGTGCAAGCACCATTTGATAGCTTCTGTTTATTTCAATGGGATGTGCGCAAGATAATTTTCTGTTGGACTGATTATGATGATTAATTTTAATATTTAACTATTGCATAATTAACAAAAGTGAACCTGTAGATCTGAACCTGCAGAAATCAAGATGACCATCACTGCAAAAAAAATAGAGCAAGATCTAAATCTTTGCTGCCCTCTAGTGGTCACCCTGATGGTTGCAGCTTGAATGTTGTAGCCCTAATTTTTATCTCTTCTTTTCACCCAACTTTGACATTTATTCATTATTTGTTAGGTTTAATCCTGGTTTTTCTCTAAAAGTCCAGTGCAGCTTATACAGAGTTCTCTCTTCCTTTTATATTAAGATGGTAAAAGATTGTAAAAGATTGGTTGGGCTGAGAACCTGATTAGCTAAATTTACCCCGTTTCCATGGGTTTCCCTAGTCCTGATCAAATACAATAAATCAGTGAAAACTGCAGTATATTTAAAAATAAAATTTGGGTGTTTTAGCAACCCCAATGGCTCTTTTGGCATCTCTAGCACAACTGATCTCTGCAAGGGTGAGGGATTAATTAGGCTCATCTGCCTCAGCGATTTCATGAATCTGGTAGGGTTTCCTGCAAATGCCTGGCAATTTTAACAGTGCTTCAGAGGAAAGATCTACTGTTGCATCTGATTGATCTCTGAAATTCAGATATGATGAGAGGGCTTGGTATAACTGCCCTTACTCATCTTCTCTGTATTGACTGAAGTAGCAGAAGTGCCATCTAGATATATGCTCAGGTTTAGCTTTACAGTGGCAATCACGGAAGTGAGACGTCAATACTTCTCTCCCATGATTGCATGGGCAGAATGTCACGCTTAAAATGGTCCACATCCTGTTAAAGAAGAGACAGGATCTTCCATCATACTGCTGTGACTTATTTGCTAAGTGTTCTGCTAATGAAATTCACTCTGAATTACACACACACACACACACACACACACACACACACACACACACACACACTAACTGTGGCATGAACATGCTCTGGTGACAATTGTGATGTGCCATAATCAATATAAACATTATATTCATCTTGTCCCCAGTCCACAGATGAGGCTGCTTAAAGCCACCGTTAGCTGTTCCAGTTTTAATGCAGTTATCCCTCTTCTGCAGAAGCGAGTTTGCCACGGTCACAATTTAGCAGGTGTCATTGATAACGTGGTTGATGATATAATCAGGGACAAAACTCCTATTGGCCACTTTGGGCTGTTGGGGGGGGCAGGGCATTGTGAGGCCTGGGACCGCTCACGATGGACTTCTTGGCTTGGATTGCAGGACTGGTTTATACTGGAAGAGAATCTGCCAAGTACAACTGGGCTGTCACCAAGGAGTGCATTAGAGGTTTTCCAGTGCGGGAATTTTGCCTGTCGATCTTTTGTACTGTTTCTATTACTTTGGTGGGGTCAGATGCCGTGTTTTATTCATATGCCCTTTTTTTTGCCTTCTGCATAAGCCATTTCTGTTGAATAGAGGTATATTTTGAGAATGCTGAGAAGTATAGCCATGTCCTTTTCCTCCTGATAACCAGCAGCTTTCCTCTCTAAGGGTTTGTTCTCTCCATTAGCACTTCCTCTCCTGCATCCTTTTCATACCTGCCACCTTCCCCCTGCCCTATATTTAACACCAACTCCTCTCTGAGCTCCCAACAAGGTGGGGGGGGGGGGAGAAGCAGAGCTACCGTGTTTTATCTGTGGAAGAAGAAAGGGCATGTTACTTCTGTTGTGACAATATTTCAAAAGGAACAGACCTCCACTCTTCTATCTGGAGAAGACAGGACAGCATTCCAGCATCCTGACGAGAACGAGGGACGACGAATAGGGATTTGGGCACTTATCCCTATATTTGTCGGTATCTGTTTTTCTCTGCCCCTCCTAGAAGTAAGGGAGGTGGCCAATTCAGTAAGCAGGTTAGTTTTAGTTCTTTCATTCTACGGGGACCCGGTGAGTTTTACACTCATAACAGGTCAGGCCCCACCTCCCTCCTCTCTGTGGCTATGCCTGTGTTGGTGTCTTTTAAAATTTCACATTATTTTAATCTGGGACATATCCAAATTGCGGCATGGGAAAAGAGGCGTAAATAAATCAGCCCAGAGAAATCCAATGCCCTAATATCAGACCTTCCCGGCTGTAGGGCTCTGATTGATGGATATTTTTTCCTGCCTGCTGAATGGGGAGGGGGGGAGAGAAAAGAGTAAATGGCAAAGGGGAGGGGGAAATGAATCACCTTGTCTAGAATGAGCGGCACACTCACCAATCAGGACACCCATCAGCAGTGACTCAGAAGGGAGGCAGCAGAAGGAGGCGAGGGGTGGGCAATTGGCAGCAAATTGTAAGTAGAGTTTTTCTGTGCCAACTCAGGGATGGGTAGTTGCAAGTCCAGAAAGGCCACGTGCCAACACATATCCAACTTTTAAAGGAGTTTCCACATATGGGAAATAATTTGAGAAGTTGTACCCTAAAAACACAAACTCTTACAAGGAACATTTTTAGAACACTAAAATGTATACGCTAGAATGATGACGTTGCATGATGAACTACCTGCAGTTTCTCTCTGCTGATATGCCCTCTTTACATGCCTTATATAGGTAATGCATCAAACCCTCACTTAACTGGGTGGAATTACTTAAAATCTAGACTAATGCGAATTGCTTTGCTTGCTTTATGACATAAAATTGATTTTAATTTCACTTTAAAATGCTTCTGCTTTATACTTTACATCAGGGAGGAGGGAGAAATGGTATGGGTGTGTTTATTACAAAGTCTTTTTTTTTTTAGTTTTTCATCTTACTTTTGTAGGATGTTATTATTTGCCCTGAGGCAGCTACGGAGGGAAATAAGGATATTAGAAAATCAGGAACAAATAAACAGAACGTATATATTTTTTTCATATTAAAAATACATTTTATCATAATATCTAATTATTCCTATTGCTTTACTGCATATTATTACTTGCACTGGACCATAAAAACTAGAGTAATAACACTAATTTGTCTTACATTATAGATTGCTCTATTAACTTTAACAAATCGGTTTACCACAGACACTGATTGATAGGTACATTGTTTTCAGACTCGTTTCCTTCCTTATAAACAATTATCCACACATAGAATATTGGGTCTTCCTGTTTTCATCTTATGTCGGTGAATCAAGGTTCTACACCTTATTCCTAAAAATTTACACTGACATACATGCTTGCAATGTGTCTGGAACATCGTGTTGTTTGATGGTGTAGCTATTAGAATGGCCTAGAGCACCCATGCAGGGCTGTAGGAAAGCTTAAGATGAAGCTATACGTTTTAAGGGATTGTTTATATAAGCACCAGAACTCAAATAGTGAAGCCTTTTGGGGACCTGTACTTCTTCATACTGCCATCGTAGAAAAGCTTTCTTCCCCACTTAACCCCCTGAAGTCAGGAAGGTCCAATTCATTTCCTCAGTAATGTGCTATGTAGTACATCAGATGGGAGATGCCTTAGTAGTGAAACCTTTTCCTTTTCACCTAATGCCAATTCCTGCAATATCACGGCTTAAATGACCTCAATGAGCCAAGAAAAAGAGCTGCAACAGGAAGAAATTTTTTAGGGGGGGGGGGGGGAAACAGAAATAACTTTCCTGTTTCTCTGCCTCTCCTAGAATGTATGTTTTTTCCTCTTATCCTACACAAAGCATTGCTCATTCACTGTGACTGACTACAGGTTGACAGGAAACCATTATGAGGGTGGGGAGAGTTGACATGTGTTCACTAGACTGCAGACTTTGGTGTCTATTTTGCCTCAATTTACTTGCTTGAAGAAAGAATTACTGAAAAAGTTTCTCTTTTTGTCTCCTAGCTGATATCTCCACATTCACATATGTTGATTACCATGGATGCTCTAATGTTGAAGCTATCATTTGAGTTATTGGTCTACGAATCTCTACCAAGAGATTTTTTCCAAGGTCCTGTTTCTTTTAGTTCCACTGTCAACTGCATATTATTATTTTATCATTCCACTAGGTGTTACACTACATGTACTAGACTACATGTACTACTATTTATTTATTTATTTAAATTTATATACCGCCCTATTCCCGTAGGACTCAGGGCGGTTTACAGGGAAAATTAAAAGTTAAAATACATCACATACAATTAAAAACGATTAAAACTAAGATTAAATTAATCCCTGAACTTAACTAAAACCCCATTAATTAAATAATTAAAACCCCTCAGTCTGGGCCAGACAGCTCAAAAAACCAAGTTTTCAAGTCCCTACGAAATGAGCGAAGGTCGGGGGCGGTCCTAAGCTCCGTGGGAAGCTGGTTCCAAAGGGCCGGTGCACCCACAGAGAACGCCCTTCCCCTGGGAGTAACCCGCCGGCATTCCTTAACTGGCGGTACCCTAAGAAGGGCCTCCCTGTGGGAGCACACAGGACGATGGGAAGTTGATGCCGGCAGCAGGTGTTCCCTTAGATAATCCGGACTCAAGCCATTTAGAGCTTTATAGGTCATTACCAGCACCTTGAATCTCACCCGGAGGGCAACTGGAAGCCAATGTAGCTCACGGACAAGAGGTGTAACACGGGAGTATCGGGAAACTCCCATAACAACTCGCGCAGCTGCATTCTGCACCAGCTGAAGCCTCCGAGTGGTCCTCAAGGGCAAGCCTGAACCTATCTTCAAGTTTACAATCTGTAATCATGCTATTGCTATCCTAAAGAATTAAGGAGTTACTCCAGTTATCTGTTATTTGAAAGACAAAAGTCCACTCCTGGTTTTGACACAAAATAACCCCCCTGGTGATCAAACATTATTTAGGGGCCTGCAATTGTGATATAGTCCTTGGCTTACAACCATTCATTTAGCGATTGTTCAAATTTACAGTGATCCTGAAAAAAGTGACTTATGACTATTTTTCACACAACCATTGCAGCATCCCCAGGGTCACTGGATCAAAATTTGGCTGCTTGGCAATTGGCTCATATTTATGATGGTTGCAGTGTCCCGGGGTCATGTGATCACTGTAATGTATTGGCCACAACTGTTTTAATCACTTGCTTAATGTCTGACCTAGATTGTTGTATTGCTTAACGGTTGCTGTTACTGAAAGCCAGACTGGCAGTCTACAAGCTGACAATTAGGTTTGGGTGGGAAACTGTTACTTTAAACCGATTGGTTGCTGCCTAGAGGCTAACTGTATAAATAGCTGTGCAGCAGCCATTAGGGCTGCTTCTGTTCTGAGTTAATAGATTTGCTGTTTCAATGCTCCTGTCTCGTTCCATGCCTAAAGAACTGAAGAAATAACAATCACCCTTTGTGACCTTCTGACAAGCACAGTCAATGAGGCAGACAGATTCACTTAACAACCCTGTTACTAACTTAACAACTGCAGTGATTCATGTAAGGACTGTGGCATGAAAAGTCACAAAATGGGACAAAACTCGCTTAACAACAGTCTCACTTAACCACAGAAATTTGGGATTCAATGGGGGTCGTAAGTTGAGGACTACATGTACCTTGCTGAACAGTACACCCATTGCTTGGAGTGATTGCTGCTTCACAATGGGCAGTTGTCCTTTCCTTGGGTCTGAACCTGTGTTCTGGCCTCCCAGTGGAGGGGACAGGCTTGTCCCACCATCCAACTTCTGGTAGCCTTATCTGATGTGCTGGCATGCTTGGATGGAGGAACCAAAGGGAGGAATGGTTGACATGCTATCATGATGAGCACTGAAAACACGAAGGAAAATAGTAGAAGACTCCATGTTCTAGGAAATTTCAGGCAGATCCAGACGTTCCAGGTATTGAGTAGCTTTTCAGTGAAGTAATGGAACACCTGCCTTATGAAGAGTGGAGGCACATCTGGAGAGAGAAAAAATAAGGGCAGGTCTGTCTGTCTGTCTGTCTATCTAATCTATCTAATCTATCTATCTATCTATCTATCTATCTATCTATCTATCTATCTATCTATCTATCTATCTATCTGATCTACATTACATGGCTACCCAGTTTGCAACAGCAACTCTTAAGATATGATACCTGTCTTCAAGGAGCTGAAGGGCTTGTTGTGTAGGAAACAGAATTGTTCAGAATCATTCCAGAAGAAAGGACGAGAAACAATGGGATTAAAATATAATAAAAGTAGTTTTGATTGGCTATCAGAAAGAAAAATCCTAACAGTAACAGCTGTTCAGCAGGTGGCACAGGAGATGCTTCCCTCTAGTTTGCTGAAGATGTTTAAATAGAGGCTGAACAGCCATCTCTTGAAGATTCTGCAGCACAGATAGTCAATCTTACTTTAGCTTTCCTTTGTTTTACAGACATGCAAAGGTTGTAAATATGAGGATTGGTTGCAAAATTACTTTTTATCACCCTTATAACTGCAAACAGTCACTGTATGAGGCAATTACTAAACAAGGACTACCTCTACGGTATTCCATCCCTGCACTAGCCAAGAAAATAGACAAGATGATCTCCACAGACTTTTCCAAGTTGCTTCAATTTTGTGAGTTGTGGCTAGTAAATATAGGAGCCCAATACAGCTGAAGACTGAAGAAAACTGGTCTTTGGCTGTTTGTAAGACTTAGTTTCTGGCTTCTACAAAAGGTAACCTTGGGGATATGTTTCAATATTATATTTCCCGATATAAACTGGCAGAGGCACAATATTTCTTGTTGATAGCCCTCTTGCCGAGAAAGGTTTTTCAGAACCTCCTTTCATTGCAGTGTCTTGCTTCAATAACAGAACAGGTTTTTGAAAGTGCACTTTTGATGAGAAATTAGGCAGGGGGTTTCACTTTGTGATGATGGTGTGTAGCTTGCACTTCCATTTTTTTTTACATGCAAAGCCAGCTATCCCTTTGAAAAATTAATAGTTTTTGTGGTCTAAGATCTGTGTCAAAAATTCATTACGGTGCTTCAGATGGTGACGCAAAGTAAAAGATATGCAAGTTACATCAAATCAATATACCGTAATAGTATATAACGAAAGGGAAGGGCATTGATGTCTAACTTCCTACACTTTCTGTTCCTCAGCACTGGGCCTCTCTGGAAAATAGGAACAGAAATCTAACAAGAGCCTTTCCTTTTCCCTGGGGTTAGGAGGAAGCACTAAGTGCTAAAACCAGCCATGTTGCTTCTCTACATTGCCCCTGGTACCTGCTGGAGGGGAAAAAAAATCACACAGATTTGGCATACTCATTTAAGATGCATCCTGCATGCCGTAGTACTGCAACTGTGCTAATTATTTTGGCCAGGTCTGGGAAGATGAGGACCCAGATTGTTGGGGGCAATTAAGCTGACTTTGTAATAATGCCGCTTGGGGAGGAGGGGCGAAAGCCCTAATAAGCAGGCATATACATAGAATGAAGGCTATTGCTAAGCACATTGGTTTGTGCTTAAATTGTAAGCCGCCCTGAGTCTTCGGAGAAGGGCGGGATATAAATGGGATTAAAATAAATAAATAAATAAATAAATAAATAAATAAATAAATAAATAAGATGGGAATGTATGTTCTAGCTTCAAAAAGCACTTTTTTCCCCGCTCCTCCTTGACTACCAACTAAACCACATTTTTCCCCTCCCCTTCATCTCCTGTCTTGGTAGTTCTTCTAGTGTAGTTACTTGTATTATCAGCAAGAGAGTGGCAGCATCTCTATGACTAAGAATGTATTGCTTTGAAAGACTGCCACTAACTCACCCATGCCATTTAGTTGTAATGTTCAAAAACCTCTTCAGGTCTCAGCGCTTTTAAACCTTAAATGGACACTATCATAAGCCTTCTTACAGAGTAGAAGTCCAAGTGACAGATGGTGTTCGTGGTTTTTGTCTCTGTGTCCATGCACACACCTTCAAATCAGTTTTTGATTTTTGCTGATCACCTGGAATAAGTTCCTGCAGTTTTCTTAGAAAGATTTTGGAAGCGGTTTGTGATTGTCTCTTTCTAAGACTAAGAGATCTGAGTGGCAATAGGTCGCTTAGTTGGCATTGTATCTAAAGTGGGGCTAGAACTCACAGTCTCCTGGTTTCTAGCCTGGTGCCTTAATTCTAAACCAAACTGGCTCTTATGTTCATGTTTGTCGTGTATCATGTTAAGATTTTATTACTTTGATTACAGAAGGGATTGAAGAAGCCAAATGTTTCTCCCCCACTGTAATAGCCCTTAGATAACCTAAACTGCAACTTCCATAATCTCTAGTCCAGGGGTCTTCAAACATGGCCCTTTTATGACTTGTGGACTTCAACTCCCAGAATTCCTTAGCCGGCGTGCCTGGCTGAGGAATTCTGGGAGTTGAAGTCCACAAGTCATAAAAGGGCCAAGTTTGAAGACCCCTGCACTAGTCAGTGTTGCTATTGCTAATACAGTGTTGACTGGGGGAAAAAAGATAAGCTTGTAGAGTTCATTCTGAAATGCACCATTTTCTTCCATTAAACTTTTGAGTAAAACTGACAAATCAAGCTGATCAAGACCAGCTGAAAAGTACGGGAGCTGCCTTACCATAAACAGAATGTCTTCATGCCTATAAAGAAATCTATTCCCATTATGAAGGGGATATTTCATTTTGTATTCATTTTCTAGTTCAGGATTGAGCTGTCAAATTACTCATTTAAATGCCAAAGGCAGAGATAGCTGCATTTTCCATGAATCACAATTTGTGATTCTAAGTGGAAGCCTCTTTGAACCAAAGGTGCTTTCACATCTATAATTAAAAGGGAAGCGGGTTTGTCAAAAAGACCTATTTTCCAAAGATATAAACATCTTACATTATTTTTTTGGACACGCTCCTTCTTTCTGTTAGAAAAACTGTATGGTTTATAAAGTTGTTGTTTTTGCTGTGATTTTATACACAATGGAAGGGTGAGGAAAAGGTCAGCAATAACTCTGCTGTTGCATTTACACTGGAAAGAAAAAAACATTATATTGATCAATAATAAAATGGGAAAAGCACAACTATTAGCTTTTAACTTGATCTTCTCTGACCTTTACCCTGTCGTGTTGGTTTTATTCTTAAATGTTATGTCTGTTGTTTCAAAGGTTTGTCCCATTTAGTCTTTTATTTAATTAACACATGATCTTCCTTACCAGCTTTAATGTTAAAACAAGAAATCAGCTTTTATTTCCTTGTTGAACTGTTGTCCATCTGTGCTATGTGTTCCAAATCATAATACCGTATATACTTGAGTATAAGCCGACTCGAGTATAAGCCGAGACCCCCAATTTCACCCCCCAAAACTGGAAAAAGTTATTGACTCGAGTATAAGCCGATCCGCCGTTCTGCAAGCCTCCGCCGCCGGCGGAGGCTGGATCCGCGCTCTGCAAGCCTCTGCCGCCAGCAGAGGCTCGATCCGCCATTTTGCAAGCCTGAATACACAGGAATACCCTGTGTGGCCGCGGCTCTCGGGGAAGCCCTGGCTGTCCGCTTCCTCGCTCCACGCTGCCATTCGGGGCCCGCGCGTTCCCCGGGCAAATCGCTGCGCCCAGCAGGCGAGGAAACACGCCCGCTCCAGTCGCCCCCCCTTCCCTCAGGAGACGCGAAGCAAGTGACCACCCGGAGCTTACCGAGGACTTGCGCGCGGCCGAGGCTTCGGTGCTTCCAGGATCACGCGCACCTCTCCCAAGCCGTCGCCGTCCGGAGACCTGCCGAAGTTTGGGGAGGTTTGGGGAGGTGCGCGCGCACCTCCCCAAACCTCCCCAAACGTCGGCAGGTCTCCGGACCTCCGCGCCCTGCCTGCCTGCTTCTTTCCGCTGCGGAAAGAAGCAGGCAGGCAGGGCGCGGAGGTCCGGAGACCTGCCGACATTTGGGGAGGTTTGGGCACCTCCCCAAACCTCCCCAAACGTCGGCAGGTCTCCGGACCTCCGCGCCCTGCCTGCCTGCTTCTTTCCGCTGCGGAAAGAAGCAGGCAGGCAGGGCGCGGAGGTCCGGAGACCTGCCGACGTTTGGGGAGGTTTGCGCGCGCACCTCCCCAAACCTCCCCAAACTTCGGCAGGTCTCCGGACGGCGGTGGCTTGGGAGAGGTGCGCGCGATCCCGGAAGCACCAAAGCCTCGGCCGCGCACAAGTCCTCGGTAAGTTTTTTGTTGACTGGAGTATAAGCCGAAGTGGAATTTTTCAGCCCAAAAAGTGGGCTGAAAAATTCGGCTTATACTCAAGTATATACGGTAGTTATGAACGGATTTTTAGCTTCAGGGATTACAAAACAATTCACAATACTGCATAAGTTTCAATATATAAATTAACTCAATAGGTCACACACACACACACACACACACTTTTTCATCTGTTGCACCCTTCCAATTCTGAATATCTCTAAATTCCTATTTGCTTATGTTGAATATTCTTTGCTCCCACAATAAACTCTGAATGATGTCTTTCTAAAATGATCCCAAATTGGATTAAATTCGTTTTAAGACTAACTAGGTACGTTCCAAGTCCTTGTGAGACTCCTTCACAGGCAGGAGATGGACTACTCAGTGGGCAAAGAGGGCAAAGAAAAGGATGATTATTCCTCCTATGCATTTGTCAGGTAAATGGGGATAATAATGGAAAAATTCAGAAGAGCATGAACGGGGTTCATTATCTGCTGATATTTCCCCAGACCACCAAAGCGGATGGGGCTTCACTTGTTTGTGCGGCCCAGTTGCTGTTATGCCGCGGCCTGGTGCCAGTCCATGGACCAGGCTATGCTGACTCAGGAATTCTGGGAGTTGAAGTCCATGAGTCATAAATGAGCCGAGGTTGCCTACCCCTGCCCTATACCATTTCAGACAAGTGGCTGTCCAGTCTCTTCGTAAAAACCTCCAGTGATGGAGCACCCACAGTGTCTGAAGGCAAGATGATGGGGAAAGAATTTTGCTCTGAACCTGGTCTTGCAGCTCCCCCTCCCAAGCATATCAATATTTCATTTATACATTCCATCACGAACTGGAAGCTTAGGGCCACTTCTACATGGGACTTTGGCACCAGAGTTTGTCACTGTATCTGTGTTTTACTCCATTGTTTTTAGTTTAGTTTAGTTTTATTATATTTGTATACCGCCCTTCTCCCGAGGGACTCAGGGCAGTGAACAGGGCATATATAAAAATACAGAATACAAAAATTAAAAAGAATTAAATAGTAGCCCAGCTAAAACAATCAATAATAATATAAAAATCCCCATTAAAACCCCAACACATCCCCCATCAGGCCAGGCCGGCTTGTTCAAATAGATGGGTCTTCAGACCGCGTCGGAAGGAGCGAAGGTCAGGTGCCATCCGGAGCTCGACCGGCAACTGATTCCATAAAGCCGGAGCGCCCACATATACTAATATAACGAACCTAAACTATTTTCTTCCTGTAGATTAAGAAGCAGTAGATCAGGAGCAATGGCAAAATGTTAAGTTTTTAAACTGAAAATGCTAGAGACCCACTGAGCTGGGGCCATCTTATTTTCCTACTGATGGAAACTCTTAACTTCAGTCTCCTTGATTCCCTCTTTCCCTGCAGTTTTTGTGCCACAGTTTCTTGAATAGAGAAGAGGGACAATTTTGCACCTCTCCCAAAGTGGCTCCCCCACCCTCCTTGAAAACAAATGCAGCAAGGAAAAGGAGGGGACATAGGATGACAGCTAGTTTGATTCAAGTTTTTGCAGTGCTCATCGGACAGCGGGAAGGAACATTGATTATCCTATCTGGAGTTCTCTGTGGTTGTAGTGAGGATAATTGCAGCCCTCGGTGGAACTGGCTTACAGAACTTGGGGAATTTATGAGGCATGACAGCAGTGGCTGTGTGAAATTGCCCCAAGTCACAGAACTGGAAAAGACTCTGGAAATAGGTGGACTTTTAAAAATTGATTAAAAAACAAAAACAAAAACAACGTTTCCACAATCTCCCTAGGCGAGACAGTTACAGTTGGAATTATGGAAAAAATGACTGATAATTACTTTTGTCTTTGAAAAAAAAATGCTGTAATTTGGTGGTGTTACTTAGAGAATTATTGTGCCTTCTTCTAAGCTATAAACAGTTTATAAAAGACATTTGTTCTTGAAAAGCAGTATTAAAAATCTTAATGATAGATAGGTGTTCCCTGAAATTTGAGTATTTATTAAATCTAGCTGTGCAGCTTTGTAGTTTGTAGTTCAGCTGCCCCATCTAGTACTAACCTCTTTCCATTTCTTTATTCATACATTTTCTTTGTTTCTTTCACTGGGCCATTAATAAAGGAAACAAGAGGCAGACAAAAGGAGATGTGAGGATTTTTCCTTCTGTGTTGCTGCGGGTCAAAAGGAAAAAAGGCTTCTTGGTTGAACTAATGCATTTGAGTAATTAATAAGGATGCATTTCATTGATTAAGCCATTCTTTAATTGAACATAAGTAGAAAGACACATGGAGTAAATATTACCAATGACATTTCTCAGAAATATGGCTTGAATACTAAAGATCAGAAGAAACATTAATTGTATCAGGGGGTACCCAACACTTTGGAGGTTAGTGGACATATCTGGAAGTTTTGAGAAGAAATTATGGATACCTTCACAAAATGGCTCACAGCAGATATTGCTTATCATGACGTACATTTACCAGAAGGTGAATTGTTTCTTACCATCTCCTGCAGCCCTTCAGGATATTCCTATGACTCCACTTTCGCAGATGGGAAGGTCATGTCTTCATGATGTTCCTCAATCCTTACCTGAGTTGGATTAAAGTCATTTCTAGTTGTCAATTATGGTAGGAGTTGATTTTTTGTTCCTCTTTTGTTTTGGGCAGTTTCATTTCTGCTCCGGTGGAAAGAGCTTGTTTTCAACTAGATGTTGTTGGACTGCATCAGCGACCACAACAGGTAGTAATCTGAACATTATTGTTAAGCAGGTAACTAGCCTGTATTTGCCTGGTGCTGCCACTTTTGTTGGATCTTTCATTATCAGGTAGATTCTGCCAGATGTTAACCAACCAATCTTGAATTTCACCTTCTTGCAATATGTTGTTAAACTGCTTGGAGATGAGTGGGTACAGACCAGTCAGATGTTTCAACCAAAAATCATGCAACTCATCTTCACATGGCGCCAACCAGTTCTTGATCATCCATGCTCTTTTCTCTACCATTTCTGCTTTTATTCCAAGTTTTTTCAATTTCTTTTTTCCTTCTCCACCTCCTTTATTCAAGCTGCATGCTTATTATTATTTGTAATCCAGATATGTCTAACAGAATCTCTAACTTGATGCAAATGGAAAGACTCAAATCTTCAAGCCAATTATTGGCAATGATTCATTCAACAGAATAAGCAAGATATTGTTATTGTGGGATCAGCTGAAAAGGTGGTTTGTAAGCTAAAACAGGGTCCAACCAATATATATGAAAAGATTATTTAGATGACTAAATTAATATGCAGTTGAGATATACATGTACATACTTCTCACTCATTGAAATAAATACATATTACCATTAGCTGCATTATTTCTAATCTTTCTATGTGTCTGTTGAGTAAATATTTACAATTTTAGTTGATCATCATTGTGCATGGAAAATTAATAATGCTAAATGTGCATGTTTTGATTTTTTTTAATAGCATAAAATAAATTCCTATTTGTTTTATTGACTAAAATATTACATACGTGTAAAATTAATATATCTCCTTTGGGCTGCTGATGTATCTGTATTGCTGATAACTGGTTGTTATCGAGGCGTCCCAATTTTCCTTTGTTTGTTGAGACCCTGAGATGTGCTCAGAGGGTTTGTGATGCCTTGAATATCAAATCGTAAAATACCTTTACCAATCGTAAATGCATAAATGCACTCATGCATACCTTTCTGAGTTATGAGGTGGTTGCACAGTTGGCAGGCTAGCTTGATGCTTTCTTGACAGGTTAGGTTAAAGGATTAAGGCTAGTCTGTCTTCACTTTGCCCTGGTTCTGACACACTCTAAAAAAAGTTCCTGGCTGGCCCCATGCTTAGCATGACCTCTACATCTCCTCAAAGTGACAACACTTCCCTTTTTGCTCTCCAAAGGTCAGAGCAGATAACTCGGTGAGTCTCCCAGATACTTCCTTATCAGCTGCTTTTTCCTTCTAGCCCTGAAATACACGCACATAAAACGTTGGAAGGAGACAAAATAAAATAAAATACAGGAAGGCAAGATCTGGCAAAGTCAGATATTTCTGAGCACCACTGATAGAACTGAGCAATGGATGATTAACCCCTTCCACACACACACACACACAAAAAGATAGCTGCTGGCTTCCAGATGAATGGGTTGGGAAGTGCTCTGACAAAGCCCCCTTTGCCTTTCACTCTGCAGCTGAAAGGCTGAAAGGGGCCTTGCTTCCAGGGGAACAATCCAAGGGTTGCTGGCCCTCTTGACACCAATAGAAACAAAGGTGTGGTCTGTGCTAAAAATGTACTGCCAGTCAGAATTTTAGAAGATGCTTTCATGCTTATAAGAAGACGGGTGGCTGACCTGCCACATATTTATGTCTTTCATGTCCTTTTGCTTAGGGAAAAGGGCTGGATGGTTCATGATAAGTAAATCTAAGGCTCTATTATAGCATCCCAGAGAGTAATAAAAATATACACCCTCGTGCTTAAGTTAAGCTCTCCTTAAAGTTTGCCGTTCTTCCCAGGGAGAGTTATGTGATTGGATGGCAAAACCCATAGGAATGCTTTCCCCACTGTGGGGAAGGACACCGCGGGCAAGGCATTTTTATGAGATTGCTGCCCCAGAAGATGATATTGCAGGATCCAGTCTGGGTGGGTCACTGGGACCAGAGACTTACTCTTCTGAGCTTTCAGACTTGTGCTGGAGCCCGTCCTCAGGGAACCTCTCTCTACTGGAATATGTGCTTTGGACTATTCTAGAACCTTCCCCTTTGCTTAGTCTGAATGTCTTCTATCCATCTGCAAATGGGCAGAAAACTATACCTGCATCCAGAGCTTTTTTTGTCATAGAATGCTGAGAAAGGAGTTCCGGCACCTTTTTTGAATGGAACCTTGTAGGGTAGGCAAGGTGGGTTGTATGACATATGTGAGTTCTGGCACCTTTTTCTTTGACAAAAAAGCACTGCCCGCATCAAATTTGATATCCTGAGTGATGACCCCTTTATGGCTTCTATTGACTCTCTTCCTAGTTCACAGGTCTGCAACCCGCAGCTCCGGAGCCGCATGCGGCTCTTTCAGCTGTCTCCTGCGGCTCCCAGTCCTCTGCCATGTGCAGTCCAAAAAACAAAAAAGTGGGACTAAAAAAGTTCAACCAATCAATTCAAATATGCAGGGTAGGTGCATATCTCGCCTTGGCTCCACTCTTCAGTCAAACCCTGTTCTGCGCATGCGCGCATGTACGCGCATGTGCACACATTTTTTGCGGCTCCCAGTTTTTCCTTTTGTGAGGGAACCGGTTCCGAGTGGCTCTTTCACTGTTTCAGGTTGCTGACCCCTGTCCTAGTTAGTGCCAGTCACCTGATGCAAGCAATTGGTGACAGGGCCTAACAGATTTTATACATCCTTGGACAAAAGGACTGGGAGAAAGCAAGGCAACATCATGGGATCAAGGCAGGAAAAGGTGTGACAATTGTGTCATGAATGGATGCAAGTGGGAAAAGCCTCGATTTTGAACATCTACTTTTTTTTTGCTTCTGCTTATCTCTTCAGTTTGGTTTGTGGCAAGAAAGAGACAGGGATATACTTCTCCGAAAGAAATACAAGTGCCTTTGTAATGGCTTAGGTGCAGAACAGAGCTGGCAGGGCAGATAAGATGCAATTTCATTGTCTGTAATTTGTGCTAAAGGCAAAGGTTTTTAAGACCAGGAGTTTTTTTTAACACCAGTTGGACATGAGTCATTGTTCTAATTACAGACTAGGCATTATAAATAGAAGCTTATGTATAATACTTGGAAAAACATGGAAGTACTTTTATCCAGTCTGGAACATACCAAGATGTACTGGATTACAAAATCCATCCTTCTCATCCAGCACTCTCAGATCCCTGGATATTGCAGATGTTGTAGTTTAACATATTTGAGAAGCATTAGATTGAGGAAGGCTGTCTTAAGACATGGTAGTTACAAGTAAGAGTTGCCAGCCACCAGGAGCCTGTGGTACAGCTTGGTAACTAGCCAGAAAAGTTGAGCATGGCATGGAATCAGATCCATATTCTTACTATTTTACTAAAACTACTGTCTCTAAATTAAGTCTTTAGAATAGTATTTTTTAAAACATTGGCAACTTTAAGATGTGTCAACGTTAACTCCCAGAATTCCCCAGACAGCACTGCTCTAGAGATTTAAATTGAGTTAGAGCACCCATACTCAATCTTTCCCCTATGTCATATTTGCAAAGCTATCAATTATATTATTAATTTTCTGTACAAACTTACTGTAGAGAATCAAACCCCCGCCAACTAAAATCAAGAATGCAAGTACATCAGAAAGGGACAGAATAAGCCCAAATTAAGCATTTCATAAGGCTCAGGCAAAAAAAAAAAACAAAACCCCCCCACTATGTTAGTTATCTTTAATTCAGCTCACTGAGAAAATAAAATTGCTCCTGAAATATAATTTGACATTTAGCTATATCCTGCCCTTTCTAAACTGTTCCTTTGTGAAGTGATGAACACATTGAAATGAATCTGAAGATATCACAACGTACTAAAGAGGCCTGAGATGGGGGTGGCAGTGTGTGTGTGGGGGGGGGGAGAGCTAATATTATGCCAATGCAACTGAAAAAAATTGAACAGTGGTGATAATTATATGCCATTTAAATTGGATCCTTATCCCATCTCCATACCCAACAAAGGAAAATCTAATACAAATTTCAGTCAATCATATTTAAATACAGAAACTTTAATTGCACTATGCATTGTTTTATAGGTGGAATTTTGTCAAACGGGTTTGATTTTGTTACTTGACTAAAAATAACTCCAGTAAAATATACCACAAAGTCCTCTTATTAAAAATAAACATTTGGGAATATTATTACAGTTGGGTTACAAATGTACCATATTTATTTCAGTGATGATAATTTGGCAGCAATAGTGTTGATAGAAAGAATTCTACAGGAAACTTTGTTATCTTGGGGCTTAATCAGCAAGAAGCTCTTTTGCATAGTTTGAAACACAGAGCATTCCCTTTTCAGGGACAGATTCCATTCATTGAAAGAGAGTTTTTAGTATATCTTGCCCATGACTGTTTCTTCAAATATGTATCATAAGCTGAAAATAGCAATGATGATTTCTATTTTACTTTCAAATAGACTTTTAAATCTCATTCATAGCAGTTGTTCTGCTAGAAAAAAAAAGAATACCTTTAGGGGGGTGGGGGGTGTTTATATAGAACTACAACTATTTAAAACTCGGTGGACATGTCATTCCTGTATTCATTATTATGGTAGATGATGATGATGATGATGATCATGGTGATGGTGGTGGTGGTGGGTGGTATCCATTTGGTCATCTCTCCACATCTTCTAATCTGGCACTACTTCTTTAAGTTTTTCTATGCTCTGGCTGGTGTCAGCTTTGATTGATGGTAGCTACTGGCTGTTTTTGTTGTTGTTGTTGGATTACAATGTAATTTTTGTGTTGCTTCGGCAATGACATTAATTTATATTAATTGGCCAAGAATAAGAGACAAAGTGCCAAAGTATCTAAAATGAATGACTTTAGGGTGGGAATGACCAGCCTGTATTATGGATGCTTCTACAGCGGCAGACATAAAGTATCAATCTTAGTAAGTGAAGTGTCCAGCACATTCCAACTTTTGACAGATTCCATTGGAGCAACAGTTTACAAGCTCTGTTGCAGCTTCCTAAGAACATTTTGGATGAAAATAAAAGCAATGGTAGACAAACTTCTTTGGGTTTAGGGGGTTTCATCTTTCATTGAAGCAGTTATGTAAGATGAAACAAGCTGCTAAACAGCAGACTTATGAGGAGGTGGATGAGGTCTAAAGTCAGGAATTGCAGAAGATCAGTCACTAGGACAAGAAGGGATGTGGATAATTGCCTAATAGTCACAGGGCACCATTTTGAATTGAATGCTAGTTGTTAAAACTTCTACATATATCTAAAACAAGCTTGTCCAGCCTGGAAACTTCCAGATGTATTGGTTACAATCCTCATCATTTCTCTCTGCCACAGCTACAGCCATGATAGCTGGGACATCCAGAAGTCAGAATCAGGATTAATATAGAGTTGGAAGGGACCTTGGAGGTCTTCTAGTCCAGCCCCCTGTTCAAGCTGGAGATCCTATACCATTTCAGATACGTGGCTATCCAGTCTCTTCTTAAAAACCTCCAGTGACGAAGCACCCACAACGTCTAAAGGCAAGCTGTTCCACTGGTTAATTCTCCTAGCTGTTAGGAAGTTTCTCCTTAATTCCAGGTTGATTCTCTCCTTGATTAGTTTCTATCCATTGTTTCTTGTCCTGCTCTCCGGTGCTTTGGAAAATAAATTGACCCCCTCCTCTTTGTTACAGCCTCTCAAATACTGGAATACTGCTATCGTGTCCCTGCTAGTCCTTCTTTTCTTTAGACTAACCAAACCCAAATCCTGCAACCGTTTTTCATATGTTTTAGTCTCCAGGCCTTTATTCATCTTAGTTGCTCCTCTTTGTACTTTTTCCAAAGTCTCAACATCTTTTCTGTAATGTGGTGACCAAAACTGGACACAATATTCCAGACGTGGTCTTACTAAGGCTTTATAAAGTGGTACTAATACTTTGCAAAATTTTGATTCTATGCCTCTGTTTATACAACCAAGGATTGTATTAGCTTTTTTGGCTGTTGCCACACACTGCTGACTCATGTTTAAATGATCATCCACTAGTACTCCAAGGTCCCTCTCACAGTTACTGTTTTTGAGCCAGGTTTTGCCTAATCTGTACTTGTACCTTTGGTTTTTCCTGCCCAGGTATAAAACCTTGCTTTTCTCCACATTAAATTTCATTTTGTTGGCTAGGGCCCGTTGTTCAAGTCTGTCAAGATCTTTTTGGATCCTGAGCTTGTCTTCTGGGGGTATTGGCTATTCCTGACAGGTTAGTGTCATCTGCAAATTTGATGAGTTCCCCTTCTATTCCCTCATCTAAGTCATTTATGACTACTCATTGAGCATGGTTTGTCAGCCAATTACAAATCCATTTGGTGGTGATGCTGTGTATCCCACATTTTTCTAGCTTACCAAGAAGTAGGTTGTGATCTACGTAATTTGTCAACTTGCTGAAGTCTAAATATACTATGTCCACAGCATTTCACTGGTTTACTAATTTGGTCACTTTGTTAAAGAATGAAATAAGATTGCTTTGGCATGATCTGTTTTTAACAAACCCATGCTGGCTTCTAGTTATAAGTTTATTTGTTTCTAGATGTTCACAAATCTGTTCACAGTATCTTCCCAGGTATTGATGTTAGGCTCATTAATCTGTAGTTTCCTGGGTCTGTTTCCCCCCCCCCTGCCTTTTTTTTGAAGATGGGAACCACATTAGCTCTTTTCCAATCCACTGGTAGTTCTCCAGTGCTCCAAGATTTTTTAAAGATATGATAGAATGGTTCTGAGATAACATCTAACAGCTCCTTCAGAACTCTGGGCTGTAATCCATCAGGAGGTCCCAGTGATTTATATTTATATTCATCAAGGTCAGACAGGTGTTCTCTTACCATTTTCTTGCTTATTTTAATGTTTGAGTCTGTCTTGTGCAGTTATGTTTTTGGTAGGTTGGGCGATATTTTCTTTTTGTGTGAAGACTGATGCAAAGAATGCGTTAAGCAGCTTTGCTTTCTCTCTACTGCCTGTTACTTCCTTGCCGTCTTCTCTCTTTAGTGGACCAACTGTTTCCTTGACTTTTTTCTTATTATTTATATGTTGAAATAAACTTTTTTTTAATTAACTTTGACTTTTGTTGCAAGTCTTTGTTCATTCTGAGCCTACACCCCTAACCTGTTTTTTCAGCTTAGTATTTTTTTCATTAAATCTTCTATGGGGTTAAATCCTGAAAAGAAATAAATAATAGATCTGTATAATAGAAATATTTCAGAATTTACTTTCAAATCCAGTTTCAAATTTCAGATTACATTCAGCTAATTAGATTGCCTCTTAGAGCTGGCACATGTTACAAGCTTGCCAAGAACAAGGGAAAAAAATCACCTGAAATCTGAGGTGGAAGGTAATGATGCACATATTATCAATAATTCTTATCAAATATTTGCTTTCATTTTCATAAAATTTGAACTTTACTTAGCAATAGCAACTTTATTAACTTGCAATTGTTCATCTATATTATTCTGCCTAACAATCTTTTTTGCTAATCTGCCTCCAAACATAATTCTAAAAGAAGCTCATATTTTCTACATACAGTAGTGCAATCGCAGACTTATTAGATAAGCACTTTGCACCAAATACTTATGGAAAATGTAATTTTACACAATTTTTATTTATTCAAACATGAAACCCCATTTGATATATACCTAGGGATTTTACAACAGTAGCATGGTTTTATCTTTGAAGTCTGCAAAGCTCACATCGATGTTTCAAAGAGAAAATGAACAGTAAGGACACACTCCGTGGTTTTGCCTCAGAGAAATTAATTGGCAAAACACCAATTGATTTCAGCTGGAGACCTATTGACCCCTGAAGTGAAATCAATAATTATTTTGCAGTTTAAGGAAATTAAATAAAGCGGTATCATGGAGGAGGGGGGGGGGAGATTCCAACGTCCCAGGAATTAGGATGGAGGAATGTTTTAAAGTATCAAATTATGCAACAGAATCAGTACAACTCTCCCTGTGAATAAAAGATTGCTTGAGGCACCAGGTCAGCATAAAATCTTCTTTAAATAATATATACTATAAAGCAGGACTCACACAAGCAGGTGTGGTGCTAACTCGTTTTTATCCTGCATAGGATAGTTTAAATATTGCCTGGCCCCTGAAGGGGATGCTCTGGACAAGCAATATTTTGTGATTACAATAAAATTGGATTTGTTTTTATTTAACTTACCGGTAAATTTCTGTTGCATCACATGTAAACTGCATTCACTGAACTTGTTGGCTGTACTTGAAGTATTTCCTCCCTTCAGCTACATTAAAAAACATATAATTTAGTGGAAAGTTGTGGACAATGGCTGCCCTGTTGAAAGTACAGAGGAATCTGAATAAAAGGAAGAAATGGCTTCAATTCCATCTGCTTCTTTTCCTATGTTACTCCTGTCTTACCCTGCATCCAGTATGAAAACAATGACTCCACCTGATTCTCTATAGCTTCTTTGAGTTTGAAATCATACAATATAACACAGTGCAGATATCTTTTTACTGGAACCTTTGCTATATGAGATAGCCCAAAGCTAAGTTATTATTGTGTGTGCACACACGCATGCATGTACACACACACGCACACACACGCACACGCACACAGTGGAATTGTATAGGTAGCCTTTACTGGCTTGGAACCAGTGTTGGACTACACAGTGTTGGACTACATAGTGTTGGACTACAACTTTCCTCTCTAGCAAAGCAATTGGATTGGTTGTGAAAGATAAGAAATGAAATCCAACGTAGTGTTGTGTTGTTTTTAGTGATACCAGTGAGAAACGGTCTAGGGTTCCTTTTATTGCAAATCTAAGACAGACAGGGGTTTTACACTGCAAGGTCCAGTTCCAAAACATTCCCTTGGGGCTTTATTTCCAAGCTTGAAGCAGCTGAAGGGATTTAAGACAAGGTTTAATCCAGCTGCTAATTTGGTCTTGCATGTATACTGTCCACTCCATTCAGGCACCCAATCACTTCACTCTGATCTACCTTTGCACTTAAGTGGGAGGGAAGTGAGGTGGAGACCACATGGAGAACAGAAAAAGAGCAGCATCTTCAGAAGCTACCACTTCTGGGGGATGCAGGACATTGTAGGATGGGAGGGAGCTCTCCTTGGGGACTTCAGAAAGCCAGAAGGTGGCTAGATCTGATCTTGTGCCGCTGACCTAGCCCAAATCTGTTAAAATATCTCAAGCAACACACACACAAACATACACACACAGAGTGCACAAAAGAGAGCTCTTTTCCAGCCCCTTGCCCCATGTAAATTATTGGAGATCAGACCTAGATGATGTACAAATAATAGGTTGTGCCCGTGGGATTTGTTTCTCCACGCATACGTACAAATGTATAGGCAGATTTCTTTGAATGGTATTTACATGCTACTGTGCTGAGTGGCAGGTGCTTTCAACGGCTGCACTAGATCACTTCCATCATCTAAAATCACAAGAGCAATCACACATGCACAGATATGCACACCCTGCCTACCATATGAAAACAGGATGGGGAGAAATCCCTTTGTGGAAATAAAAGGAAATTCCTTTAATGTTGAGGGAAAAGCCAAACCCTCTTCCCAAAGACTGCTCAAAACTTGGAAATGATGCTTTGCATATTTTGCTATAACTTACATGTACACACTCATGCATTGTCGTATACATCTCATTAAGTATATGCCTTTCCATTATTAGCGATGGATTGTGCTTTCAGGAGCTGGGGCTTCAAGACGCCTTTCCTTAGGGAAAAAAATGCCTGCCTCTGTAAGAATGGCAAACCAGCCCCTAATAAAAACAATGCCGGTGTAAGAATTAAGTGGGGAAAAAGGAATATTGAAGATATTTTAAATATTCAGGAGGAGGATAGGGCACAAAAAAAATGTTTCTCTCCTAAGACCTCAGCTGTGAAGGGGTGGAATGACACCAAATAGAAGCTGCTTTGCAACTAGGCTCAGTCAAGCTAAAGGAAGTAGATCATCACTCGGGTAACTTATGGCGCTCGTTATCATAAAATAGTGTGCCGGTCACCAACTTTTTTTTTAACTGGCTATGGCAGAAATCTGGAAAATAAGAGTTATGAATTCTTGGAGGATGAACTGATCTCCCACTATATAGGAGCCTGAGTCCTGACTCAGCTGGAGAGAAAGGACCATTTTCTCCTTGTGAACATTCAGTGGCTTGCCCTTGTGTGGCTGCTTAGATGAAAATGAAACAAGCATTTTGCTGGGATGCAGCAAAACAATTCTTTCCAGCAACAAGTTATAACCAAGAGAAATTGTATGGTTCAGCTTTCTGGAAGTTCTTTGTTCTAAAAACCGAACTTAAAACTAGTCAAGCCACAAATGTTGTATCTCTGGTATCTAGTCCAGGCCTCACTGATCAGCCTCAGTCCTGCTTCATGCATAGCCCATTGGAATATGTTGAGCTTCTTCACAAATAGTTTCACATTAGACCCTAGGCCAGGGTTAGGCAACCTTGGCTCTTTTAGGACTCGTGGACTTCAATTCCCAGAATTCCTGAGCCAGCTATGTTGGCTCAGGAATTCTGGGAGTTGAAGTCCACCAGTCATAAAAGAGCCAAGGTTGCCTACCCCTGACCTAGACTTTCCTCAGAGCTGATATTAATCTGAATTAAACATTTAGCTTCCCTGCATAAGGTCTCTGATTTTTCTAATACTCTGCTATTCTCTGGTGGCCTAGACCAGGGGTAGGCAACCTTGGCTCTTTTATGACTCGTGGACTTCAACTCCCAGAATTCCTGAGCCAGCCATGCTGAGGGGAAAGCGAGAGGTTTCCAAGCTGAGCCATGCTGGCTCAGGAATTCTGGGAGTTGAAGTCCACCAGTCATAAAAGAGCCAAGGTTGCCTACCCCTGCCCTAGACTTTCCTCAGAGCTGATATTAATCTGAATTAAACATTTAGCTTCCCTGCATAAGGTCTCTGATTTTTCTAATACTCTGCTATTCTCTGGTGGCCTAGACCAGGGGTAAGCAACCTTGGCTCTTTTACGACTCGTGGACTTCAACTCCCAGAATTCCTGAGCCAGCCATGCTGAGGGGAAAGGGAGAGGTTTCCAAGCTGAGCCATGCTGGCTCAGGAATTCTGGGAGTTGAAGCCCACGAGTCATAAAAGAGCCAAGGTTGCCTACCCCTGGCCTAGACAGAGGAGAGGTTATTTATACATGGGTGTATTGGGAGGGTCAATTAATTAAGGGAGTCAGACTACAGCTGACTTTTGAGAAACAAATGGGGGAAGGGGGAGGGTGACACAGAGAAGGAAAATCTCAATATCCTGCTTCCAGAAAACACCTTGATGCTCTCTTTAAGCTTTTCACATATATCCTCAAAAAAAAGTAACTTGACTACTAATTGATCCCCAAGAACCTTTTCTTTTGCCCAGGTGAAGTCCTGTATTTTTGTTAGCTTCTGAACCACTCTGCTGAACAGATGTATGGAAGGGCAAGCCAAATGCTGGCTTGCAATTGTGCAATGCTGGCTTGGGAGAAGAAGGAAAAAAACAAGTGACATAAATTGTATGCCTAATCTCAGGAGACAAATCATTTGAAATCTTAATTGGCTGCCTTTTAAATATCATTTAAGGTCTTGCTCTCCCGTCTTCCCTCTTCTCCCACCTCCATAAGAAGCATTATGTCAAAACCTACTGCCTGCCCGCTTGGCTTCTTCCGAGGGTTTTAATTTTTTTTTAGCACTTTTTTTTTAAAAAAAGGAAAGAAAATAAAGAAATAGGCCCATCAGCCGAGGTTTGCGAGGTCGATAAAGCTTTTAGATTTGAAGATGTTTTCAGGGAGCCCATTTCCTGCGGCTAAGAGTTGTTAATGGAGTTTAAGGAATTATCTTATGACTCCGGCCGGGAGAGACCCCTCCTCCTCCTCCTCCCCCCCCCTCTTTATAGATCGCCCCCCTTCCCTTCCCTTGCTCCTGTTCCCTTGTCGAGATTGAAGCTGCTGCCGCCGCCGCCGCCCTGTCAACATCTCTTAATGAAAAGTAACGCGCCGCTGATTACAGTTTTATGTGGGTCCTATGTAAAAAGGCGCCGTTAATTTCCCGTCTCCTCCGCGGTGGGTTGGAATTTGCCACGGCCAAATGACTTATAGAGGCGGCCCCTTACATGCTCGATAATTTCTTTCGCGCACAAGAGCACACACGCACACACACACACACACTTTCAACACGCCGCCTCGAGATCGGTGAACTTTAAAAAAAAAAAAACTACGGTTGCACCTGTGAGATGTGGAAGTATCGATCCAGCCATGCTGGTGATTCATTTCCCTGCGACCGTTCAGCCTTTTTTCTTGGGAATCGGTAGATCTCGGCTCTCTTGGTATGAACACAGAAGACGCCCAATTTGCCCAGATGAAGTTCTGCCGCGCTAGTTTGAGGGGGAAAAAAACAACAACAAACTGTTTCGGTGGGGGGGGAGATTTTCCCCCCCGAGAACTGAGGCCTCGGAGAGCGACTTGTTTCGCCGCTCCGAAGCGTCGCTGCTGGAGAGCCATTCCCAGGTTCGCGCCTATCTTCCCCCCCCCCCGCTGCTGTTGATATTATTGTCAAATTTCCAGAAACCTTCCCGCTTTTTGCTACTCTGCGGTGCGATCCTCAGCCTAGATCCCAGCATGCAGATCCCGTTTTTTTTAAATTATTATTTTTTTTTAAAGGAACCTATAGAAACTACGGTATTTCCCATATTGGGCACGGTCTTCCCCACGTTTAGGCGCCACTCCAAGGGCGGTTTAACTCCGCTTGCCAAAAGAGGCTCGTTCCTCAATTGGCGTACCTTAAGGCGCTTTTAAGTGGTGTTTGCTTCCAGGCGAGAACCTTAATTCAGGGGTCTTCAAACTTGGCCCTTTTATGACTTGTGGACTTCAACTCCCAGAATACGCTGGCTGAGGAATTCTGGGAGTTGAAGTCCACAAGTCATAAAAGGGCCAAGTTTGAAGACCCTTGCCTTAATTCGTGCCTTCCCGTCTCGCTTGGAGTGAAAGGGATCTTAAGAGATTTTTCTCCCGCGCGTTTGCCTTCCGCTCCAACCGAACCAAAGCCGGCCAAGAAGAGGGGTTCTCTTCCCTGGATTATCAGTATCCGAGGGGCTGGGAGAGGGAGAGGGAGTGTGAGAGAGTGACGCAACAGCGGCCTGGCATTTTCTGAGGAATTCGTTGGCTTCCGGGGGGGGGTGGGGGGGGCTGCCTTGTGTCTTTTTGAGGTTTGGCAACTCCTTTTCTTGGCTGGGTGGTGCCAAAGTAAATATTTGATTGGCTTAGGACAGGGATCTTCAAACTTGGCCCTTTTATGACTTGTGGACTTCAACTCCCAGAATTCCTCAGCCAGCATGCCTGGCTGAGGAATTCTGGGAGTTGAAGTCCACAAGTCATAAAAGGGCCAAGTTTGAAGACCCCTGGCCTTAGGAAAATGTGGAGACTTAATAGTGTGTGTGTAGGGGGGGAGGGGGACCGCAACGCGCGAAAGACAAATCTTTGGACAAAAGCAAGTGATTCTCCCAGGGTGTTTTTATTTACAGAGTCACGAGGGTCCACCGAGAGATGACGGAGCGAGAGCTTTCCTTGAAGACACTTTCTCCCTCCCCATGAATTTGGGGGCTTATTTCCAGTTGCCTTCGCCGGAGGGTAGACCTTCCCCCAGTCCAGTCACTCCTCCTCCCGCCCTCCCTCCCTCTCTCTCCCGCCGCCTCCCGCCCTTCTTTGAGCTGCCAAAAGGATTTGCTTTGTCTCTCTCTCTCTCTTTCTCTCTCTCTCTCTCTCCGCCAGCGCCTTTCTCGGCAGCCACCCGCTTGTCCAGACGGCATTAACATTCTTCTTGGTCCAGCCTCTGGCTTGCAAACCCGTCTCCCCGGAGACTCCACTTTTCGCTCTTACTGTCAAGTACCCTTGACTCTTTATTTTTGCCCTTTTTATCTATTACAACTAATTCGAGTTCTTTTGCCCTTTTCAGCTCTTAAGACGTGGCTTTCTGCGAGGTCTGCCCTCCTTTCGTTCCCTCCACTCTTTTCCTTCCCCCCTCCCCCTCCCCCCCTCGCTCCCTGCCACCGAGATCTCTGGATGCAGAGCCTTTTAGAAATTGAAGAGGTTGGTTATTCTCTTTCCCCCCCCGCGCTTCCCTCTTTTCCTGTCAAAATGAAAATTTCACTTCAAATTATCTTGGCTGATGCAACGGGTCCCCCCCTTCTCCTCTTTCTCCACCCCTCCCCTCCTCCTTCTTTTCCCCAGGCCGGGAGCCTCCCGTCTCCGCCTTTTGACAGCCCCCATCAGCAGAGAGGTTCCGATAATATCATCCAAGAGAGCGAAAGTCAATATAATGACAGGGAGGTGGTGGAGGAGGAGGAGGAGGAGGGAGGGGGGAGAAGTTCGGAGTCCAATTAGAGCCTCTTGTGAGGAGAGCGGAGGAAAGGCTGCGCGGGCTCCAGAGCGCCTCTCGGCTGCCTAGCAGCTCCAGTCCGTCGGCGGTCACTGAAATTGGACGCCTGGCTGGTCTAAAGTTGCTGTTGGACAAAAGGGAGTCGCTGGAGTTGCGGATCCAATTCTTCGCTCCCTTTCTGACTTTGAATCGTAGGTGATTGTTACTACGGTTCTGCTTTCCAGTGCTCCGCGTTGCAGTCCACCAAATGAAGTTCTTGAGAAAATATGAGCCAGGCCAAGGATTAGAGGTTGGCGGGTTGAATTGGTGCCCTGAAGAGGTGTGTGGGGGCGCAAACTTTACGCACAGTCACAAATTCCGTTCAGAATTAATCTGATGAACGTTACTCAGTGGGTGGCGTTTTTCAGTGGCAATATCTCGCACTCAAGTCTATTTTAGGAGTTCGTGTTGACCGATGACAAATGCAGCTACCACACACACAAGCTTCTCTCAGAACTTAACAGCGCTGTATGTTTTTGTGTTAGCAATTTAACCCTGAGCCTATGGTGGTTCAGAATAACAGCAAGGCCAAACAGATACTGGCTTTTGGAGGCGGGCTGGGGGGGGGAAAGGGACGGGGGAGGCAGAGAGCCTTTCCAGGAAGAGGCCTCTTGCGTGACCCCATCCAAGACCCCTCTCCGGAGAAAGCAGAACCAGCCCCTGGCCGGGAAATCCACTCGCTCTAAAGGAACCGCCCCAGAGATTTAAATACCCACCCTGACACACACACACCCCGTGAATTTAACCGGACAGCTTTTAGTTTTATGGCTTTTAATATTCCTTTCAAAATTACTTCTATGGAATTTACAAAGTTCCTCTATTAATTTATTTTGCCGGTCGGAATGATGAAAGGGTGTCTTTTAAAGCGTTTCGATCTGAGGGCGGACTCCGAAGGCAACCCCGGCTTTCCCGGCAACCCGCAGACAGCTCCCCGTCTCCATCCCCAGGCGGCCGCGAGAGGGGATCTTGACGGCGCTGTCTTCTGCAGGCTAAGTGGCAAATTGCCCGACGTTTCTCGAGAAAGTCCCGCGCCGTGGGGTGGGGTGGGGGGAGCACTCCTCCTTCCTCTTGGCTGCGCTTCTATTTAATGTCAAAACGGTAAAGCATCCATCCTGAAGTGCTGAAATATTCATAGAGAATCCAACGATTCGCTCTCCATACCAGGGGAGAAGCTTCAAGTTAAAACGGCGCTTTAAAACATCAAATCTTCCATGTGAATCAATTGCTTCGCTCACATTAACGGGGCGGGGATGGGGGGGAGGGAGGGAGGGAGGGAGGGCGAGAGGTGCCGGCAGCTTCTGCAGTACAATATCAGGACTTCTTTGGCGACTTTACATTCCCAACAATTTCATTTCTCTAAATTTTCCCCTGCTCGCTTTTTTCCTTTTGGGGGGGGGGATCCTTTCTTCTCAACCCGAATTAAGTGAGCAGCTCACCGAGCTTTTAATGCCGAGCGTCTATATAATCAATTCTACCTGGGGAACCGAATTAAAATTTCTTTATGCAACTCGATTCTGTGGAAATTTTCTAAGAAACAATTTCCTCTTCCAGGCTTCCTTTTACTCAAACTTGTCTAAGATCGCACTTTTGGTCAGGAGACAGAAGGGAAGCAAGCCTCAGTTGGTCACGATATTGCCCTTCTCCTGATTGGCTTGAGAAGCTGAACTATTATTGGGTTCCTTTAAAAATACGACTTCTCTTAATAGATAACCTTTTTCTGTCCTCCAAATTTCAGATCATGTCCGAATTTTTCTTTGCCCGTTTATAACTTGTAGAAAAAGAAAAATAGAAAAAGGTGTGTCCCACTTTGTCCGCGGGTGCAATTATAAATATTCCAACAGAAGAGCTTAAATTATAAACGTTCTTATTTTTAAAAAAACACTCTAAAACCAGCACTTGGCCCTTGCTTTCTCCGGATTACCCTACCCATCGCCAAACTCCATAAGCACCCTCCTCCCAAAGTGATGGGTTGTATTAACTCCCTTTCACAAATCGCCTTTTGAGTTTTTATAATGAGTTTTAGAGAAAAGGAAAGAAAGATGTAAATGATTTTGCTTGGGACCCCGGTAAGAAATAATTGAAATATTCTTCTTTTAAGCAGCCACTACCATCCGCTGCTCCAGCGTCGCTGCTTCATCTGGAACTACCGAACCCTTGGTAGATCTTAAAAGTCGTTTAATTAAAAAAAATTCGCGCTGCAACAGATTCTCTGTTGATTTAAAAGTTGTGCCACAACTCCCTTTGGCTTGCCTTGTCTTTTGACCTTTATCGCTGAAGGCCTTGTCAAGTGGCTCTACAAAGTACAGCATGGGACTCCAGTCTGGACGAAAAGATTCATATTTATACTATCTGACTTCCAAAAAGCTCGATACCTGTTTTAACTTGGAAGTGATATTCATTTTCATGGAGCTACTTCGAAATAGACATTCGTCTGAAACTGGCGAAAAGTACCGGTAAACTTACTTTTGTCCCCCTTTCCAAAAACCCACTGGGGGGGAGTTTCTTTCACAAGCAAGGCAAAGAGATCACAAATCATAGGATAACTCTGAGAGACAGACAATTTATTTGGGGTGAACATACCCTTTCGACATAACCTATTTGTCAAGGTCAAAAATTCTGTGTTCGTGTACGGGAGCGCAATGGGGTTTAACTCGGTGAAAGAAGTGCGATTTTTTTTGTGCGTGTGTATGTGTATGAGATGCTAACAATGAAAAGAGGAGGGGTGAGGGGGAAAGTCCGAGAAAGTCCTTTTTTTGGTAACTAAGATCGGCATGCCACAAATTAAAAGGAAATAAAAGAACGAGACAAACGGTCCCCCCCCCTTTCCCTCCTCGAAGAAGCTGAATTTGAATCTCGCGCCCTGTAAACTTGCCCCGGGAGATTCCAAAGGCGGCGCGAGTGGCGCGTGCGCAAGATCCGTGATGAAGACTTCGATTGCTGGAAGTGATCAAAACTCTCCCCCCAACGCACACACACTTCCCAAAAGCAGAGAATGGGAATCTCTTTTCTCCCGCCTGAAATGTCCAGCCGCGGTTTTTTAACCCCCCCCCAGCCCCCGTTCTGTTCCGCTCCTGTAAAACGTTTCCCGCCCAAATCTCAACTCTCTCTCCAAGTCTTTCGAGTTCCCCGCCAAGTCACCAGGGCCCACCCCGGCCTCAGCGGCTCGCCAGGTCCGAGTCTTTAACCGCCCCCCGGCCTTGCCTTCCCCCTCCCCCATCCCCTCCCCTGACCCAGGGAAGGCGGACGCGGACGGGGCTCGGTCGCTAAGAGCAGAACATTTTGCCGCCCGCTTTGGGAAAAGCCAGGAAGTCTTTGCCGGAGTCCTGAGGCCCAGCCAGGCCGGCCAGCTGCCCCTTGAGCACGGCGGCTCCGCCCCCCAGCGAGCGCCCCAAGGCTCCCGTCTCCAAGATGGAGCCCTTGGTGGCCGCCCAAGACACTGTGGTGCTGTTCAAGGCCTGGTTCAGTGTGCTGTGTCTGAAGAGGGGGTCGTGGAACACGCCGTCCACCCAGTTCCTGAGGTTGGTAACGGGGGAATCCTTCGCGGGCCTCTCCAGGACGCCGGACGCCTGCGCCGCCCCGCCGCCGCTCGACGCCCCCTGCTGGCGCTTCAGCATGCACGAGGGGTACTCCGCCTGGTTGAGCGAGGTGGCCGTGTGCGCCAGCGACCAGATCCTCGGCTTCCCGCTGCCCTCGAGGAGCGGCGAAGGCGGCGGCGGCGGCTGGTAACACGGCTTGGCCTCGCAGCTTCTTTGCCTGGCGCTCAGCAGCTCCGTCGCCTCGCAGCCTTCCGGCCCCGACGCGGACTCCTTGAGGCAGCTTTTGGTTCTGTCCAGGGTGTTTTCCAGCGAGGCCGCCCCGCCCGCGCCCAGAGCGGGCTCCTTGCTTGGCTCGTTGGCGCACGCGCCGCTGCTCTCCACGTGGCCGAAGGCTGGCGGCTTCAGCTCGCTCTCCGAGCTTTCCGACTCCAGTGGGTCGTAGTCGTCCAGATCGCTTAGGCCCAGCTCTTTGTCCTCCTTCCCGGAGGATTCTGGGAATAGAAGAAGGGGGAAACACTGTTTAATTCATTCTCGTCTTATCTAGCATTTGCCAATGAAATCTCTCTTCCTCAAGTCTGCCACAAATCATTCACAAAGAATCCCCCTTCTTCTCCTTTTTCGGAGAAATAATGCCTTGCTTTCCCTCAAGTCTTAACTGGTGGAATGGTCAGCCGCTATTTTGAACTGGTTATTAGGAAACAAACTGGTAGTCACTTGTCAAAAACTTTCAAATGGATACACAGATGCTGCCTGAAATAAGATATTCGCTCCAGTTGGAGAGACAATTTTTTTTACCTCAACTAAATATTTATATCTACCACTCTTTTCCTCTTGCATGTAAATTTTACTTCTCCAAGTTAGGTTTGAGCCTTGGAGAAGTAACCACGGTCGGAACAATCATTTGATACCCATCTCTCACCCTGCCAGATTAAGCTTGGCACACAGCTGAATGCAGCAACTTTCTCTTATCTCCAGATAAATACATTCCCATCATTGCACACCTGAGAATTACCAGTTTCCCCCCAAAAAACCCGATATACAGAACTGGCTATAAATCATGCCTTCTAAAATAAAATTTTCAAATTCAAGAGTACTGTGCTGCTCTAAGAAAGTGTATTTGCTTATTCCTTAATCACTTCTTTAATCACAAAAGATTTAGTGGCTCTATTACCATAACATGCACAATTTGTTTAGTGTTAATCTAGGTTAGATTTTTTTTTTGAGGTGTTGGGTGTTGTGCCTCAACACATCAGGTTAATTCGTGGGGCTATGGGAACATGGATTAACTTGGAAATCAAGTTAAAGCATGTCATGTGAATACAGCATTGAGTTGTTAAGGATATTGGTTTGCACAATGCCCACTGCAAGGCTATTGCCTGCTAAGAGTGAAATTTATCCTTGTATTATCAAATATAATCTAGAGTGTCCCCTCACAGATAATTTCTCCATAAACTGAGAACTAGGATACCATGTCCAAGTATTCCCCAATAGATGATGATTGCATATTCCAATTTGCTCTGATGCGCAGAAGATATAAGGAAGCCTTTCCCAACCTGATGCCTCCAAATGTATTGGACTAGAGTTGCCATCACCCTAGGTCAACATGCAATTATAGTCCAGTAGGTCTAAAAGTCCCTGGGTGGGCAAAGCTAATCTAGGGAGAAAAAGTATAAGCTTGCAGTATTTTAAGGAACTGTTAGGCGATACCCTCGACTTTCTCATTCTTTAGATTCTCCCCTTGACCTTCTCCATCCTCGTCTTCCTCGTAGGGTCTTTTTTCATCAGCACACTTATTCCTTGGGGGCCATGTCATCTTGTTCTCCTTCTTGAGCCTCCTCCGGGCATTGGCAAACCAGGTGGAAACCTGTGTCAGGGTCATTTTGGTGATGATGGCCAGCATGATTTTCTCGCCTTTAGTTGGGTAAGGGTTCTTGCGGTGCTCCTGCAGCCAGGCTTTCAGCGTGCTGGTTGTTTCCCGAGTGGCGTTTTTCCTCCTTGTCCCTCCATCCATGGTGCTATATCTGTGGTTACAAAGAGTGTGAGAAAAAGAGGATGGGTACTTAACAGACCTACCTTTATTCTAACTGAGGAGAATGTCTCACTGCTATCCATGGAACAGAGATTCTTCTAGCTCACAAATCTTTCATTTAGGGGATAAGACCTGTAAGTACTCAACATTTATCCAATAAACAATCTGACTATGTAGAAGTATGTGGATGGACTCTGCAGTCTGCTGGGGATGAAGGGCAGGGTTATTTGAAAGTATCACTCTATTCAGTAGAGATTCCTCAGGGAAGGATGGATCAGATTACAGCAGACGGTTTGCCAAAGAAATGTGGCCTTTGGGAGGAATTAGTATACAGTTAATATAAAAGGAATGTGTCAGAAAAATATCCTTTTTTGGGTGCTACTTCTCTCCAGTAAAGACCTCCGAGTAACCTCTCCATGCGATGGTAATAAAAATATTTCCTTTTATTAGCGGCAAAATACTCTCTCGTTCTCACTCTCATATACACACACAGAGAAAGACATTGAAACTGTGCCTGAATATTTAATATACATCATCTAAGAAAAGGTCACCTGCACCCACTGGGCTTAAAAGGTTGAAATAGTGGAAGCGGGGATTCTTGGCGCATGTTCTTTTAGAAAACAAGCAATAACGAGATCAAAGATAAAAAAAGGTTTGTTTAACATGATGTTAAAAGGGTGTGTGTGTCAACTTTAAGCTATCTGAATTCATGGGAAATATTTGGAAATCTGCCTCTGAAAGAAAAGTATGCATAGGGATGAGTTAGCCATTGATTCTTAGAGCAACTTCACACATCCAGATGCCAGTTGTGAAGTGTGAAATCCTCTGTGCAAAAATGTGATTTATGCATATGTGAAGCAGCCAAGGGAAGAAAAGAATCATAAACGAAGAGAAAGCTATGATTAAATCAATGCTGATTGACTGAAATGAGGGAAATATCTAGATTTAAAGCTAATGCTGCCACTGACCTTACAATCTCTTTAAAACCTTCCTTTGTTCATAGGTGTTAAAAAGGGTGCAAAATATTGGAGGGGAGAACAACTAGACAAGGATTCAATCACTAGGGGAACCCCCCCCCCCAATCTTTTCACTTCAGGTTTTCTTCCAAAATCAAAGCTTACTTCTGTTCTCATTGGGTGACTGTAATGTTTAGAGGTTCACTGTCTAATCTATGGATTGCTCAGGTGCTCTAAAACTTTCAGGCTTGAACTTTTGAAACGTTAGTTTCTGCTGGACTCAGAGAAACCTTGCAGAAGCTGTTATTTTATAGCACCTACCTAGGCAGATTCCTAAATCTTCCATGGTCATAGACTCCATACAGCCATTACCTAGTACCCAAGGCAGATCTAGCTCTTGATCAGTGAGAGACTGATCTCTGGGTGATCACTTAGGTATTCATCCCGAGAAATGCAAATAGGAATTTGAAAATAGAGCTGTAAGGCCAAAGTGATAAAAGAGATTAGAAGAAAGGTATGGGTTTGTGACTGGAGACAATAATAAAAAAAGTCTTTATGGAAATGAAGACTGGGCAGGTGCATGAGTAAACTCCTGGAATTCTGCAAGTAGTTCAATTAAGGATTTGTGTCTTCCTTCTTGGACTGCTTATAGCAAAAATCCATGCATGCATGCTCAGACATAAAGCTCAGTCCCCAGGGAAGTGTGTGAAGAATTACAGTGAATAAATGCAGTGGGACTTTTTGCAGATGATAATCGTATCGCCAGTGATATGGGGATAAACTGACTTGAACCCTCTCTAGATCTTTTCATCTGGTGTATGTAGGACTGAGATTTTCTTTTTAAGTAAATAGGATGAGTTCAGTTTAAAAGCTAGTTCACATATGCAAGAAACATTCCTTGGGAACATCAATGCATAGATAATAATTTGTATACCCTATGCTGGGCGATAGGATACTGTCCCTTTCAATTGTCACTAGGGCTCCCCTGACTTCAGTACAGAATTTCAAACCCTTATCAAACCCTTTAAGGAAGTTTCCATAATGACTCCTATAGTTGTAGATGGGGATACCGTGCAGTTAAGATAATGGTTTTTCTAAGCCTCCACAGTGGGGGGGGGGAATGTGATCAAATGACTCCCTAATTCATTTTTCAGCCATTACTCTCCATCACCGCTAGAGCGAACATTCCCATAGCTGAAAGCATGGGCTTTTCACAGGGTGGGAAATGCATTCATACGTAACACCTAATCCAAGGGAGGTGAGAACGATTTGCGTAATCCATTTGCACAAATAATCTCTCAGCTATAAGCTAGAAGACAAGAAGACCTGAGAAAACTTCAACGGAAGTCAATGAGATGTTTTCCTCACACTGATTGAAACAGAATAATAATTTGTATTTTAGCTTAACATCTGCTGCTACTCAGGATTATTCATCCAGGTCAACATGCAAGCAGTCAGACATTCAGCAAAACTGCTGCGCCTTTATAAGTGCTGATATCCACCCACCCACCCACCCCCAAGACACATTCAGTTACAGTTATCTTTAAATCGGGTTCCCAATGGGGAAGCAAACAGCCAGTGTCCTCCCCCTGCCCCTCCCTTGTCCTGCCTCGCAATTAATAGCTGTTTGTTTCTTACCTGTCATATTGATACTGACTGAGCGTGTGATCGTAGGGATAGTAAGCGGTCGCCTGGGTAATGCCCGCATGCGCAGATCCACTCCCATCCTTCGAATCAAAGCTATTCTAGAACAGGAAAACCAAGGATGGCCTCTTTCAGCTCACCCCTTTCCTTGCCAGTAATGGGAAAGCAAAGCAAAGCAAAGCAGGGAGCAATATCTTCTTCCTCACAAGGAAACATAGATGGGAACAAGACAGCAAAGTACTCCACGCAATCAAAGATAAAGTATTTTCCCCCTAGCAAGAAAATTCCGGACTGATCACCAGCCCAAACTCATGCCTGTTTATTCAAAAACAGGTCCGTAATGGTTTTTTTTTCCCCAAAATCAAGGCCACACCCTTGTACTTGACTAAGATTTAATTGTATGCATTCTTCATTCAGGGGTTCAAAACAGATTAATATCAATGTGGTAAGTCATTAAGCATAGGCAAATGATCTTAAAATTGAAAACATCACGGCAGACCACCTTAGAAATCTACCTAACAAGTGGGATCTTTCTAAGTGTATTCGTTTGGGTATGGATAAGAAAATCTCTCTCTCTCTCTCTCTCTCTCTCTCTCTCTCTCTCTCTCTCTCTCTCTCTCTCTCTCTCTCTCTCTCTCTCTCTCTCTCTCTCTCACACACACACACACACACACACACACACAGACACACACACACAGACACACACCCACCCTTTATTGAGCACAGTATTATCCACGCTGATTAAGAGATTAACAAAAAATTCCAGTTTTTTCAGGAAACGCTAGTTCTCTACTAAGTCACGAATTCCCAGATTTACTGTCCTTTGGAACCTGAAATTCTAAATTCCAGGTTGAAGCTAGAAGTTAAACAAATGAAATTTCACAGCTGTGGAGGATCAGACTCCACCTTCTTCCAGTGAGGAACCCACTCACCATACTAATGGTGGTCTTGCTTGAAGCAAATATTTTACACCAAAGTTTATATTTAAATTTTTCAGCAGACCAGATCTTTTACCAACTCATTTCAGTATGTGATATTTTATAGAAGATTAGGATGAATATGCATCAGGAATGCAGGATAAAAATTGCTGTATAAAGATGTGTGTGTGTGTGTGTAGTGTGGAGTGTAATGAGGATAGTATGTTTTTACATGCATTCATCTTTGGTTATCAACCATTGGTTATATTAGAACGTCTGCAGCTGACTATGTGGGTTTTCATCCAGACCTGCATGTAATTGGATTGGAGAAGATTGCCCAACACCTGTTAAACTTCCCCGTCAGGTATGCTCCAAGTGTGTGGTAGACACCAATTTTCTCCAAAGCATGTAGAGTTTTCTAGGTCTAGGGAAAAAAAAGAACCACTGGTTCTAGGGGGGCTAAACGGTATTCTTACCCCAAATTCCTACATTTTTCATCCTAATTCAGTTCATTTTTGAGCTAAATGTTTACTTTCTAAGACTGAGCTTCCATCCCGATCTTAAGATCTAGGCAAGCCCAATTGGTGACCAAGCCAGGTTTTCTGAAGTAGTTTACTAAGTCTCTTAAGAAACAGTGGGTAGGCTTCCTTACTTTCCTTGAGAAAATTCTGGGCACAGCAGTGGCAGAGACTTACCAAGGAATAGAAAGCTGATGCCTCTGTCCCATAAGTGACATAATTGCCATAGCCTTGAGTGTTTGTGTAGGGATTCCCATAGACTCCCAGAGCAGCTGCTGAATTGAGTTCGTGCCTGGCTGTGGCCAGTAGCCTGCTCTCATATACTGGACAGTAGACAGGGGTCTGAGTGGAGGGTGCCGCTCCTGAGTCCGCCAAGGACCTACCACTGTTCTCACAGCAAGTTGACAAGGAGTTGGTGGTCATCAGGAACTAGAAGAAGAAAGAACAGGATGGTGAAAAGAGGAGAGACCTGGGAGTCAATCAGGCAGGTTAGCCAACCCAGCAATCAATTATGTAAGGTACATTTGGATGCCAAACCACAGAACTTAGTTCTGGGGCAAACCTTGCAACTGATTTCAAGGCAAATTATTTGCAGTTTCTCAAAGTTAATACGTCTGGAATAAACCTTCTCCCTTTCCTGCCCTCCATTTGGGCACATATACATGTACAATCCTGGGGAATATTTAATCCACCTACCTGCCTTGAGCAATAGATTACTTAATCTAAAGATACAGCCATTCCATCGGAGACCGATTTTGGTGGACGTTAAGTGGAATTGCCTGCATGATGGGTTTTTGTGGGTCTACTAACCCACCCAGCCCTTTCTTTCCCAGGCGCTCAGTCATATGAATTGACCTAGCCTTCTTTTCTGCCCATCTGGGAGCAGAACTGAATGGAATTCAGCCAGAAGCCCAACTGATTTGGTTTCCTGTTGGTGTGAATCAAAGACAGCTTACATATTTGCTTAGTTAGGTTGAGGGTTCACTGAAGATTCTGTGGGACTTAGTCTGAGTAGGCAAATGGGATTGGGCCCTTAACACTGCAGCTTCCCTCCCAAAATTGTCGTGTCTCTTGCTTTTCACAGTCCTTTTTCTGCCCATAGACTGATTCCAACTGAACTTTATTTCCGGATCGACAGGCGATCCTACTGTGAAGTAAAACCCCCTGACTGCAAAGGCATTCCATTCATAAAGCATAACTATCCAGGTGAAAATGATTTCCCAGCTTCCACATTTCTGTCTTGCAGTCCTGGATTTAAGTGTTTTTGATTCCAGTGATATCAATATTGCCCTCTAGAAAGATAAAAAAAAACAAAAAAAAAACACTTTTCCACATTTATCCTTAGTGGGGACTTTTGGTGGGGGAAGGGGAAATCCAGTGCAATATTTGGTATGATCTCTGTTACGGCTGGTCTTACCTGAGGTGCAGATGAATAAGGGTATCCAAACTGGGGGTAGGACATGGCAACTGGAGTGCTCTCAAAGTCCAGGATGCAGGAGCAGAAGTGTTGGGCTTGGGAGCTTGGGAGGCAGCCTTACTGGTCCAGAGGAGTGAATAACTCGGGCTTCCAGGGGCCTTAAGAGTTCCAAATACCAAAACAAATAAAGAAATACATTGAATATTAGTACTGACGTTTCATTTTTTTTTTAAAAAGTAGCGTGGATGTATTTCTCCCTCCCCTCCGGCCGGCACACAAATGCAAATAACAAGTTTTAAGGAAAAGCTGCCTCAGGAGTCGGGCGAGTGGCGCCTGTCTCACTTACCCACCCACACTACAACATATTTTGCCCCATCCACAGGCGGCAGAAGGCGGGGAGCGAAAATAATAATAATAATGACCCGTCTCTCCATCCGCCAATCCAGGCCAGTAACAGCCAGGAAAGACCCCACGGGACCTGCCCCGGGTTCACCTCTTCTGTTGGGGGTTGTATGTTCCCTTTGGAGCGGCTGCGATTGAAGCGGCGCCCAAAGCAGCGCAGAAAGAGCTGAGAGTTTGCTTTCTCGCGGGAGGCGACTCTCTCGCCCGTGGATTAGTAGCAGTGGCGTAGCGTGGGTTGTCAGCACCCGGGGCAAGGCAAGTAATTTGCGCCCCCTAACCCGTGGATTTTAGCACTCGAGTCTCTTCCACTAGATTAGTTAAAGAAACCCTTACCCCCCTAAGCACATGTATTGTTTGTTATGAAAATACTGATGTAATTAAAGTAAAATGCATCTAATGCGCCCCCCCAGATGTTGCGCCCGGTGTGGCCGGCCCCCCCTGCACCCCCCACACTACGCCACTGATTAGTAGCGCAAACGGGACCGGGAGAGCCACGCCAGGGCGAAGAAGCTCCTTGGAGAGGCCCCGAAAAAATAGACTTCGGAGCAGGAGGCATCCGAGTTACGCTCGGACTCTTGTCTCTCTCTCTCTCTCTCCCCACAACCCTAGTCCACGCGTTTCTCGGCGCGCGTGCGCGGAATCACTGAAGGGTGGTAAGCACTTTTAATTAGAAATTAATTAATGAGCAGCTGCCTGCCGCTTCTCTCTCTCTCTCCCCCCCCCCGCCCTGCAGTCATCAGTCCGCTTACAAACGAGGCCGACAAGGGACGCGCGCCAGCCACGCTTTTAAATCAACAGTTGAAAGCAGCTCCGACGTTGACAGACAAGCGCACCGAGAGGAGACCCCCCCCCCCCCACACACACTGCTCTCCTGGCCCGCACTCGCCTCCGATCCTATGAACCCATTAGCCACAGCTCTCGCTCCCGTTCAGAGTAGGCATTTCTCTCTTCTCGCTGTTTTGGGAGGCCGGGAGTTGTTTAAAAAGGCACTTTTGGAGGTGGGGGTTTGGGGTGGGGTGGGGTGGGTGGAATTATCTTAAAGGCATCAGGCATATCTGGTGTCCCGTTATGGAGGAGCGAAATGGTTTGCGACCTTTGATTAGGTCTGATATACCGATCCACAGTTTTTAACAAACGCCTCGAAATACTGCTGGCGTTTGATATGCAGGCATTGTTCCTGCAAAGTAGGGCAGTGTAATCATCCCGACCTTGTGTAGGCGAAAGGCAATGCTTGTTGGTAGATGCAAGATGGAGAAAGAGATTTGGGAGTTGATACCTTGATCTCTTCAGTGTTACTCGCTCTGACTTGTTCTGACCAGTATCTGTACACAGTGCTGGTCTATGTGTAAATAAGGCTCTGATGAAATACTGCCACTGGTAAGTTTTCATTTCTTATTGCAAGAGGCTATATCCAAGGCCTGCGTGTGGGTCTTTTAGGCCTAGTTTTCTAGGCTATTGTGCCTGCTCTTTATATTGCTTTTCAAGCCCTTGATTTATTTATCACGAGTATAAATTATCAGCTGGAATCTGATGGGTGGCTGGAAATTGCTTTATTACTCTTGTTCTTCATCTCTCTCTATAACCTTCCACATACTTGACATGATGCTTGAAATGTTGCTGAGAAGCAATTAAAAAATGAGTTAGGATGTTTTTCTCTGTCTCTCTGACAGAATGAAAGTTCACCCTCTATGACTAGCAAACTTTGATTCTGTTTTGCAAAGTTCAGTTCTGTCCCATCTAAATCTAGGATGACATTCATCACAGTTCCAGAATTCCACTTGACCATTCTAAAAAACAAAATTTGCTAATAAGAAGCAAAGTAGCATTATTTTCCCTTCCAAACAAAGTCTGATGATTTAAGTTTTTAAAATTTTATATTGGTAAGAATGAAAAACTCTTCAAACACAGAGCCATAGGATGGGATGGAGCCTTCCAAATCAGCAATTTGTCAATGCTGTTATTAGAACCAACCAGATATTTAATCCATGCTAGTAGTGGGGAACTGAACCCAATTTTATCAAACTTATGCTGCAGAGAGGCATCTGCTGTGCTTCTGTCTGATCTGGCTAAGACTGTAACATAGCCAAAGTGGAAAGTGAGAAGCAGGCAAAGGTGGAAGCATTAGACCAGATGTTACAGCCACACACAGAATACTAAAAGTTAAAAGCCACCCTACTATAAGCTTAAAACATGTCTAATGTGTGTAATTTGTGTCCAGGTTTAGTTGGTTTGAATGCTAAATATTTACCAAAATTCAACACTGGCAATTGTTCTTAAGTCTCTTGCTAGGCCTTTTTTTAATCTGAATATTAAATACATTTTCATGTTTAATCATTGTACAGTATTTTCACATTTAATGAGAATAATTGCTCAAGCCCTCTGGATTTCCCTATTAGGTTAAATCACTAACACCACTGCTATAGAAATGTTTTACTGATGTCAACAGCCACATGCCAAATTAATTTTAATAGAGCTGGAATTTCTGTACTGCTGAATACTTCAGTAGGAGAATCCAGGGGGCAGGAGTTCAAAAGACCATCCCTAGATTTCTAAAGCATTTGGGAATTCTTAGACTGGAACCCTACACAATGAACATTTGGAGTTTATGTTTGTATTACTGAGCATGCATGCTTAGGAACTCATGCTTGGCTGGATTTACATCTCAGATAAAAAAAAGATAGTTTGAGACTCATATTGGTTCAACCCATGAAGTTTTGGAAGAGTGTTCAAGATAAAAGTGGAGAAAAAAATGGCATTTCAGTAACGGGATTCAAAGAGCAAATGCTCTTTGTAGAACAGCATATTTTGGTGAAATCTGGCTAAAGAACTGGGAAAAGCTGGGGACCCACACATTTTCTATGTTGGAGGTGAGCAGCAGTATATATGTATACAAATGCAAGACACTGCTTGCCCTCCCCTTCCTCAACATTTATTCCCATCCTGTTTATTATTAATCCTAAAGTAATCCTTTATTTAAATGGCCATTTATTTCCAAGTGAGCAGATGAACAAAGATGCCCTTAAATCATCACCAGTTCCTTACACTTGGATGAATGTAACTTAAGGGCTGAATATAAAACAGTCCATTCAGGAAGCCTGCTAAGGGACCTTAGCAGGGTTAAATACCATTTTTATTGAGCCTAAAGTCATTTAAGAGTGGCATATAGACTCTAAATCCAAAAGAACCTACTTAGGCAAGGCCCAGTTTAAGATACTTTGGTACCAGATACCTTCCTCATCCCAAACCTAGGTGATTGCTACAAAAAAGGGACTTTCAGTTATCCCACAAATATGTTTCCTTCTTTTTGACAGAAATGGGGGAAAAGCAACAACCCAACCCCAGTAAATTTTATGTCATCACATTTTCTTGAAGCTCAAGGTCAACTGCTCCATTCTGCCTACTGGTAGAGCTGGTTTTAGTTCAGGGGGTTAGAATGAGAAATTCTTGCAAGGAGGGAAGGTATTCAAAGCCTACTCCATCTCCTTTACCCGTCCACTGTCCAGGTATGGTGTGTGTGCTTTGGGAGAGGGAGGCAGGAGAAAGAATTCTTTGAAAAGAGGGGTCGTGGGCTGGGAGGACTCCTTTGCAAAGGGCAACTAACCATCTCCTCAGGACTTTCGCAAGCCTCCTGGTGCATATGTAGTGGGAAGGGCAGCTGGGGTGGAGGGAGGGGAGGGCAGAAGTGCAGACTTGCTCAGAGAGCTTGCCTGGGTTCAGACACGTGAATAGCCCCAGGGTCACACTCTAATTAATGACGATGTTCCCTTCTTCTCCCCAGATGGAAGACTTGGTGCCTCCCAGGGACGAATCTGCCCGCTCTGACAGCTCGATTGAGGGTGATGGATGACTATCTGGAGACCGCAGTACACCTCATATAATCCTATCGGCTGCGTAATTGCTGTAATTTACCGAGGCAAAAAGCTTGGCTCTAGCAAGGTCGAGTTTTCGCAATAGCGGCCCCGATCCCAAGCACGCCTCTGGAAAAGAGATCCTCGCAGGATCCCGTTTGTCGGCAGTAACTTTTACCTGGAGAACAGCCGGCACTCTTAATTTCGTCCGTAAGCCAGTTGATTTCATTAAAATCTCCGTAATTTAGGAAGCCACTGAAAAGGCTGACTTCCAAGCAGCCACCACGTTCTCCGCGTTATTCCAAAGTCCCACTTCATTCGCGGGGAAGGTGAGGCAAAGGACAACCGGAGGTGAGTTTCAAACGGAGGGGAAACGAAGCTGTATTGGAGCCACTTCTTCTGTCTACCCCTCCCCGTTTCTTCCCCGGCTGTTTTTACGAGAATAAATGCATCTAATGGAGTAAGCTGAACAGATTTCTCCAGAATGCGTAACGGGGGTGAGGGGACCTTAGGACCTTAAGAATAAGGTTTCGGTCCCTGGAAGGTCTTAGTTCCTCCCGGCCTTGATGTATTTTATTTTCACATCTTACGCCGTAGCAAAAGTGGAGGCCTTTCCAAACACTGCTGTAGGAAAAGGAAGGCCGTCTCCTGGAGTCTGCGTCCTTTGCAAGGCACAAGGGCAACTTTCCAGATTGTGTCGGACAAGAAACTCGAGGGAAGAGGGGGAGGGCGCGGGAGGGGCGGGAACCCAAAGCACGGGCTGATCCATAGAGAGCTAGGGTTAAATCGGTTGGCACTGGCGCTGACACAGAGAGGCATTCCTCTGGGAGAAGGAGGCAAGTCCTGGTTCCTCTAGGGAAACTTTCAATTTTTTAGGCACCGCGGAGCCGGCATTGGCGACTCCTGAATCATTTCAAGCGGTTTGCTGGGCTCCTGGCGCGCAGCAGCTCAATCCCGGTCGGTTGTATCGGATCATCCCACCTTTCAAGCGAGCAGTGCATTGTTTGATTTGGGGGTTAAGGATCGCCGGAGGCTTGCTTTTCAGTAAGTAAGGGCATCTAGATGAAAATAGAAGGGCTTTATTCCCTTTTCCCAGGTGCTCAAAGGCTCCCGCTTCCCCGAAGCAACCGAACACCCATGAGCGCACGAAACGGATGGCAACTTTCCTTAAAGCGAAAGGCGAAGCGCGATCGTCCCGGGGTTTTTTTTTCACCCCTATGAAAACGATTGAAGGAAACTGGAGTTTGCGGGAACCGCCAATTAAGCTACCCTGGAAAACAGCAGGGGAGGCCCCCGCGAGGCGCCTGAAGCAATCCTTCCAACCAGTTTAACTCCGAAGAATGTTAAGCCTCCGGAGAGGTCGCTTGAAGTGGAGGCTGCTTCGAATCCACGAACCTAAGGCCAGTTACGACGAGGAAGAAACCCCCTGGAACGCGATAGGATTCTTAAACCAAGCCCAGACTTAGCTGGGTTGGTGGGCTGCAACCATAGGGGCCACCTGGGTGGGTGGATGTTCAGCTTCTCTGATCGCCAAAGTAGCCCAACTTTTGACGCCGCACTTGGAGGAAGGAGGGAGGGAGGAAGGAAGGGCAAGAGACCTTGGAGGTGGTGGTGGGGGGTGGGGGAGAGCTTCGCGAGGATTTTCAACCCCCGATTTACGTACTCGTCCCGTCCCACCGCCTCCCTGTCCTGGGAATTTGCTGCTTATCCCAGTTTGCCTACTAAAGGGAGGACTCCCTCCCCAACCAGAAAGGCGCTGCTCCAGAGTCTGGCAGGAGAATTTTTGCCGCCGATTTTGGAAGGAGAGAGTCCCCCTCCGAAGTCTTGGCCGAAGGCGACTTTCTTCTGTCCCTGTCGCTTGAACGCTGGCGGTTCCATTGGCGCTGGGGTTGTCTTCAAAATGGATCCCGCTTCTGCGTCCAGCGCAACACTTTCTTCTGAAACCAGGTTGACTTGGAGGCCGATTTTTGACGTTTTAGACTAGAGGACAGGGCAGGGACATATCCCCAATGTCTACCGCTGGGGAGTTAGCCTCATCTTATCCAGAGAAAGTTAAAAGAATGGTGGTCTGCGCTAAGAATTCAGAAACGAGTCCTACTGTGTGCGGTAAAGAATGCCAATCCCTGTGAAGCGTTTCCCTCCAAATTTGTCACCTTCTCCAGTCTAGTCTTTCAGATATGGGGACTTCAAGCCTCATCATTATACCCAACAGTGCCGCTGGGGACTATGGGCACTGTGGTTTGATGCATTTGAAGCGCTCCCTTACTTTCTCCGCCTCTCCAGCCGTCTTCCATTTTTAAAAAAGATCACTTTCCCAGCTATTAGGTTTCTTACCCAGGGTCGTAGCCCATACCGCCTTCACCCCAACTTTTTTAGGAGGCAGGACAGAGCTCCCAAAAAAAAAATCTCTTACCCACCCGGATATCCTGGGGAAAGTATGGAGGCGCGCTTTCGCTGGTAGCATTCACTAAATGGCAAATCCCAGGTAATGTAAGGCAGAAGAGTTCTAGAGAAACCAATGAACACCCTACACCAGCACGAGAGTTCGCCTATCTGCGGTGCGACAACAAGAAAATCAAATCCCAAAAGGAATAAGTCATACTAAGGAAAGGGGAAACAATCCAATATCCAACCAACTCTACCTTTAGGAGCAGGCGGGGGAAACATGGGTATGTCTGCAGGATCTCGCTGCGCGCGCATGTGTCTATCTGCGCCTTTCTCCTCTAAAGAAATAAAATCAGATGTCTCTAAGTGTCTTCCTCCCTCTCCCCTCCCGTCCCCTCCCCTCCCCTCCCCTCCACAGAAATAGTTGAAACCTGGAGGCAGTGCGGGAACAGGCCCAGAGGTTTAGACAGATGCTCTGCAAGATGTCAGAGGGAGGCGATCTGGCTGGCAGATGCAGAATAGTAAGAGAAACGCCTGTCTTAGCTGGCCAGGTGCACCAGAGTTTTCCAGCCGTCATTCGTCTTCAATGCCCAGAAATTACTACCTCGAGTTCCGAATGTAAAAGGTTTCAGCCCGGATTGCACTCCGCAATTCGTCCTCCGGCATTAAATTACGAAGTGGGGGGGGGGGTATTCCTATCCATTTCTCATTTCGGGCCTCCAGATGACGGGGGGGGAGGGGGGAGAAGGAGAGTTGCGGTCCTGCATTTATTGACGCGGTGAATAACTCCAAGCGAAGTCAGCGGGTGTCCTGCTGAGTAAGAGGACTAAGAAATCTGCCACGTTGGAGAAGCTGCCTTCTTTCCCCGCTATTTATTTATTTCAGGGCTGACGGGGCTTCTGAAGCCCGCCCGGCTAAGTGCCCCGTGCAAAAACGAAGAGGTACCCTTCGCTTGGGATGATGTTGAAAGTAAAGTAGCCGGTGGTGTCTCGGACAAAACCGTCGCCATTGCACCGATTGCTTTTAAAGATCTGCCCGGCCAGGAGACTCTTGGGAGCCCTCGCCCCCTCCCTCCCTCCCTCCCTCCCTTGCCGCCCCGGCTTCAGCTCCACGCGGAAGTTTCGAGGCGTTCGCCTTTTGCCTGCGCTCTATAAGGGCGGTGTAATGGGCAGCAATGTCAGAGAGCAGCTGCCAGCAAAACAAAATTCCTGATAGCTCAAAACCAGGTTAGTTATCCTTGTGGGTAACAACCGGGATCCCCGTTACCTTTCTTTCGCGGCTTACATTGCGGCAAACTCATCAGCCATACCACGCTCCTCTTCGGCGGGGCAGTCCCTGAATAACTTCAGCCCAGTTCAGCCCAGAGAGCTTCCTTAAAGCGAAGGCCAGCAGCTGTCATCCCTCTCTCAGCCCCGCTCTCTAGGCAGACCTAGCCCAGAGCTGCAAATCACATAATTAAAGGGTCTCCCGAGCATGTACAGAGCGCCGCACCACCACCACCACCGAGCAAAAGTAAAAGTCGTGGATTCGATTTCAACCAGGCGTACCTCGTTCTTTAGAAAAAAACTACAGCACAAAATGGGCTCGTCACCCTACATTCACACAGCGGGGAGTAACCTGTATTGAATCCACTTACTCCTCGGTAGACAAGGAAAGGGTTGCAGTTGGAAAACTCTCCCCGGCGCACAAGCCCTTACACCAACACTCCCCCCCTCCCACAATCGCGCACACTGAACACAAGCTAGGACTTCTCCGAATCCGTCAAACTTTCATAACAAAGATCAGCAAACGCGGGTCGCTGTCTCGCACACCCCCCACCCCAACCAACCAACCCACCCCACTTTCCGCAGATACCCACGAAAGTTATACTCTACGAACCAGTCGGCTTCTTTCGCTCCCCCCATCCCCCCCAGCCCAACGCCAGCTCCCGCCCCACGCGTCCCTTTCCCCCCACTGTAAACAGCGGTGCCGACGCTGGAATGATTGATCGCCGGCCGTCGCTCTCACCTCCAGCTCGCGGCTCCTTATATTCCAGGCGGCTTTTTGCTGCCGAAAGACGGGCTAAATAAAGGACGTGTGTGTGTGGGTGTTTGGCGGAGTGGGGTGGTGGTGGTGGTGGTGTCGGGAGTCGAAAGGGCGAAAAGGCCGAACTGGAAGAAGTCGGGCAAAAGGAGCCGGGTTGCCTTCCTCGGAGTTGCGGATTCACGCCGGGCTGCGCCTAGGCTCGGCGGGCGAGGGCTTCTTGTCCATGGCAAAGGGGGGCCGCCTCTTGCCGCCTCAGCCGCTGCGGTTCGCTTTGGAGGAGGGAGCGGCAGGGGCAGCCGCGCGCTAATGGAGACATCGCTCAGGGTATGCGGCGTATACCTGGCTGGAGTCAGCCCGGCTCGTGAGTGCCTCCAGTCCCCAGGCGCGCCTCTCTCACTTCACTAAACCCCTGCACCGGAGTGACGTTCGAGTGAATAGCTGCGCTCGCCGCGCGCCTCTCCCCACCTCCGCACCGCCTGATTAACACTTTCCCTCGCTGGCGGCTCTGCTGCTTTTGCTGCCGCCGCCGCCGCCGCCGCCGCTCCTAACTTTGCTTGGCGGCTGTTGCCAGCGCGGGTTCGAAACGGGCGTTGGCTAAAGAAAGCCGAGGCAAACCCGAGGCACACACACACACACCACCCTCCCCAGACCCCCCCCCCACGGTGCTCAGGAGGGACAAACGCGTCCATTGCTCCGGGATGGGGTGGAGGGTGGGGGTGGGGGCAGTAGCTCTTCACCTCAGGAACCCTCGAGGTTTGCTGGCCGACTGGCTCTTAGCCCCAGCAAGCTCGTCCCGAAAACTCGAAGGAGTTTCTCTGCTGGAAAAAGAGCCTGCCTTGGCCCCCGGGACTCTCAGCGACTCGGCCCTAAGGGCTGCGGGCCCGTTCGAGGTCCAAAGCCATTTGTCACACACACACCCTCCGTGCTCCCTCCCCCCCCCCCCGTGCCCGTGATGGATGGATGCCACGGGAGCCTGGGTGGTGAAAGATGCTTAACAACGCTCCCTCGTGCCCCCTCAAGAGGCTAAAACGGAGCAGAAGGCCTGCCCACCATTAAGAGCCTCCAAGGGGCTTTCTGAACTTTTTTTTTTTTGAAAGGAGAAACACCCCCCCCCCCCACTTCTCCCAGTTCAGTAGAAGTTGTTCCTAAGTAAAGCCCAAGGGCTTGCAGCACAGGCCTAGGCCTGTTTGCCTAGGCTGTGGAGTTTTACCCTTTAGACAGAATCCCGGATATAGAATCTTTTTCCGTTGCTTCGTACAGAATCCTCTGAGGTAGATTGTGATCTTTAGCCAGGCTTATTTCTGAGATGCCTTCAGTACCTATGGTGGCCTTGGTCTGATTGGCCTCTTCTCCTATTCAGAATAAGCTTTTAGGAATCCATAAACACAATCCATCCCACTTACTTAACAACTTGGCTAAAATTTATTGTTACAACACACTCTCTTACTAGCTGGATGTAGAACACACTTTTTCCTGTCTCCGGAGGCAGTTTAAATAGTAAAAGAGCTAACTTTTACTAAAAGTCCTTCATTTTCAAAAGCAGCCAGCTGAAGGCCCACCAAGTACAGGAAAAACTTCTTTCCAGCACCCAGAGACTTGAGGCAAGCTTAAAAGCATGTCCAAGTAGGCAGGAGGGAATCTCACTCAATTTAGATGTAACATTTACATCTTGATCTGGAACATCTCAGTTCATGCTAAATGGATTCAAACTTCCTTTAAATCTCTCCCTCCTTCTGCCTTTCTCTCCCTCTCCCTCCCCTTCCCCTTTCCCCTCCCCCTCTCTCCCTCTCTCTGCCCCTCCCCCTACTTTCTCTATTCAGATAACTGAAATCTTGCCTCAATTTGAAATGTTTGTTAGACTAGAAACATTCAAGTGGATCAAATTAATTTTTTTTCCCCTGAACTGGATCACTTCATGGGTACGTAGAATTTTATCGATTTATGACTGCAATGAACAGGCAACAGGCTGCATGTAGAGAAAAACTGCATGTTTGAATTTTCTGCCCAAGGAAAGATTTGAAAAGCAAGAATTAAAAAAAAACCCTGTCCATCCACAGTTCAGAACGGGTTGCCACATACAAAAGGTCATTAGGTGATAGCTTTCTATGTACTATAAATTTTGTTAACCTTTACTGTGTACCTGTACCCTAATGTTGCATAGTCCGGAGAACTTTTTAATCATGTACCCACATGGAAGCTTGTATGCCTTTATTAGCAAAACAAAGCAAAACAAAATAAAACACACTGATTTAAACAGGGCTTCATATCTTTATGTTTTGATCACCAAAATCCTTAATTGGAATGGATTCAGTGGAAAACCATGCAAATCATATACATGACCATGAGTGAATTAAAGGCCCCCCCCCCCCCGAATCCTGCACATATTTACCTGGAAGACGAACCTTGTTCTAATTGGGATGTTCTTCGAAGAAAGACATTTTAGAATGCTAGCTAATATTTGAAATTAGAGCATTCCTGTCTCTTATCCTTGAAGCCTGCTAGCTTAGCTTAGACATACTGTACATAATGTTGCATTGACCTTTAAAAAGAAATTACATACTAGTCCTAAAGATGTTTCCTTGAAACTAACTTCTATGTTCTTCAACATCATTTAGTTCAAAGGCTGGGATGTTTCCTTGCTATGGGTATTTTCAAATATGGAAGTTTATTAAAAAAGAAAGAAGGATGAAGGTGCATCTGATAAGCGATGTACAGGTATTCAAATTGCTGTTGTATATACCTTCCTGGGAGCAACACATTCTGGACCTTACTGAACTTATTTCTTCAAAACATACTGCTAGCTTGTATTACCTATATTGTCTATTTTACATGTTAGGTTAATAAGTAGGCTAGAACATTTAAATAAGAAATACATGTTATGCTTTCATGGGTGTAATATATAAAAACATAAGCATGAAAATTATGGATGGAATGGGCCATAACACTCACTATTAATATAACAACTATAATGCATTTATTTAGCAAATGTTCAAAGAGCTTCACAGTTATGACCTCTATGTCACAACTTTGCAAGCAAGGAAGGAAAGACAGGATTATTCCTGTATTGTGATTTGGCATGAGGGATGAAGTTTTCTTTCCCTTTCAAATGTCCATTTGAAAAATTGAATTTTCACTGAGTCTTGTATAAATAACAATGATGAACTTTTTGCTTTGTCTGAAGCCAATCTCAAAAGCTGCGTTGAATACAACCCAGGAAGTTCACTCTGAAATCTGGAAATAGCACATTGTAAATACCAAACTGGAATCTTAAAAAAGCCATCCTAAGTGTAAAATTAGTAGTTTGCCTAATTTTGTTTTAATTTAGATTAAAATTGGGTGGATTTTGCAAAACCAGCAAGCTATTTTATACAGTAAATATTTCAGGAAGACTGAATGGATGAGAGATCTGGTCTTAGCTGTTGTAATGCTTTGAATCTGCTTCTGCCTTGGGGCCCTGTTTGTTGCTCAGTTTGGGAGATGCCCAGAGAGCATTACTGGTTGTAGTGTACAAGGATCCACAAAGTGGAACATTTTTTTCTTTTCACACCATGATGTGATGTTCAAAGGACTGAAATATATTAGGAAGCCCTTTAGGGCTTTCAGAGTGAAAGGAACATTATTAATTTGAACTATGATGGCAGAATGTATATTTAAAAATTAATGATTTACTTGGTATTGACCTGCATTTATTCAATCCCATTAGTGTAAGAACTGAAGAGTATAATATATATATTATAATATTATATATACCTCTCTCTCTCTCTCTCTCTCTCTCTCTCTCTCTCTCTCTCTCTCTCTCTCTCTCTCTCTCTCTCTCTCTCTCTCTCTCTCTCTCTGTGTATAGTGACACAGGAGAAGAACAATAATAGAGAACTGATTCTTATTATTTAAATAGTCTTACATGAAATCAAACTATGGAATACATTTTTTTCTGTATTCCCTTTTCTGTCATACATTCCTTTTCATATCTACACATTTCAGTTGATTGGTGTAATAAAATAAGTCCTCTCCTTCCTCTCCTTCTCATGGAGGTCTGCAGAGTTACACAACTGCTTTTTGTGTTTCATGGGTACTACAACAGTTCTGTATTTCTGAACTTTGGATGAAAAAAATCCAAAGATCCAAGTTCCTGCTTCCCCCCCCCCCCCCGCCTAAAAGTGAGGTGAAGGAAGAATTCTTTGGACAGACTAAGATTCAGCCTGATTGCTTGCAGCCTAGTATAATAATTTTTCCCCCCTAGGGAGCCTTTGGGAGGTGTCTGCCAATATGTGTTTATATAATCTCCCCTCCTGGTTTGTAACAAAGTTTTGTAATTCCTTTTCTCAGCTGAGTCTTGTGGCGTTATTTATTTCATATGTTTCCTTTCAGATACAGTTAATCTTAATTAGAAAACTATACATTCTGATAGCCTATAAATTATGTTTTTACTTCCATATCTAAAAACAATGCAATAAAGTCATAGATTATGAAGGAGCATAATTTTCTCTCTTCTTCATTGCCCCAAAATGCATTCCCGCAGTAAGCCTAAAATGCTAAGAATGAAAACATTAGAACTGTTTGGATCAAGATTCATGGGCTTTGGAAAGTGATGACATGTGCTGCAGGATGAGGCAGTCATGCAAATGCAAATTTTTTATTTGCATCAGACAGTCTGGAGGTAGGTAAGCAATTATGACATTTTCAGGATTTATGTCATCATACGTGTGTTCTCATTCATGTTTTGCTGTGCCCCCCTGTTCTAAATTCAGATATTTGATACAGAGCAATGACATGATAATCTCTGTTCAAACTTATTCTTATTTGATGCCAACAAATTAAGCAACTTTTGCTTCCACAAGATGAAATAAGTTAGTACGGTTCTTTTTGAAGACTGCATTGTGCATTTCTTACTATTTTGCATTATTTATTCAGTTTTCCCTGACTGTGGGAAAATCAAGATGCTAACACAGTTCAGATATTTTATTTGATTTCACCAGTATACTTTTAAGCATAGTGTGACACAGTTATAGGTTAGAAACTATGGGTGAATGGAGGATGGAGGAAATATGTACAAGTCTGCAGGAAGTTGGATTCTCTGCTGATATGGAATTACAATATGCGTTGTCTCTTGGATGTAAAATGTTAGTGCAAAAGCTTTGATTTAACCATTTTCATATTTTATTATCAAGAAGAATAGGACTCTATGGAACTGTCTTATGCTAATTAAGGTTCTATTATATTTAACTTGTGTGATCTTTATGGTTATCAATATGGTATGGAAACTTTCTTTGGCGTCATCGAGCTTTCTGCCCAACCAATTTATTTTTTAAAACATTACTTACAATCTTTAAAATGTATGTGTGCAGGGAGCTCACACGTATAAAGCAAATTTAACTTCCGGTCCCAATACATTATATACATTATATATTTTTAGAAAAGAAGGTTGACACAAGAGTGCAGTCTACTATTTTGTTTAGAAGTATATTTGCTGCTTAGGAAAATTAGATCAACTAGGATGAAGAGTGCCATGGTATCGAAAGGGAAGCAACAGTATGGGAGCAACTGGACTCATGTTTTCAGTCTACTAAACATTGTAAAGTATATTGTAAGAGAACTCTGAAGCCAGAGCAGGACAGGCCATTGGAGAATGAATTCATATAACATACAGTGAGCAAAAAAGACTATGTGTTGTATATGTTGAGATCTTCAGACAAACTAGCCACTCAGTGAGTTGATGCTGGACTGCAAGTTTCTTTGTGTGTTTTTTTATTGCCTGATGGCTTTACATGGACTCGAGCCGTGCTGGTTGGTCCCATCTGCTAATATATGTGAGTTTGGTGAACTAAATGGCAACAGCTGCAGCAGGGGAGTTGTTCACTCATTCATTTCAGCAGAATTGCAGACCTTTACCTGAGTCGGTGACAATATTACTAGGACAAGAGATTTATCTGTATTCATTTGTCTTTACTAGCAATGTTGCACTCTAGTCTTCCTGTTCAATTTGTCAGGCTCAGGGATCTAAGCTGCCATGTTTATTATGCATGGTTCCTTGGGGGTTGGAGACCTTGCATATTTCCAACTTGAGCCCCTTTGGCTTTATCAAGGATTCTAAAGATTTTCACTATTTCAATTCAAAATAATTTTTTTAAAAATTCCATTTATATCCCGCCCGGCTTACAAGCTTAGCAGAATATTACATATTCTAAGGGCAGATGTACATAACCTTGTTGCCTTGGTTTCTGCTTATTAACCATCCAGAAGACATGTCCACTTGCAAACACCTGCATCTTTTGCCTACCAGAAGCTGAGGCAACCCAACGATGGTTTTAAGGTCTTTATTCTAGAAGTGATGTTTTCTTTCTTATCCTGCCTCTAGATGCTACATGTGGACAATGTAAGGCATGTTGATGCACATAGGGGAAGCATTTGGAATTCACGAGTTGCAAATAAACAAACTTGTGGCTCCTGTTGTCCCATCCCTTAGTTTTCTTTTGGCTATGAGAGAGACTGGAATTTGAACAGATGCACAAATATCTAACTCTTCGCTTCCATCTAGTGGTCAATATATTGGACAGTCAACTAATTGAGCCACTGTTGAAGAAATAATTTGTTTTAAAAAGTTAAAATTGCACTACTTTGGAAGTGTTTAGAAAAAATAGTGAATTTTAATACATTTATGATACAAAGAAAGTATATATAATAATGAATAAACTAAAGTAAACTAAAAGTTAAAAAAGGAAAAAGATCCAAGTAGTGTTAATATACAACTGGCCAAGTTCTTTAGCACTTTATTAGATCTAGACAATATAGAAACATGATGCTTAATCTTATTTCTACAATATAGATATAATATGTTTAAAAAGAGCTAATCTCTTGAATACATCTTTTGACATCTGGAGTGTTGTTTTCTTTCAACCTTAGGATGATTCTTTCAGCCAAAGTTTAGAGTCAGTAGAACTGAAGTTCTTCATGAAATGTCAAACTTTGTATTTTGGGGGTGTAATTCAGTATTTCATTTACATGATATTTCCCCTCAAAGTTGAATTAACATATGAAATGTTTGAAACCAAAAAGTAGCCAAAAAGGAATGTGAACAAATCATTTATCAAAGCTCTTACAATGCCAATACAAAAAAAAGTTATATTTAAAAAAAAATCCTTTGGAGTAAACATAAAACAAGATTTTTTAATGAATGAACTTTATCTCTAGGTCATAAGAAGTATACTTAACATATCTTAAAGCTTAGATCCATTGATTCCCCCCTCCCCCAATAGTAATCTTCATTGTACTCTTTACGTTTACAGGTAGTCCTTGTTTATTGACCACTTGTTCAGTGATTAAGTTATGAAGGTGCTGAAAAAGCAGACACACAGCCAGTCCTTAAAGGTTGTGGCCTTTGCAACATCCCCAATGTAATTACAATTTGGGCACTTAGCAACTGGCGCATATTTAGGATGGTTGCATTGTTCCACAGCCACTTGAGACCTTCTATCACCACTTGCAACCTTCATAGCTTGTTTCCAACAGCAAAGTTAATAAGAAAGCTTACTGGAAGTTGCAAGCTGTGGTCAAACTTGTTGGCTTAAGAAGCTGTGGTCATTCACTTAATGACCACAGCTGGAACTGACATCATAAGTCGGGTATGGTCATGTGACAATTGCAAATCCCAATTGTGGTTGGTAAGTATATAGAACTGAATTAGTGACTTTACTTCAAATAAAAATCCCCATATTTAGGTTACTTTGAAGCCGCTAAAGCATCTGGACCATATTGCTCTAACATGGGGAGAAATGTATTTTCAGACTTGCAAGATTCTGTTAATGTAGCTTTGTAATAAAGTAAGACTGGTACATCTGGTCATGATTTTTACCTGGTTTACTTCACGAGGCCAGCATCAATCTTGAAAATCTGAATATACATCACTTCCCCATCACCTTTACAGCCTGAAAAATTATCCATGGACTCTTCTGAGCCATTTGCTTCACCACTATCCAGTAGTAGCCTTTGCTATTTCTTTTCTTGCTGTTTGTTGCCTTGTCTGTGTTTCTTGGCCCAGTCTCCCAAGTCTTTCCCACATACGATGATAGTGGATGAATTGGGCAGAGATGGGAAAATTCATGCTGGAGTTCACCCTCAGACATGGAAATTCATTGGTGACTTTGGATTAGTTACTCATTTTCAGTCCTCCTGTTGGGAAAATTGGAAGAGAAAGTGCTAAATTCACTAAGCTCCTGAAAGAAAGCCAGCATCTCTCTCTCTCTCCCTCTCTCCCCCTCTCTCCTTCCTGATTGTGACTGCCTAGTGTCCAAAAAACTATTTTTAATTAGTTTTAATAAAGGGCTCTTCCAGATGACCAAGTTAAAGTGCAGTCTACCTGAGCTGGCAGAAAAGTATGTCACCCCTAAATTATTAGCCCCATTTCTAATCTCTACCACAGTGATGAGGTCAAGAACAATAGGAATTGGTGGGTTTCCTTGGCTTCCCTTCTTCTCACACCATGTATCATTTATCGGGGAAAGATTCAATGATTAATCACTGTGTGGCTGGATCACTCTTGGATGGACAGAGTGGGGTGTTTTTCTCAACTTGCTTGATGCATAGGTGGCAGGCATACAAGTGGCCCTGGATGAAACTGGACCCAGTTTACATCAACCTTCTGGGCAGCATAGGATTAGGGCCCATTCAAAAGTCTGCTAATGCCATGTTTAGAAAACAGCTTTAGAGCTCTTTCAAAGTAGCACTAAACTCATGCTTATGTGGAGAGCTGATGAGGGCAGCTCAGGCACATGGGCAGATGTTTCTGCAGAAGCCAGAGGTCTGGTGTCTTCCACAGCTCAAACCAAAATGGGCAGGGAGGACCATGCCAAAGAGGATGGGTGTGCCTGAAGCAGTATAAAATAGCCGGTAGTGGGTTCAGCCAGTTTGCACCACTTCGGCAGAACCGGTAGCTAATTATTTTGTTGCCTGGGCCCAGAATGGACTTCCAGAAGCAGCATCCACACAGAGAACCGGTTGTTCACATGTTTGAATCCCACCACTGAAAATAGCCAATTGGAGTTGGACAGATCCTAACTCTGGCCATGGGTATCAATACTTGCCAGATCATACCTGTGTCAGTGTAGAAGAGGAAAAAAACAACAACACTGACTTTAAAATTGAAGCAGTTAAGACCTACTTTAAGCTGTTTCAACTATGGCTGGGTATGAGATGAGGACTGGACCAAAAAAAAAAAAAAAAAAGGCGGGGGCAGATTTGTGACATGGTCAAGGAAAGTGAGGAAGTATTATCCTGTTAAGGATTTTGGAATATTTCCTCTCATGTTCATACAAGACTATATAACTTCTTTCTTTGTATGAGTGAGTAGAAACAGGTAGCTGCAGCCAATCACAGTTCTCTGATGAGTATATAGCTAGTCCTCACCAACTGCAATTGGGACCAGCAACACTATTCCTAAGCAACATGACTGCGAAATGAAACATCATGTACTGCACAGATTTATGATGCCAATTCTAACTGTGGTTGTCAATTTAACGATGCCAGGTGACCAGACCCTGTGATTTCCTATCAGCTTTCCCATTGACTTTGCCTATTGGAAGCTGACCGTGAAGGTTGGAACAGGTGATTATGTGACCATGGGATGCTGTGACAATTGTAAACACGTGCCAGTGGCTCTAAAACCTTGCATTAAAAAGTCAACTCCCCATAAGAATGTTTGCTTTGAAAGGAATAATGCTTATCATATTTAAATTAATAATAACTGGGATTAATAGCAAATGGAAGTTAACAAAGCATAATATTGCAATTAATACAGCTTTTATATTTTCCTGTTACTAGCTGCTTGAACAAAACTGTCTTCTAATGAGTCTAATTAGCATTTTAAAAAGGCTTTTCACAACTATCATTGCTGAAGAAGAAGAGGATGTAAGTTCTCCCCCCAAACGGAAGGGAGGGGAAATATATATCTAAATCACCGAGGAGAGAGGAGATGGATGAAACACCATTTACAATAACAAAACATTGTTATTCAGATTTTTTATATACATATCTGGTCTAATTATTTGGTTATATCAAGGTCATGTAAATATGATGGTGCTTCAGCCAAAAACTGTGCCAGACTTTGGAGGAACAAGAAGTGGAGAGGCAAGACAGTTTTTGCTTGGCTTGGCAACTATTCCACGTTACTATATTCTTTTAAGTTAAACCAAAATATAGCCAGGAGCAGACAAAAGCGTCAGCAGTGACCACTGTAATACTGAGTGTTTTTAATTACTGTAACAATAAATCACAGAGGAATGTCCTCCAGGAGTGCAATGATTTTCTTTAAGGAAAAAAAAAGAGAAAAGAATCTTGAAATATTTCTGAAATTCAATTAATTGAAGGCACCGGATAAAAGGTACATGCTCTTAATGGCTGTAAAGGAACCCTGCGGGATGTAACTGAGCACTGAGCTGAACTTCAAAGTGTTATAGAAATACCTACAGTAAAAAAAAATTATTCAGATCAACGAATCAGTTAAAATTACTTATATTTTTAACAGTCTTTTCATTTTTCCCCTTTTCGAGCTGGAGAGACAGAGTTGCTCTTATTTCCTAGGAAAGAATATGTGTGTGCGTGCACCTTTTTATAGATAATAAAAAAAGCTGTTGAAACCTGCATAAGAAGTTCTAATTAAAGCCGCCCTTCAGTCAAAAATGAGTATGATGAATTTTTTTATTGATACATGATGGAAGGAACCAGGGAAACATAAAAGTGGTGTGAAGAGACCTACATTTGATGGCTCTATTCTCAGATTTCACCAGTGTGTGTGTGTGTGTGTGTGTGTGTGTGTGTGTGTGTGTGTGTGTGTGTGTGTATATATATATATATATATATATATATATATATATATATATATATATATATATATATATATATATATATATATTCTTGAACCACCTTAGTACATCTCTTCGCCTTCCCCTTGTTGTTCTTTTAACCTTGTTACTACATGTAGGAGTTATAAGCTGCTCAGTGTCTGGCTGATTGGAGCAGCATGGAAGCCATGTAAGTAGGTAAATAAATACTTTAATTTGTGTTTTTGTTAAGTTTTTTTTTAATACCTTCAAGACAGTGTCGACTCATGGCGATTGCCCGGATCAGTCCTTTCAGTTTTCTGGGCAAGGTTTTTCTGGAGGGGGTGGGGGTGGGGGGAAGTGACGTGTCCCTGCCTCCTTCCTAGGACTGAGTGAGACCGATTGACCAAAGGTCAGCCAGCTGGTTTTGTGCCTAAGGTGGGATTAGAACTGGTCTTCTCGGAGCAAGTTACACTTTTGTTTATATGGTGGGTGGGTGGGTGGGTGGGCTGTCATGCCCCACTAAGGGGGGCTGTTTTCAGGGGCCTTTGACTGGCTTCTTTGGAAAGCAGCATTGGATAGAGAGCTTAGTCTATAAAGAAGGGGTCTTCTTACTTACTTGAAGATGGGTATCCACTGCTAGAATAAGCCTTGACTTATTCTTTGGGGACAACACAGAAGCTCTCCAACACCAAGAGGGGCACATTCTATTTTTTTGTAAGTCATCTCTCACTGCAGGATCCCTGCTGCAAATGTTTCAGCCTCTCTCAGAGTTGCTGAAAGGCCAAAGAAGCATCTAGCTTTTAAGATCTCGAGCTATAACATAAATAATAATAATAATAAAAATGACAATATGCTGCAATAAAACAAAAGTATCCCAAGGGAGAAGGAGGAAAGAATGAGAGAGAAAGAGCCTATTTTAAAGTTACATGTAGAAAGCATAGGGTAGCAAGCTGGGAAGGTGGCATGTTGGGAAAGGCTGTGCTAAGAGGCAAGGTTGCTCGGCGGTATGAATGCATAAAAGCAAAGCAAATCCCAAGTGAGTTGCAACAACTTTCCCCTCCATCCTTGTTCAAAGCTGGCAAGAATCAGTTACATGTGTAAGCCACTGCCTTCGTTTCCTGTTCATTCTGTTTTCCTCAAGGTCTAGGCTTCTGTTACAGTGACTGTGTGGGAGTTGTTGCCATATGGTTAGTCTTGTGCCTGGAGGAGAAAGGTGGTCTCTTGTCTCTGCAGTAGTGGCCATGCTGGCATCGTTCCAGTTTCCAGCAGAACAAGAGCTGCAAGGAAGACTCTTCTTTGTTGCCCAAGGCATTTCCTTTTTCTTTTGCTGAGAAGGATGAGCAATTTTGCTGCAGCAAGGGTTACCTTTCAAAGAACAGTGGAAGGGGTCAATTTTTTACAGCAGGTTGAGTTGTAGACAGGACATCCTTGATCTTCACCAAACACATTGGATGCTTGGGAGGCCTCTGAAACCCTGGAAGCTTTGAGTGTATCTGGGAAGAGCCTTGGTGGAGCAGTGGGCTAATGCCTCCTTAAGTAACACCAGCTGCCTGCAATTAATGCAGGTTCGAGTCCCACCAGGCTCAAGGTTGAGTCAGCCTTCCATCCTTCCTAGGTAGGTAAAATGAGGACCCAGATTGTTGGGGGCAATAAGCTGACTTTGTAAAAATGCTGCTTGGGGGGGGGAGAGCCCTAATAAGCAGGCATATACATAGAATGAAGGCTATTGCTAAGCACATTGATTTGTGCTTCTTAGATTGTAAGCCACCCTGAGTCTTCGGAGAAGGGCAGGATATAAATGGGATAAAAAAAAGGATTGTTCCAGAAGCTAAATCAACACATCAGTAAATTAATATTTTTATAGCTTCACCCAAAATAATTGCAATTACACAAGACATTGGAAATGGAATATCTTATATTACTCGAACAATGGTCTGGGACCTAATAAATGCTAAGTATTTTTCTTATGTTCTGAAAAATAGGGGTCAATTTGATTTTTCCCCCAATTTATTATTTTCCTCAATGAAACTTCACAAAACGCTGGCTATTATCTTTTTATTGGAGATGCATTAAAACTGAAGGTGTTTGAGTACTTATGATTAGATGTGCTGTTTATTGGTTCCTTTTGGATTAGGCTAGAGCACTACGGTAGAAGGAAGTTAAAATGTAAAGATGTTAACATATTGTTAACTTGCATATTTCAAACTTTGGATTCACAAAAAAAGCTCATTATGTACTCCTGAAAAGACCTTTATATATCTGATTTTAAAGTTTGGCTTAATGAAATTTGTCTGCTCTTAGCAATAATAAGGGATTTGAAAAATACAGTTCTAAGGTTCAATTATTTTTTTTAAAATATAGTTTTAATATTGTGCATAAAGACCTAGCTAGTACTTTTGTATTATAAAAATAGAAACATTGTACTTTTTATGTTTTATGTGTTATTTCTTGTTCTTTTAAATTTTATTTTAATGTTAAATTTTATTATTCATTTTTTTTCAGAATATGTAGTTTAGTTCAAATTGTTTGATATTCATAAGATACGTTTTTCTATTTGTGTTTTATTTAATCGGTATATTCTAAGAAAATCAATAAAAGTATTAATAAAAACAATATCTTCATATCTAGATGGATATGGTATATTTAAATGATAGAAGTCAGGGTTATATCACCAGATTGCCTGGCATTTGTGGGTGCATTACAGTTGTTTCATTGGCATCCAGATCTTGAGGGAAACCTCACCCCATAGGGCAGGGGTAGGCAACCTTGGCTCTTTTATGACTTGTGAACTTCAATTCCCAGAATTCCTGAGCCAGCATAGCTGGCTCAGGAATTCTGGGAGTTGAAGTCCACAAGTCATAAAAGAGCCAAGGTTGCCTACCCCTGCCATAGGTCAAGTGCTGCCACAGAGAAGCCATGCATCTGGGGTCCTGATAGATGACATTGTTTGGAACCTGGAGCCCACCAATCCTCTAGAATCAAGTTGGCTGGGTGGTTACTATGGGGAAAGTCAATTAATATATAAAGTCAGAGGATGTCATATAGCAATCTACAGGAGAGCCATCAGGAGTAGGCATTTTATTTAATTCCATCAATTTAATAGTATTCTTTATTTTTTATGGAGATAATGATGCAGCTAAATAAGTTTTTCTTCTTGAATAATATATGGAAGATTTATTCCATTAAAATATTTAATTAGTATATCCTAAGATGAGGGTAAAAATGAAAAAAATATTTCTGTTCTATAGGAATAGTTGTTGCTGGCGTTGTTTTAATGCAAAAGGTGATATTTTGTTTGCTTACTTCCAATAATCTAATTTTATATATATTTTTTAAAAATACTCAGTGTTGAGGGGATAAAAATGACTGACTTTCATTTTAATAGTATTGTAGTTTCAGTGAAAGTTGCCTTGCAAATTGTTAAAAATATTAATCTTCTTTCCCAGTTTTAATGTTCTAACTCTAATTGCTTTTTTTCCATGGAGCATAAGCAGTAATCCAGACCCCTAAATTTGCAGAATATCTTTTTATATTAAAAATAATCAAATTTCTGTTCCATTTCCTTTAAAAAGCATGATTTTTAAATAAGTAGTTTTTTAAAATAGCGTTTTTAAATATAGAATACTTCTTCTTTAAAGTAATTATGTTTTAGCTGGACCTAATCAGAAATTTCAGACAATAAACTGTAATAATATACCTGACCAATTAAAATGTGAGAATTTAAAAATGAATCTAGTCAGAAAAAAAATCTATTGGGGAAAAAAAGAATATTGGCTTTGACTTCAGAGATCTGCCATATATTTACCAAATTAAATTCCTATAAATAGTCTTGTAGCATTATTTCCTTAATGTGCTGCTTATCTGTGGTTTGAAGCTGATTTATTATTTTCTCATGCCACAGAGTAACTATTTGTTTGAGCTCCACTATGTTCTTATCAAAGAAGCAAGTCCTTCAACTTCTGAGGTAGTTTTTAATTGTTGAAACCCTGTTGTTGTATAATACTTTGAATCATGAGCCAGGGCTTTTAATGTTACAAGCAACATGTAATTAGACATTATGTCAGGAATCTCAGGAGGAGCAGGAGTTAATTTAACTCTGGAGTTGCTTGCTATTTAAGGAAGACAATGGAATAGTGAAAAAAATGCATTCTTTCTCTGCTGTAGGGTCTCCAGTATAACCACGCGTAAACAGCTATTGCTTAATGCAGGAGAACTAATAATATGGTCCATTTACCTATTACCTTATAGATTATCCAAATGGTCCAAATTAGAAAACAAAATCTGAAATTGATGGGGGTACTAAAATTTAGATCAAGCAACTGCTGTTACAAATCAGAAGTCCTGAATTTAAAGAATGATGTGGGTGTAGACACCAAGGAACATGACATAAATAATAGATTTTCTAATACAAAACAGAAAACAAGACATTTTAGAGTCATTGCTAGATATGTTATTGGTTAAATGTTCCATGTGTCTATTTCTGAATTCTTCTGAATGATAGGATAGCCTTAAAGTTTGTGTGTGTATATGTATCGGAAAGGCCATCAGTTGTACTACCAGCTGTTACATTTGTGGTAAAAGGTGCAATTTCTTTTTGGATCACTGCCCCCAAATAAGAGTTTTAAACAAGAAAATATTCACCAAGTATTCAAATGGATATTGACGAATGGGGTGCAGGAAGAGGTTCAGCTAACAAATGTCTGGCAGGGTGACTCTAGATGAACTTTGGTGGATAGAAGCTAATCTCCTTCCCATACTAACAAATGAGATTTCAGATTTAACATGAAAGAAACTCGTGATATATTTCTTTACTTTTTCTTTATGTATTTAACTATCAGCCTAAAACCTGCAGGTACACTCTGACTAAAAGAAATGATTTATATTTTTAATAGAAGAGTTCAGTCAAACCTCTGTCAAGTCACGTCATAAGATATTCCTGATATGTTGCAGTGGCCTCGTGCAAATGTAGGATGGTGTTCTGGCTGAATCAGCAGACTCAACCTAAGTCATCTTTACCCATTCGTGTTCCTCCGTTCTTTGGGATTCAGCAGATGTAAAAGAATCATTTATGCTGCACCTGAAGGCCACCAAATAATAAATAGTAAATGCTTTCTACCTTGCTTTTCTGCTTTCTGTTCTTGATAACATTAATCATTAATAAGAGTTCTCCTGGTTTCTTGTCTAGTACCTTAATCATTATACCAAAAGTTCTAATAAAGAAGAATATTTGTAGCTCAGGGCTGAAATGAAGTTCCTTGATGCTGTTTGAACTTGGTTGTTGTCTTGCAGAAATTTCATTACCCAAATTAGGTAACATCATCAGCACAACCAAGTTCAGAAAGCACCAAAGGTCTCCTCACCAAAAATTCTTTCTCCAAGGGCTGCCTTAACGTGTTGTTCTCCAGTCCTTCATTGTGTTCCCTTTTAAACCTAAAAATAAACATCATGGAAGCTTTTACTTGTATGGAAGGTGCTCCATTTTCTTGATCATTAAAGGTAATGGTAAAGGTTCCTCCGCACATGTGTGCTAGTCGTTTCCGACTCTAGGGGCCGGTGCTCATCTCCGTTTCAAAGCCGAAGAGCCAGCGCTTGTCCGAGGACGTCTCCGTGGTCATGTGGCCGGCATGACTAGACGCCAAAGGCGCATGGAATGCTGTTACCTTCCCACCGCGGTGGTCCCTATTTTTTCTACTTGCATTTTTACGTGCTTTCGAACTGCTAGGTTGGCAGAAGCTGGGACGAGTAACAGGTGCTCACTCTGTTATACGGCACTCAGGATTCGACCCACCAAACTGCCGACCATCTGATCGACAAGCTCAGCGTCCTAACCCACTGAGCCACCGCGTTCCTTTCTTGATCATTAGGTTGTTCTTTTCTGCTTTCTCAGCTCCACACAATTTCTGTTGAGATGCCTCAAGAGAGCTCTAATGCAACAAAGACATTATAAAAGTTGGCAATTTTATTTTCAATCTTTTTTCCCAAAGAACCTGAACACAGAATCTGCCTCTTCCACAACTGCTTTACATTGCATTAACATTTTGCTGAGCTGCCACAATGATCCCTATTTATATTCTCAATAAAGGATTAAACTTGCTTTTATAATTAAAAACAAATTCCAAGTTACAGATTCTGCTAATACACAATGTACATCACCTTAATATTATACTGAAGTGTTTTCAGCCATTTTTTTTTACTTTCAATTCATCATCTGAATACTTTGGTGTGGATAGGAGCTTGTTAACTTTATGTGGATCTCAATTGCAGCAGTCTTTAATGAGGTGAAACAGAAGCCAGCATGAAGTAGAAGGACACCGCACTGGCCCACATGGCGAATGTGTCATATCTGATGAATATGATGAGGACAATGTTTTTCAAGAAGTAATCTTCAAACTCTACATCTCCTCATCATTCTCATTAAACCAGCCATGCTGGTTCTGAGGAGTGGGCACTGTCATCTTCAGGTGCAGATGAATGGACAACATCCCTAATGAATTCCCAGTCATCCTCAGCACTGCCAGCAAGATGTAGGCAAGCAAACCTAGTTACTCAATCTTCAGCCTGTGCTGAAGCTGTGCTGAGGCTCTTCAGTCTGGCCACATTATTATTATTATTATTATTATTATTATTATTATTATTATTATTATTATTATTATTATTATTATTATTATTATTTCATGACCTTGCTTCCTTGTGGTCACCTCTTGGATCTGATGTGGAGCTTCGTTTTGGAGACAATGAGCATGTGATCTGCCTATAAGATGCCAGTGCTTAGAGTGGGTGGGGTGGGTGGGTTGCATCCAGGTTACAGGTAGGGAGGCAGAAAGTTGTATTGGTGATAAGGAAGTCATGTGCTTCATTTCATTTCAGTGAGAGTAGGCCATTAATATTGCATTTGCCCACTCCATGTCTCCAATCAGTTCCCTGGTTGGATGCAGAATTGCACCCTACTCTTGCACTAAAGTCTCTCAGCAAGATCAACTTGTCAGTCCTGCCCACTGCTGATGGTAGGGCACCAAGTTCTTCATCGAACCTGTCTTTCATCTTGTCAAGGTGGGTGATTGTGGGGGCATAGGTGCTGATTAGGGTTGCTTTACTTTTGTTTTGTAGAAGAAGTTTGCAATGTCGTGAGCTGGTTGTTCACACCCTTGAAGAGACTAACAAGTTTTCAAACGGGGTGACTCCTAACAACAAATCCAACTCCAGCATCATGACTCTCATCCTTGTCATGACTGCTCCCCCCCAAAAATGTATCCAACTTCAATTTTGGTCAGCTGACTTTCAATAGTAAGGCAAGTCTTACTCAGGGCTGCAATATCAATATTGTAAATTGTAAGGTTTTTTTTGGCAATTACAGCTATTTTTCCCCTCTGGTTTTTCTGTTGTAGGATATGTGGGTGCATATTTCAAGTCCCATTGGTGACAGTATCTCCCTGCATTTTTTTGTGTGTTTGTTCAAGTGCCAAGGTGGGAACCCCTCTAGCCATGGTAAACTGGCCAGCGTGTAGTGAAGCAGACAATGTTTAGGACTTTTCTAGCTCTTTCCTCATACTACGGTGATGAGCAGAGCATTCCTAAGGAGGGCTGCTAAGTCACCCAAGTGGACACCAAGTTTAACAGATGAATAGAATAACAGAGTTGGAAGGGACCAACTGCTACTTCTTCCAGTGAAAAATGACTATTAGACTTAAGCTGCCTGCATGCAGGTCCATGACTGTAGCTCCCAGCATATCTATATCCACCGTTTTGTCACTTGTCCATCACCACAGGACTTTTTTTTAAATACTGATGATAATGGTGGTGTTGAGACTAGCATATAAATTGGATTTAACTGAGAGAGAGAGTTATACATCAGCAGCTTCACTCTTTCTTCTCAATTCCCATTGGAGTCCAGTGGTACGGCATTAGAGATGGGACTAGGTACAGTGGATAAACAGGACGTCTTCTGAAATCTTGTCATGCTTTTTGTGTTACATTATGCTTCCAGATACTGACTTCATGGGCCTCCCAATGGTCTTATCTGCTCAATCTTCCAGAATCTGTCTTCACATTGCTGGTTTAAGACTCATCGGCTACCCTGTTTTAGCTGACTTGTCAAAGCTGTTGTCTGGGGAGCTATTGGTGAGAGCTGAGTGCCAGGTAGGGGACAAAGGTGGGCAAATTACCTGGAAAGGACACAATGTGTTCCTTTGCCAGATGTGTTACCCCTCCCTGATACTCCATACACTCCACTGAAAATAATATAGAATGGAAGAATGAGGATCTAAAGTGCATCATCTTGAGAGATATGTAGCATGTGGATTTTGTTATGCTTGGTATTATTTTCATGCAGCAAATTATCCATCCGTTTGGTTTGTGACAATCATTATCTCAATTCTCAGCCAATTAGCTGTGGATTGCATAAACAGATGTGAATGGGTAAAAACTCAGAGGGATACTATTTCCTGTTTCATAATTCTGAACAGTACAGTAGTATCACCTCCAGTATGAAATAGTGGAATACTTGCCTCCTGTCCTGATACATGGATGAGAACATTTCTAAATGTTACAGCTTGCTTCTTGGCAGTTCAAACATATCAAAAATAAATGTTTGCTTTATTTGAACACACGTGTAATATCTGGAGAGGTGTTTAAAAATGCAGATGGGTACAGAAATTCTATAGACCAGAATATGCTGGAATGAGGCCAGAAACAGGCAATCCGCGATGTCTGTGGCTTTTCAGTGAAAAAAAATGGCCTTCTTCAGGTTTTTATAGTTTGGAGTATTGACTAGAAATAGAGTTTATCAATCCAGAATTAAATGGTGGACAATATAAATATTTAGAAGGAAGTGTAAATTTTGCATAACTACTTATGAATCCAGTGCAATACTATATTTCCTTTCTTAAATTTTGATAATGGATAGAAAGATGGAAGTAAACTTCACAAAGAATAGGGATTATTTCTGAAATCTGTTAAGTATTAGGTTTTTCCTTCTTCTACAGAATATTGTTTAATTCAATCCACAATCTGATATAATTATGTTATGGTTTCTGCAAATGATCCATCTATCCAGCATCAACCAACAGTGGGAAGAGGTTGAGAGTGGAGTAGGGAATGGTAATATGCAGCCAAAAGGTAAGCTGAGATAGACTATCCTAAGAGAACAATACAGTTCTTGAAATATATGGTAAGATTCTTTTAACCAGACCCAAACTGTTTTAACTTAGCCTTTTATGCAAAATGTATGAGATTCATTCTGGACTTTATACAGCTTCTGAAATTTCTTTGGATGACAGCTTAAAGCACCTGAGAATTTAAATATATTTATTCCTTCCATTGTGCATTGTTTTGCATGTGTTAATACTGAAGCAGTACCTGTCATTGGCTTCTCCTGTCACCTCTCTTTGCTGGTTTCTCTGGCATTCAACACAGTTTTCTGGTGCTTCGTCCCAAGCTATTGTCTCATCTTGAAATGTGCCACGTCTTTATCTATCCTCTTTGCGAGATCAGCAACAAAGTAGATATTGCTCCATCTTTTAATTTATCTTTAGGTAATTTTGATTTAATGAGGCAATATGCATTTTGGGGAGGGGGAATAAGATGCAATATGTGTGTGTGTGTGTGTGTGTGTGTATAATTCCTTCTGATTTCTGATTTTTGTAGTTAATTTTGGAATATTATTTTGGAACATTATTTTGCATTTGTTATTGGTAATTGTTGTCAGCTGACCCAGGAACCTCATTATTTGGTGACTATGAATTTTAATATAATCATCATTATCATAATACTCACAATAAAATTATACACACATCTTACCACTTGTGATTCCTTTAAACCTACCACCTAAGAAAATGTGAGATGTAAGAATGAGGTTGGAATTGTCTTCATAAAAGTACTTGCTCTGTTGTTAAACAGTGGCATCATATGCAAAGAATACAGTGAGATTCCCAATCATACAATTCATTATCCTACCTTCCATGAGGGGGGAAATTACTTTCTGAAGCAGTGTTTACGTTTTGTATGCTGTTTTTAAGTTTTTGTAGTTATTTTCAAAGCTACTCCTCTAAGTAATGGAGATGTAACAGAAGTTAAGCAACACAGATTAAAAAATAAAACAAACACATTTAGTTGGATAGTTCAGTGATATCCCAGTTTCCAGGTATAGCAAATCCTTTATGCATTTCAAATTCATGCACTAAAAGCAGTGCTTTTTTTGTCATAGAACGCACTGGAACGGAGTTCCGGCACCTTTTTTCAACTGATTTTTCCAAGTTTTAAAAGTAACTTTTGAAAATTTGATGTTTGGTTCACATGGACTTGAATCGCCCTGTCAAGTATAGCAGGTCGGCGGCAAAATCATTGTGTGTCGGTTTGTGTGTCAAGTCCGATGCATGCGTACTTCGTGCTGGTTGTGATGGCGCTGTTCAGCTTGTGGCACTGCTTGGCTTGTGATTGGTTGTGTGGTCACACGCTGAGTGCTTACTGCGGGCAGCGACCATTATGATTTGTTACACAACTGACATGTGGGTGTGTGTACAGTGATTGACTGTGTGAAAGGTAAATAATTTCTTTATTTTAAAAAATTGGTGAACTGAAAATCTTTTTTTTTAATTTTTAGTGTAAAAGTGTGACCCCAAATTTAAAAATAAAAATAAAATTACTAATTACTTCTCAACCACCAGTCCTGCTAAGAACTGAATATATAATTTTTTAAATAAAAGATTAACAAGATGTGAGTTCTGGCACCTTTTTTCTTACAAAAAAAGCACTGACTAAAAGAAACCCGTGTTTTCAGTGATAAAACATTTATTTCAGTACAACATCACATTTCCCTTTTTCCCCCTGAATTTTACTTAAGGATCCCACCCCCCTCACTTAACTAAGCAAATCTTTAAGAATGCCAATAAAATATTCCTGGTAATTTTCTAATTTTAAAATCACCTGTGAAATCTTTAAGGATTGTCTAGGATGCTTTTCTCTTTTTCCTATTTTTATCCTATGGCAGTGGCAGCATCTGTGTGTCCTTGTCTGAGCTTGAAAAACATCAAAAAGGATGGATCTGCTTAATATTGGGATAGGAGGCCAGCAGAAAAAGCAAGATATGTTAAGTAGACTGGGGACTTAAATAATCTCAGAGGTAGAATATGAGAGGCAGCTTTCTTATTGTTGCAAAAAATCCTGCCTGGATATATCTGTGATGTCACCAGAAGGGAGTTAGAAAAAGTCTTGGCCATAATAATAATAATAATAATAATAATAATAATAATAATAATAATAATAATAATAATAATAATAATAATAATAATAATAATAATTTGGAAGGGACCTTGGAGGTCATCTAGTCCAACCCCCTGCTCAGGCAGGAAACCCTATACCATTTCAGACAAATGGCTGGCCAGTCTTTTCTTAAAAACTTCCAGTGTTCCCCTTACTATGGTGGTATCACAAAATTTTGACTTCTAATATCTAATTATTTAGCTGACTTTTCCATTAAAATTTTAATTGCCCTGTACACCGCCCCGAGTCCTTCGGGAGAGGGGCGGTATATAAATCCAAATAATAAATAAATAATAAATAAATAAAATCAATGCATTGCAGGCTCTCAAATGTCTTTTTAAGGATTGATGACCATTTAAAAATAAAATTGATTCTACCTTTCTTCCCAACAACTCTGAAAATCTAGATTCTAGATTCAGATTTGAATAACATAGACCAAAGTTCCTTTAATTGTTTTAACAGGAAACAACTGCCTACCAGATTTTATAAAAGTATAAATGCTTGTGTACATCATGATTGGCCATGCTAGCTGGGACCACTGAAAGTTGTAGTTCAGTGAATGAACTGAAGTTAAGAAAAATCCCTGAACCAAAGTTAATTTTAAAAGAGTTGATTGATCAATGGGCAATGTTTGTAAGTATATGCTTATTTGATTTTTCTTAGATTATTTGGAAATTTGTACATTACTCTCATACAGAATGAATGCAATGCAATAAAATAGGGTTTTCTTTCTAATAATGGACAGATTTTATTTATTAACAGCAGAATTTTGTTTTTGTTTATCCAGATTGTAGTTACAGTATACTGAAATATATTGAATTCAGTCAGAGTTACTGCCAGTCTAGTGTCCATAAAATTAGAACTTAAGTTCTTTCATACTTCCTTCAGCATTTCAGGAAGATACAGTACACATCTTCAGATTTTATTAATCAGTGACTGTATTTAGGTATTTTGGCTTATATGTAGATTTTTATACCCTGAATACAAAGGTCTATGAATGGAGTAGCTAGATCTAACTTTAACATTCATCATACAAATTTTTGGCAACCCTTTAGATTGGGGACAGGGTTTAAGATTAACCTCATTTCAAATTCAGATGGATTCCTGATGTGTCTTAGAAATTATTACTAGTGGTACGATGTATTATTCATTTTTCCTCTTCCTTTAGAAGGAGAGATACAGTATTAGTAACCACAGAGATTAGCATTTTATGCTGCAAAGAATTGTCTTTTTATTATTGAAGAATATTACTGAGTTTTACTATGAGCTTCTTAGAGTAAGCAGCAGTTTGGCAGAGTTGGAAGGAAGATGTTCAAAAAAACGCTTCATGGCTCTTTGATTATTGGAGAAAGACATGCTAGGTGGATGCTAGGTGGACTTTTCTAGCTTGTTTCAAAGAATCTTGTGAATTACAATTTGGGATGAAGGCCAAGAAGAATCACATAGAGTTTTTTTCCTACCCTCTTGCTCATTTCTCTGAAGCTACAGTTTCAACTTCTCAAAGGAGAAGGATGGTTGAACTGGATTAATGACTAGTTTTTGTACTAAAATGAACCCCAAAGGGTTTTTAGATCATTTTTTTTAATGTCAGTGTATCCTAGCAACAAATCTGAATGCTGCCAATTAGTGAGTTGTTATCTCTTGGGGAATTAAATTCCCACTACATTTTGCCACTGTGAGTATGATGTTGGAGTGATGGATCTTTTTCTTTAGTTGGAAGAGGAAGAGGAGGCATGTCAAGCAATGGAATTGTAAGACAAGTATGCCACTCTTGCTTTTTCCCACTTTTGTTTCTTTTCCATCCTAGGTTCATTGGTGAGTTCCAATTAAAAAGAAGAATGGAAGAAAAATTTGCCCAACTACATAAATTAATTTCAAGAGAAACTATAATTTAGAGCTGTTTCTATATGCAGTAGCTGCTTCAAGGAAAAATAAATGTACAAAACTGAACCTTGGGGGTTGGGTTAAGAGCCATCTCCTTAGATTTTATTCTATAAATTTTGCTTTTGTTCTACAATCTTATTCTCAAGCTCTTTTGTCTTAATGATTTAGGTGAGGGAATAGAAGGGGAACTCATCAAATCTGCAGATGATACCAAGCTGGCAGGCATAGCCAACACCCCAAAAGATAGGCTCTAGAGCCAGATGGCTCTGGATCTCAACAGACCTGAACACTGGGTCCTATCTAACAACATGAAATTCAGTGTAGAGAAAAATAAGGCATTACACTTGTACAAGAAAAACCAAATGTATAGGTACAGATGAAACTTGGCTCAATAGCAGTAATTGTGAGAGGGATCTTGGAGCCCTGGTGCACAATCACTTAAATATGAGCCAGCAATGTACTGCAACTGCCAAAAAAAACCCCCCACCAATGCAATCCTAGGCTGCATTAATAGAGGGATAGAATCAAGATCATGTGAAAGTACTGTTTTATAAGACCATATTTGGAATACTGCATTGGTCACCACAATATAAAAAAGATGTTGAGACTCTGGAAAGTGCAGACAAGAGCAACAAAGATGATTAGGGGACTGGAGGCTAAAACATATAAGGAATGGTTGCTGGAACTGGGTATGTCTAATTTAATGAAGAGAAAAACGAGGGGTGACATGATAGCAGTGTTCCAATATTTGAGTGACTGCTACAAAGAAGAAGGTGGTCAACCTAGTCTCCAAAGCACCTGAGGACAGGACAATAAGTAATGGATGGAAACTAGTCAAGGAGAGAAAGCAACCTAAAGCTAAGGAGAAATTTCCTGACAGTGAGAACAATAAACTAGTGGAATAGTTTGCTGTCAGAAGTTGTGGGTGCTCCATCACTGGAGGCTTTTAAAAAGAGACTGGACAGGAATTTATCTGAAATGGTATAGGGCAGGGGTAGGCAACCTCAGCTCTTTTATGACTCATGGACTTCAACTCCCAGAATTCCTGAGTCAGCTAGGAATTCTGGGAGTTGAAGTACATGAGTCATAAAAGAGCCAAGGTTGCCTACCCCTGGTATAGGGTCTCCTGTTTGAGCAGGGGGTTGGACTAGAAGGCCTCCAAGGTCCATTCCAACTCTTTTATTCTGTTTTTCTGTCTCAGTCATGACGAGATTTACAAATGTTGGCAAGTAGTGAAGAAGAAGAAGGGGGAGGAAGAAAAGGAGGAAGACAGAGGGGGGAACAGAGAAAAACACAGTCAGGTTGTCCTAAAGGCAAATATCACTTAAAAAGGTAAAGGTTCCCCCGCACATGCGTGCTAGTCGTTTCAAACTCTAGGGGCCAGTGCTCATCTCCGTTTCAAAGCCAAAGAGCCAGCGCTTGTCCGAGGACATCTCTGTGGTCATGTGGCTGGCATGACTAGATGCCAAAGGTGCACGGAATGCTGTTACCTTCCCACTGTAGTGGTCCCTATTTTTCTACTTGCATTTTTACGTGCTTTCGAACTGCTAGGTTGGCAGAAGCTGGGATGATTAACAGGCACTCACTCTGTTATGCGGCACTCGGGATTTGATCTGCCAAACTGCCGACCTTCTGATCGACAAACTCAGCGTCCTAACCCACTGAGCCACTGCATCCCTCAAATATCACTTACCTACGTACAATTAAATATACTTTTAAACAAAGGGCTAGTGGTGGCTATGAAATTAAAGTGAAATGTTCTTTGGTAAATCTTGTTAACTAGGGTGAATGAGATACATATTTCTACAGTCTGAATTTTCTTAACCTGAACTGAGTTGAAGCATCCTTCAAATTTGCTGAAGGTACAGGTGCTGATAGGAAATCACATTTTGAGGATTTGGGGAAACCCTTGGAAAAAACTTGGGAATAATAAATCTCTGAACATTAGAGCTCTGTGCTGCAGCTATTTTTGTAGTTTTTTCCTCCATTTATTTTTAGAGAAAAGATGCATTTGTGGGAGTGTTAGAAGGATGCTTGGGAAACAGGTTCTGGAGTTCCATCCTATTCTTCTTTTAAATATAGTTTTTACTGAAGTAATTTGTAACAAGATAAAACAATACAAATATCAGAAAAGAAATGAAATAAAACATAAAAAGAATGGTAAATAAGTAAGAAAGAAAATAAAACATAAGATTCTAAAGAAGTGGTTATGAATGCATATATAATTTACCCACTCTCGGTAACGTTACATCATAATTTCCTCCTTTCCATAAATTACATTTTCTTATCCTTAAACCCATAAATCACAAATTTTATTTTTCCCCTTTTCAGCAAAAACATCCATAAGGGATTTTCTGTCACTGATAAATGTAGTTATTGGTCTTTCCGTAATCAAACAAGTTAATCTGGCCATCGCTGCTACTTTTGTCATCTTTACCAACCATTCCTCTGATGTGATATTTCAGAATCTTTCCATTTTTGTGCAGATAGCTGTCTCACAGCAGTGATAAAATAATAAACATAATCTTCCATGTTTTTTCCCCTAATTGTCCATTAATCCCCCCAAAAGAGTTCTGGTTTCAGCTGAATCTTAGATTTTAAAATTCTTTACATCAGTACATGCACTGTATTTGAATCCAACATTTTCTGACTTTTTTACAAGTCCATCAAGCATAATACAATGGCCATTCATGTTGTCCAGTTTTCCAATTTGAAGTACCTTTATAGACATTTTTTTCTGGAGTCATATATAGTGGTACATCTCTTTATAAAAATTCTCTTTTGGGTTATATCAATATGAATTTCAGCGCTTTTAACCACAGATTTTCCCATTGTTCCATCAGTATTTTCTGTCCAAAGTTCATAGCCCATTTTATCACACAGTCTTTCACCTATTCTTCTTCAATTTCAAATTTTAATAAAAGTTTATACATTTTAGCAATTGCATGTTCATCACTTGTATATACTGTAGTTCTGTCTTCTGCTGCTCAATTCCAAATGTCTTCTCATCTACGTTAAAACTTTCTGTCAAGTGTATACAAAAACCATTGAAAACTAAATCCATCTGCAGTCAATTGCTCTTTTGGTTTCATCTTATATTCTCCATGCGCCTGTTTTAACAACTCTCAGTAAGTAAACCATTTCTCTTTACCTGCGGTTACTTTCCTATAAAATGCTCCTTGTGCTGAGACTCTTAAAGGCATTTTAAAGCACAGCCTAAGTTTATATCTCTTCCATATTGTAAATATTGCACTTTCAATGTGATGATTCTTCAGCTCAATATTAGCCTTAACTTTATCATACCATAGAAAACCATGCCATTTGATGGTCCCATCCTATTCTTGAAGATGTTCATCAGAATATTGTGTGGTGAAATATTGGAAACAAAATGACAGTAATACTTTAAACCAGGGGTCCTCAAACCTGGCCCTTTTATGACTTGTGGACTTCAACTCCCAGAATTCCTCAGCCAGGCACGCTGGCTGAGGAATTCTGGGAGTTGAAGTCCACAAGTCATAAAAGGGCCAAGTTTGAAGATCCCTGCTTTAAACCATAAAGTGTTTCTCTGCATAGAATTGTGGGTGACTGGGACACTATATTAAAAAAAGGGATCAATTCAATTTCCTCTCAAAGGAAAAAAAGAGACCTTCAAAAAAAAAAAAAAGAAAGCCATTCTAAATAAAAATGTTCAAAAGTATGAAATTATATATAACCAAAAAAGAAAGGAAAACTGAATGGAAATGAATCTAGCCTCCTCAATCAATATTTGTCCTTGTACATGTTTTTTCATGGTTCAGTCGGTTTTGCTTTCTGCTCTTCACCATTCAGGCATTCTCTAGTATTAAAAACAGGTGAATGAGTATATGAAAAATCTTAATCCCACTGGGGATTAAAATAAACATTCCCTCTCAATGAGTTTTTTTTTAGTGAAGTTAAAAAGCATTTGCAATTTCCTTTGCGTTTCATAGTGTTGCTATTGTCAAATGTTATCCTGGAAAATAAAGGCAGTTGCAGACATAAAATCTATTCCACTCCCCAAGGTAGCCCACTACATTTCTCTGCCTTTTTACTCTCCCACTGTGTCCTTTTCCCAAACACCATCTAAGACAGGGGTGTCAAACTCAATTTCACTGAGGGCCGCATCAGCATTGCGGTTGCCCTCAGGGGGCCGGGTGGGTATGGCCAGGGTGGGCGTGGCCTACTGGGTGGGCGTGGCTAAAGTGCGTATGGCCTACTGGGTGGGCATGGCCAGCTCTACATCATTCGCATCAAGGGTGCCTATGGGGGCCTGAGCAGGAGTGGGACAGATCTGAGGGTCTCTGGCAGAAGGAGGGTCTCTGGGCCAGGGGCAAGGCAGAGGGGGCCGTTCCCTCACTGTTTCCAGGATGGCTTTGTGGGCCACATGAAACCACTTCATGGGCCGGATCCGGCCCCCGGGCCTTGTGTTTGACATGTCTGATCTAAGAGCAGGAAAAGCTTTGCAAGCTCTCTGTCCTAGGGTCGCTTAACATTCCACCCCACCCAATAGAAGCCCTCTTCAGAAAAGGGCCCTCTATTTTCCAAATATTGTGAAGAAAAATGTCTTCACCTGGGAGCCTACAATATGATTTTGAACATCTCTAGAAGAAACCTTGTGGAGATTCTCCATGAGCAGAAATGTCTCCTTACTGCAAAGGTTCACCACTCCATGATGTTAAGGCAATAAGAATGAGAGATCTTTTTATTTTTCTAACATAGAATAGAATGACAAAATTGGAAGGGAACTTGGAGGTCTTCTAGTCCAACCCCCTGCTCAGGCAGGAAACCCTATATCATTTCAGACAAATGGTTGCCCAATCTCTTCTTAAAAACTTCATTCACAACTTCTGGAGGCAGGTTGTTCCACTGATTAATTGTTCTAACTGTCAGGAAATTTCTCCTTAGTTCTAGGTTGCTTCTCTCCTTGATTAGTTTCCATCCATTGCTTCTTGTCCTGCCTTTGGGCACTTTGGAGAATAGCTTGACTCCCTTTTCTTTGTGGCAACTCCTGAGATATTGGAACACTGTTATAGTGTCACCCCCAGTCCTTTTCATTAAACATCTTCACCATATGTATGTAAATCTTACATTCATTCATTCATTCATTCATTCATTCATTTATGATATTTGTTAAATTGATTTGCTGCCTATGCCATTGTGGGCCTACTGTAGGCATTCATCACATATTTACCCAAAGAAAAAATTCTCCCAGTTTTCATATCCTAATTTTTTAAAATGTACCTAATCTTTTAATGCAACTTTTACTAACTTTAAAAGACTTTTTTCTAGGAAAAAATAGATCTTCCCTCTGAAACAGCCTAAAGCTGGTGGTGAGCTGGATTAAATGTTGCCCCACAAGCACAGAGTAAACTGTCAAGGTATGTTTCCCCCATTATAGCAACTGACATTGTAATAAGGCAAGGTTTTCCTTTTAGCTCAGCATGGTTGTAACTTATCACATTTTACTTCCTTTCTCTAGTTTGGAAGCATCTGGAGAGGACCACAAGTATCTCACTCCTGGCCTAAATTAGGGTAAAATGGATTTGCCATAAAATTAACAAAATCTGGATTGAAGATAGAAAGCAAAACTAAGACAAATCATGATATATGGGAGTAAAAGTTCTTGTAAGTATGTTACATTTATAGGAAATGACACTATGATAATGGTTTTTGAGGGCTTCTGGTAGTTTACCAAAGATGTAATGACAACTATCCCATTCTTGCTATAAGCAATGTGTAAAGAATAAACTCCTGTTGGCAAGAACATGTTCTAGGAAAACAGAGCGAGAAGAGTCATAGTAATGCATGGTGGCTTTGGCAGCAAGATTATTGGAAATTTGTGTTCCCGTCTAATTTCTGATTTCTGAAGCTCATTTTCTCCTCATGTACCAGATGTATTCTTATTTCCATCAGAAAGAAGAGTGCTTTTAGGATTTGTAGGGGTAAAGATGGTATATTTGCAAAAATGCTCTCTCAACATGTTTATGCATTAACATTTTATGTATTTGCTATATTTAAAGCAATGTATTTATCTCATCTTAGGACTTTTCCAAGGATAGATGGAGGCAAAGTAAAGGTTTCTTCAGATGGGGAAATGCCTTGCCCATAAGATTTATAAAGCTGTAGACTCTTCAAACAAACAAACAAAAAAACCCCTAGTTTTCACTGGTTTCAAGCATGCACCGGTGAAGCCAGAAATGGATCAGCTTAACTATCAAACAGGAATGATATCAAAGAGTGCAGGGCTGATCTTGAAGTAGAGCCAATGGTGAGTGCAGAGACGCCCTTACAAATTCTTAAAATGGTATCCAGTGCTTCGGTCCCCTTGTCTAAGATGGGCTATAGTGACTAATGATGTTTGAGAAATTTACTCTATCTATCAGAGAGCTTCAGATATTCTATCAGATTAGGAGGAGAAATTCCAGATCGGTAATTCATGTACAAATGTGTTAGGCAGCCACATCTGCAGGTAAGGTATTTTGGTAAGTTTCTGCACTGGCAATCAACTCCAGTATAGAAATATTTATCTTTTGAGTTTTCTGGAACTGAACGTTTCTGGAAGTTATCAATGAAGTAATGATCCCCTGAACATTGCTAGCAAATATATACTTACCATAGGAGGCTTACCTTAGGCTGTTTATCTTCCTTTGTCAATGTGAAATGTGAGATGATAAGTATCTTTTTGATTTGGAGAAAGTTAGTTTATGTTATCAAGAGAGACAAAAGCCTTTTCCCTGATAACTGTTAATGTCATCCACTCAGCGTAATGGTCATTTTCCTGAAATGCAAAATTCCAAGGGGAACGTAATGGGTGTTTTGCCCCATAGTAAGAAGGAAAGGAGAAAGCAAACTAGCTCCTTTTTAGAGCAAAGGAAAGGGAGAATTCAAGAGTCAGGGGGAACAAATCAGGCATTCCCACCATTGTACAGCTGCAAAAGAAGTCCTCAGAAACTATCACCTAATTTGCAAAAATTAAATGGCTTAACTTTCCAAAAGGGAAAGAATGCCGTGAGGACACGCAAGGCAGCAGTAATCTCAGATAACTATACCTGCATTTTGTAGCACAGATTTGGTAGCTTTTGCTAAGCACCAACATCTAGCAACATCCCTTCAATACTTCCCTTTTCCTATTGTAAGTCAGCGGGCAAAACCAATCTTCCTTTTTCTTAATCGAAACAAATAAAATGTCTTGAAAAGTGGATTAAAAATGTAAGAAACAGTTAAACAGATAGCTGTCAAGATTATAACTTGTTTTCAAGTGTAGTGGTCAAATAAACGCATAAATAAAAAAAAAAAACAAATTAAACTTACATTTTACCTGTAATTTTGAATTCTTTGAGTTGAAGGAATGTTCAAATGCTTTTGCAGGGCTTTTGTTTTTTTTTTGATTGAAAGAATTTGTAATTGGATTTTCAAACGTGCTGCTTTCATCTTTGGCAGTACAACATGCACTTGGATAATAACACAGCTATGTCATTAGAAAGAAATCCATTTGCAGGTTTAGGCATAAAATGAGATAGAGAAGGAGACAATAAATGCTTTCTAACATAATATAGAAGGGACGCGGTGGCTCAGTGGGTTAGGACGCTGAGCTTGTCGATCAGAAGGTCGGCAGTTTGGCGGGTCGAATCCCGAGTGCCGTGTAGCAGAGTGAGCGCCTGTTACTCGTCCCAGCTTCTGCCAACCTAGCAGTTCGAAAGCACGTAAAAATGCAAGTAGAAAAATAGGGACCACTACGGTGGGAAGGTAACAGCGTTCCGTGCGCCTTTGGCGTCTAGTCATGCCGGCCACATGACCACGGAGAGGTCCTCGGACAAGCGCTGGCTCTTCGGCTTTGAAACGGAGATGAGCACCGGCCCCTAGAGTCGGAAACGACTAGCACGCATGTGCGGGGGAACCTTTACCTTTACCTTAACATAATATAGCTTATTTTTCACTGTGGTCCATGCCTGCATTATGAATACGTAATTTTAGAAGTGCATTACCAATACAATTTGCCTGATCAGTAGCTGCTGTCTGTGAGCTGTCAGTTGCTCCCATCTGTGACCTTCTTTGTCACCAAAACTGTTCTCACTATCATGCGAATATCTGTCAAACTTTATATAACTTTAAGGTCAATTGACACTTGCTGTAAAAGTTAAGACACTCTTCCACTGCCTAGACAATCTAACTTTTTATTCCATGAATACTTTATATAATTTTAATAGAAACTATAATCCGTGGAAATGGAAATAGTCAATAGCCAAGAACAAAGCAAAGCAAAACAAAACCAGGACACTACCAAAAAAAAAAGTGCTGGAGGAGGAATCTGAACACACACAAATGGTCTTCAAAACTCCTTTATTCTCATGTAATGTTGGCTAATTTCATGTTTTACCATGGTCATTCTGCTTTCAAGCTTCCTGTCCTGTTTAACAATTTAAACATATATAGTCACCATTTTTCTGCAAGGGCCAAGATTGTAGAATTGGGGAGAATCTAAGAAGACCATCAAGGTACATTCGTTCTACTGAAGTGGTTGGCCATGGGTCCGTCTTATTAATAAAAATCTGCTCTGCTGACACGTTTGAAGGTTTCCTTCTACTTGTCTTAATTCATTTGAGGTAGACTTGGGACTATTTCTTGGAATGAGCCACCCAAAAACTTTCATTACAAAATGTTCACAGAAGGAAACATTCAATGGATGGGATCCACTGGCTGAGTGCATCCTAGCTGCACGAATAGGATCGATTGATCTTTGTGCTAGTTCTTTGCTTTTGGGGGGTGACATTGGTTTTAGACTACCTTATGAAAGGTTTCTTTTCCCCTGTAAGGATGGTTTGCAGACTAGGTTCCAGAAATTCTTACTCAGTAATTTCATTATACTTTTTTTATATTTGTCTTTTGCTTCCAATCTGACTCAGGTAGAGAAATCGGAGAACAATTGTAAGGGGGCAGTGATAGGCTAAAGAAGGAAAAGCAGATGAACTGAAAATCAGTTCACTTAAGGCAATGATGGTAAGTAGGCTGGATTGACCATAAATTGGGTTTAATTCACTGTAACGTATCAGATTTGCAGTTTTGAACAATTCCTTGATCTGTGGTGTTGATTTGTTCACAGATTGTGGCAATGGTGATCTTTTCTCAGCTCACTTTAATGCCCCAGTAATGCAGTTTGGAAGACACCTCAGTGATTTCACCCAGCATCTTCCCATCCATAAACTTTCTGTTCGGGCATCTACATGAGACTCCCTTTGAAGAGTATTTGGAAAACAAGCTTGAGACAAACACAGCAACCAGACTCCCGTCCAAGGCTGCCCATCAAGGTCCTACAACAACTACCATAACTGTTGAGATGTCTAATGTGTTGTTTCTGAACTATGTTAAAGTTGATGAGTAAAAGCTCCAGAGGATTTGGAAAAAGGTTATTTAAAAATATATATCCAAACACATATTCTCTGTCATGCCTGAAGACACCCTGATGTTTTCTTTTCCATCTGCACCCATCTTCTGAAGGTGTAATGACAATATCTAGAACTTGTAGCACTAGCCTTGGAGATATGTTTTTTTGTCATTCATTTTATGATATGACTTGGTTTATGTTGAAAATCCAAATATTGAGCTAAATTAAGTTACCAATTAAGTTACCAAGCAGTGCAGTGCAATATTTTGGATTCAGCTTGAAGGAATGTTTTGTACTGGATAGGAGGGCGAAAGAATCTCCTGTTTCAAACTCACTAAAGGAATTGCACCTATTTCCCCATGATACTGGAAATAATTCCAAAGCACATACTCTGAATCAATTCAGAGGCACTGCACAGCCTTAATCAATAATAAATAAAATGTCAACAAGCTCAAATGCTATGAAAAAACCTACCCATCTGCATTTGGAAATGCACAGAAACTCAAAGGGTACTTCTTTCTTATTCTTTCTCAGAGGAAAATAATGGAAAAAGTGATTCAAAAGATATCAGGTTTTCAGAGGGAAAAAAAGTCAACTGGCATTGACAAGCACAGCACACTCCATACCAGAGGTAATCTATGGCCATCTTGCCTGGCAGGCAGTAACAGTCTTTTTCCTTCAGGAATCTCTCTTTATTTTTTCCACATTTACAGTCATCTTCTAGTAGTGAGCTCTATAGCCTAACTCTGCCCAGATTTTTTTTAAAAAAGGAAAAAAGTGTTTACCTAATGCTTTTTATTTGATCTGTATCTACCACAATTAAGAAGTATTATATCGGTGTTTCACAATCTCAGCAACTCTAAGATGTGTGGACTTGCGTTCCCAGAATTTCCCAGTTAGCACTGGGTTAGTCCACTGTCCATGGAAAAATACACAGTTTCCTCCCTTTTTATCACATCTACAATTTACTTTTTTTTCTAAATTAAAAATACTGACTTTTTTTTAACAAGAGAGTTGCTCTAGACATCTGACCATTTTGGCTATTTTATTGTTGTCTGTTCTTGGGGGATGTATGACAAAATCTGCAAAATGATGGGTGTAGCATTGTAATTGAAGCCCCAGTCCTTTGGAATATAGGTACAATACATGTAGAATAGAAGCAGAGTTTTAGTCAGAGGTCTGTTTTCAAGTCTACAATATTCTTTTTTTTTTAAATGAGCAAAACAATATGTAGCATTCTAAGGATGTTCATTACATAGTTCGAAATAAAGCCATGGTGTTGCTGGCATGTTTGATTTCAGTCCTTTCTCTAATAAGTCCTAATAGGAAATGTACTTCCCCCCACCCCCCAAATTGATGTACCTGAAATACATCTTGTCCAATTGACTGAACTTCTCTAAAAAAGGAACTCCAAGTTCCACCCCTAAGAAGATTCTATTTCTTCATTTGGAACCAACCTGGAGTAAAGCTGCTGTGGAGATTCTTAAGTCTTGGTTTATGCATACAAGACTTTGAGTCAGTGTTGAGTCTTGGCTGCTGTCTGGACCCATTCCTCCATTTTTCTTGGCAAGCTTTTTGCAAATGGATTGCCATTGTCTGATTACTAGGGCTGAGAGAAAGTTAAAAGGGCTTTTGACTGGAGCTGGAGCTGTGCGTGAGTTCCAGCACCTTTTTTTTTAAACAAAAAAAGCACTGAGTAACATATAACTTTTTTTCAATCTTAGACAATAGCAGCAACCATACAGGTGCACCTCCCCCCACCCCAGTAACAATTCAAATAATAAACATTGCTTGAAATTGCCAATAAGCACATTTTCACCAAGATGAGCAACTGGAAAACAAAAAATAACGGGGATGAGACAGTTAAAGAAAAGTGTAACTAATTTTTTATAAAAACAAATGTAAAGATAATCCTCATAAAACCAATTTAGATTCAGTATATTGGAATATTTGCATGTCAGAAGACAGAGTCCATCTCAGGTAGAAAAAGATCATTAGCTTTTTGAAGCAGAAATAGCTTAAGGCAAAGCCATAGAAACTTCCCTGGTTGTCTTAGAAAGCTGCCAAAAACAGCTTTCTCCAGTGAAAAAGCTGCTGCTGCTGTTTCTGGTGAGAGAGAAGTTGGTTAAGTCATCAAAAATAATGAAAATAATGAAAGTGACTGTTTTATTTTGTGAGACAAAGTATCCAGGATGAAGAATCTAAAAATGGATTCAGTGATTTAAATATTTTGGATACATAACTTACAGGAAAATATCTTCTTTTTCAGTAGTGTCCACAGGTGATGGTCAAAATACTCAAGATCAGGGGTTCCCAATCTGTGGGCTGTGGTCCACTAGTGGGCCATGAGGGGTTTGCAACCGGGCTGTGAAAACGACTGCTGAGTGTGTGTGCATATGCATCCTCACTTGCGCAAGCAGTGGGTGAGCGCGTAAGAGCTCCATTTAAGTCACTGTCATAGCTGCTAACTTGACCTTCTTCGAATGTAACCTATGGACATCCCTGTCTCAGCATGAAATATTGTATTTTGGTTATTTATGAATACAATACTGGGGTATCTGTCCTCCCAAATGTTTCTCTATAAAGCAGTTTTGATACCACGGTGAATCGGTATTTTTAATAAAAGCAAAAAATCAAAGAAAAAGTCTCCCTCCCTCCTTCTTTCTTTCTTTCTTTCTTTCTTTCTTTCTTTCTTTCTTTCTTTCTTTCTTTCTTTCTTTCTTTCTTTCTTTCTTTCTTTCTTTCTTTCTTTCTTTCTTTCTTTCTTTCTTTCTTTCTTTCTTTCTTTCTTTCTCTTTCCAAATATTTGTCCCAACTCTCATATTTCCATTAAGGTACCTGGATCCATAACTTCACGTGATAAAATAAGTATTATTTATATATGAGTGAACATAAGGTTTGGTCCTTGTTGTGGGACTTGCTCCTGTTACTAGGGGATATTTTCCTTTTACTGGAAATGGTACAGAAAATCTCAGCAGGCTTTGGTACAATTATTGTAACTTCAGGTTTCCAGCTACTGCACTTCTAACTTTGCAGTTTCTCAACCAGTGGGAATTTACCAAACTACTTGAAAGGAATTCAGGTCAATCAGGCATTAAATCTACCTTCTTCTCACACACTCGATGGTCCTGACGCTTCCTGAAAGCTTCATTGTGCCTTTTCACATGGTGTGTTCATCAGGGACAAGAGCACTAGGGCTGGAAGAAGGATGGGTCCAAAAATAAACATCTTTCAAGACATTCGTCAGAGAGACTTTATATTAGGTCAGTCTCTGTATCTTAATTGGGTGTCTTGATTCTGTCCTCAAAACTGATTATATCCTTCCTTTTTAAAATGAATTTCCAAAAAAAAGACACCCACTTTTAAAAACTTTTAGTAGTTTTATGGAGATTTTGCAGGAATGCTCTCGGAAAAGAATGCTTTAGTTTTAAACTTCAGTGCTCAGAATGGAAATTAGAGGTTGGTTACAGTCTCTCAAACCTAGCACCACCACAGATATCATGGTTAACTTTTGGAAGAACGTTTCCTATTCCACATTCTCTTGAGACTGTTTAAAACTGCATGGACAATTATAGCAAAAAGACTTTAGTCAAAATGACAAAAAGTGCACATTGACATTATGAGGCAAGCTACAGTATGTCCCTCACATTCTAGTGCAGGAATGTCAAACTGCTGGCCTGTGGGCCGGATGCATCATGGCAAAACTGCGCCCACCCCATTGCCGGCAATGGGGAAAAAGTCGCAATATGTCGTGACACGTTACGTGATGTTGCAAGTTTGACACCCCTGCTCTAGTGTGAGATTTGATGATACAAAAACCAAAGGGACAAAGTTTGAAACACAATGCCACAATGCCCATTTCATTACTTGCCTCCCCTGGATACTTATGGACCACCATTGTTTAGCTTGGAGGGGTGTCAGGAATTTAATCATCTAGTTTGGTTAGCAAATCTTCCAGCATTCCATCTTTGTTGAAGTGGGTGGAACATAGTATTATGAATATCACAGAATGCAGTTTTACACTGCAGTGATAACTCTTACAGAATGATATGAATGAATTGCCCAGAAATAGAGAAAGATGGAGGAGCTGGGAAAATAAGTCCTGAACCAAGTCTCTGGTCTGATCTAGAAGTATTTCTTTAATAAAAGACAAATAATAAAGCAAGAATGATAATGTCAAGATAAAACAATGAGAAAAGCTATCTGGAATATGGATCTTGGAAAGAAAATTCTATCTGTGTTCCCTTTATTCTCAAGTTTTGAGAGTTCAGTATAAGATATGCAACTATGCAAATGATGATATTTGTTTCTACACAATTTGCATGTGATTCCATGAAGTTTAGGATGGGGCAATCTGAAATATCATATTGCTTCTCATCCCAACTGCAGTTTTCTACTAATGAGCTGTATGAATCTAGATGTAAATTGTCTTCTTCATCCAAGCAATTTCAGCAGGATTATATAATGCAGAAAATGCCATTCTTAATTCAAAGGATAAACCCCTTTAGAGTGACTATTTAGTTTGATAGATGCATTCATTTTTTTATTTCCAGAAATTATTTTACAGTTGTATAGTTTTATTCATTGCTAATTTTTGTTAGTGGTTAGTAGTTGTTAGATTGATGAATTTTTTCAAAAAATGCTGTGAAATCCCACATTATAGAGCAGGCTTGATAAATTTCCATTGTCTAGTTTTTAAAACAACAGAATTCTGGTAATTTTCTCTCTTCTATATACACAGTGTAATAAATGAGACAATAGTTTCAAATATTTTTTCCAGGAAAAGAAAGCAGAAATCAAGATATCTGTCAAGCCTATTTATACAGAATGGGTAACCCTGGGTCACAGGCAGTGCTAATAAAAAAGAATGACAAGCTATTTCTTTTAATGACAAGCTGACATATTTATTTTTATTATTCCACAAAAGTACACACCAAATCCATCTGTCATGGTAAAGCTTCTACTTCACTCTTCAGGAAATGCTCCTGGAGAATTTAGATCTTCAAAAGTGATACTCTCCTATTAGAAATATCAACTTTCTCAAGATTTTTTTTTCTTTTGAAAAGCTCCATTTTTATGATTTCAAAATTTAATGGAATCTAATCAGATGCCAAGATTCTCCATTGGAACTGAACGCAAGCAATTAGCAAGCAGTGCAACAAGAGCAAACACTTACAACATATACAAAAGGCCAATACATTACACCCCTTCCTCTGGATAGAACACACAATTATTTGGTTACAAAATCTTGAAGATATTTGGGGGGTCTTTGGGCTTGTTCAGAGTGTCGAGGGGTTGCCGGATGACTGTCTCCCATCTGCTGACAAGTGACTCAGCACAGCTCCAACCCCGTATTTATTTATTTATTTATTTTATTTATATACCGCCCTTCTCCCGAAGGACTCAGGGCGGTGAACAGGGCAATACACGTTAAAAGACAAAATACAAAAATTAAAAAAGATTAAACAAATGCCCACAGCTCTTACAATAGGTTAAAACACATTAAAAGTAATAAAAAACCCAACCCATCCCATCAGGCCAGGCCAGCTTGTTCAAAGAGATACGTCTTTAGATCGCGCCGGAAGGAACGCAGGTCGGGCGCCATCTGGAGCTCAACCGGAAGGTGGTTCCATAAATCCGGCGCGCCCACAGAGTGACCGGTGGCACCCTGAGGAGGCCCTCTCTGTGGGAGCGTATTGGGCGGAGGGAAGTTGATGCCTCACACGTGATGCAAACTGGCAGCTCTTCTTTAAAGTGCGTGAGCACCGAGTTTGAGAACAACAATGCCTAGACTGCCTGAAAACTCCTTTCGTGGAGCTTGGTCCACTGCCATGGGGAGTTTTTGTCTAAGAGTTGGTGTAGTGGCTCTGCCACTGTGGCCTTGTTGGGGAGGAATGAATGATAAAAATTCAGGAGGTGAAAGAAGGCTTGAAGCTCTTGCTTGGACCTAGGGCTTGGTGCCAGCTGAATCGCTTTCAGTTTTGACTCTGCAGGATGGATGCCCTCAGCATCGATTCTAAACCCAAGGAATTCTGTTGATGGAACCCCAATCTTGCATTTGTCTTTCCTTAATCTAAGTCCTGCGACACGGAACCACTGAAGGACAGCTTTAAGCTGCTCAGCCAGAACTTCTGTGGACTTCCCAGTGATGAGTACATGGTCGAAGTAGGGGAAGACCCCCAGAATACCCTTGAGCATGCACTCCATGATCCCCTGAAAAATCCCTGGGGCTACACTTACTCTGAATTGAAGGCACTTTACCTTGAAGGCCCCCCTGTGTGTAACAATTGTTTGTGCAGCTGCCGTGGCCTCATCCACTGACAACTGTTGGTAAGCCTGTGCTAAATCTAATTTAGCAAACATGTGGCCACCTTGCAACAATGCCAGAATATGGCTGACGACTGGGATGGGGTACACATGCTGCTGTAGTGACCGGTTAATGGTACACTTGTAGTCAGCACATATTTGTACCTCTCCATTGGCCTTGAGTGGCATTACAATGGGGGTCTCACACTCCCCACTGTCTACAGGCTCTAAAACCCCCTGACTAACAAGCTTGTCGAACTCTGCATCGATTTTATGCTTTAACGCAAATGGCACATGGTGGGACTTAACCCAAATTGGTGCGACCTGGGGATTAAGTTTAAAAGCTATCAGAGTGCCCTTGTACTCTCCCAAACTTAGGCTGAAAACATCTGTGAATTCCTTGCAGACAGAAGACAAATCTGTTGTTTGAGTCCGGTGAATGCCGGTGACCTGAATGCACAATGCATCAAACCAATCAAGCCCTATGAGGCTCGTTCGCTGGCCATCTATCACAATAACATCTAGCAGGCCTGAAAACCCCTTGAAATTCACCACAAGTGTGGCCTCACCCTTGAACGCCACTCTGGAATTCTGGAAGTCGGTAAGTAGAATATTAGATGGTCGTAGCTTGACCCATCTGTTACTATGGCTGCAAACGTGCTGAAAGGTTCCAATGGAGATGATGGACACAGTGGAGCCTGTGTCCAGTTCCATTTTACATGGAACGCCTTGAAGTTCGACCTGCAGTCACAACTTCTGTTTAAGAGGTTGATGGGCACCTGTGTGAAAAATGCTCCGGTGGCTGGAGCAGAACCCTACTTGGTGTTGCCCCGGGGCCCCAGTACTTCTTCTGAAAATCTTGTCCAGCTGGCGGTCCCTCTGGTGACCTCGACAGACAGCGATCATGTGGCCTGGTTTTCCACATGATTGGCACGTGGCTGTCCTGAAACGACAATCCGTATGTTGATGGTGGGCTCTGCAGCCTAAACATCTTGGGAACAGAACTGCCTTGTCAGCCACCCTCGTTCCTCTTTTGTGGTGCTGCTGAATTTTGTTGACTTCGTAGTTGGATTCAGTGTCTTCCACTTGTTCGGTGTCCTCATGGTGGATAGTTTCTGTAGATGGCGTGCTTTTGGGGAGGTGGTGGCTTCATCCACCATAACTTCCTTTAAGGCTTCTTGAAGTGAGAGAGTCTCCTTCGCAAAGAGTTTTTGTTGGAGCTTTCTGTTCCTGAGTCCACAGACTAAGCAGTCTCTTAGTCACTCCTCTAGGTCGGAGAAACTGCAGAGTCGTGAAGCTTGACAAAGTGCTGTGATGAATTCTGTCGATGACTCACAGGTTGTTGTTCGCATTGTTCGAAGGCATGCCTCCACGCTATCACTGAAAGCTTTGGTTCAAAATGGTCGCACAGCTTCTTCTTTAGGTCTGCATATGTGATGGTTTCCAATGCCGCCAGGGTGACCAAGTTCTCTGCAATATCGAAGGTGGCTGGGCCGCACACATAGAGGAGGGTTGTGGCCTTCAGCCCATCTTTGCTGACTTGATTTGCACATAGGTAGTTCTCTACATGGGAAATGTAGGACGACCATCTCTCTGGGCGCATCATGTTGAATTCTTCAAGCTTTCTGACCTTCGCCACAGTGAGAAGTTTTCACAGCTCTTGTCTCACATTGCCTCGTGGTGCTGGCTTCTGTGTAGGCCCTGGGACTGATCCTCAGGACACAGTGGTCTCCAGCATGGCTTGCTAGGCAGACTGATGGGGGGGGAACGCTGTTCCCTACTATGCTTTGTGGTGGTTTCACCCCTTAGTGACTTCAGGCTCTTACGAAGAAACAGCACATCCCACCTTCATCGCCAGTGTTGTGTAGCCGGTTCTTTGCAGGCATTGCATGAGATGGAAGGTTCAAAACAGCAACATGCTTTATTGAAGGTCAGAACACACAGAAGCAACAAGGGAGCTGCTGTGCAGCTATTTATATGGTTGGCCGATAGACGGCGATCAATAGGTTTGAAGCATAGGTTTCCCGCCCAAAGACCTACTTAGCTGGCTGGAGACAATCAGTCTGGGCCAGCTAGCAACCATTACAAAATACATGTGAACTAGCACTTAGCAATTGAATGCAAACACTTACAACATATACAAAAGGCCAATACATTACATTACATTTCCTTTTCTCTCAATGGGCTGGTTTTATTTGGCTGTTTCATAAATAAACACTTGGATTGGATTTATGTCATTTCAAATAATATGTCTCTGTATATTATATGCATACAACAATCCTGTAAGCAGATAACTTTTTCAGAAATGCAGCTTTTATAGAATCTTTCCACAGACAACATTGTTATAAGTTTTAGTTGCTTTCAGATAAAGAAGTTTTTCAGCTGGGCTAGGAAAGAAAAATTCCATACTTTTCTTTTGCCAACAGGATTTTTTCTCACTTTTTAAAAATGTACCTGTCATACTGATAGAGATTGACCTTTGGCAAATGCTGGGGCATTCATAGAATGGAAATAAAATAGGAACAGTTTTGTAAGAAAGACATCTGGCAATTCTCTCTATTTCCAAACTTCCTACCATCATTTTTTAAAGGACTAGTTGCCTGCTATGCGGGCCTAAAGCTATATGAAAATTGGTGAAATATTCAGCCATCAAATATATACAAATGTCAATTTAGGGCAGAGACAGACAACCAACTTTAGGCAAAAAAAATGCTCCTGGACAGCACCTAGTTTATCATTTTTCTCATCACTTAATTTGGAAGAGGTAATTGGCAGAACTCTTGTCAATTTTACTTGGTAAAAATGCTGAAAAAGTCTGACAGGACCTTTTCCAGCTAACAAATGCTGTTAAAAGGCACAAGCTTTTGTGAGTTGCCACTCACTTCATTAGAAGTGAACTAAAAAGGCAAAAATCGTTATCCTTTCACTGTTTCATCAGTGAAAAGGTAAATAAAAACAAATAAAAAGCTCCGGCTTTTCTCCATTCTACTGAAAGACTTTAAAAAGTGTAAAAAAAAAATGACAAAGACAAGAACAATCAGTGACCAGGGTCTTCCTGCAACAGTGGGTAGTAACTAACTGGAGTGTGCCTACAATGAAGCAATGAGCTATGAGCAATCCAAGCAGTATTACTTGAGCTAGCTGCAGAAGACAAAAAATACTACTTCTTATATATAGAGGAAAAAGAGAGGAGGACGTGGGCTTTGTGATGAGTTGAGGGCTGGTTTAGGATGATGCTGGTGCTTTCCTGCCCTTGAGATGTGGTCAGTGGCCCATATTCATGCTGGGGCAAGCTGGTCCTGCAGATCTGCTTTTGGTTGCTACTTTGGTTTGCTTTTATTCAGGGAACATGAACTGTCTTGGCTTCAGGAAACGTGTCTCAGGCATGTGTTGGAGAAAATCTCATCCTAAAAAAATAAGGCGTGAGAGCCAAATCTGTGATAACTTCTACCTGACCTCCTCTGTGTAGTAATCTATTGTTAGGAAGTAGGAAGTTTAGGGAGGTCAGATGTCTGAGGAGTGGGTGGAAACCCAGTATTCTAACTGTCACTCTACCCCCCCACCTTCCTATTTTTCAGATATGTCGTTTAATATTATTTTTTTAGATCACCTCTGATTGTAAAAGCCCGTATGATTGTTGAATATCTTGAGTTTAAATCAAATAAAAATACTCTTGAAACAGAAAGCTTTTTTTAAAAAAAAGTAGAGATGGAGGAATATTTAATGTGCCATTTGTCATTCTTTTTCAGACCCTGCTTTCTTGCCTCCTTTACCAAACCTCTGCCAGGATTTTGAAAGACTATAACCAAGGCTTGAAATCTAGCTGAAAACCCCTTACTAGCTGCCGTCCTTCTCAAAATGAATTGTAGGACAAGCATTGATCTTCTTGCACTTTATTCATTACACCCCAAAGGGTTAACAAAATGTTCTTGACATGTACTAAGCTAAATAACATTGCTATGGGATGTAGAATACTGTTGCCTGATGGAGCAGATACAATTCATTTTATGAGCCCCAAGGAAATTTTAGACAAAGAGAGGACTTGTTTCAAAAGAGCCAAAGAACAGGAACATATGCTACCTCCTGTACATGTGGAGCACTGGGAACAGTAGGGGCAGGCCTTCTAACTAAGCAAGCTGGGAAACTGTTTTGTGGATCAAAATCTCTGCTCTGCTCTGATTCCTTCCATATTTGATCAATATTAATATTTATATCTGAGAGTCACAGATATTTCAGTGCTTGGTATCTGGCAACTGACATGCACTGGCAAAAGAATTTGGCCATATTTCTTATTTGATTGCCAACTTATAGTAGAACGTACTGTCCAATATTTTTGATAGTCAGTATGTGTCATAATCTAATCCTGTTTTAAGTATGTTGATGTGGGATGATGTTTAGCCTTTATTTGTATCTGATTAATATCAAAACTGAGGCTCTTTGGCAAACAACATACAAAGATTTTATAGAATCGGAGACGTATTTATAATGGGATCTTTGCCCAAACCAAAACAATCAAGAGGTTCAAGTCCTTAGTTTTAGGATAAAATGTGCATCAAAAATTGTAATTATAATTTTAAATTCATCTTTTTGCACCCAATATAGTACATTAAAAGGTAAAGTTTCCCCTGCACATGTGTGCTAGTCGTTTCCAACTCTAGGGGCCGGTGCTCATCTCTGTTTCAAAGCCGAAGAGTCAGTGTTTGTCCGAGGATGTCTCCGTGGTCATATGGCCGGCATGACTAGATGCCAAAGGCGCACGGAACGCTGTTACCTTCCCACCGTAGTGGTCCCTATTTTTCTACTTGCATTGTTACATCCTTTCAAACTGCTAGGTTGGCAGAAGCTGGGACGAGTAACAGGCGCTCACTCTGGTACGCGGCACTTGGGATTCGACCCACCAAACTGCCGATCTTCTGATCGACAAGCTCAGTGTCCTAACCCACTGAGCCACCGCGTCCCTATAGTACATTACCAAACATTAAAATATTCATTTCTAATTCAGACCAGATCAATGAGTGTTCTGAACACATTAATGTCAACATCATAAAATTAAAATTAGTTTAGAAGTGAATTGCATTGATCTAACTTGTATCTGTGTCAATCCCAGTATTTTCAAGCAATAAATGATGATACAAAAGTAGCTGACACATTCGATACTAACTTAAAAAGCTATCTGTGAAAGGAAATATTGACAGCTCCCCTTTTGCTTTGCTGGTTTCTCCTAACAACGTCAGCAAATGTTAATAATCAAAGCAATTCAGTTGCTACTGATAGTGAGAGAGTTAAACTACAGTAGGTGGGCTGAAATTGCATGGTGGAAAATAAATGGCCAGCCATAGGTGTATATGTGTGTTTATGATCAGTATAACAACAGTAGGGGATATATACTTAACACATATATCTCCCTTGCTTCCTAGCTAATAAAGAGAGAAAGAGCCTGTGGCCTAGGGGTTAAAACAACTGCCTAATATATAATTAGCCCAGGTTTGAATCTCAGATAAAGGGTATGACTGACTGATGAGAACAAAATAAGTTCGAAATGGCCATATCAGCCTCCCAAATTCTTTATTAGCAATTTGAATAATTTACACAAATAATGAACTGTCGTAAGTTGTGACTATAGCCTGCGGATAGCCTTGGGCTAGGCTGAAACAGGAAAGAAGATTTAACTAGCAAGGTATTCACACACACACACACACACACACACACACACACACACACACACACACACACATTTGTCTGTGTGTGTGCCATGAAAGGATTCTGTTTTAAAACTATCTTTTTGTATGTTAGGTTTATTTTATTTATATTGCTTTGTAAAGCTTGCCAAGGTTTTCAGTTTTTAGAGATGTTTTGCTAACAGTTTTCAGAACTCATAATATGAATCACACCAGCTTATTCTGATTAATTAGTTTATCATGTTTGCATCTCCTTCATTCCTCATGGTTGCTAGTGCAACAGTATGTCTGTTGCTATTCTTTATTAGAATAACTATTTTATTATAGTTTAATTATATTAATATAATGTAAATATGTGTAATCTACAGTTAGATTCATGGTCTAAGACTGGTAGAAATGTAATAATTCAAGTGCTAATTAAGGATATAATTTTTTTTAAGATAGCATCTAAAAATATAGACAGTTCCAAGCAGAGTGGTCTTTGGTAAAATTAGGGTGTTCAGGTCTGATAAATTCAATATTATCAGTATACAAAAAAATGAATTATTGTTTATTTATTAATGGTCTTTATTAGGTTAAATAATAGTTTGAACAAATAAAGGTATGTATATGTGCATTTTTAAAGCACTGAAACCAGTCATTTAACCCTTATATCTCAATACTTCTTATTGTTACTGTGGCAGATTATACCCTGCTTACCGACTCTAGATAACAATATTTTTTAAAAATTCATCTGGTCATGTCCACCTCTTTATACTAGTATTCCTTTCACTTACGAGTCTAGAAAATTTAGATTATTGACTTAATTAGACATTTTATTTTGCCTCTTTTGGCATCTACCTTTGCTTTGTTTTGCTGGTATCCTGAGCTGTAAATATATAAAAGTATTTACAAACCCATAAAAAAGCCATTTGCATTATGGAGATAACATCCTTTGATATAAATATATCTTATCTATCATGCTCTACTTCTCTTATATAATGCTGGAATTTCAGAAGAATTCTAGTGCTCTGAAGAATATAGCAAGTTATTTCAAATCATTGCATGATATGAAGCTTCAGCTTGGCCTTCTTCATCTCCACAACTTTCCTTCCTTTGGCCTCAGGTTTCTTTCTCTTCTCAGACCCCCCCCCCCAGCCAGACCTTCTTTTATTCCTTTGAATTTTTCTTTTCTCACCATCTTGCCTTTGTCCTCCCACCTTCTCTTGATATGCTTACCATATATTTCCCATTTTTGTGCTCCAGTCTGGGTGTTACAAAAAGTCCCGGTGAACAAATTCAAAAGGCTAAACTCACATTTTCCCTTTGCTTGGGATGATCTTTAATCATTTTAATCAAGCTGCAGAGGCAAAGAGAGAATAAGGTTTCAGTGTGTTACAATCCTGAACTCAGGCCTGCTGTTTATGATTTTTGCCCTGGTTTATCTGCTTGGAAATATGGGAAGTCTATCTCCTGGTCTACTCTTGATACTTGCAGCTTCACCTGTCCTGTTCCTTTCCAGAACCAGTACAGAAATTACCCCAAATCACCATCAGCATCACCATATTCTGATGCTAAACTTTGTTGTTGCCTAATTTCTGTAACAATCGATCATGTGGATTAGGCATTTATTTTCCAGACTTAGCTAGAATTAACATTGCAGTTCCACCCACTGTTTAATAATGTGGATATTATCAAACAAACTTATATACTGTAAACCTTTTGTAAGGTTTTCTCATAAGTAAGCTTGATTCATCCAAAGTTTCTTGCCAACATGAATTAAGTTATTCTGTGTTTCAGGTTCACTTATTTTATTTCTTCCTATTTAGTATGACTGGGAAATTTATAATAAATTACAGCATAGTTGTCATGTATGCACAGTATGCTTTCAATTAAGGTAGAAAAGAATTAAGGTAGAAAAGAACATGAATAAACACTGAATCCAAATATAGCTATTCCGTTTGTAATTTAGGCTGAGAATGCAGCTTAGTTTCATGAATTCTGATGATGTTTCACTGTAACATCCATAAAAAGTTTAGAAGTATTTTCCACTGAAGAATAGTCTTTGCATGCCCAGGTGACATACCTCACCAGCACCTGGGTGGTGCCTGGGGCACTTGATAATTATAGGCCTTTGTTCTTGTTTCTTGACAGTCTTTAATCGTGAATTTTAACTGCAATGAGTTTTCTATTACCAATTACCACCCCTGACATGTTTTTTTCTATCTAAGACAAGACAATTGATCTGTGAGTTTTTTTTGTTGCTGTGTAAACCTTCTTTCAAACTTAATTATCAGACTTTAATACAATGAGACATGAGCATACTCTACTCTGATTTGTCTACCCATGAAGATCATGGGATGCAGGAAATTTATGATAAATTTACAACCAATATTTTTTTAAAGCAGGTAAGAGAAATTCAGAACACTAACATCTGATAAAATAGGAAACCAGCATAAGATCATGCCAAGAAAAGTCAAACTATAAGACTATAGTTATGTTAAGCTATACATTTGAAAAATAATAAATAAATAAATAAATAAATAAATAAATAAATAAATAAATAAATAAATAAATAAATAAAAAAGTCTCTTTGTCTTCAAGAACTAAGAGGAGTGTTGATGTTCTCCTTAAGGAAGGGAATCCCATGATGAGAGGTTCCAACAAAACAAGCCTGCCTTTGGTTACTGTCCATTTAATTTTCTGTAATGGCAGGCAACAAATCACAGCCCATTAAGATCTTATGGTCTTGATCCAGAGGAACAGCCCAAAGTTGGGGTGATGGAAAAAAAGTTGCCATCTTGGGACAGAATTTGATCATATGACATTAGCTTTGCTGAAAGCAATGGGATGGGATTTAGTCACAGCAACTAAGTTAGCAGACATTGATTTCAATGAGGCTGGTCTCTTGTAACAAAATGAACCAATGTGTTCATTCATTCTGCCACTATTTTTAAATAAAGTTCCAAATAGCTCAGGGATTCCACAAGAGTAGCTGTGGAAACTTCAAGAAAAAAATGCTTCTGTATTTTCTGAAATATAGCTTTCAGTTTACTAAAGATGCAATCAATGTGAATTATGTATCTGCATACAAGGATCCAAGGATGTAGAGTATGGTATGCACATGTATAAAATGACAGTCAACTGTACAAACATGATCTATGCAAAAGCTGATGTGTCCCAGAAATCCATGAATGGAGTACTTTCAAAAACTGGGGACAGCTGGAAGCTCAACAGGTCTTCCACAACCCTAAATGATCTAGAAACTTTTAGGATCAGAACTTCATCCTCAGTATAGTGTAGTGGGTCCGACGCAAGGAAGAGACGCCAGCTGGTGTGTGAGTTCAGCTCTTTATTGGAAGGGGGGTAGTGAACTGGGGAATGAGGGTTACCTGGCCTCCTTAAATACCCGGCCAGGTAAGCGGACAGCCAATGGGGTTGGCCCTAGGTTTCCCGCCGAAACTGGGTTCCCGCCGAAAACCGTTCAGGCCAACGCCCCCTGGTGGCTGTTGCTATGCAGGTGCCTGCATACATAACACTCAGCATAACAATAAATCTCTCACTAAGAACACAAACATATATACCTAAATTTAACACTGGAAGAATTGAAGGACAAGACTTATTTTTTTTAAAAAAGTTACAGATTCAGACGAAGCTATTATCACAACAAAGAAGGACTACTGTAGGATTTAGAAGTCTAGATACTGTATGTATTAAATGTGATTTGTAAGGTTCAAATGCTGCATCTTTTCTCCCTCTTCAGTGTTTATTCATGTTTCTTCTTCTTTGTAGAAATATACAGTACTTGAAAAACCTTTGGAAAGTGAGCTTGTCTATATTCAGAGTCTTTATTTCAAGTCTTGCTAGCTTCAGCTCTCACAGGTGAAGCAATATGGGCTATTCCTCAGGTGAATTGCTGTGGAAAAGATTCCTGGAGAGGCAGATGGTTTATTGCCACAGGGATCAGACTGTAAATCAAGTAACAGGTAATGATAAGAACTAGATGCAATGATTTATGCATAAATATAAATATACTTTACAGTTATCAAATGACTGAACAAGAATTTTTATAATTGATTGCTAGCTGGCTTGTGACCTTAGCACACTGTAAAGCAAGCAGAAAAGGTTTCACAGAGAAACACAATGCAGATCTCCTGGCTGTACATATTTTAGAAAGAATCACATATGCATGGTCACACTGAAAATGGGCCTTTGTGGGAGGCGGTGAGGCATGTAACAGCCATGGGCTAGTGATGCATGAAGGTTGGGCTTTCAGTATATCACACAGGATTCTTGGAATGTGTCCAATTCACGGCTTCAAATGCTTACCAGCTGGGATAAGAGTGTAATAACTGCAGAAGAATACTTTTTTCCATGGCAGGAAATAGAATTAGAGGCATCACAACAAAAAGGCCACTTAACTGTGTCAGGCCATATTTGGTCAATATAACTTACAATTAAGAGTTCACTCAGTCTAGTCCTGGAAGAAGTAACATCCTTAAAATATTGAGTTGAAGTTTCCACAGAGTATGTGAAAACAGGAGGAATAAGAGATATTATTATGTGTTCTCTTATATCTTTCGTATTTGGGATATCTTGGAATGACCTAAATTTCCAGGTCGGACATGTCATCCAGAAGCTGCACCCATCCCATTGCCGGCAATGGCAAAACCGTCCCGATACGTTGCGCAACGTCAAGTGACATTGCGAGTTTGACATGTCTGATCTAGCCTAACACTTTCATGGGGAACCTGATTCAATGAAAGTCTCTCACCTTTTTAACTTTTGAAAATTAACTGCTTTTCACATAATTATAAAATTGGGGTTTTTAAATAATGGTTAGAATAAGATTCAGGAGGCCACTGGAGGCCAGATAATATGGGTTTACATACTACACTTTGTTTGTAAAAGGACTTCACTGAATCAGAATATATTGAACTAAATTCCATGCATAAACATTTGGTCAAATGTGTGCCAAAGTACTTGATACTGTAGACTACATTCAATTGTCACATTCTTCTAACATCCACCATATGTTGCTTTTATCGTAAAATATAGTTGTCCAAATACTCTGGGCATTTGTATCCATATTAATATATTTTCGAATTGGCACTAGTTTTGAGGTCTGTTGGTTTATTGGCTTTCTTGGCTATTGTTGGTCTTGCCTTTCTTTCATTCTTCTCTGATTTAGCCCCCTCATAAAAGAAAACCAAGAAAATGGATAGATCTAATTTAACATTGGCTTTTATTCAAATTGCATTCTTAAAGGGATGCGAAATCCAAGCAAAATGTCCTATATTGCTACACTGAACAATAGAATTACATTTTAGTCATTTACAGTGTTTAGAAAATCCCTTCCTCATTTGTGGCCATTGACTTCGTAGATATAACATCTCATCCCATCCTACACTTCAGGTTTACAGTATTTGGAAAGAAGTCAAGTCTTTCAGTGAGCAATAATCATGACCTGAATTAACCTCATTGGCTATGATAGTGCAACTGTGCAAAACTGTGCTAGTCAATAAACAAATAAAGATTACTTGAAAGAAGCCAACCTCATGCAATGTTTCTTTTAAATTTCTTTGAATAGTAGTTGACATAATAAAGAATGAACTAACCAAAGCGTATACAGTGTTATGAGGAATAATACAAAAACCAATATGGATAAATAAAAAGGGGAAAGCACCAGTCGCAGATAAGACTGAAAATTATTCATAGTTTCCAGATATCATAAGAATGGAAAGTTACACTGTTGCTATTAAATAGTTAATATAATATACCCAAATGTAATAAAGCAAAAAAAAAAAGCTTTTTTAATTAAAAAAAAATCAATTGTTAAATTTTCAAGAAATTTCTAACGTTGTGCAACATTGCAACATTTTGCAGCAAAAAATACATAGAAAATCGGCGCCTTATTTTTAAGAGAAGCATTGATCATGTGCATAGATGCAAGAGGTCTAGTTCTGGAAAACATCTGATGCTACCATATACATTTTGCTAAAATGTCTACTTCCCGGCCTATTCTTTAAAGAGCAAGATTGGCGAATGTTGTCCTGCTGGCTGGTGATGATTTGTGAGAAGGAAATGGAGCTACAGGAATCAATTGCCTTGAGACATAATAAGACTTACCAGAGAAGACCATGAAAACTATGCTGGTGTACATTTCTGCTGTCTCAAAATCAGCATTGTAATGAGGCTGTGAGGGATGTCCACAGTGTCCTAAGAAAGAGCTGTAAATAGGCTTTTTATTTACTTCCAAAACGTGTGCCTTGTTTCACATAAAATATCTGGATTGTGGTACCTGACAGTAAAAAAATCCTTTATTATGTTTAGGAAAATTTCATGTTTAGGCAAATGGATGGATCACACACACACACACACACACACACACACACACACACACACACACACACACTTATTTGATAGCCGAGGTGTTTTCCATCAGGACTGCAGTCCAATGTGACCTGCTGAGGTGACGAGGCGGCATGATTTGCCTTGACAACTCTCTGAGCATTTCCGCTTAGTCTCCTCAGAGGCTCGTCTAGCACTTGCAAAAGCTGGAGGAGGTTTCCACTCAGAGGATTCTTCTGTGCAATAGAGCCTCTTCTGGTTACTGATCAAGTTAACGGAGACAAGTGGAGCAGACAAAGCAAAGCAGAATGACCACTTCCCCTCACTTTATTGTCAGGTGGCTGCGTTGCTTTGTAGAGCAGCTTCAAGGACGTCTTGGGCTGAAACTTTCAAAGCAGGGGTCATCAAACCTGGCCCTTTTATGACTTGTGGACTTCAGCTCCCAGAATTCCACAACCAGCATCGCTGGCTGAGGAATTCTGGGAGTTGAAGTCCACGAGTCATAAAAGGGCCAAGTTTGAAGACCCCTGTTTCAAAGCAAATTTTTTTAGAGAACACATGAAAAGAATGCCTTCCAAGTATTTATCCTTTCAAAGTCATTTATTTATTGCTTTGATGAATATTCTGCTTTTCTATTCACAGAGCACTTGATGGGATAATACCACTTTTTTCATAAAAGGAAAAGAGGAGAGGTGAATGGGAGAATATAAAGGGGTTAGTTCGAATGGGGATTAACATCACAAAGTACTAACTACAACCTGAATATGTTAGGCATAATTGTAAAGTGCTGGCCATTTGTAAACATTTCTATTTTTGGCCATTTGCATTTGAATCTTGGATGATTTCAAAAATGAAACAAGATCAGGATTGGTTGTTGCTTGTATGAGGGATGAACCCCATACTAGATTGGGAAGCTCTCTCTGTCTCTCTGTCTCTGTCTCTGTGTGTCTGTGTGTGTGCATGTGTGTGTGCACTGGAAAATGACAATGGCAAACCACTTACATACTGCTATCAAGAAAAGTGCATGGAGGCTCTCATCACAAGGTAAGCTTTGTTTCATTGTGTCTTTACCCTTGGTTTTTTTTTAATTTTATTGCAGTTATTGTGTCTTTTTAAAATTTCACTGCAGTTATAATGTTGTGCTAGGTGTGCACTGTCATTGCATGTCAAGCATCACATGCAAATAATTAAATAGGGGCAAATGTCAGTGTTCAAACATCAATGGAGGATTACACAGACAGGATGATGAAGTCCCTAGGAATCAAAATGCAATTCAAGGGAGATTTTACCTTAGTGGCTGCTACAGGTTCTTTTGTAAACTCTGTCCAAATAAATTGACCCAGACTCAAGAATGACCCAATAGCATTGGACCCTGGACAGGTAGTTTTTTTATATCAGGGGTCCTCAAACTTGGCCACTTTAAGACTTGTGGACTTCAACTCCTAGAATTCCCCAGCCAGACACACTGGCTGGAGAATTCTGGGAGTTGAAGTCCACAAGTCTTAAAGTGGCCAAGTTTGAGGACCCCTGCTTTATATCATTGGGGAGATGTTTTATTTTGTAAAGACAAACGTATGAAAGAAATATTTGAGTGTTCCCTATGTTCTATCCCACTGAAATCTCTATACCGTACTTTCACTATGATAATTACTATACTATTACCAGTGGTGGGATTCAGCCAGTTCGCACCGGTTCGGCAGACTGGTAGCTGATTTTTTGTTGCCCAGGCCCAGAATGGACTTCCAGAAGCAGCATCCACACAGAGAACCGGTCATTCATATATTTGAATCCCACCACTGACTATTACTACTTACTTTACTGCAATTATCTCTATATTTATGCTCTACACTATTACTAGCATGCATCAACATTTCTTTCTTAAGCCTTTCTTCAGCCCCTTCTCCCTCTGTGACTTCTTCTTTTCCTGATAATGTTCAGTAAGTTGAGTTTTTGCATGAAGCTGCAACAGCGCCAATAGTGACTGACGACTGATTTTCGCACTCGTGACCACTGCAGCATCCCCATAGTCCCATGATCAAAATTCAGAGGCTTGGCAACGAGCATGTATTCTTAACCAGTTGCGGTTTCCCGGGGTCAGCTGATCAGCTTTTGCAACCTTCTGACGCGCAAAGGCAACGGGGAAGCCGGATCCATGTTACTTAATAACTGCAGTGATTCACTTAACAGCCGGGGCAAGAAAGCTTGAAAAAGGGGTCACAACTCACTTAACAATTATCTTTGTTAGCAATGGAAATTTTGGGCTCTGTTGTGATTTTAAGTCGAGGACTACGTGTAATTAGGGCTATGTGACATTTACGGACAGGACAATAGGGTCTCCCTAAAAAAGGCAACAAAGACAATGAATGGTTACTTAAATCTTCAATAATTTAAGTCAGTAACCAAGCATCCAAACTTTTCGATTTGACTTGACCAACTTCCTCCTGGATGACCTTGTAAAGTTTCTTTCACCTGTAAGAAATGTCATCTCCAAATTGAATCCAGAGATGGAATATTATGGGAGGTGTTTATTGTATTAGAGCACTGGCACCAAACATTCAAGGCCAGTCTGACCATTACGACAAATGCCCTAATATCATAAGTGTTCCTTCAACTGGAACTGAGTTAGACAGATGCACTGTTTGGGTGGAAGGAAAGAATGTAAATAAAAGGCAAAATCTTGTTTTCAGTGAAATTTATCACAAGGCCGGGTGGGGAAGAGGGAAGGTTCATACTGTCAGCAATATATGTTCAAAAATGCAATTTTTGGATTAATAAGAAAAATACATTTCTAGCTCAGTGGTTCCTCTAGGATGTGTGCTTTTGACCCATATGGTATATTATGCCCCATGGCTCTTAGCTGAACGATGACTTCACAATCCCATTTTTTTTGTAAATTGTGATGTCTATTAAAACTAGCTGAAGGTTGTACTGAGACCCCAGTGATATGAACTAGGTAGACTGTCCATTGATTAAATATTAAAGCATCAAACTTTAATATTTAAGAGTGGAGGGAGTGTATTGTCTCAAAGAAAGGCTGTACATTTTAACATGGCTTTTTCTCTCTCCCAGCAATGCCAACAATTTATCCCTTTCACTATAATTAAACAGATAAAAAAGAAGCACCCAGGCTCTATCTACTGTGAAAGATTCAGGTGTTTCAGCGATTATATATATCATTGCTCCCAGGCACTTATTAATTTGCTTAAAAGTCTATGCATCATTTCACAGATTGTTTTAGCACTTGTAATCTTATCAGCTTATGTCTGAATAAGGCAGACTTGTAAAAAAAATGAGCATGAGATTAAGTCCTCTGGATTGATATATGTTATTAATATGACTTGTCTTCCATTTAAATGAGTTGCTATAAAAATGGAGTAACTGAGTGTGGAAAGAGCAGATGACTGCCAATGGAAAATGCAGTGAAATAAGTACAAGGGGGTTAGCAAGCAACTGAATTCTCAGCCAAACGGCAAGTTTTAGACTTGTGCTTTCTATTTCAGAAGTCACAATCAAATGGGGAAAGAGGAAACTGCCTCCAGAAAAGCCGATCGTGCTAAATTAAAATACCCGATAGGAAAAACAGGGAAAAGCAATCAATTGGAGCCCCGGCAATGTTCCCAGTACGGATGGGAAATTCCAGCAAATGTATGGCCTCCCGTAACTGATCAATCAGGAAGGCTGTGTAGCAACGTAAGCAGTGATGCTTCTTCTGTGGGGCGAAATAAATGGATTGGAATCTGTGCACCTTTTCCTCCCTCTATCTTTGGTCATTTGGAAATGCAGTGGAGCTGAGTAGAGAGCAAAAGCAACATGTGTCTGATTAATAGTCTTTTAGTGGGGAAAAATGTCATTTATTTATTTATTTATTTATTTATTTATTTATTTATTTATTTATTTATTTATTTATTATAAAAATACGGGATTGTTCTGCATTGTCAAGCATGCTCTATTTGAAGGTTTGACCAGTTCAGATCTGATTTACAGATTTTTTTTAAATTCCATTTATATCCCGCCCTTCTCCGAAGACTCAGATACATATTCTATGTATATGCCTGCTTATTAGGGCTTTCACACCCCCCCAAGCGGCATTATTACAAAGTCAGCTTAATTGCCCCCAACAATCTGGGTCCTCATTTTACCTACCTCGGAAGGATGGAAGGCTGAGTCAACCTTGAGCCTGGTGGGATGTGAACCTGCACTAATTGCAGGGAGCTGGTGTTACTTAAGGAGGCATTAGCCCACTGCTCCACCAAGGCTCTTGGTGGAGATTAAGAAGATTAAGAACTGTCATAAAGAGGGTTGAATTTGCCTTGTTTGGGACACGTGTCACCAGATCTTGATTGCTATTGAAAAGACTGATAGATTCTTAAGACTTACTTAGTATTTTTGACATTTGATCTCTACATATGAATTAGCAAATACAATTTTCATGCAAATCTCTCTCTTTACCTGTGATATCTCAATGGCCACTTCACAATAATTATTCTAGCTTGCAGCCCAAGTTCTGAATCCATCTCATCTAGCTCGAATGATTTCCAAGCAGAAAATTCAAATTTCACCCCCACAACTTATCCATTTTTTTAAAAAAAATGATCTCAAGTAACAGGTCTAGGGAAAGTTTGATCTTTAGATGGACTGGACCCATGCACTGTACAGATGAAGAAATGCCTGAATTTTAACTTACTTTTACTTTTATCTTGGAATGATGTGTTCAACAGGCAATGCCAGCTGAATGAAAATTTTCAGAATTACAATACATTTAGGAAGGGAAGGACTTTATGAACAGTAGAGAGAAGCAAATAAATATCAGTACCTTGTTAATTTCTTAGTTTCTTTTCTTATTTTTCACCAGCATTCTAACATTGCAATCTTATGCAATGTTTCATCAGAAATATATTGTATATTTCTATGGCTAACTTCAGGGACATAAAATGTACAATTAATATTGCAGAGCGTTTGCAACTCTGTTATGATATCTCTGTCTGTTTTATCCCATTATTCCTCTTTTTTTTAAAGAGGTGGTCCTCGTTCCATGCCTTACTAGTGCTGATATAACAGCTTCTTCTCCTTTTAATTATCATATTGTGCCAAATTTAAAAAGAATAGTAGCAATAATGAATAAAAAGAAAAAAGGTCACACAATACGTATACAGTTTAAAGAATATAAAACTAGGCAATACAGATAAAAAAACCAAATATGAACAACAAAGATAGCCAACAAATCACCATTGTTCCTTAACATCAAGAACCCTGCTCTTTTTTTGCCAAACAGAAGTGCCAATAGCCAATAGCAGCTGTGACCTGGATACAGAATATTAAGAACTCTTTGGGGAAAAAAGGGATTTAAATTTTATTTATCAAAGCCTGGTAAGTACATAGTGAGAAACCAGTTTTGACTGTTACTGGACAATGCCAGGAAAAATCCATTATTTTAATTCCAGCCAGACAACAATAACCTAGTTATCTGTCATTATTTATTTTATTAAATTTATATGCTGCTGATCCTCCTGATAGAGCAACACTAGGAGGCAAAATTATAACATGCTATTTAATAACTTAATGGCAGAAAGTGAAGAGGAACTAAAGAGCTTCTTGATGCGGGTGAAGAAGGAGAGTGCAAAAGTGGGCTTGAAAGTCAACATTAAGAAAACCAAGATCATGGCATCCGGCCCTCTCAATTCCTGGCAAATAGATGGGGAAGAAATGGAGGTAGTGACAGATTTTATTTTCCTGGGCTCCAAGATCACTGTAGATGTGGACTGTAGCCAATAAATTAAAAGATGCTTGCTCCTTGGGAGGAAAGCAATGGCAAATCTAGACAGCACACTAAAAAGCAGAGACATCACCCTGTCAACAAAAGTGCTATGGTCTTCCCAGTTGCAATGTATGGCAGTGAAAGTTGGAACATAAGAAAGTCTGAGCGCCAAAGAATTGAGGCCTTTGAACTATAGTGCTGGAGAAGTGTTCTGTTCCCTCCCCCCCGGGATACAAACAGAGAAGCAGGCACGATTAGCAAGGGTTAATTCCTTAGGCTTTAGTAATTGCCTTCTGATAAGGCCTTGGCAGCAAAATACAAACAGTCAGCCAAAATAGGCTCGTTACCTCAAGCCTCCGCTGGAATGAGATAACTTCCAAACAATTACTCAAAATTAGTTTAGGCAAACAAGCAAACAGTCCAGAAACAAAAGTACAGAAGCGTTGTCAAGAATTCAGGCCAGGGTTTCAAACAGGTAGTAAATCCGACAGAATTCCGAAGATGTAACCAGAAGTTGATTAAATTATTGTTCGTCACAAAGTCCTGAGAGCAACCACACACCCCCTTTGTACCTTGTGGGGTGTGGCTCAGTGACTCAGCTAATCCCTGATCCTCCTACTCTTCCTACGCTGCTGTAAACGCTTGGCTCTGCGCCGTTCTCAGGGATCTAGCCATGATTCATTTCCGCTACTCTCCATCTGCTGCAGCTGCTCTGGCTCACTCCCAGCCTGGCTAATCACAGGCTGCTCCTGTCGGCCTTCAGATGGAGATGGAGGCCTTGCCAGAGGGGAGGGTCCCAGAGAGGGAGGCCTTGCCAGTTCGTCCCCATCATCCTCAGAGTCCTCTTCCTCGGGTAGGACAGGCTCGGGGGTCAGGGCCACAACAAGAAGACTCCTGCGAGTCCCTTGGACTGCAAGGTGTTCAAACCGGTCAGTCCTAGAGGAGATCAACCCTGACTGCTCTTTAGAAGGCCAGATCCTGAAGCTAAAACTCAAATACTTTGGCCACCTAATGAGAAGGAAGGACTCACTGGAGAAGAGCCTAATGCTGGGAAAGATTGAGGGCAAAAGAAGAAGGGGATGACAGAGAATGAGGTGGCTAGATGGAGTCACTGAAGCAGTAGGAGTGAGCTTAAATGGACTCCAGAAGATGGTAGAGGACAGGAAGGCCTGGAGGAACATTGTCCATGGGGTCGCGATCGGTCGGACACGACTTCGCAACTAACAACAACAATTTAATAACTCCACAGAGAAAAACATATCCTTGATGAATTTAATATCTTATTTATTGCTCTACTTTTCTGTCACCTTCAACTGGAACTGGCCCTTCAGGAAGATGGAGAACCACTTATAGACGCTGCTCCCCTTCCAATCACTTGGAGATGATGCTAATGATATCTGGGTTTATGATATGGAAAGCTGCTTGAAATATCACAGAGAGTCAACCGGATTGCACTCCTCTGAACTTGGTCACTGCATAGGTCATCCACAAGGGCAACCAGTGCAGTTTCCCTGTTGTACCCTGACCTGAAACCAGGCTCCATTATAACTCACTTATTTTAGGGCTTTCTGCAACTGGAGAGCCACCCAATGCTTACAAAGGCAGGTTAGATTATTTTTTTTGCCTCTTATGCTTGCATGAAACCTGGTGTCATCAGGTTTACTGCTGTGAAGTAACTAAGGTAAGCTATACATTTTCAATTCCTGCCTAGGCACATCTCATCACAGCTCAGGCTTGACCTGAAATGCCAGTGCAGATTGTGGCTGGAGTGAGTTTACTTCTAAATCCATAATAGCTTACGAGTCTCAACAAAGTCTTTAGAGTTTATGTTGTGAGTTATTAAGAGCTTAATTTCCAATTTGCTTCTTTTTGAAACACAAGTGGAAATTGGAATGTGCTTAATGCTGTCATTGAAAATTAAACATTTTCTTTCTTTAAAAATGGAACGTGTCTGTTTTTTATGACAGTAATTTATATAGAAAAAGAGCTGCTACAAGGTATAGTAAATTGGTCTATTTTCTTTTGTGGCTTGCAGAAATCATGGATTCCTTGTTTGCTCTGCAAATAGTTTGAAATTCAGCTTCCCAAAATCCTAGATAGCATAGAGAGATTATTGTAGTGAAACCAATCATGGTCATCTTCAGTCCCATCAAATGGAATGTACAAAGTACAGTAAGAATGTGGATTTACTTTCTAACCACCTTCAACAAATTCCTCCTGGGCAAATGTGGAGTCTTACCATCAGTTTTATTCAGATTTCTTATGCCAAAGCCGAGATAGCCTGGGAAACTATAGGTGAGAAACATTAGGAATGGTTTGGACTGATGAACTGGGTATGGGGAGATCCTGTACTATGGTTAAAAACAAATGAACAAAGAAAATAGTTGCCCTACTGAGTTCAATGGGACTGAAGAATATTTTTTCAGTCTGGTTCCCTCCCACCGTTTTTCCTCATGTGCAAATTTATTGAATTGATTATTTGATGAATTAATGGCTAAAGTACAGCCTTAATTAAATTGGGGCTGCCAAAGGCCTGTATGCATTGGAAGATCAGAATCAAAGCAATTAATTTCCCTTTATCTATTCAGAGTATGGCCACCTGCATGAGATTTCTAAACATGAAAGTCCTCCAGAGTTAACTGTCTTTGCTGCTCCTTAGTGTCAAATTTTGGTGCTCATCAGGATGGGCCCCATTATCCAAAGGCACTCTCTTTAATGCAGCACTCTCTTTCTGCAAATGTTTTGAAGGGATTATTGGTAAAGCGGATATTATTTGGCATTATAGTAGGCATTACATCTGGTGTTTCTTTTGCCAAAGGATATTCACAGGGCATGGCCAAGGACATCAAGATGGCTCCTGCAACAGTGTAATCAAAGCTCTACAATGTACATAAAAACAATGTACATAAAAACATTGGCTGCATTGTCAAGGTCTTTTTGTCTTGACATTTTGTCTGTACTATGATGACAGCCTTGCTTTTGGCAACTCACATATTGAGCTGTAACACTGAGCTATAACAATGTGGATGGCAGTTACATCTCTAGCAGGGATGTACCCCAGCATTTTATGAGATTACTAAGAAAACCTGGATTCATTTCTTGATTAAAAACCAGGAGCAGAGGAGGAACAACAACTGAAGGACCTGGACACTTGAAGGACCTCACCTCTGTAGAGACTTCTATCTGCCTTATTTGATTCAGCAAGAAGGACACACTTTGGGACTAGTCAATTAAAGTTTGGTATCTGGCAGGACTCTGGATGTATGCTTTTTCCATTGCAGCACCTCCCTGCTAGAATCACTTCCCACCTGAAATCAAATTGGTTCCAAGTGAGTTGATCTTCCTGAAAGCCCTAAACTATAAAAATGTTTAAATATGGTTTAATGGCAAATATAGTTTACCACATTAAAAATCTACAATGTAAATATAAGGTTGAAAGCTATGCAAACCAAAAGCTTATACGATTAGAGGTAAATGAATTTGCTTGAGGAAAATGGGAGGCCCTCTCTCCTTCCCTCCTTCTTCCTCTGTGTATCTTTCTGTTTCACTTGGTTAACACAAACATTCCTACACATGCAAAGTTTTATGCACATTTTGGGATAGACATTTTGACATTTGCAAAATGAAGAAACTAAGTGAAATGGAACTTGACAGACTCACCCATGCTTAGCTGGCATATCGAATTGTGCCCACAAGGTAATTGAGAACTAGTGCATATGAAAGCGCCCCAATTCAGTGCCTCCTCAGTGACTACCATTGGAATCACAAGAAAGGTCTGAAAAGTTCTCTGCCTACCTTGAATGGGAATGACTTTGCAATTCAACTGACTTTTTAAATTCTCTTCTTGTCGATCAGTCTCTCAGCAACTCAGAATAGTGTTGAGGGCTCCTACCACACCCCTGCATATGCCCCCCACCCAAAATGCCTCTTCTTCAAGAGAATAAAAGGGTCTCATGATATTAAAGTACTGAGCATTACATGCAAAATTACCTTAGCCTATCTCAATTGCACGAGTACTTCCGGCTGGCAGAATCTAGAATGTTGAAATTGCAAGCAAAGGAGTTTTTCTTTTAGTAAATTCTTCAACAGTTCAATGTTGTAGAATAAAATGATGGCCAGTGGGTTTTACATAGCAGCATCTCTGATCCTTAGTCAAATAGGAACATAAGTCCATGCAATGTCAAACTGTAGTACTTGCGTTGGGGAAAAGGGAATTTGGAAAACCTTCAGGAGTTGAAGAGGGTATGAGCTGAGAAAAGAGATGAAAGCTGTTAATAGGGATCCTGGGAGTTGGGGGTCCAGCCATCTGGGAGCTGCCAAGGCTGAGCAATGCTGGTTTAGCTAATGTTCATTGCAGGAAGGAATTTGGGCTTGATCTAAGGTCCAGCCAGCCAGCCTGACTTGGCCCCTTCCAGACATTTTATTTTTAAAATTATATTTATTAGTTAGGGTTGAGTATTTGTCTTCTTATATTATTTAGTTCATGTTGTGTATCAGTTTTGTAAAAAAATATTCTTTTTAATATTGTAAACTGCTCAGAGGTACCCTGAGGTAAGATGGACAGTCAATAAATGTAACAAACAAACAAACAATAAATAAATAAGTAAAATGAAAGGGTTGAGAAGATGTATATGGCAAAAGATGTAAAACAGAGAGGAGCCAGTTTATAAAATCTATTTTGAAGTCCATAAAACTTTTCCTTCTCCAACTGTGCCACTGATTTTACATGCAGTTGCAGGTGTTACAGAATCACATTGATTGAAGCATCTCAATTTTCCAGCCAAATTGCACTTCCCAGTTCTAGGTTTATTTAACTGATGAACTATTATTTTTTCACACGTGAGGAGAGATCTATGACTGGAGGTTGAATGGCCTCTCATTTTTGATCATCAGTAGCATTCTTAGCAATCAGAAGCCATAAATGGAAACTTGGAGCCTGTTTTTTTAGTTTAGAATATTATGACATTAATTAAGCAATTAATTATGTCATTTTTATTGAAAGCATAATATTTTGAACTGGCGTTTGTATGGGTCAATTGTATGGGAGAAGGGTTGGAAACTATACATTTCAATGATTTTATGCAGAACTACTCAAGTCAAAGAATGAAAATAGATTTTCTTGATAGTGCTAATTAGTTCATCAGTTGAGTGTCTCTTGTGGAAAAAGTCCTTGCCCATTTTGTGTGTGTGTGTGTGTGTGTGATACAGCATGTTAATCCAGATACGTGCCTTTAAAAATGTCTGGAAATGAACACATCTATTTTTTTTGTTCATTTGCTGCTGCATGTTACAAGCTTATACACGCAGGTCTTCCAGCAGCTGTGTTCACTGCAGTTTTTTTTTCCTTTCCCCCAACATAATCATGACATATATTTTTTAATAATTTGATTGCATAGCTGGAAATCAGGAAATAGGGACTGAACTCTTGCTGAATATTCTATTCCCTCCCATTGAGTGTGTGTGTGTGTTTGTGTGTGTGTGTGTGTGTGTGTGTGAGTGAGTGTGAGTGTATATGGAGGAGAGATTACCTCATGTCTTTTTAAAAAAAATATACATACAGAAAGATCAAAGGGATCATGGCACATTTAAGTTCATTCCAACTGGCCTGGGGCCAACTAGTCTTCATTTTCCAAGAAGGCTTTCTCTTTCATTCAGTTGAGAAAATCTTTCTCCCAATTTGCAACTAGGGTAACCATTTTCAAATCATTAAAAAAATGAAATGAAAAGAAAAAAAGACTATCTCTTCGAAAAATGGTGCATCGTATTTGTATAACAGTTGTGTATGCTATTTTCTCAAGCTTATAATTTGTGTAGAGGTCAGTTTTGAAATAATCCCTTCAGTTTAAGCAAATTGTTATGACTTTCACCAAGACGTCTATTTTCTTGCTTTTGTTCTCTAGTTACTAACTGTTTATTAGGTTTACCATATCTGGTTTACACAATCTGGACAATCGCTAGATGGAAGCAGAGTGTACCACCTCATTGTTGTCTGGTGGTCATCTGGATTCTTGCAGACCAGACACAATAAGTCTTTGGAAAATTTGAAGCTTGAAATTGGACATAAGTGACAAAAATCCATGTGGAAAATGGAAGAATTTCTTGAATATGCGTTGGTATTTAAATTTCAGAATAAACTTAACCTTAAGTTTGGGTAGAATTAATATCTGCAAGTGTGTGCAAAAGGCCTTTCTGCTTGTGATAATACTTTTCTGTGCTGAAATAAGGCAACACATTTCAGTACTATGAAAGGCACAATATTATTACTTATAACCTTTAGATGATTTCTTGCAAACGCTCGTATATTTTGTTTAGACTTCCATGATTAATCAGAGCATTTTGTTAACTCTTATGTTCTGGTCCCTGGAAACCCTACATGATTTTCACTAGTGGAGATCCACATGATTTCAAGCCTGTTTTATGAGATGAGAACGGAGAGTTTTCTGATGCTGAATTCTGTACCTAGGGTGTTCTTTTACTCTACTAAACATCACTTTTCTGAAAAGCAAGCAGCAGCAAGAGGCATCACCCACCATGCCTAGATACAGCTCTTGGTGCAAGCTTCCTTCCCTTCGACTATTTATTGTCATCATGTGAGGCCACCAAAACTCCTCCTCCTCCTCCTCCTCTTCTGAATGAACTTCATAACCTGTTGAATTCCTTCATCCTCGACTTTATAATTCATAAATTAACGTCAGGATTGCTTTCTTCCTCCTCCCTCCCAATCTTCTTTCCTTTGAAACGGGTAAGGCCTGGGCTATATTTTTTTTTAAGGGATTCATCTGAACTACAAAATATAAATGTTTCTATGAGGATATGAAAAGACAGAATGTTTGTAATGGTTATTCTTTCTTTTGTCTGCTTTTGCCCCCTTTCCCTTTCTCGGCCTTCCCTCCTGCAAAACAGTAAGAATGACCATTGCCTTTATGCCTCACTGGGAGATTTCCTGGATGCATCTGCCTGGCTAGTGTTGTACAAGGACAAAGATTCTGCATTAAATGGATGTAATGGCAAAAGGATCATTCAACATGCCCTTCACAACTGTTACGGACAGGATGTTGGATTCATGCCTAGTATGAACACAGCATTGTAGCCTCTCTTGCTGAGTACCCTACAGGGAAGACCACTGTATGTAATGACCGAAAAAGGCAATCATTTTGTCCTTGTCATTTGTGTTAGCAATGCAGTTATTCTCGGGTGTAAAGAGGCAGGTGGAGTTCAGGCCAGAGGAAGAACTAAAGCCATAAACTGGCAAGGCAAATCTCAGGCAAGCAAAAAGAATAGAGTCACGATATCACAGAAAACAGGGACTGGCAAGAGTTAGCTTAAAAGCTTATCTTCAGCAGGATCAAATGGCACCTCAGTTAAGACTGCAAGGAAACATCGGTTTGCATTCTAGTTTAGAAAAGTGGAATATGCAACAAAGTGTTGCTCTCCTTACCTTAAGAACTTCAGACAATTCCCTTGTCATTTTTAGTTTTCCAAGCAGTCACTGAGCATGCTCATTCTTCATTGGACTATTTTCTTCTTGGCTCATTTTCTTCACTGTAGGTCTCTCCTCCACCTAGTGCCATTCGGCTTATTTTTAATATGGGCACCTATCCAATAAAAACAGGGTGTACTGTGCAATATGTTGTTTATTTTCTACTAACAACCCTAATTCATTTGCATAAGGTGGAGGAAATCTAGCCCAGGATTTCCCAACTGCTCATTCTGAAGTTTTCAGAAATATATTGATATATTTTGTCCTCTGGTAAAGCGATAAACATGCAATTTTCCACCACGAAACATAGCAAGGATAGTTATCTTTGCATCCAGATTTCAAGCCCTTCTGCTTCCTAGCAACCTGTCAATCAAATGATTGACAAGCTGCCAAGAACAGGGTGGTGGTTCCTATCAGAGGTCACAGTGATGGCTATTGAGGGCCATACATCACCTGTGAGTTGTGAGGTATCTTATCAATGGCTGAAGATACACATGATCTGTCTAGTAAAAAGCAGCTTCTTTTAATAAATGTTTTTTATTCTGTTATTTGTCCAGTTCTGGAAAATTATGAGGCTGTCAGATGCCTAGGAAAACACACACACCAGTCTAAAGCTATTGAGTTGTGCTTGACTTGATGGATCACCAGTCGCCTGGAACCTTGGATGAACCAGCTTACTTCCATGAACATATTCCTTTTACTTTTCTTCTGTCATCATTTTGCTCTACTTTTCTTCCCCTGCTTCACATTTCACTCATGAAGGTCCTGATATCTGGGCACTGACTGGCAGCAAGCTCCAGTTTGCCACTTTGGTAGAAGGATTGCATGGCTGGAATTTTACCTGGAAATATCTCTGCTTTGAAGTTGGATACTGTTCAGAGAACTGTTGTATTGTTGCTTCCCATTAAATAAGAATGTTTCTTTTCTCTTGCCAACTTTTTCTGTACACCCAATGAGGTTTAGAAGAAGTTTCAGGTGGAGCATTTTTGGTGTGGAAAGCCTAAAACCAAGGACATTCTTTTGAGAACTACTTCATGTATCCTAAGGGATTCAACTGAAACTGAATCCAAGATTAAAAGATGGAACCTTTATTCAGTGTTAACATGCCTTTAATATATTACCGAACATCATGCTTTTGAAAGGCATTGCTAGTCTGCATATGAAGATGATAAATGATTTGCTCTAAAGGGAGTCTTGATAGAAACAGTCTTAATAATTTCTTAAATTATTTTGACCAATTAATTTGCTAAAATTACAGAATTAACTTAAACAAAGCCATTCTCACACTCTTGGACAAAGTTTTCAAAATCTAACTTTTTAAAGATTTTCCTTTAAGTCAGAACTGCTAATCAGATGTTGAAGTACATAATGGTGACATTTATGAGCTGACATTAGAGGTAAAGGATTCTCCTGTCCAGTCCTTTCCGATTCTAGGGATGGTGGTCATCTCCGTTTCTTAGCTGAGGGAGCCAGCATTGTTTAAAGATACTTCCGTGGCCAGTGTGGTTCTATGTTGAGGCACAAAGAATATTGTTACCTTCACACTGAAATGGTACCTATTTATCTACTTGCATTTGCATGCTTTCAAATTCCTAGGTGAGCAGGAGCTGAGATAAATAAGGGGAGGTCATCCCGTTGAGAACCTGGACTGTCAGGTTTCCAGATGACAAGCTCAGCATGTTTAACCACTGAGCCATCATGCCCCCTATGAGATGACATCACTTTGCATGAATCCTCATTTTGGTATCATAAATAATGTGCTATGGATGATGCTTAATGCAAAAGTTTTTCATTTATCCTCGGGCTGCTAAAATCCCTCATTTTGCTTTTTGTGCAAAGTGAAATGTCTAATAGAAAAAAAGGCAGTGTTAATATTATGCCGCCATGTACACACTTAATACTTTACAAAGATTTTGTACTCCGAAATTTGCCCGAAAATAAATTGAGACTGGTGGCTGCTGCTTTATGTGTTGCATACACTTTATTGAATAGTTTCTTTAAGCTAGCAATAACTTTTTTTTTAGGATCATAGCAAGCCTGAATAAATTTGGGTTACTTAATAGCAGACAACTTGAATGAGATCTGAAGGGTGATGTGAGTTTTCAAGTGTGCTTAGCTCTAATGGATAGCCAGAGGAATATACAATTGGTTCAGTAAATAAGCTAGTGGAGTCAGCCAGTTTTCCTGCAGAAAATGCATTTTGAGAAGGAACATAAGAGAAATAAAAGAAGTGTTCAAATGACTATGTTCATCAAGGAAAATAGGTGAAAGAATTCCAGGGAGCAGATATCTGAATGTGTGTGTTTGTGTGTGTGTGGGGGGGGGAGGGGAGCTAGATTTCTGATGGGTACAGAAAAGATAATTATGGACAATTGTGGTTAAGGAGTTGGACTATGGGTGGGGATACCCAGGCTACCCAGTCCATCCTCCACCCTAGAAATTCACTGGTGAATTTTGATCAGTTAACTCTCTTTCAGTCAGGCCTACCTCTCTTTCAGCCACTTTCTTTCAATCAGGGTTGCTGTTGTGGTGAAAACTAAAAGAGAACACCATGTATGCTGGTTTAATTCATGCAAGCACGTTTCATCCTGAGCCTGAAACAGTTAAATCCTCTTGCAGTTTTCTAAAGTTTTAATTTACTTTTCTCAGCACCTGAGAAGCTAAAACTCAAGCCCAATCTATCAGCATCACTGAATCACAACTGAACAACTACACATGAGTAAGCCAGGCCACGTCCTGCAAAAAGGAAGGAGTGGAATACTGCTTCATGACATGGGCTTAAGTCTTCCCTGCAGGCTTGTGCAAAATTTTTGGTAGGTTATGGATAGGTTGGATTAAATAGGTCTTGTTTGATCCAGGAGTACTTTGAAAGGGAAACCAGAAAAACCCATTCTGGTTGCGTCTAAATGAGCAGATTCAGATTATTTTCAACTTTCTTTGCCTTTACAGACCTGAGATCCCTATCATATTGTGATAATTTTACCATAGGTGTATTAAAACAGTTTGTGAGACATTTTCTGTTATTGTGGTATTACAACGTCGTTTATTGTACCTTTCAACCGAAGATGTCTTAGCCACTGTTTATATTCAGAATACTCTTTCCACCCCACCTTCTGCCTTCTGCCTATGCTCTTATATTTTTTATTCTTTTTTTCAGGGATCAAACCAAGGTTTTTAATTTGAATCTTGATAAATAAAAAGGAGCTGGGAAGTTCATAGCTACTCCCAGATTTCAATGGGGGCCAGGCCAGTTAAAGAGTTTTCTGATCTAAATGTGCTGTCATGGTTCTCTCTATTTTGAGACCTGTGTTAATCTTCACAGTGTTGGATTTTGTCATTTATGCTGTATGCTCACAAATTCAAGACACTGATTAAAAGACTCTTGATATTCCTAGTTTAAAAACTCTTAGCCTCCCCATCCCCTACAGCTTCTCTTGTTAGTTACTCAAATGTCTAACATAATCTTCAGATTCTTGGTTGGAATAAATCTTTGTAACTTACTGCCTGAAATGGGATGAATGAATATGTAGCAAAGGGTTTTCACAAGTGTGAAAACCGAAAAAAAACCCGAAAAAAACCCCGAAAAAAACACCACAAAAAAACAACCCCCCCCAGAAGAGCCATGTTCCAGTTCTATCAGGATTATTTATTTATTTATTTAAATTTATATACCGCCCTTTCCCGAAGGACTCAGGGCGGTTTACAGGGCATTTAAAAGAGAGTCAATACAAACGTTAAAACAAATTTAAAAAGATTAAATAAAACCCTGAGAACAGTAAAAAACCCAATTAAAATTAAAATTAAAAAATTCTCAGCCTGGGCCAGAGAGCTCGAAGAGCTAGGTCTTCAGGTCCCGGCGGAATGAACGGAGGTTGGGGGCAGTCCTAAGCTCCGCAGGCAGCTGGTTCCACAGGGCAGGCGCACCCACTGAGAAGGCCCTACCCCTGGGTGTTACCCGCTGGCAATCTTTAACCGGCGGCACCCTGAGAAGACCCTCCCTGTGGGAGTGCACTGGACGAAGGGAGCTTGATGCTGGCAGCAGGTGTTCCCTCAAATATCCCGGACCCTCGCCATTTAGGGCTTTATAGGTCATCACCAGCACCTTGAATTTCACCCGAAGGGCAACCGGAAGCCAATGCAGCTCGCGAAGTAGAGGTGTTACATGGGAGTATCGGGAGACCCCCATCACGACTCGCGCGGCCGCATTCTGCACCAGCTGAAGCCTCCGGGTGGTCCTCAAGGGCAGCCCCATGTAGAGAGCGTTGCAGTAGTCTAAACGGGAGGTCACGAGCGCATGAGTGACTGTGCGTAGGGCATCTCGGTCCAGGTAGGGTCGCAACTGGCGCACCAGGCGAACCTGGGCAAAAGCCCCCCTGGTCACGGCTCCTATATGGTCTTCAAAAGTGAGCTGCAAATCCAGGAGGACGCCCAAGTTGCGAGCCCTATCAACGGGGGCTAACACCTCACCCCCCCATCGTTAGAGATGGAATAGTCTGGTTAACCCGAGATGCCGGTATGCACAGCCACTCAGTCTTGGCAGGATTGAGACAAAGCCTGTTTCTCCCCATCCAGACCCGGACCGCTTCCAGGCAACGGGACATCACGGCAAGGGCATTACATTGTTACGGGAGTAAGAGGCAAATTCAATGGAGATAGAGAGAGGGCCTTTGTGATCCCAACGTCTCACCATTGATCATGATGTTGTTTTAAGTAGAACAGGTGAGTTTCAAGGAGGAGGGAAAACATATCTTGCAGGAATTCATTCTCTTGTTAAATTTGTCTAACAACTTTGATGATAGTTTAACAGCCAATTTGACATCGGAAATGTCTGTTTGCTGCCTTCCGCTGCCTTGTTGAGCTCTCATCTAGACACCTCTAGTTTAAAGACAAAAGGCAGGCAAAGGAAATTTGAGACTGGCTGGCAATAAAAGAGGAGGTCAACAGCAGAGAGAGAGAGAGAGAAAACATTTTATGAAACTTGCCTTCAGTCAATTTAACTGCAAGACAAACTCAGGGTGATGAGAGTTGTACCAAGTATGTATGCGCACTGACATGTCGCTGAGTGTGTTTCATGATTCATCAGGCACACCAGTGATTGATTGGCTTTGCAGACTGGGGAGCCCAGTTTTGTTTTTTTAATTTGAACTTATCTCTTAAAAATGGTTTGTGGTTCTTCAGGCAGCTTGTGATTGAGTGGCAGGCAAGCAACAGCTACTCTTTCACTCCCCTCTTCTCTCACAATGTTTTCTATGCCTTAAAGTCATTGATTGATGATTTATCACACACAGATTATTAATTGGCACTGGGAGAGTCCTTTTTCTTTTTTACATCAAAGAATATACTTTTTTTTAATTTATTGTGTCTGTTATTCATCAGGAAATGGATTTTTTTCCTGGTTGTCAGATTTTTATCTAGGGTAAATGCATGCATATTCATGTAGGACTTGGCTTTCGATACATAAGCAGCATAGAATAGGGTTGCACAATGCTTCAGATTCAGTTCCAAAAATGCAGAATCTTAAAAAAGTTTTTTTCTTCTTCTTTAGGGATTCTTTTCCAAAGTAATTCATATTCTGTGGTTCTGGACCACGTTCTAGAGCACATAATTTATTTGCATGGCTCAATACAAGAACATTAAGACATTTTCCAGGCATTGCATACCACAGCAATATCTGACTCTGGTCAGTCCCTGCGTAGCAGCTGGGAATGACTCATTTCTACAGTTGCTGAGAACAATCATCAGCATAAGGCAGATTCCTATGTTCCATCACTTCATATGAAAGGTATCTCTAATGTTTTTCTATGATTTCACATCATAAAATAACATTAAAAGTATATTAAGATTATACAAGTCATTTTTTTTCTAGGAAGCCGTTAATGTAAGATCATTAATCATCATATCAGTGAGTTTGAAAACTATATATATATATAAGGCGCTGAAGGTAATCTCCAGGAATTTAATCTCCTTCATTTTTTGAATGTCTCCACTTAATATATAGCAGCATACAGCAAACCCATTCCTGATTCTGGTGGCAGCTTTCCCCGCTTGTTTTGATGAAATAAGGGGCAAAATAATGGGAAAGCTTCCATATACAAACTTTCTTCTATTTAAAAATGCAAAATCTAAATATTTTTTGTTTTTGCTGAAAATGAGAAAAAAAGTAGATGGAATATTTTCCAAATTCTGAGTGTTGCAATAAACCTTCAACATTCCCTAGTTGAAGGAATGTGGCCAATGCTTTGTTCACTTCAAAGGTACTGCCTGGATTAGCAATCCTACTTGGATTAAATAACATGCCTGGAATAAAATGGTCAGGCCAAAAGAATTAGGACCACAGTTCAGAAGATTTATTGTTCAAGCCTATCTACCAGAATCTAGTCAATTAAAGTTCAACACTAAATTGGTAGCAGATAATGGTCAACAGAATTCAAGAGAGGTTAGAGTAGAGGTAGACCATTTGGGAGAAAATAACAATTTAGGCTGATAACTCATTTAACCCCACCCTCAGTTCTGTCTGCTGTTCTATCTCTTCTATACTGATCACTACTGTGTCTTTACTATTGTCATAGAATGCTGCATATGGCATGGGTACAACTAAATCTGGTAATCAAATCTACTTTTTCTGGATCCTACTAAAAGGCATTATCAGTAATCCTCAACTTAAGACCACAATTGCACCCAACATTTCTGTTGGTAATTAAATGAATTTTATCCCCCCATTTTATGACCTTTCTTGCCATAGTTGTTAAGTGAATCACTGTACTTGTTAAATTAGTAAGACGGCTGTAAAATCAATCTGGCTTCCCCATTGACTTTGTCAAAAGTTTGCAAAAGGTGATCACATCACCCCAGAACACCGCAACTCCAAGCTTATGGAGTGGCTATACAATCTGTGTATGTGAAGATTGCATCTGTGCCTGAGGATTGGAAGAATTCTATTATTGTCCTCCTGTACATTACCTGAAGCTCTGATGAGTTTTTTTAGCATTTGTTCCTTCAGCTGATGGGAAGTTGTTGAGAAAAAAGGCTGTGCTGCTATTGTTTGTGAAATGGAAGCCTGCAGCGAGTATTCATCAGTGGGCTTTAAGCAATTCATTGTGAATGATTTTTGACTGTCCAAAGAGTACTCCCAACTCAAATTCATTGCCAGATGTGGATTGTTTATAGTGATGTCAGTGCTGATGTAAGTACTGTGTATCACTGGGCTAAAAAATATAAATGGGGCAAACTGGAAAGAGCTGATGTTTGTGATCAAAGATAAATGAGATGACATGGGGATGACTTATAACAGCAACCAACAAGTTTCACTTCGGATTTCCTAGGAATATATGGTCACATTATTGATGCTCTTCAATATCAAAAGGTGTGTGCAAGATGGACTCCTTGCACGCCGATGATAGAGATGAAAGCTTCAAGATTTGACACTAGCTGCAACTGTTGTCACACTACAAGAATCAGGCGAGGATTTTCTTCACACTTTGTGACAGCTGCTTAAACATGAGATCATTGTTATGATACAGAAATGAAGTTTCAATCAATGGAATATCCTATGAGAAAAAAAAAATTAATCAAAGCCCAGGCTTTGGGAGAAAAGCTCACAATTAGAGTTTTTTTGGGATGCAAATGGTGTTCACATGGATTTTCTTGAATGTGGCACCACTATCAACTCAGAGCACTACAACAATAACACCAAAACTTTAAAACAATGATAAAGCAGAGTTCATAGGTACAGGAAGAAAATTTTACTGCAACATGACAATGACAGACCTCACATCTTATGAGCCATCCAAGAGACAGTTACAAAGTTGGCTTTCATTTTCTTACTCCATTTGCTATGCAGTCCAGACTTGGTGCAATGTGACTTCCACTTTTCCTAAAATTGAAGGAATACTTTTATTGGTGTTTGTTTTCTTTGTAGACATCTGATTAACTCAAATGAAGACATGGAAAAGACCATTTGGATCTGGTTGAAGAGACAAATTGGATTTCTTTTGTAATAACTTTATGAAATTTATCCTTCACTAATAGAAGTGAATATTGTAGTTAATATTGTACAAGTGATTATGTACTGGTTAATCAGGTAACAAAACCGCTCATTTCAAGCATTATTTTCCCGTTTTAATTATTAAAATACCCCTATTTAAACTGAATATCACCATATGATAACAATGCTCAGTTTTTCCTATCTATGTAAACTGAATATCACAAAACTACATAATAAAACACAATAAAGATCCCAACATGAAATTAAATGTAGGAAAATACATCCTTGATAGGTTCCAATATATTTCCTAACAGAATGGGAAATAATCCCTTGAGTTAATTGCTTGAGCAAAAAAACTAGGACAGGACATTTTAATCCATGAAATAAAATTTGCAGGAGTCCTTTTTAAAAAAAAAATGTTCCAAATATTTTATTTGTGCCATATCAAATTTTGCTGAAGCTGCTACAGTCATTAATGATTCCCAGAGTAAACTGCTAAAGTATCTACCAATGATCTAACATCCAACACAAGCTTGGCATCCTATCATAAAACCAGTTTGTGAAAGATTAATTATCAATGGTAATCTCTTCTGCAGATTATGTGCCAAAGTGGCAATCAGAATCTTTGCATTCATATCTAATAAAAATGCTTTCTGGCAAACAAATGCAAAGCTTCCTTTACATTCATTTTTAAAAGACTATACTAAGATTCTTTTTGCTTTGTCTTCCATGCTGAATACACTACAATCCTATTCTGCACGTAAGCTTTAAATGCATTCCAACAATCCTTAACAGACAATTGATCATCTATTTATTTGACAAAAACTGCAGAGCCTGTCCTCTGAAATAAGGCTTCCACCCTGCTGATGTTTCGTGAGGTTTTGAAGACCTGGCTCTTTGCCCAGGCCTTTGGCTAGGATGGGTGTAGCCCCCTTCAAGGAGTAGGTGTGTGCTTGTTGCTGCCTGATTTTGCCATCTTGGCTGCTTTTTCATTTAGATTTTTTCATCATTTTTTATGAACTGCCCAGATCATTGGGAGTTGCACACTGAATGAATTAATTATTCTCCTTTAATTTAATTGCCTTCATATAACAACCAAATTGAATTCCTTAAAGTACTCCACGTCTGTAAATGATTTTTCTTGGAGTTCTTATTTTGGTCCAAGATCCAAGATTGAATTTAAAACTGGGACCATTGCTCTACAGCCCATCTGTAAACTAACAGCAGAACAGTTGTTAGCCTAGTTTTAAATACCGGAAAAACCAAAGAGATCACTGTTGATTTCAGAAAAGGCAGGCACAGCCACACTTCTGTGTGCATTAATGATTCACCTGTGGAAAGGGTTACCAGCATCAAATTCCTGGGTGTGCAGCTAACGAGTAGGCTGGCTTGGTGGCTCAACAGTGAGAAACTGGTGAAGAGGGCACAGCAGCGCCTGCATTTTCTCGTTGCATGAGAAAAGCACATCTTCCTTCCCCAGTCCTGACCACTTTCTACAGGGGGACGATCGAGAGCATCCTGTCATACAGCATTACAGTCTGGTTTGGAAGCATTACTGCTTCAGACAGGAAGGCAGTGCAAAGAGTGGTGAGGATGGCCGAAAAGATCATTGGCAGTTCCCTTCCTTCCATCCAGCACAGAAGCGTTGCTTGAGCAGGGTCCGTAAGATTATCTGGGGCACTACACATCCTCTTCACGATCTGTTTTCCTTGTTACCTTCTGGGAGGAGGCTTCATGGTATCTGTAGCAGAACATCCAGATTCAGCCATAGTTTCATTCCATACAGCATTCACCTTGTGAACTCTCAAGCTTCCTCCTTCCGTTATATATTCAAGATGGACAGCATTTAATATTTATTTGTTATGTATATGTAGGGGTGTGGGTCTATACATATGTTGTATATAGTATAGTTTAGGTGTGTGTCATGTATGTGTTTCACTTTGAGAGGGGGCAACTAAATTTAATTTTTGATGTGTGCCGTTGTGCCCACAGTAAAAAAAAATGACAATAAAGGTTATCTTATCTTATCTTATGCAAAACATTGATCAAAGCCAACCAAATATCATAATTTTTAACAGCCAAGATTATATAACAACCATGAATATAGACCTTATCAATGCAAGTCCTTATAAGTAAAAATTACTTATATAATGGGTGGGGGAAGGGATCTCCCCTTCTCTCCACAGCACTATTATCATGGTCATCATTTATCATCAACCATGCCCTAGTAGAGCCTGGGACTATGAATAATGGCCTAAGCTCTCATAATGATGTTGACAGATTATATCTTCCAAGGAAGACTGTTGGGCGATGACTTTTACAGGTAAAACAAACTGTAGAGGACAAAAAACAAGTGCTTAATGATTACATCAAGACAAGTAAGGAAGCTGCACAGGGAAGGACTATGTGCAGAAATGGAACCTAAACTTACACACATACATAACGAGAACCCAAGATTAGCCAATTGGAAAACCAAAGTGTTCCATAGACACTTTTGGAAATATACTGAAGGAAAATTGAACAATAGAAAAACATGGGACTGGCTTAAGAAGAATTCATTTAAAAAATAAACAGAAGACATGCTACCCAAGGAAAAGCACAAATGCCATCAAGGCAGAAAACAGAAAAGATCACTTTGGCTAATAAATACTGATTGTGCTGGGATAAGATGGAATAGCTGACCCATGTAATAAAGGTAAAGGTTCCCCCGCACATGCGTGCTAGTCGTTTGCAACTCTAGGGGCCGGTGCTCATCTCCGTTTCAAAGCCGAAGAGGACTTTGTCCGAGGACGTCTCCATGGTCACGTGGCCGGCATGACTAGACGCCAAAGGCGCACGGAACGCTGTTACCTTCCCACTGTAGTGGTCCCTATTTTTCTACTTGCATTTTTTTATGTGCTTTCGAACTGCTAGGTTGGCAGAAGCTGGGATGAGTAACAGGTGCTCACCCTGTTACGCAGCACTCGGGATTCGACCCGCCAAACTGCCAACCTTCTGATCGACAAGCTCAGCGTCCTAACCCACTGAGCCACCACGTCCCTTTCATGTAATAATTGACCCATGTAATAATTGACTGCAAAAAAGGGCATGATTGATAATGGGAATATTTGCTTTGGGAAAAAGTATGGATTCAGTCAGTAAGAATTACTGGAACATGACATTACAGATAAAGCCATTGAAAACGACAAATTTTATGGGATTTCAAAATTCAGCAAGATCATCTGCATTCTAGCAAATAAATTAGCATACCAGACCTAACAGTAATTGAAAAGATCCATGTTTAATGTATGAATGTAGCCATTCCAACATGCAGCAATGTTGAAAGGTGATTGATGCCATGTAGTGTAATAAGTCTGTTGGTTGTTTCTGAGATGTTTTTGATATATGTTTGTGTTATCCTTTTCTTAGTTTGTGCTGGTTGTACTCGTAGTGGGTTGAATGGTGAGGCATTTTTTCATAAAGTTGCATGGGGTATCCATTTTGTTGGAAGATGTTATATAGGCGGTCTGTTTTCTTCTTCTTATGTCCTGGGTTGCTGCAATGTATTTGTAGTCATCTGAATAATGTTCATACATAGCTCCTCTTTTGGGAGAAAGGGTTATAATTTTGGTAGTGGAACATCTGGTTAAAGTGGGTGGATTTTTGTTAGACCTGTGTTTCTAATTTACCATAGTTTCCTCTGCTAATGAGGATATTCAGGAAGGATAGTGTGTTTTCTTTTTTCTCTTGTGAATTTTATTCCTTTGAAGAAGTTGTTGATTGTTTCATGTCTCCTCTCTAGTTATTCCTTTTTTATTATTTTAAAGGTGACATCTACATATCAGATTCTCACTTTTGGATTCTAGATGCTGTATGTATCTATGCTATGAGTCCTACAGGTGTTCCTCTGATTTGTTGCTATATTTGCCCACCAAACAGAAATAGGTGGTGAGGTAGAGCTTGATCTTAATGAATTTGACTTTACGTTGAGTGTGTTGTGATGGACTGCTGCCATGGATTCTTTCTGGGCCTAAGGATGTAAAGAGCTACAGCTGTGCCATCAAATGAAACCATAACCTCACCTTATTCTATTATTAGATGTTTGATTTTCTGAAGCACTGCACCTCTATACATTCCAGTTGTAGGGAAGGGTCATGAGATGATAACTTCTTCACATATAACAAATAAATACAGGTAGTCCTTGACTTACAACCATGGGTGAGCCCAAAATTTCTGTTGCTAAATGAGACATTTTTTTAAAGTGAGTCTTGTTCAATTTTACCACCTTTCTTGCCACAGTTAAGTGAATCGCTGCAGTGGTTAGTCACACCGTTGTTAAGTGAATCTGGCTTCCCCATCGACTTTTCTCCTCAGACGGTCACAAAGGGGATCACATGACCCTGGGACAGTGCAACCGTCATAAATATCAGTCAGGTAGGGGTGGGGGGAGGGGGGGATTGTTAAAGATAAAATGTACTCTAAAACTTTTCAATAAAAAAAAATATCAGTCAGTCAACCATCTGTTGCCAAATGTCTGAATTTTGACCGCATGATCATGGGGATGCTGCAACAGTCATAAGTGTGAAAAATGGTCAGAAGTCACTTTTTCCCCCCAGTACCGTTGTAACTTCAAATGATCAATAATGAATGGTCACTAGTGAACTGCTGTAAGTCAAGGACTACCTCTAAGAATTGAGAGTGAGGAGCTAACTTGGTCTTCTCCTTGATTATGTTGCCTTTCTATTTATATTCATTTATGTGGAGATATGAATATCTGCAACATGAAATGATACTGCCGAGATGAAGGGTATCACCTTACTTGGGCTAAATCTTTGATGGCAAGTCAAAATTGCACAATATCAAAATGACTGCAATTGAGCCTGGAAAGATGGTTTTAAGTTACTGTAGTTATAAGTTGAGGCATCAAGCGACAATGTCATTAAGCAAACACAATGGTTAAGTGAATACCACAGTCATTAACCAAATCAATTTTCTCCAATGAAGTTTTTTTTTTGCCAGTAAAACATTTGCAAATTGTGGTCACCTGGCCACAGGATACTGTGAGCAGCTGCAATAGGTAACCTCTTTGCCAAGTGCCCAAAATGCCATCACATGACTTTGGGTTTGTATGTGCCGTTGTCATAACTTCAAAACAAGACTTGAAGTAGATTTGGGGGTTCTGTCATAACATTGAATAGTTGCTAAGTGCCCAATCATAAGTCAAGGACTGCTTGTATACTAAACTATTGAAGCTCTAAAACCTCAAATGGCAATTTAATTTTGACTTTTTCACATGTTGCAATTTATCAGTTCTCAAACTGTGGATTAATCCAGCTCAGAACATTACATTTTTTTTAAAAAAATGTCAGTCTTACTAAGCACATGAATCATTGTTTTTTTTACTTGCTTCCTTTTGCCAGCAATCTAAAAGGGTCCTGTGCATAGCCAACAAAGTTATATTCTTTAAATTAGCATTTTTATTATAAAATGTCACATTGAAATGCATGTTTATAAAACTTTATACTCATCTATTTATTTTCTGATTTGTATCCATTAAATCCGGTTTGTCAGAAACATCAGCGATATTTTTTCATTTACTTTTGCAAAATATATTTAATGGATTGGGACTTTATATGTAATTGAAATGGGCAAAACTCTTATTTCTGTAAAGTAGAACTGAATCCTTTTGGCCAGGACAAACAATTATCAGATATTTGCCATTCATTGACATAGGTCCACTCTTTCATGGAAATATTCCCGTCTCCAACATTTCAGGCGGAATGCATGTAGCAGCAGTATCAGAAGTTTTAAAATTGTTGATGGAAGTGTACTTATCAATGAAGTTCAGTATTTCTACCATTTTAAATGTCTAGCTCTTCATAATAGAGTCTTTTAGAAAAGGTAAAGGTGACCAGCTATATGGGATAGCTGATAAAGTCAAGTCAACTAAAAAATTATGATAGAAGTTATATATCTTTTGCAAATATTTTTGTTATGGGGAGGAACAGCCTCAGAGTATTTGATAAAAACACTCTTTCCTGAGAATATGGTGCTAATAAAATGACCTTTGAAACCACAGTATGCAGAAAAGTTGCAAGATATTCCACTGTTTTCTTTGATAATATAGACAAAACTTATTCATTAAAAGTGCCCAGCCCTAACCTCAATGAAATTTTTTTATCTTGCAAAAGGATAAGTGCCAAACCTAACTAACCTCAGTGGAATAATTTTTCATTTTAGAGGTCACAGTACTGCCAAGTTTTACAACTTCTACTGTAAGCCTTAATATGATTTCTTTGGATCTGATTTAGTGTAGTGTAAACCTAAGTATGGTTTATTCAATAAAGTGTGTTAAAAATCCATTGTTTGGCTGACAATATAAATCCAAATACTTTTATTCTAGGTAGGCAACTTTTTATAAGATCCTAATAGGCATTATATTAATGAAAGAAGCTAAGTGGTGAATGCTCCAACACTGGAAGTTTTAAAGAAGAGACTGGACAGCCATTTGTCTGAAATGGTATAGGGTTTCCTGCCTTAGCAGGGGGTTGGACTAGATGACCCCCAAGGTCCCTTCCATCTTCTTCTTCTTCTTCTTCTTCTTCTTCTTCTTCTTCCTTCTTCTTCTTCTTCTTCTTATTATTATTATTATTCAGAGATGTCTCGTACACCCGTCAGATATCCAAGTTCCCTGCTGCATACTGATGCTAACTCCCGATTTATAGTCCAAAATTATACCAAAATCAAAGTTTAACACCAGGAATGTGTGTTATGTAATTGCATCCTCGAGAATCATAATATATTAGTAAGAGAACACAAACGGGCAACAAGTTCCTATTGCAAAGGCTGCATAAATACAGATTGATTATGCCGCTTCCGACAAAACACGTGGCCCAAAAGAATGAAAAACAATGACCGCTCAGCCAATGACAGAAAGCGTTTCTGCCCCCCAAATCTTGCATGCAATTAGTGGCAAGATCCAACAGGTGGCACAAAAGTATTTGAATTTTATATTGATTCAGGGCGGCTGTTATCTCGCCCTCCTTTTCAATTCCCGAGAAAGCTCAGTGTCCCAATGGCTGAAGGCGGCTAAACGAGGTGGGGACCGTGGCGTTTGGCGCTTTTTTTCCCCCTGAAAGACTTGACAAAAAAAAAAACCCGGCCTTGGGCTTTCCTGGCCCGCCTAGCAGCCCGGAAGCCTCAGCATCAGGGATGGGGAGCAAAGCCGGGAGGAACCGATAATGGGCGCCGAAACAGCGACAGGAAACACGGGCATCTTCTTTCGCTGTTCCCGGAACAGTGTGTGGGGGTGTTATTGTGGGGGGGGGGGCATCTCAGAAGGGCGGCTTTCCCCCAAAGAGGAATCGCGGAAGGAGCAGGAAAGCTGAGCGAGCGCCCTCTTCTGGCAGCTGCGCCAACTTCAGGCTGAGGAACGCGCGCCTGGCTGCTTGGCTTTCCCGGCGAGCGCGCAGTTCTCCCACCGCTGCCTCCGGTGTAAGAGGGACTCCCCCTGGAGCTGACGGGAGGTTAATGTGCTGCAGGAAGCCGTTAGCGTTTCCAAGGCCGTGCTTCCATGCGGGGGGGGGGGAAGCTTGCTTTCCTTTTCAGGCTGCCCAAGTGAACCTACCTCTGTGTCCTAGAAGAGGAGAACGGGCTGCCAAATTTCTTCAGAGGAAGGCTGGTCTCGCTGCCTTGAATAATAATAATAATAATAATAATAATAATAATAATAATAATAATAATAATAATAATAATAATAATAATAATAATAATAATAATAATAATAATAATAATAATAATCCTTTATTGTCAAAGTACAACATGTGTACATTGAGATTAGCTGAGCCTCCCCCTGTGCTCTCTCCCCCCAACACACAGTGACAACGAACCCTCCATCCTACCACACCATGTGAACCAACTACACCACACACCGGCCTCCCAAGTCAATTCTGCATAAGATTATGTCCCATTTAAAAGCCTAACAGCCCACGGATAAAAGCTATTTTTCAGCCTGTTGGTACGGCTGGCTATATTCCTATATCTCCTACCGGATGGTAGGAGAGTAAAGAGATACCGATAGTGCTTTCCCAGAGAGGAGGGAAAGCACTAAGAGTCAGCTTTCAAACTCATCAGCTTTAAGATAGGTGGACTTCAACTCCCAGAATTCCCCTGCCTGCAGGAGTTGAAGTCCATGCATCTTAAAGATGACAAGTTTGAAAAAAACCCAGTCCTGTAAAAGAAAAAAATAAAGATTCCTTCCAAGGTTACTTTTCCTTCCAAGGTTACTTTTCTCCCATCCTGCTCCCCACCTGCAGTCAAGTTGCTCAAGTCTGGCTGGACCACTTGGTTGAGGGAATACATGCTCCTACTGTAACCAAGCATGGTTACTAGATCTCATGAAAACCGTCCTTTTAAATGGAAGGCATTAGCCCTGTAGGGACCTGGGCCAAGAGACTGCAAAATCTGCCAAATCGGCCTTGTTTTCTTGATGTTGTAGGTGGGTGCAGCTGAATCCTGGCACTCATGTGCTGAGGGCTTGTGGGCAAATACCTGTTGTCAAGAGTAATATTTCATAAATCCAGCGAAAATGAAAGCCAAAGAAGTTCTGATGACATGGAAATTGGTGAGTTTCTGATAAAGGCCCAAGAAAAGAAGCTCTTGTCAGTAAGTCTGCCATATCTTCCAAGGTGTTTGTACTTGCTTAAGGAAACCAATTATCCAGGCCAAGTAACATTGTACAATCTAGCAAGAAAGTATTCTGCAGATAAAATATTTCCCACCGATAACAGGTGGCAAATCACGGCAACCTTTTATTCTTAGAATGCAAAACATCAGAAAATGCTGCAGTTGGCTTTGCAAGTCACTATTTCACTGAGAAAAATATCTTGTCTAGATCTTGACAGAAATTATTTTATATATCCCTAAAGAAATCAGGGACGCAGTGGCTCAGTGGGTTAGGACGCTGAGCTTGTCGATCAGAAGGTCAGCAGTTTGGCGGGTCGAATCCCGAGTGCCGCGTAACAGAGTGAGCGCCTGTTACTCATCCCAGCTTCTGCCAACCTAGCAGTTCGAAAGCACGTAAAAATGCAAGTAGAAAAATAGGAACCACTACGGTGGGAAGGTAACAGCTTTCCGTGCACCTTTGGCGTCTAGTCATGCCGGCCACATGACCACGGAGACGTCCTCAGACAAGCGCTGGCTCTTCGGCTTTGAAACGGAGATGAGCATCAGCCCCATGAGTCGGAAACAACTAGCACGCATGTGCGGGGGAACCTTTACCTTTACCTTTAAAGAAACAAAACTTGCTTAACGTGGATTGGGAAAATGGCATAAGATAAATGACAACTGAGGAACTTTGCTTGAACTCTTGCAGCCAGTTGCAAGCCATGGTCGCAGAATTCGGTCTAAATATGTTTATATTTTGCACAGTGAGATAAATTATTCAAAATGAATGCTTAAGTATAAGAGTGGTTGCAGATTGGAATGGCTATGGATAAAAAATTGCTGATGTATAGATTTAAAAAGGGAAAAGGTTTTGGTCAAATGGTCAGGTCCCCCATTTGGTCTCCTCCCCCCTCTGCATGGATGCTGCCCATTTTAGAGTCAGTCTCCCAACAATAATCTGTTTTCATTCTAGTCAATTCATTGGTTACTAGTTTACTAAAAAAATCAAAGATTATTTTGGGGTTTTTTGTGGTATAGATATAAACATATACAGTATATAGCACAAATTAATGATGGTGTGGTGTAATGGTGGGGTATTAAATGGTGTGCAAGAAGTTTCTGAAAGAGGTATTGGAAATCACAATGACAACCATTGGTTGAACTTAGAAGTTGTGGCTGTCTGGTAAAACATACCTGTTGCAAATTTTTTTATTCTTCTTCAACAAACTTACGTGTTCGCATCACATTCATATTTACATTTCAATGAATTGCAAAAAAAAAGCTGAGGGAACAATGATTGAATTGAAAAAAAATTGTCAGACACCTGCTGGGTTTGTCAGATTGCATCATGTTTTGTGGTTAAGTCAACACTTTTGGGACTGTTGCTTTTGAGTATAATCAACAATGCATCCAATTTTCCAGTAAGTGTAGAAACATGTTGATTAATTTTGGCAATGTGTATTGTTAGAATCATTGTAGTGAAACTCTTGAACTTTTAGATTACTGCCAATAGATTGTAATATGTCTCAAGCTTTCTTATTAACTCTCATTATTATGAGGAAAATTTTAATTTATTATTGCAAAAATATTTCATCAAAATGCAAAATAAAATGAATCTGTTTTGAATATGTGCTAATAATGAGCGAAAAGTATGACACAGAAATGACAGTTTTAAATAAGAGTGTTCCTTCCTATTTGTGATTGCACCAACTGTGAACTAAAAAAACCTAACACCCCCCCCCCCGCCGCCATGTTTTAAGTGGAATCTTTTCATCATTCCAAAGTACCATTACTTTCTTTATTCAGAGAAACTGAAGTCATTTGCAAAACACTAAAAGTTCTAAAGAGTTATGTCTGTGTGAGAAAAGTAAAAATTACCACAACAAATCAAGTATTTGCTGAAATCTATGGAAACAACTAAAAACACATTTAAGTGGATTCTATTGATTGTATGCTATTTTCATCTGTATACCTCTGTTAGGTGTGAAATATGTGAACAGATATTTTTATGTCTGTCTCAAATTAAGACATATTTGGGGAAAGAATGTACTATACGAACACTCAAATAGTACTGCTTAGTAGTGGTTAACTTGGTATAGCATTGCATAAGAATTAATGGATTATGTATCCATTAAAAGGTAAAGGTAAAGGTTCCCCCACACATGCGTGCTAGTCGTTTCCAACTCTAGGGGCCGGTGCTCATCTCCATTTCAAAGCCGAAGAGCCAGCGCTTGTCCGAGGACGTCTCCGTGGTCATGTGGCCGGCATGA